>NC_081518.1:7102496-7739496 GCF_030273125.1 Centropristis striata
CGTCGCCATCTTGCATCGCCATCTTGTTTCCAATGCAGGGAGCAGACCATATCTGGACTATGGAGGAGGAGAGGGATCTGACCACTGACTACAGCCTCTCTACACCTCAACCTGACTGAGAGAAGTCACTGCTAATTCATGTTTGCATTAACTGGAGCATTAACGTGATTGTTAGTTTCGGCTAACAAAAAACAAAACAAAATGTATGTTACTTACCTTTAGAAAAAGAACAGCGACTCCTTGGAGTGTCTGTTAGTCCAACCAAATGCTTAACAAGATATTTTTACTGAACAAAACGTTCAAATAAACTGTCATTAAGTGAAAATATAGAGAAAGATATAGTGAAAAGGTCAACATTATGAGACGAAAGCAGTAAACGTCCTTTTTTATATCTATATAACATTATATATAAGTTTATTGACATGTTGCCGTGGATACGCATTGTTCTGCTTCTCTCCTGATGACGGTTCGCCTTGTTAGTGACCTGTCAATCAAAGGTAGCCACGCCCCAAATCATATGATTCTTTATCTTCTATTTTCTTCTAAATGGGGCCATTATTTGAACTATTTACATTAAATTGTCTTGAAGCAGACCCGGAGGTTGCTGCCTGTTTGGAATATAATTTAGAAAAAAGGTAAAGTCTAAATGAATAAAAAAAAATACATAAAATCCAATATCCGACAATATTTATGACAAACATTTACCATAATTTCAGTTTCAACTTCAACTGTATGAAGTTAGAAGCCATTCAGTCTTTATTGCAGCAAAGCAGCTTCCAGTTTAAAACTACATATACAGGTGGGTGTCATCAGCATAACAGGGGAGATTCTAGCCAAGAGGAGCATATATAAACTGAAATAAATAGAATTGGTCCTTGCTGAATCACACATTACATGTAACAGGCAGATACGAAACCAAAAACGGGAGTTTAGTAGTAGAGAGTGACATGTTTAACCCCTCAACAGTTGCTTGGTAACCACTTTTATAAATGCTTTAAAGGTGCCCAAACAAAAATCCTTGGAGGTGGTCTGATTTAAAAACAGCCAGAAGGGCCATACAAATGTGTTTGAGCCATGTTGATGTGATGAATGACTGAGTGTGCTGAGCTTGACTTCTGACAAACTTTGTTGAATGAACACTTTACAGCAAAGTTGTACGAAGGTCCTTGGCAATTTCATACAATGCGATGAAAAGACATACATAACAGATTCTAACACCATTGTATGAAACTTGCAAGATTTTTTATTTTATTTAATTAAAAACCAGCATTCTATTATTCAGGTTGACGTCAAGAAATGTTGGAGCAGGAAAAATTATGAATTTCAGAGGAAAAATAGAGGCTAAAGAAACTTCTAGCAACAAAAGTTGCACGAAATTAAAGTAGTATTTTACATGCCGGTATATCAACAAATACTCTAAGAACGACTGCACCGGTCGTTTCAGCAAGTGGCCCAAAATGGATGCATGTACCCCGTATATTTTTACAATTGGCTGATGTTATAAAGTCCAAAACAGGAGGAGGTCGAGGTGGATGGATGGGTCAATGAAATGGGTGACTTTTCACCCCTGGCCTGGCTGGTGTGATGCAATCACAAGATGCTCTTTAATTTATTTTTTTTTGTTTTTTTAAGCATGACCACAATGGCTCCGTAACTTTAACCACATTTCTTACTGCCACTAACCTCACTGAAATACTTATCTTAAACCATAATCATGAGCATAAAATCCTGAACCATAGTATTGTCAAGTCAGTATTTGTAAATTGAAATGTTTAGGAAGGAACGGACAGATGATGTCGACCTGCTAATCAAGGCATCTGATAAGATATTGTTGTTGAATTCATTGGAAGGTGTATTAGAATATCAGACATTTAGCAGTTTAGAATGTATCACATCTGATTTGACAAACACACAGAATTTGACCAATAGTCACAGACTCTCTGTGCAG
This sequence comes from Centropristis striata, assembly GCF_030273125.1. NCBI lineage: Eukaryota > Metazoa > Chordata > Actinopteri > Perciformes > Serranidae > Centropristis > Centropristis striata. The sequence goes on from NC_081518.1 coordinate 7,104,445, forward strand.
GAAAGTTTCTTAATTAAGATTAGAGCAGCTCTGACTTAGGAAATCCAAATGCACCATTTGGGAACGAAACAGGAAATCATGAGTCAGACTTTACTTACGAACTTTAAGTATAATAGTACCAGGAATAGAAAACTGTGTAGTTGCTGTTTGGAACAAGTACCATTTGTGTTTCTTGCCTATTGTATCTGTTTTAGATACTTGTCATTAAATCCCACACAGGGCTGTCTTTCTCAGAAACTCGTGTCGTCTGTTGAGATTTTCCACAACAATATGTGATATTGTTTCATTTGGAGGACTTCTTAAGGACTCTGCAGCAACTTTTATTCGTCAGCAACAGCAAAACAACAAAACAGGAAGGAAAGAAATCTAAACTGTCGGTTAGTGGACCTTGAATTACTATTTTATTTATTTTGTAAAATTGAACCTTCACATTTTCCTTAAGAGCAACTACTGATGCCAAAATAGCCATATAATAATAATAATAATAATACATTTTACTTGTAAAGCACTTTTCATTGTGAAAAGGAATCCCAAGGTGCTACAGAGTGCAACAAATACAAAGTGGAGCTGAAAGTAATACTACTACACAATACATCTGCAACACTGTGAGTCGCTCTGGCAGAAAATTACCAAAAAGACAGAACAGATCGCAGTCTGTCCTGCATTTACACTGCCACGGAGAAAACCCACAAGCCAACAAGGCTCACACTGATAAGATAACTATAAAGGAGGACTCAGAAGGTATCCATTAAAGACCGGAGTGCAGGTGTCCTGTGTTATGGAGTAATTTACACTCGCACAAACTCTATCATTTTAACCCCAGGGTGACTGTTCGACGTGTGACCTCCGTTTCACTGTCATTCCAGAGAGTGGTGCTTCTGTAAGAGCCAAATGGACGACTGCTGGGAATATTGCAGGCTTGTACCCAGACAGGCAATTTTCCCTACGGTGGGATAATGGCAGTAAGTGGGAGGTGGTAAGATTTAGACATATACTGTACACCTACTTGGAGGGCGGTGATTTTATTCTGCTGCCACCATCCAATATATCGCCTCATTGGTGTTGATTACAGACAGCTCCTGGTTTTAAGGTTTTGCCATCTCACCTCCTACAACCTCATTTGAAGGCAGTTGGGGTTTTTTTTTTCTTTCAGTGTAATTTTTTCTCTCTTATTTTGTTATTTTAACACCGTGCCAGTTATTTTTCCTGGTGGAGCACTCTTAGCTCTGAAATGAAACACATTTTGGTGACACGGCTTGAACTCATTTTCAGAGAGCACAAAGTAAACCACAAATCATCAACTTCCAGTTTAAACGGAGCCGGTTCAGAGAGAATATCAAGTCTTTAACCCGGTCTCTATCTTTAGGTGACAGGTGATCATATTTCTACACATTGATGAGGATTAATCCAATATAAGAGATTATTTATGTTCCCTTCAGGTCTCTTGGTATAATTAAAAACATTTAAACCCTCCTATTTCCTACTCCTTTAAATTTGGGGGAGGGGGATTGAGGATTTTTAAGGGGAGATAGCAGGTCAACAGTAGATGCCACATAAAAGAGGCATACATCATCTGAGTTTTCTAGTAAAAAAGTAAATTAAAATGATTTTAAGGGCTCAAAAAATACCATTTGTTCCACAGATGTATTGTTAAATTATTCAAATTTTGACCACCTGAGAATTATCTTGAGGTCAAGTGACCCTTCAGAACTTTTAATGACTAATCCTGCATTTAGAGATGTAGCTCCAGCTGGAAATATTATCTAGATAACAAAACCTGACATTGGCTTTTACACAGAGTATTAAATAGCATCCACATTATCTCCGTTCTCTCTGCATTGTGATCTCGAGGGAACGATACGCCTTCACTTGTTACGCAAGTTCAACAATTTTGTCGTGAGACAAAATGTTCTGGAAACTCTGCATAAGAAAGCGTCATATCATTAAGTATAATTATTCAGTACGGTAAACTGAGATTTGAGAGGAGAAACAAGTTATGTGCATAAACATATACAAACAAACAGAATATAGTTAACATGGACTCCAAAATCGTAAGGATGCCACAAAAGTACAGAATTAACTCAGAATTAACGATGAGGATGTTTTAAAAAAACATTTTTTTTAATGAAATGTGCATGTTGAGACGATGTCTTGTTGTAGGCAAATTTCCACATCATGGACAATAGACCAATCATTTGTACACTGACAATGCACAGAGCATGCTGGTTGCAGACACAAAACAAACAAACTGCCAATAAGAAGACTGTAATCACGAAGAAAAATAACTGGCAAAAAAGACTACTTTCTCACTGGGCTTTTTCTTTATTTCACTGTTGAAATGCTGTCTCAACAATATAACTTGTTACTCGGGGATAGGCAAGTAAATGCATGTGTAAACGTATGAATAATAATGTAATGTATATGGATATACATGAAGACTTTTATTAGTACCATTTCAGTTTTGGCAGCCCACCGTACAACACAACAGATTACAACTCTTCCTGTGAGTTGCCTTGTGTATTTAAGCCGACTTCTGGTTTCTTCTTCAGCCGACATATACAATCGTGTGTTAGCAGCATAATATATAAATCCCCCCCACACCCCCTTTTGTTCCCAGCTTCCTGAACTAACAACATGGTTTTAACCATTTACATTTTACCAGTTAAAATGTGCAGTTGCCACTATCCCACACTTACACAATAAAGAATCTAGATTTGTAAATATGTGCATATTACAAACTAAACGTATCATTTCCCTTAATTGGAAAAATATTGATGGACCAAGAACTGGAAGATGGCTTAAAGATATGGCATCAAACATGACAATGGAAAAGATAACATACATTAAAAAAAGCTAGGCAAGTTTTTACACACAGAAAGTGTTTGTAATCTTTACTCAGGCTGTTTCTAAGTAATATTTATTTAAAAGAACCACTTTTTTTTTTTAAAGGAAAATACACAAATAAAGCAGACCACTGATGTCCCTCAATTACATTTTACTTGGAAATATCAACTAATTAAACCAATGAACTGGTTGAGTGAATATTACTTGGAACGAATGATTCAATTTACATACAAAACTGAGGACACATAATAACAAACAATCACTAAGTAATGCACAACCTGAAAAACTGCTATTTTAAAGTAAAAGCACTGAATTCATATTTCTTTGTAGAATTCATATAGATGATTGAAAGAATAATTACAGGGCAAAAAATGTTGGGTTTTTTTCAGTATATATATATGTGGCTGTGTTTGTTATACAGCCAGACAGAAATGAAATGATTTTTAGATTTTTCGATGATTGAAATAATTTTATAAGTATAGGGCAAAAAAATATTTTTTTTTTCAGTATATATATATATATATATATATATATATATATAGAGAGAGAGAGAGAGATAGATATAGATATAGATATATAGGGACTCCCTCTTGGCGGCTGTGGCAGGGTTTGTTATCCAGCCAGACAGAAATGAACAGGTGCAAAAATGCAATTGGCTGTTACAGAAGGCAAGAAAGCAGGTGTTGTGTCTCCTTCAGCTCGAGACTCTCGAGTAAGTGAGCTGACATCAGGTCACCCTGCACACCACCTGACACAGCGAGAGGCGCTCGGCTGATGGGTCAGACATAACGAAGGGACTTAAGCTCCAGGAAACACTAAACACCTCTGATTTGGCAGCACAGACTTGATGAATTCGGGAAAACCCTAAAGAGGCCAGGGCTTGTAATTAATATTTTCAATGTCAAATTTTAATCCCTTGAACTAAGTTTCAAATTGAAAGTCAGCAAAATGCAGTAGTAGCCCCTGGCTGTGCACTACGGCGCTATCATCCAACATGGCTGTCTTCTTTCACAGTTGGATCTTCTTCCCGTGAGACCTGCAGGCCCTGCGTCAATCACAAAAATTATTCAAATAGCTTTGACCTCAGTGTTTTTCAGTGAGAAGTCTTTTTATAGCAGGCGGAGCGGCAGAGATGGGCGGGGAGAGAGAGTAGGAGGGAGGGGAGTAGAGATGTGGATAGAATGAGCTTTCAGTCTGTTCTCCAACACTGTGAAACTCATACATTCTTCAGTCTGTCAGAGGGGGAGCCACAGGCTGACGCACGTCTCTCTCCTCGCACAGACAGTTAATGGTCACAGCGCCTGGCTCGCTGCTCTCCGCCAGCAATGGAGACATAACAAAACGCTACAGTCAGAGGTAGATGAATATCCACAGCTACTGCACAGTCATTCTTTTATTGGGGGAGGAAAATATTAAGTTATTGCTGCATGCTTTAGCCTACAGCTCATTTTTCTTCCTTTTTTTTCCTCAGTTGTCATTTTTTTTATTTTTATTTTATTTTACACAATCCCAATAAAATCCACCAGTATAATAATAAATGAGCTGGTCCATCAATAATCAGCATTTAGTCCTTTAACTCTTTTTTTCTTCTTCCAAATAAGGTTGTCAAAAGTATCGATATTTTGATAATTATTTCATAACACACATTTGAAACGATACAATCTCAGTTAATTATTCATTTGATTGTATTTAAAGTACATAAACCACAAGAAAAAAATCAGAAATTCAAGGTGATGCATTTAAAGGTTTAATTTATTTAAAGAAAAGCAGCATGAAAGAACCTGGAAGCATTTTTTTATTTTTATTTTTTTACTATTTTTGTTTGAAAAATAATGATTCAATTATCATCAAAAGAGTTTCAGATTAACTTTCTTTCAATCGATTAATTCATGAATCATTCCCACTCTGAATAGACTGAGCAGGTGCTGCCTGGATAAAGACTCCTTCAACAAATTATCTGCAAACCGCCAACATGTTTTCTGTATATATATTTATGATACAAAGATATTCTTTTAGTCAAGGCCTTTCTTTATAATCGCCTACACTGTCTACATACGGAGGAAAAAGCAAAGAAATATTCAATAATGACCGATGTTCCTCATGTAAGACCTCATACATGAAGATAATTAATGAGGGCAAAATGTTAAGACCTTTTTAATTACTTCTGATGATTCATTTACAGCCTCCAAAAGGTGGATCGAGTTGCTTTTTCTCTGCCACATTTTTACAAGAATAGTTCAGACAATGCTGGATTTTAAGCTTTTAAAAAAAAAGAAAGAAAAATAAACCTGTAAAACTTTCAATAGTTGCACTGCACTGCAAAAAAGGGGTGTCTAAAAACGAGATAAAAACATTAAATCTGAAGGGAATTATCTTGCTGCATGGACAACTGCTTAAAATAAGAAATAAACAAGATAAATCAAAGCTGCAAGCAGCGATGAACTGGCCCGAGCAGAGTGCACTGCAAATTATTTGTTTCTTACCAAGATAAAAAAAAAAACCCTTTAGATTTAGAAGTGTTAGATAATTTATCTTGTTTTAAGAGTTAATTTCTTATTTTAAGTGTTCAACATGCTTACTTCTAGATTTAACAATCTTAATTTAAGAAATCTTGTCAAGTGAAATTACCTGTCCACGCAGCAAGATCATTTCCCTCAGATTTAGTGTTTTTATCTTGTTTTATCCAGACGCCCCTTTTTTACAGTGTTGTCAACAAGTGTCAGTAGGAAGTAGAAGGGGAAAAATACTGTAAAACAACTCATTCAAGCACAAAACGGTAAAAAAGATAAATGGAATGGGAATAACAAAGTTTCTATAGGTAGTAAAATAACATTTTCTATCGGCACTGTATCTGGTCATGCATCCATATTGGGGAGTGCTGGGGAAAAATGATTAGCAATCTTAATTTGATTTTTAATGTCCAGTTTAGTGCTGATCCACAGGTTTCTTCTCAGTTTACCTGGTCCTCATATTAAAGGGACTCATCAAAGAAAGCTGCTCAGTATTCTCACATTTGCTGAAAGCTCGAAAGAATATATTGCTCAGATGGATTGATAATGCACCTCCAACAATTGGGGGCTGGCACAAAGTGATATATGACTTATTACCAATGGAATATCTAACACATAGATTTAAATGTAAGATGGATTTTTTTTTAAAGATCTGGGCCCCCTTCATTAAATATGGTGTTAAAAGTATTAAAAGGGATGCTAGATGACAATGAGGGAAACTGGCTAACTGATGTTTTTGGGTTTACATCATTTACTTATAATTATTATTTTTAATAAATATACTTATTAGTTTTCAAAAAAACATAGCATTTTCTCTCGAAATGGAAATTGAGATGATTGTAAAAATTGTTTTGTTTTTTACTACTCTTGTAAATACTCTCTTTCCAGAGAGTATTGGATATTTATTTTTGTGCCCAGTGTGTTGTTGTTTGTTGTTTTTGTCTTTTGTCTATGTTGGAAAATGCAATAAAATATTACTCAAAAAAAACAAAACATTTTCTTTAACCCTGGATTTACTTTAATTCAGGGTTCAATAACTACTATTTATACCTGTCTCTCTCTTGCAAAACCGTATATAAACATACATATATATTTTTCTTTGTATATTTGCACATACTGTTCTTTTTCTATCCTATATTTTTAAAATTCCTATTTTCTTACTTCTGTCTCCTCTGACATCTGACAGTCTGCAAAGTAAGATTTTCATTGTGCAAGGACACATTTCTATTTTGAATATGACAATAAACTTTGAATTGAACTGAATTTTTCTGATAAATGGTTTTCTATATAACAGATTTTTTTAAAAAGAGAGAAATTCCCATCTCAAATTGCAAATAAAATGTGTGATTATTGTGAAGTAGCTCCTTCCGACCTTTCCCCTCACCTGTTGTTTCCTCCAACATTAATGATGTAAACGGTGAGATTCAATTGTCCAAAGCTGCATGAAACTTCAATCATCAAATACTGTCTTTATCTGCCTTTGTTGTCCTTGTGTTTTTCATCTGTTAGTGGGCAGCCAGACAGACTGTGTGTCTGTCAAAACACACCCAGAAGGTTTATTCAGCATGTGGTTCAGACAGTGATAAATGGCACCATTTCTTTCTTTTTGTTGTGCTTTTGTTTCTTACAGATTAAAAGGAGGTAAACTTTGGTATTTGATCTCTTGATAATCACACGTTTTCCTAACATATAGGCTGCAACGAACGAGGGTTTTCAATGTTGATTAATATGTTGATTAATCGCTGAACCACAAAGTGTCATAAAATAGTGAAAAACGCCCGTCACAGTCGCCTTCAGCTCCTGGAAGGTGTAACACAAAAAAAAAAATCCAATGTCAACATCCTATTGTCATTGATGTTTTTCTCGCCTTGAATTTAACGAGTTTTGAATCAGTGGAACTTTTGGCATTTCATGGTTTCTGGTTGCAAAAGGACTCTGGCACACTGTCTAGCTTTTGAAACGTATTCAATGCCACATTTCTGTGCTGGATTCAACCAAATGGTTTTTGAAAGCCATTTTAACCTTCTATGGTACGCAGTAGAAAAAAAATGTTTGGAGTGTTTTTTTGTCTTAAAATAGACTAAATAAAGATCTGAAGAAATTGTATTTTTTTTTTTTTTTTTAAAGATATTTTTTTTGGCCATTTTTGGGCTTTTATTGATAGGACAGAAGGGGAAGACAGAAGGGAAGACATGCGGGAAAGGGCTCCGAGTCGGATTCGAACCCGGGCCGCCCGCTTACGAGGACAATGCCTCTATGGTACGCGCTCTACCAGGTGTGCCACCGGGAAAGCGAAGAAGAAATTGTATTTGACCAAAAAAGACACAAAAATGACTTAGAAAGACACGAAAAGACATGAAAAGGATTAAAAAATGGACCAATAGCCCAAGACTCCACAGAGTTAACTATTTAATATACTTTTTTGTGGTTTTATTTAAAAACATACGTAATAATTTTAAATTGATTGTATTTTTTCATGTTAAATCTCAACCTGAAGAATAACTAAAGCTGTCAGATAAATGTAGTAGAGTAAAAATTACAATATTTGCCTCTAAAATACAGTGTAAAGTAAAGTACAAGTGCCTCAAAGTTGTAGGGATAGAGTTAGGAATACTTTAAATGGAAAGTGAATTACAGCATCCATAAATAAAAAGAAACCTTAATAATAAAGATCCAACAAAACAGGCAAATATTTAATTCATGTATATATAGGTTAAGTTAAGTAGCATTAACCTCGAAGGTCTTTATAATTTGATCCTACAGGCCCAAACATCAATTTTAGAAAAAGTCACTGCCAATATTAATGCTTAGAAACTTCAGAAATGTTAAATACAATATGTAACTCAAACATTGTGTGCCACAATCCTTTTCAAATCTGGCTTTTCTTCTGTTGTGGCGACACCTCTGTTGCCCAAAAACTCCTTCACATGAGGGAGTAAACGCTCAGATTTCACATAGTTCAGAGTGAAAATGAGATTCATAACATTAATCCAATACAATGCTCAAAGACAGACATTAAAAATCATCTGTATCTCAACAGAATAACTAATGTCCAAGACCCTGTGTTCAGCCATAAGTCGTGATCGTCGAAGGTTTCTGAAAATGTTACAACAGGTTTTTAACTGGTTATGAAACAGAATTTTTTCTATGTAGTTATTCTAAATGCCTGTACTCAGGTCAGACGTTATATTTCATGGTTGTGGCTCATGCTGGGGCAGGATCAGTGGTGGATGAAGTGTTCAGATGGCATACTTCAGTAAAAGTACTAATATCAAACTGTGAAGTTACTCCACTACAAGTAAAAGTCCTGCATTTAAAACTTACTGAAGTAAAAGCACAAAAGTATCAGCATCAAAATGTACTTAAAGTATCAAAAGTAAAAGTAGTCGTTATGCAGAATGGACCCACTCAGATTGTTTTGTATGTTCCAAATTCATCATTACATTATTATTATTATTGATGCATTAGTAAGCAGCATTTTACTGTTACGGTAGGGATAATTTTAACTACTTGATATACTTTAATGTGGTTTAATTTATAATTTTATTTAATAACAGTACAAAAGTATCAGCATCAAAATGTACTTATATATCAAAAGTAAAATTACTTGTTGTGCAGAACAGACCCACTCAGATTATTATATATTATATATACATTATATATATTCCAAAATATATTATTAGTTACTTAACATACTCTTATGTGATTAAATTTAAAAACATGCGTTATCATTTCAAATTGTTCATATTTTTTCATGTTAAATCTCAACCTGAAAAGTAACTAAAGCTGTCAGATAAAGGTAGTGGAGTAAAAATTACAGTATATACCTCTAAAATGCAGTGTAAAGTAACTTAAAAGTGCCTCAAATTTGTACTTAAGTACAATACAAAATTGTACTTAAGTACAGTTATAAAGTAAAAGTTCTCATTATGCAGAATGGACCCACTCAGATTGTTTTATATGTTCCAATTATATTATTAGATTATTTGTGTTGATGCATTTATGGAAGCAGCATTTTATTGTTAAGGTAGGAATCATTTTAACTACTTGATATACTTTTATGTGTTTTAATTTAAAACCATGCTTAATCATTTTAAATTGATCTTGAAAAATAAAATAATTAACCCTCTGGACCCACTCTAATTTACTTCCATTTCAGACCCTTTGGGTAAATATAAATACTTTATAGATTTTTTCTCTCTCTTTTCCTTTTTTCTCTCTCTTTTCCTGCATAAACCTCTTAAACAACTTCCAGAAGAAGTTGTTGAAATGTTGAAATTTGAGTCAACAAAAGCATTTAAAGTATCAATTTCCAGTGGGAAAAAAAGAGAATTATTTGTTATATTTGCTCCTTACTTCACACTTCCTTTCCCAGCTGTGATGATGAAGTGATTCCAATGATAAAACTTTGTTAAATTAAATTACATCACTTTCTGTGCTGTTTGAGTTGCGCCTCCTGTGTTTGACTCATATATTAAGGCAGTTATTATGAGATATAAATACAATAAAGTGATTCAAATTTAAATATAAAGATGTGAGTAGGAGCCACACACAGTACAGTACGTAGGCATCAAGTCACGTGCGGCTCGTGCGCCACAGGTTGCCGCTGCTGGTTTTACTCATTCATAATTGTTTAGTGTCATTTGAGGCAATTAGTGAGACTGTGAATGATTGAGTCTTGAATCAAACGCCTGCGCCCAACACACGCCTCTATCCATTCATTGTGCCTCTGTGCTCATAAAAGCCTGAATCAGAACTACTTTTCACATCAAACCCAGTGTAAATGTCTAAAACAATAATAATAAAGTGTGTATTCTGTTGTGTTCTGTGTGTTTATCTGTGTGTGAGATGAAGAAGCCGTTGCTGCAGGTTTTGAAGCTGCTCGGCGTGTCTGCCTGCACTTTCAGAGACGTGATTAAACAACAGTAGCTATTAGTTACATACCTGCTAGTCAATTTATGGATCGATCCGAGGCTACAATAATAGCATCGTCTTACTGTATATTTACTGTTATCTGAGGTTACTGTTTCCATGGCGATTGAGGAATTTGCAGTCGTAGATAACAATAATTTATTATCACTGATGTTCCTGTCTTGTCATCTTCTCCTGCGTCGAGCAGCACATATCAGTTGTTTTTTATACAGAGAACAGGAAATATTAGAAGAAGAAAAAAGAGCTTGTAAAGAAAGCATCATAAAAAGGGCATTTTAGTACATTTGCACACTGCAAAGTCTGCCACAAATAAACCATTAAATTAAAAATCCTTTATTTATACTGGGTTAAAGTACTTATTTATTGTTGTTTTATTTATTGTTTTATTTATTTATTTAGGTTGGTTTTGTGATTTTGTTGTTGTTGTTCTTTTTCTTTTCTTTTTTTCTTTTTCTTTTCTTTTTTTTTTTTTACTGTGTTTGTCCATTGGTGATTTATGTTGTGTTTTGTTTTGTTTTAATTAATTAAAAAATGTTTTTTTTAAATCCTTGTCTCAGTAGTGGATGATTAGCTTTAATAGATAGGACCACTTATGATAGATAAACACTGCCCTAAAAAGTCTAACTGCAGTAACTACGCCAAGGGTAAAACTGAGAAAAACTGCTTTAAAGTTCTTTAACGATTTTTACTGGGCAGCCAAATGAGTTATAGGTAGGAAAGTGATATGACACTCATTTCTACATGTATTGATGATGTAATATTTATGATCAAGAATCATGAAGATGTATTTGACCTTTCACCCCAAAAATGTAGTTAGTGCACTCTGGTTTTACTGTAAAAGGTTCTAATAGTAATGCACAAACAGAGTGCAGCAACTACAATGTTGTTGTCTTCTTTCAGCTTTTATATTTGGTTTTCAGTGAATAAACATTTTCAATTTGATTTTGTTAGAAGAGTATTTAAAAGTATTTAACAACTCTATTCAAATATTTGTGTATTTAAGATTTAATATCATAAAGTAATGTTATATTTTAGTCTAAATATAATTCTATCTCACTTTTTTACTTAATCTAGATAATAATTTCCCTATCAAATCAACTCATAATTTATATTATTCTTGTGTTTACTATTCAACACAATGAAGAAAAACAAGAGTACACTGTATCACAGTTTTTCATGTCATTATTTCTCTGAAATAAAGCAAAATTGACATCTAAAACTTTGTCGCAAGATAAAACAGACATCAAGGATTTCATTTTTAGTTATAACTCAATTTTGAAGAAACCATGTAATTTTCAAAGTACCTGCAAAATGTGAAATGCACCACTAACTGTGCCGCCAAGCAGCTAGCGTTTCGGTGCGCCTGTGCTACTTGCATGAACTTAAATTAGGCAATGTGCACACATTTGGCACAAAATTCGCCTCTCTCTTTAGTGACATTTTATGTCCTGCAGCTGCACAAAAGACCGCTTCACAAAGTCAAGGAGAATTCTATCAAAATAATATCATTCCTTAAAGGAATACCTCACTCTTAAAAGACAATTTGTGTACTAATTACTCACCGCATGTTCCCCTGAATTCTTGAAGAAAACTTTTTCCCAGAATTAAAGAATTTAAAGAATTAAAAACAGCCGAAAATGAAGTAAATTGTAAATGGAAGCCAGGTTTAACAACAGTAAAACCATATAAACATCTGATTACAACTAGGGCTGCAATTAACAGCTATTTTGATAGTCTAATAGTCACAATTACTAAATGGCTTTTATTTTGCTATCAATATTTTCAATGTAGTTGGAGATTCTTTTTAGCAACTAACAATAAAGACGATTTATTTGACTTCTTTATTCAATTAACATTTATTTGCTATTTCGGAAAAACGAAAACAGGAACAAGTTTTGAGAAGTAATAGCAATTAAGGCAAGATTCGAGCAGCTTTTAACCTTCCGATGACAAGATAAGAAGAAAACAAAACAACTCCTGAGCTAATTATCTTACCTGGACGAGTCTGCATTACCTACAAGTCCGACGAGCCTTTTTTTCAAATGGCCGACGCGCTCCTGTGATATGCAAGGTCTGCTTTACAAATCCTGCAGCCAATCATCTTCTTTGCAGGGTTTAACTGAGATACTGTCGTACTTCTGAGGTAATGATGTAAGATAAATCATGGCTGATTTAAGATGGATCACGCCTCTGAACCTCAACAACTCCAGGTCAACACCAGGCGGCAACCTCCGGGTCTGAGCATGGAGGCAAACCAGGAAGTGCCTTAAGCTGCACTATGGTTTCAATCACTTGTAAAAAAATCTTCTTCAAGATAATTTGATGTTAATAGTTCAAATAATGGCCCCATTTAGAAGAAAATAGAAGATAAAGAATCGTATGATTTGGGGCGTGGCTACCTTTGATTGACAGGTCACTAACAAGGTGAGCCGTCATCAGGAGAGAAGCAGAACAATGCGTATCCACGGCAACGTGTCAATAAAGTTATATATAGCGTTGTATAGATGTAAAAAAAAAAAAAGACGTTTGCCGGTTTGGTCTCATAACTTTGACCCTTTCACTGTATTTTCACTTAATGACAGTTTATTTGAACGTTTTGTTCAGTAAAAATGTCTTGTTCAGCGTTTGGTTGGACTAACAGACACTCCAAGGAGTCGCTGTTCAGTTTTCTGAGGTCAGTAACGAACATTTTGTTTTTGTTTTTGCTAGCCAAATTTAACATCCCAGTTAATGCTACAGCTAATGCTAACGTGAATTAGCAGCGGCTTCTCTCAGTCAGGTTGAGGTGTAGAGAGGCTGTAGTCAGTGATCAGATCCCTCTCGCTCGTTCACAGTCCAAATATGGTCTGCTCCCCGTATCGGAAACAAGATGGCGACGAATGTAGATAGACGGGCCACAAACCAACGGGTGACGTCATCGTGACTACGTCCATTATTTACAGTCTATGGTTCACACACAGCATGAGAAACATGCGCAATGATGTGACTAATTACCCACAATAAACTAATAACTAATTTTGTAACTATATATTTATTTTTTAATCATAGATTTTTGTTGACTATAGCTGTGTTTCCAGTAACGTTGAAGCAAATTTCAAAGCAAAATTTTGAAATGACGCAAAAAAGAAAATGCAATTCAGGGACTCTTCCATCAACTGGTTTAGAGCGAAGATGGCAGTGTGATGTGTTGCTGTAGGCTAATCCGTCAGTAGACTGTAGTAGAAGTAGAGATTGTGCGAGAGAGAAAAAACAACAAAAAGAGGTTGCTAATCAGACAAATTTGGCCACCCACGAGAGAAAATGGAGAGAAGTCTTCCGGGATTGGATTCAATTAGGTGACTTTTAATTGTTTTTTCATGTCAGCTTGTCTTGAGTAGCAGAGCGGGAACAGCTGATCAGTCATGTGAGTTGTATGATTACATCAGAACTTATCCGGAAAAACTATTTCCATCTAATTAACTATTTTTCCTACAAAGACAAAAATCACCTCAACCAAGCATGGAAACTTTTATACGCATTTATTAGAAGTTTTATCGATTTTTAGTGTTTCCATCAAGCTGTTCTCATGTAAATCTTAAAAATGTGCAGAGAAATTCTGATGGCAGTGTAATCCAATCTATGTTCACTACTTCCCAAACACGTGCAATTTTTCGCTGAAAAGTTATTTACAACACTTTACATCACAATCTACGCCAGTCTGGACAAGTTGTGAGCAAGGTTATGATAGTAATTTTGGATTTTTCATTAGTTTCATTTACTTATTATTCATTTATTTACCTTTTAATTTTGTTGTCAAATTTTGTTTTCGAGTGTGTTTGCTAGTTTTAATCAGTTTTTATTTTTTGAAAAATGCTTTGTTTTAGTTTAGTTTTTATGAGTTTTAGTATTTTGTAATGGGGTATTTGTTGGGTGCGAGATTCAATAAGGTCACAATAAATGTTGCTTTTATTTCCTTTGCCTTATCCATCTCAGCCCCCAAAAGTTTACTAAGTCATTAAACCAAATAGATGAAAAAGGTTTCATATAAACAAAAAGGTTTACGTATGAACATTTTTTGTTAGTTTTAGTAAGTTTTGCAACCACAGAATACAGTTTGTTAGTTATCGTTTTTTTAAAAACTCTCGTTTTAATTTTTCAGTTAACAAAAATGTTTTTTCAATTCTTGTTTTCATTATTTCGTGAGTTTTCGTTAAGCCTGAGACGTTAATGGAGTAAATGACGGAAAAACTAACTTTTTAAAAATAATTTGCAGTGAACATATGATATACAAATGGTCATTCAAAGGGTGTGAAGTATTGTTTACTTAAAAAAGTGGAAATCTCATCTGTTTCTTTATTGGTTTCTATTTTCATACACTTTTACGCAGTGTGAAATGAAGTCGTGAGAAACATTTTCTTACCATAATTGGTAAACAGTGTGATTCAGTTGGGGAAATAAAATAGAAGCAAATGTCACGACATATTTCACATCCACTGATGTCAAAAGGGAGGGGCGTTCAAACTGACGATATGGTATCATTTCATATTAGATTAAAGCAGCATGTAATTTTAGACACAGTTAAATGTTACTTGCGCCATTTAGTTTCCAAGGTAACGAGGAGGGTATATTTAGAGTGCACTAAACTGAGACAGAAGGGAAAAAAAGTGTTAATAATCTTGATGGAGCAATTACAATTAGTCAAAGTCAAATAGTAAAGATCAAAACACCTCATCTGCTTACAGTTAAAGGTGAGAGAATGCTCAAGAACAACCACCGAGCTCATTCAGCACCACTTCTGACACTTGCGTCATTCAGTATTTAGTGGCATTACTGATTCATATGGTACAGTAGAGGTTTCACTTGAGCGACTCATCAAAGGAGGTTCAGAGGAAATACAGACGTCAATGAAAAAAGGTGTTTTTTTGTTTTATATGTTGAGACATTTAGCTGCAATAACCATCTAATATGCTGCCAAACATTGGCACCGCAGGGAAATCAACATTATGAGGAAAAAACCCACAGAAATTAAAGTTTTAATTCTCCACTCCAAACCACAACACAGTAGTGTACAGGATCATTGCAGCGTTGAATCAAACCACATTGTAAAACTGTGGTGAAATAAAACTATGATTGTCATAACTTGTCTTTCATTTCTTGTCAGTTTTATAATACACAAGGCAAACAAGACAAAGGCCACATACTTTGACTTTGGTATGAAGAGTTTTTAACCAGCCTTCACACAGTTTGTGGTTCTCTCTCGAGTCAGGACAAGTTTTTCGGTGCTAATGCAAGGTGAGAGAAAGACAGATTGCTGCCCAGCAGGACTGGGGTTTGGAAGTGGCAACCACTTAATTCAACAAGAAGTTTCTCTTCTGGAAGTTACACTTTAAGTATAAAGACACTCACTGGCCACTTTATTAGGTACACCTGGTCAACTGTTCAGTACAGACGTCGACACTCACTGGCTTCCCACCAGTATAATTGTATTGATTGTAACAAGTTAGAAACTGTAAAAAAATAGTTTTCTTGTGAACCCATTTCCTGAGAAAAAAATCCTACATTTACAATCAACGTTATGATGAAAAGAGAGAATACAAGTACATCTCAAAAAATTGTAGATCCAGTAAGTCAGAGTGCAAATATAATTATCAGGTGAGGTTGTGCTAAACAATGATACCAACATGGCATGGTAGACATTTTTTAAGTGTTAAGAATGAAAAGTATTCAAAGAAGAATGAAAACATTAATTTCCGATTTAAAAAAGAAGAAATAGCAGCAGAATGGTGAGAATAAAATGACTCTGTTGTTGTTCTGAAGTGACCGGCCATTATTTGTTTCTGTTGGCCACATCCCATTATTATTTGAATACCAGCTTTTATATGAGATTTCACTGTATTCTGCATTTTTTTATTTCCAAACATACCACATTCACATTCAGGTACATCTAAAAATATTAGAATATCATGAAAAAGTTCAATATTTTTGTCAATCATATCAGAAAGTGAAACTCGTATATTATATAGATTCATTACACATAGAGTGAAATATTTCAAGTCTGTTTTTCTTGTAATTTTGATGATTCTGGCTTAGAGATAATGAAACCCAAAACTCAGTGTCTCAGAAAATTATAATATTGATCAGAAGTGTAATCTGCTGGTCCTGGGTCAGTGGTGGTTTGGGGCCATGTCCTCTGCTGCTGTTGCTCCACTGTGTTTTCTGAAGTCCACAGTCAACATAGCAGCCATCTAGCAGGACATGTTAGAGTCTTCATGCTTCCACAAGCTCTTTGGAGATGCTGCTTTCATTTTCCAGCAGGACTTGGCACCTGCCCACACTGGCAAAGGTACCAAACGCTGCTTCAATGACCATGGTGTTACTGGGCTGGACTGGCCAGCAAACTGAGCTGACCTCAACCCCATAGGAGTCTATGGGCTGTTGTCAAGAGGAAGTGGTGTTGTAGGCTGATCTCCTCCATGCCTCCAAGTATTAATGCAGTAATTCATGCAAAAGGAGCCCAACCAAGTATTGATGTATAGAAATGAACAGATTTTTCAGAAGCCTGACATTTGTGTTTAAAATATCCTTTTTTTAATTGATCTTATGTAATAATCGAATTTTCTGAGACACTGAGTTTTGTGTTTTCATTATCTCTAAGCCAGAATCATCAAAATTACAAGAAATACAGGCTTGAAATATTTCACTCTATGCTGATGAATCTATATGATATAAGAGTTTCACTTTCTGAAATAATTGACAAAAAATATTGAACTTTTTCACAATATTCAATTCTTTTGAGATGTACCTGTATGCTTCACATAATTAAAGTCTGAGTGCCGCCCTGAGTTTAGCGGATCGTCCTCGTGGATTTTCTTTCACATCGTCTTTTTCTGGGGTGATCACTTTCCTTCGCAGAAGAAGCCAGTCAACATTTTCACCCGTCACCTTTTCCTTCCTTTTGCTTTGCGTCCTCGGGCTGAAGTGATCTAGATTAGACAAGTCCTCTCCCTTGAGGAAACGTTTGACCAGTCTGTCTTCCAGTGAATGAAAGGTGAGCACGCAGAGACGTCCGTCAGCTGCCAGTGCCGAGCGAGCAGCACGCAGCCCCGCGAGTAGTTCGTTCAGCTCGTCATTCACAAAGATACGCAGAGCTTGGAAAGTCTTCGTTGCCACGTGTGCAGGTCGGTGGAGTCGGTCTTTACGTGCGTAGAGGACAGCTGGAGGGAACGATCCTGGAGACAAAGAGATGGTCAGAGTGAATGGATCGTTCAAAGAATTATACAAAAAAAGGCTTTGAAAAATGCTCAATGTAAACAAAAAAGAATGGAAATGTGCAGAAGAGGCTTGTAGAACCTGATAATGTAATAAATTCCAGATAATGTAATAAAAATCTGCACTTGAGTCCATTGAAAATGTAATAAAACCTGATAATGTAATAACTTCCCGATAATGTAATAAAGTGCATTTCCCAATAATGTAATACACTTTTTACCAATAATGTAATAAAGTATAACATTAATGGGAGGTTATTACATTATCAGGTTAGCCTTCATTTTCATTTTCGAAGGCCTATAATGTAATAATTCCCCAATATTGTAATAATTTAACAGCAGACCACCCATTACTTGGGTTCAAGTGGTGATACTGTGTAGGCAACACTAGCTCAAGAGCTCTAGCGCCACCAACAGGTCAAAGTTGAATGTTTATTAACTTTTGACCTGCCCATCCGTTTTTCACAAAGGATGTATGACTGGAACCCTTGGGCCAATCCGGGGTCAATGCATCCTCAATGGGGTTTTTCGGCCATAGTGGATTTTCCGCCATCTTTGATTTGATCAAAAACCTTCCATTAATGTTATTCTTTATTACATTATTAAACATTATTATTAAAAAGTGTATTACATTATTGGGAAATGCACTTTATTACTACTTGGGAAGTTATTACATTATCAGGTTTTATTACATTTTCAATGGACTCAAGTGCAGATCTTTATTACATCATCCGGGTTATTACATTATCAGGCTCTACAAGGCTAAAATATGATTTATCTTTCTATAAACACGAAGCATCTATGTGTGTGTGTGTGTGTGTGTGTGTATGTGCATGCGTGTGTGTGTGCATGCATGCATGCGTGTGTGTGTCTGGGGCAGGGGTCGGCAACCTTTTCCAAGAAAAGAGCCATTTTTGGGCAAAAAAACTGAAAGAAAAATCCCTCTGGAGCTGCATCTTTGAGCCTTATAATGAAAGTAATTTGCCAATTTCTCGCTGCAAATCAAGCAAATCACTCGGCGTGAAGCACTGGCCATTCATGTAAATGAATCTGTCTTTTCTGTTGTAGCTAGTTTTGGCAAAAATGTATAGAAGAATATAAATGGCGAAGAGCCAGATGGTCATAGGCTATGATGTACATTTCAGTCGACTAAAATAAAAAATTTTCCCCCCCTGTCTATAGGGTACATATTTTTACAATTGGAACATGTAAGAATCACTACAATGATGTGGATTAAATTGTAGAGAAATTACTTTTTTTTTTTTTTGGCACAATCCAAGGAGTGGAGGTCTGATTAGGTTACTAATAGACGTCACAGAGCCAAATTTACTCACCTTTTCATTTCACACAGTTCAATCTGATTAAACTTTCACACATTAAATCGCAAAACTAAATCCAATTCCGTATGCTAACAACCCTACCAATGCTATTTTTTTAATTAATCCACCTTGAAAACATCTTGACCCATTGTATCCATTGGTATTGGACATTCATCTTGGAAATACAGAATGTCATTCTATTTTTTATTCATCCTTTATTTAACCAGGAAGGTCCCATTGAGATTCAAGATCTCTTCCTCTAGAGCAGGGATGGGGCAATTCATTTTCCCAAGGGGCCACATGACCAATGCCACAAAGGTTGGAGGGGTCGGACCAAAACTCTGAACTAAATTCTGCTCAATATTAATTTGATCGCTTTATAAATTAGAGTAAATTATCTGGTTTTGAGCTGCTACTGATGAGAATACATGTTATGATAAGACTGTTAATGTGGAATAAATCAAATATAGCAGTAAAAAGTAGTAAATACTCCAATCACTACATCACTTTTCCATTTATTTTAAACACAACTGTAAATGACCTTTAGCAAGGTTCCTATTGTTTTTTTGTGTGATATATCTTATTTTTTAAGTGTGTAAATTTTCGAGGTGTTTTACAATGTTGTGATGCTTTTATTTTGAAAAGGTGCCGTCCATCGGGTGCTTTAATTTTGAAAGGTAGTGACAGGAAATAACAGGTGGAACGGTTAAATGAAAAACAAACGGTAAATAATAACGAGTGCGTCGTAATTCATATAAAGTTGATATAAAGTATCAAAAAGGCTTCTATAGTGGCCGGCTGACAGGACACAAGGTTTGTTAAAGTTTCTTAACTAATAGTAAAAGTGCTTGTTAGCTCAAGTGCTAATGCTAATGTTTGTTACTGTTTTCCAACCTCGTAGCTCTTACGGTGGATTCACAAGGTGACCAAGGAATGTCTTATTTTTATTTTAAATAAATCTTATGAACTATCAGTTAAAGAGGCGACCGTCATTCAGCCAGGAATGCTACTAAACATAAATTCAAACCACAAAAACAATATAGAGCATGTATGTTATGCAATAAACCAGTAATTTATTAACTTTATGGAAAAAGCAATACGTGTTTTTGACAAGGTACCGAGGTAACTCAGTGAATTTAGTGGAACGCGTTTCTTTGCAGGTTGGTATGCATGCAGGCAGATATACGTAAACCACCTTCAAAATAAAAGCACTGCGGCTGTATTGATTTCTAATTTCTGAGTAACCTCAAGGGGCCGGACAAGGACTGGTCGAGAGAGTCCTGGACAATCCAATCGACATGGTTGTAGCATTGTGAGAGATGATTGGAAAAATAATGTGCCTATATTCATGATTAAAATAACAATTTTGCCGATAGCCAAGATGTCAATACTGATGTTTTGTTGTTGCCTTCATTTAAAAAAAAATAACTGAACTGTTAAAGGGCAGTTTTGTCTGTTTACAACCACAAATAACCAACACAATCAGCATAAAATTGAAGCGACACATCAGATCAACATCAGCCACTGCCATCAGTGAATTTAATCTTATTTACAGTGTTTATATATCAGTGCAGCTGTCATGTTTTCCACAAGTTTCATACCAACGATCAATTTTGGCTGTTTTGAATCATGCTCATGTGCACTGTACTTTTCCCGTCTATAACCTTGAACTTTCTCAACCTTAGCTGTCAATTCTCTAAAACATCATAAGAGAAATGTAATATACAGTCATGGAAAAAAATATCAGACCTTTTTTTCCTTCAATTTCTTGTTCATTTTAATGGTTGGTACAGCTAAAGGTACATTTGTTTGGACGAAGAACAACACCAACAGCTCATAAGAGTTTAATTTAAGAGCTGATATCTAGACATTTTCCATGGTTTTCTTAATAATAACCAAAATCATTATCAAGAAAACCATGGAAAATGTCTAGATATCAGCTCTTAAATCAAACCCGTATGAGCTATTTTTGTTGTTATGATTATATGTGTCCAAACAAATGTACCTTTAGTTGTACCAGGCATTAAAATTAACAAATGCAATGAAGAAAACAAGGGCGGTCTAATATTTTTTTTCCATGACTGTATATAGACAGCAGACAGTGAGGGATGCACAGACACAAAACAACCACTGAACAAACTCAAGAGGTTCAACTCAAGAGGTCACGACTACTCAGTCTACATCCATCCAACGGATTAGAGACGTGACTGTGAGTTCAGCAATAGACATATTTTGGAAAGGCGAGAGATGATCTGAAGGAGGGGTGAAGAAGGTCATCTGTGCCAAACTTTAACAACTGTCAATGAACACAGTGGGGGACTACCACACCACTTATCAGCTATCACACCACTAATCTATACCTGGAATCTGAAGACGTTTGTCCCCTAGTGACTCACATAAGAACTCAGCAACCCACAGGTGTTATCAGTGTGAGAATAACACAAAAGAGGTGGAGATGTCGGAGATCTCCACCAGTCAGGAGAATAAAAGACGCCTCTCGAGTGAAAACATCAACAACCACTTAGTACTTGTTATTAATGCAAGAGGAGTCAATAGATTGAGACAAAAAAAAGAAGAGGTGAGTTAACAAAGCAAGATGTAGCTTATTGAAAAATACATGGAAGCCAGTGAAAGCAGTGCAGAGAGAGCTGCAGCAGGACTGAGCGGCAGGTCCATCAGGCTCAGTGAGGAGCAGATGGAGGGTGGAGATGGTGTTGATGTGGCTGATGTGTCATGAAAATACTGAGGTAAACGCAGCCAATTGCCTCTTATGATCTCTCAGTTCACTGACGCTCAAGTTCAAGTTAAATCTTAAATGAAAAAACAACTACATGACAATGCCGTCACATCTAAATACCAAAATATTGTGTTTGCTGTCTTGCTGTTGGTGTAAAATAAAAAGAGATTTGCGTTTTTCTCCCTACCACAACTTTCCTCTTTAATAATCCTGAACGCTTTGCACCTGCCTTTTAGATGCAAAAGCTTCCATGTCATCCGGTTATTCGAGTGATCCTCAACATGCATGTGCAGTTAAGAGAAGCATTGCTTATTGCAATTACATGCAGAGAGAAAAAAACTGCACTTATAGGATTGTGCACCTGTTAGATAAATAGCATGTCAGCTGCAGAATGCATCAGACACAAAAAGGTCAATAAATGTGGATATTAGGGCAAAGTTTTTGAATAACGTATTAACATTTTCTGCACATTAAAGTTGGGAAAACATTAGCTGTATGTCAGTTAGGGCTGCACGATTATGGCCAAAATGATAATAACGATTATTTTGATCAATATTGTAATCACGATTATTAATCACGATTATATATCATGTTGGGGAAAACATCTATATTTTCTTTTTATTGCACCGCTTTTAAACAAACAATAGGAACAGTTTTAAGTCTGTGCACAGAGTGTCCGGTGCTTCTTGTAAACAAACAGAGATCACTAAGTAAACACCTACTGCAGCAGCAGCAGCACATACACACTGTACTGCTACAGAGCTAACTGTTAGTCTCTTGGCAATTTGCGGACTGGACGGAAGGGGTAAACATCCCCTCTGGCTCTGCAGCTGGGAGAGACTGCTGCAGGAGGACTGGCCACTTCGACTCCTTTTTACTCTTCTTAACGAGCCGCCGGCCCCCACAGCTCGTTAAGAAGAGTAAGAGGAGTCTCCAATAACACTAGAAAAAGTTGCTGGATTTGTCGCCAGTCGCTTTTTTGAAAAATAGTTGCTAAGGGGGTCGGAAAAGTCGCTAAATATAGCAACAAAGTTGCTAAATTGGCAACACTGCTTCGCCGGCTTTTACAAATGGCGAATTTTTGTGGCGTCGAGTACTACGTCACATCACTGATTAGCGTTCTATCCAATCAGCAACCAGGCTTTTTTCAGGGGAGAAAAACGGCCCCGCCCCCTGGTGGTTGGTGGACTACTGGTGTAGAAAGTGCTTGATTAGATATGCAGGAGAGCCCGCATTTTGAAATGGAAAAATCGCGGCCAATCGTGGCGGCCAAAATCGTGGTCACGATTTAAATTTGATTAATTGTGCAGCCCTAATGTCAATACATGTGAAGAGTTGATTCCAACTCGACTAACTGATAACCCCCGCACAGAAGACAAAAGAACAATTAGACACTTATATAGACCTAAAGAGAAACTGCAATAAATAGAGAAGTGAGTGATGTGGCATTTCTCTCCTCCTGCACTAAACAGCCCAAGGTGTGACTCACACTGCAATCAATACAATGCCTGCACAGCAAGGACCAGCCCTGGTCTAGCCTCACCAAGCCATGTGCTCTCTCTCTAATTCATCTTTCAAAGGTCCTGCAGACAGATCCATGGAGAAAAGAAGAGATTAAGATGTGTACATAAAGAGGAAATCAGGTATTTAAGAAGAACACACAACACTGTGGATTTATTAGAAAGGACAGAATACAGAATTCAGCTCTTGCTGTACTCTACCTTTGTTATTTCTCACCATAATTTGTTGTGTTTGATGTTAGTAGCGTGCACCAACAAAAGCCGGAGGACAGCTATATTTCGCAATAATTTGGAAATCCATTTGGACAACAGAGTTTGATGTTTCAGGGTTACCGGGCGAACAAAAAATAGGAGTTTGTTCATGACAAGAAAATAAGTGGAAAAGGAGAACACTGCCACAAGTGTGTTTGAGATAAAACAACAGATGAGATGATGTGTTTGCTCAAGTTGACATTTTTCAATTTGAGCCGGATATTGACTAAAACACTGTTGGACTGTTGAGAATAAAGAAGTGGCATCATCGTGAATCAATAACATGCCACGTAACTGGGAATATGGTATCGCTAACCAGCCACAGTGGCCTAGCTAGTTAGCTGCTAGTTAGCGAGTTAGTAATTAGTAGTTAATCATGCAATATTTTACAAAATATTGGTACACTGTAAAACCCAAAGCTGCTTGTTTACATTATAACTAATTTTTCCTTTTTCAATACAACAAAGATTTGTGCAAAAAGTCATTTTAACCGAAAATATTGAGTCAAATTGCAAGATTCATTTGAGATCCATTGTCTTTGTTGTCTTGACATAAAATTGTTTCGCAGCATGGACACTCAAATATTTAAATTGAAACAACAAGTTGGGTTTTACAGTGTACTATTGGCTCATGACTAACTGCAAACCACAATTCCATTTGCAAATTTACGAACATTTAAAAACCAAGTGGACAAGATGAATGTCCAAAACTACAAATCAGCTATCAGCCCATATTAGCAAAAATGTACTTGTATAATATGAAACTAAGTCCAAGTGACAACATTTGTATTCATCAAACATTTTAGACTGGACTCTGTTTGAAAATGAAAACCAGGGTGTTTTTGTTGCCATTTTGTGGAACTCTGCAACAGGTTGACACTTTGTCTAAATGCATTTTAAATGTGAAGTGAAAGCTGATGTGCTAATGGTGAATTAAGTAGATCACGACACGTGTTTTACTGTTGTTGCTCTGGGTCAGAATTAACGTTAAACAGCTTGTTGGCACCTTTAAATCAATGCATCCATGTCCTCCCCTCTGGCTACTCGAACACACACACACCCACAGTTAAATAGAGGGTGATTATGCCATTTATAGGGTTGTTGTGTGGAAATGTAGCTAAATTAGCCCATGTGACTGCTGCTGTCGGCGCCCAGTAAAGTAAACAAACGTTCCTTTCAGGTACATGCTGGGTAGAAATCTCCTGTATTTCCATTTCACGCTCTTAAAGCACCTTTAACTAAAAACAAAACAAAACTGTTTCTGGCTGTGATGTGTTTCCATGATTCACGTGAATGTGTTTTTATGCAAATTTTTAATGCATATTTTTGAGGCTGTCTTGACACATAAAACTCTGCGGGTTCTCGACTACAACTTGCCTCTAAAGCAACGCCACGGTTCACAAATCAATCAGGAAACAGGCCGCACTTGTGCAACGAGGCTTCTATGGACAGCTGTGGCTATTTGTAGAAACGTTATTATCACATCTATGTGTAATGCATTAGGCAGTGATATCTCACTCATTACCGCTAAATGTCAGAAAAATTATCAATGATTTATAAAGCCCACTCTGAAACAGACTTTATAAAGTTTCTCACAGTAAACAACAACATGAAAACGCCAAAAATAGATAATAACTAAGTACACAAAAGTCGTTAACTAGAATGTGCTTCATACATGAAAAATAATGATACACACACCTTCACACCCTTTCCTTGACGTGGATTCACGCTGCAATGAACATTAGTGATGTCCGCAAATCGTTTCCTACAGAATCGTCACATATAAACGGACCTGGGCTGGTGTTTACAACATACAACATAGGAGTTGTTGAAAGAAAGTTTGGAATTAATATACAAAATGAATGGATTATTTTACGTTTATGATGCTGAGAGAGAGAAAAAATATTTCTGGGAAAAATCCGCCTGAACTACCTGACCTCTGAGGCCGGTCTTATGCCAGAAATGGGCATCATTCAGCTGTCTGAAAACTGACCTTGTTTTGAAATATAGAAATATGCCTCATTTTCATCATCGATATAGATATAATGTTGTGCATGAACTTGGTTCTTTTAAGTCTTGTCAATGAAAAGAACAGCGAACATGATGTAAAACTTCATGGATTGTGTTACGTCTGTGAGGTTTTTTTCAAACAACGCCATAAAGTGATGAATTAATAACTAACTAAAACCAAACTTATCAGAAATATGAACACTTGAACATAATCAGTGTCATAAGAACTACCTCAAATGACAGAACTTAAACTACTGAGTTTTTCGTTTGGCCCGTCACATCCGCTAACAAGACGGTAATATAACTTATACCGCAGCCGGCCACCAGGGGAGCTGTCATATCGTCCATTTATATAGAAGTCGTGGTTTTTACCAGTTCATGTGTGGGAAACACCTCCGGGTCTGAGCAGGGAGGCAAACCAGGAAGTGCCTTAAGCTGCATTCTACCGAAAATTCCAGCAGGGGGCGCTAAGTGTGGCTGCAGAAAGATTTCTGTCCATTAATTTCAATGCAAAATGAGAAAACTTCTCAAATCATTTATTACCTCAGAATTTTTTTTAGGACAACACTTTGATAATAGAAGATAAAGAATCGTATGATTTGGGGCGTGGCTACCTTTGATTGACAGGTCACTAACAAGGCGAGCCGTCATCAGGAGAGAAGCAGAACAATGCGTATCCACGGCAACGTGTCAATAAAGTTATATATAACGTTATATAGATATAAAAAAGGACGTTTACCATTTTGGTTTCATAGCTTTGACCCTTTTCACTGTATTTTCACTTAATGACAGTTTATTTGAACCTTTTGTTCATTAAAAATGTCTTGTTCATGGTCTGCTCCCCGTATCGGAAACAAGATGGCGACGAGTGTAACGATGAACTTAATGCTTCTAACCGGCCACAAACCAATGGGTCACTACATCCATTACTTATAAACAGTCTATGGTGGGAAATGGATGGTTTTCTTGCGTACGTATAAATCTGGCCCAAGGCTTTGTATTTGACTCCAAAGTCCTGCTCATTCCCACAGCCATACTTCTATATACATATAAATCCAGTATTTTTCATAGTCCTGTATAATTTAATTAAAATAATGACTCAAATGACGCCATAACTGCGTGGATGCTGGTGCAAAAAAACCTAACACATTACTAAAACGTTTTTTTGCAGCACTATTCTTGAAAATGTACATTTACTGATGAGTAAGATAAGAAGAGGACAGAGAGAAAACATGACCAAAAGACCTCTCTTATATGATGTCTCAATGCCACCAGGTCCCCAAAGTGGCTCCTTCCCACCCTCGTCATTTCTCCTGTGAATTTTTTTCCTGTCAGCATCGTTGTCACAATTGTTCATAGAGCCCCCCTGGAACTTTCTTAAATCAAAACCTCTTGGATTGTTCCAAATAAACATCGGTGGTGACTCGCTTTGCTCTTCAAAAAAGATCAAACAGCTGCTCTTACTCACACCTGTTCTCCCAGGGTGACACTGACGCACATACTGCTCTGTGCAATAACTATTGAAACGACATCTCACTCGTTCAGCAGCTCAAATGTGGAGGCATACGGCTAAAAAAAACTAAAAAAACATCAGTGAAGACAAACAATGTAATCCCGGCTTTATGCACAAATGTGTCGTGTGTGTGTGTGTGTGAGCATATGTGGGTGTTTGCATTTGTGTCAGGTGTGTGTGCATATTTGTGAGCAGAGAAACGGGGGATAAGAGGGGGAAAAAATCAATCAAAAAAGCAACATGGAAGGAGAGAAAGACAGAGACAGAGATACTGTGTGTTTGTTTTCAAGGCATTAGCCACATTCTGTTGCAGCCACCTCCAGCTCTGTCTTTGCCTCAACTCTCTCAAAGGAAGATGTGAAAGAAAAGCACCCAAAACAGAGGCGGGAGAGGGGACGGTGACTGAGGTCACAGTCCGTGTAATTTTCTGAGACAAATACGTCCCACCGGGAGACAGCCTTAATAACTCCACTCGTGTTTTATTTTCCCTCGCAGCCTCCAGAATGCTGCGGGGAATTAATCAGGATAGTGTCTAGCTACCTGCCACCACGCTGGCCAGCTGCTGTGTCCGGGTGATGGGGCTGACACGGCGTGCCTCCACAATGGCTGAAGCTATTTTCCTGGCGTGTCTTTCTTCCCCATATGCAGTGAGGATGGATGCGAGAGCCTGTTGATCTAAGGTATTCACAACGTCAGCAGCGCAGGGCATGTCGGGGTACCTACGCACAAAGAGAAGCCCAATTAAGCTGCTTGACGTCACGTCCTTGCTGACAGTGGCGAATCCTGACAACTCTGAGATACAGCTCAAAACCTTTACGGCTGACAGTTATGAATAGGATGATTGTGAGGGGATGAAAAGAGAAATGCAGCTTCTGCGATGGCTTACAATGTGTTATCTTAGCTGATAGCTTTGCACATTATGTTGACCTTGTAAAGTGACTCATACTGGTTATCTATCTATCTATCTATCTATCTATCTATCTATCTATCTATCTATCTATCTATCTATCTATCTATTTATCTAAAGAGAAGCATGCACGACTCTGCTCAATATGTCTGCAATGCAGTTTTGATTACACAGTCACACTTCAGTAGAATCACACATAGACTAGTTAAATGCTGCCATAATTCAAATAAAAATGCATTTGTTCTCTTTTTTTTGGCTTCTAAAACAATAGTAATATTTAAATTAAACTGTAAACACACTTTTGTAATTTTGTACACAAATGTAAATTTCAAGGATTGCATTTTAACTGATACTGGGGTTTTTTTTAACAGGGGTGTGTCTAGAGGGGGGACATTGAATTTTACTAATAGACGTGCTGTAAAAAGAGAGTTAAGTCGAGTAGATACACCAATACAAATAAATGAGAAATATGCTTGGATCAGCTAGATCAGAGATGGGCAACTGGAGGCCTGGGGGCCACATACGGCCCGCACCCTCACTTGAAGTGGCACTCAGTACAACTACATGCATTCGAGCATGAAATCTTAAAAGTGCAGTGTAAAAATGCACAAAATTACTTCTTGCAATTAATGTTGGTCTGCTGTTCTTGCACTGACTTACCACAGTAAGTGGTTATTTTTGATTTGCTTCAAACCTTTTGTATTCCTATTTATACTGTCGAACATGCAATTGAGCATGAAATATGTTAAGTTACTGCACTGTAAACATATTTAAAATTGCAGTTTTATCACATCTGGTTAAGTGCACGGTCCTATATGTGGCCCTGTGGTAGTGTCCATGAAAAACTGTGGCCCCCTCCAGCATTTAAGTTGCCCATCCCTGATATAGATGATTTACCAGTCTGTCTGGTAAACTATAATTTTTACACACAATGACACAAACACAATAATGTCTAAAATTCTCAAAAGAATAAAATTCTGAAAGAGCATGTTATCACTTTATATTCCACAACCCATGGTGAAAAGAAAAATTATAACTGTTTGTTGTGTAACATTTTACCTACTCCACCGTTAATTCAAACATTAATTAAATCTTTTATTTTAATTTTAGTTTTTCAAGTCAACATGAGCATTAGCAAATATGCACCTTTTCTTGATAATAACCAAAATCATTATCAAGAAAACCATGGAAAATGTCTAGATATCAGCTCTTAAATTAAACCCTTATGAGTTATTTTTGTTGTTATCATTATATTTGTCCAAACAAATGAACCTTTAGCTGTACCAGGCATTAAAACAAACAATGGAAGAAAAAGGGTGGTCTAATGATTTTTTCCATGACTGTATGTTGCAAATGTCTTACCTCTCTCCATCCATTCTCATATCCAAGGGTCCATCCTTGCTGAGGGCGAAGCCTCTCTCCGCCTGATCCATCTGCATGGAGGAGCAGCCAGCATCCAACAGGACAGCATCAATGCTGCCTGGCTTCATGTTCATGTTAGACAGCAGGGCGTCAAGCTCACTGAATCGGCCAAGCAATGGTTTCACACGACCACTGGCGAAAGGATTAGGGAAAGGAAAAGCACAATTAGTCATTGCTATAATATTGCATATGGCTGCTGTCAAAATACTGGCCTTGTTTAAATGGAATTTGAAAACAAATGCTATATTATTCAAGTGACATCCAGTGTTTTAAAAAGCTCAAAGCTTAATAAAAAATATGGGCTGGATGCCTTTATCTTTGTTTGTTTTTAGTTAATCACTGTCTCAGCTGAGTAAAACCTTTTTATTACAACAAACTGGTTGGTTAACATTAAAGAGATTAGATTTTTGTTACAATCACAGACATGTTAATTAGAGATGCACGATTTTATCGGCACGTTATCGGTATCGGCCGATATTGGCTTGAAAATGAACTATCGGACATCGGCCAACACGCTGATATCTGCCAATATAATAAAGTGATTAAATAATGCGGTGCACATCACCTCTCTGTTGCACCTTGTTTGTAGCTCATAGAATTGTGCAGTGTAGTCTGAGCCCATCTATTTATTTATGTTCTGATTAGGGACTGAAGCTGCTTATATTTTTTGTACTTTTTGTGATTTTGTTTGTGCAGATTTAGCCGTCACATATTGGGCTCCTGTTTTAAATTAAATTTGAATTTAAGCAGCAGTCTATATGTAGTTTTATTCAATTTGGGTTTAATTGCTGTACAGTTGCACTTTTCACATGTTCCCAGTGAACACAGGTTATGTTTACTGATTATGTCAATTGGGAAATTGGCCAAATTTGCACTGATTGTGGGTATTAGTTGTGCAGGAAAAAAATATCGGTATCAGTAATCGGCTAAATGAGTTGTAAAAAATGAGCATATCGGATATCGGCAAAAAATCCAATATTGTGCATCCCTAATGTTGATAGTTACAATGTTGAATCTGTAGTAGAAATGTCCTTTATAAATGTTTAAAGATCACCTCCACTTAAAAATGTGTTTCTTATGTTTATGTCCCCTAACATGTCTAACCCTGAATGTATGGCCTTGTGTCTGTGTGAAGTTTGTCCCTAGAGAGGTGAAGACCGAGATGTCTGAGCATTTCCCTACAATTTCAGATTCAAACGTACGCCAGGCGAGCTAGATAAGGTACGTCACAATTTCAAAAGCCTGTTCAATATGCAAAAGCCAGAAAAGAAACCTGAAATCTCCAGCGCCTGATGTCTGACGCCATGTCAACAATGCTCTGTGTGATACTAAAGAGAGTTTAAGGTCAAAAGAGGATAAATCCAGGAAAGGAAATGCCTGGTTTTCACAGAAAATGAATGGGAGCCGGTGGCTTCGCCAAGCATGCCATGTTCTGTGGTTTTACTCTCAGTTACATACAACTGCTACTGAATGGAAACCATGAGTAAAGTCCACTCTAACAGCTGCTTTCACAAACACCCTGACAACAACCTCCCAGCAACAACAATCCCAAAAAAGTGTTTGTAAAAGCAATTCCAGCCACAGGGCAGTTACCAGAAGTTTGACACAAAATACGTGCACATTCAGCTGGGCAGCAACCCTTTACAAATGAATAATCAATTATCTCTGCATATTATTGTGGAAAGAAGATGTGCACCTACAGGTGACCCTATGTGTGGACCAGGGATGGGCGTTTAGAAGAATCAATTAATCGTTATGTTTGTGTAAAAACACAAGATATATATACAGTACTATGCAAAAGACTGTTTTGATAATGGACGCTTTTATTTTGAAAGGATGGAAAGAGACTTCCTGTCGATCGTAAAACTAACTCAAATGAAAACAATCCATTGCTCTCCATTGACTTTGTTGGAAGAAGGAGACAAATAACAATTCTGTTTGTTAGCAGAAAAATGTCCTGGGGGCCGCTGGAGGCAGAATCAAAATGACCAAAAATAGACACAGAATTACTAAAAAAAGACACAAAATGACAAAAAAAGACACAGAATTACCAAAAAAAGACACAAAATTATTAAAAAGACACAAAATGACCAAAAAAGACACAAAATGACAGGGAAAAAACTAAAATGACCTAAAAAAAAAAGGCACAAAATTATTTTAAAAAAGACACAAAATTATTTTAAAAAAGACACAAAATTACCAAAAAACTTAATTAAAGGGACCTTCCACACACAACACGGTAAAGTGCCATTCATTTAAAACTCACATTAAACTTTCATATCAAGGTGGGGGCCACAAAATATCGTCACGAGGGCCGCAATTGGCCCGGGGGCCGCGAGTTTGAGACCCCTGTTGTAGAATGTGAATGTGCAGAAAGCTCTGCAGTATTAAGTTTAGCTTGGGAACATATAGCTATCATTAGCTTGCTAACAGTCCTTTCTGGTAGACATAGATAGCTAAAATGATCATATGATATGCTTAAATCTAAAAGTTTAAGATAGAAGCAGACATTTTGTTAGCGATTCAGCCCAAGGTTGTGTATTGCAGCACCAATAGTTTTCCCCTCCGGTGGGCATGGTCTTCAGAGTATGACGCATGGCGCTCTGTCTCTATACTGCTGCAACCCTATTCCCACTGCATCATGAATACACTGTAGAGAAAAAACACCCACACTCAACATCCAACAAGTCAAGGTCATTTTATGCAAATTGAGCAGAAGTGTTCGTGGGAAGACCACATCAGATATACGATTCGGTGGAAACCCACAACAGCTTGAGAAGCTTTCCAATCAACCTTGTAAAACTGAATCAGGTGTTTCCTTGGAAGCCCACTATCTATCTTAGCTAGCTAATTGAGATCCTTCGTTGTCACTGACAGAGCAAGACCCTGTGTACACAGTCACTTCCTCATGCACGAGTGGTGAGATCCTCCAGCCACATTCATGCATTTTTCATGTGACCTTTTAACATTGTGTGAACAAAGATGATGGCAGAAGAGAGCAACAGGAGCTAGCAACTACACATTAGGAGCAGAAGGTCTTCGGCAGCCTTCTCCACCCATTGTGAAGTTTTTACTCTAAACAAAAGCAAAAAATATTGGATTATTGTATTCAAATAAGAAACAACTCATTTCATACATCACAGAACAAAGTTCAAAAGTGTCACACCGCAGTGTGGCGGTGTTTTATTTTGTTTTTTTGGTCTTCTCATTTCCTATTTTACTTTGAAATAGTAACTCTCCTCTCGTTTCAGGTCACTTGCCCTTCCCCGTGTGTCATCTGTCTGATTGTCTCCCCTAATTACCGATTGTGTTCACCTGGTGCTCCCTCCCTCCTTCTGTTGAAATAAGCTGTGTCCCGATGTCAAGGAAGGATGCTCAAACGGCTGGTTTTGAAGGATACTACGTCATCGTCATTCGCCGAAGGACTGTCCCAATGTCGAGGATCCTCCAGAGGACAGAGTCCTTCTTTGCCCAAATTCCAAGGATGCATGTGTGTATCCTCTGTGTGCTCCGACTACCCATAATGCCTTGCGCACACCGGTCTACCGGGAGATTTAAAAATGGCGAGCGTAGAAACAGCGACCCCGGCGGTGCAATATGCATTTAAATATATAAGTATTTTCAGTTTACACTGAATGTTATCACATAACTTCCAAAACGTGTGTCCAAAGTCAAGCAAAAACATATACATAAACAAATGCCAGAATATTTAGCTAAAGATAATAAACGTCATCTTGATACATTGCCAGTTAAGTTAATTAATCTCAGGCGCTAAAGTTATTGTTAATTCATTTATATGCGTCAGATGATGATGAACTATGTGCAAAGTATATATAGCTTTGCCATTCAGTTATACATTTCTTTATTGTGTTTACAGGGACCGAAAGTCCGCTATTATTCGTTATTGTTATTTATAAATAACTGTTATTGTACTGTACTGTAAAATAAAATAAAAAAATCACAGAACACATCTCCATGGTGAGTTATGCGCCGCTGCTTTTATGAAACTAAACTTGGTCAAATTCAGCAAGGATCAATGAAATATTCAGGCTTAATCCACTTTGTGGCTTTTACTTGCTAAATCATGGAGATTCAACCTTAAAGCATCTTCTTCCATTGTCACAAATATGTGGCAGAGTGCTGGTGCCAAAGACACATCATGTTATGAACTGATTTTGAAATTGCGGCGTTGAATTTAAGCAGGACGTCCAATTACACAATGACACACAGCTGCACACTCCAAAGGATGTTCCATTTGTGTGTTACACCAGTGAAAGGAAGGACCCTGGTCTCTCCTCCGGAGGACCCGACTCCAAAGGAAGGATCCTACCAAGGAAGGATCCTTGACTTTGGGATACAGCTATTGTCTCGCCTAATTACCGATTGTGTTCACCTGGTGCTCCCTTCCCTCCATGTGTTCCAATAGTCTGTGTTCACCTGGTGCTCCTCCTTGTGCTTAAATAGTCTGAGTTTTCCCTTTTCCTGGTCCAGTGTGTTTGACCTCGGCACCATACCAGCACGTTTCTCTCGTTCATGCCACAGCCTCAGATTTCCTAGCTTCGCTTTTTTGCGTATTCCTCACAAGAGTGATTTTTCTTTGTAGTTTATTGTCAGATTAGCGCTAGGATTTAGTTTCATCGTTTCTCTTGTCAGCCGTTTTGTTTCTCTCCCTTTTGGAGTGATTTTGTGTTCATTTTTATTTCCCCTCTTTAGTCTATTTCCCAGTTCATTGTAGAGTTTTGTAGATTCATTTGTTTCCTCCCTTTTGGAGCGCCTCTTGTTTGTTTAACCTTTTATTTACTAGTTCATCCCCTTCCTAGATTAGATATCAAGCCCCGTAACTCTAATTAGGACCTTTTAGTTTTACTTATTAGCGTAGATTGTTCATAGTGTATTTCCTCCCTCGGAGTGGTTTTTCTTCGTTTTTATTTTCTAGCTCAGCTTCAGGAGTTTCATAGCCTGTTTGTTTTCACCTTGTGTGGATTACTCTTGCTGCCTTCTTTGAAAATAAAGAGACTATCAGTTCTCCTGCTCTGCATCTGAGTCCTAATTTGAGCCAGGCCTGACAAAAAGCTAAGAAGCTGACCGCATCCTCCTCACAAGAAGGCTTGTTGGTTTTAGTGCACGCATTCAATGTGCAAAGTTAGACCACAGCAATCGCTCACCATAAAACTGTTGATTCTCTGTTGCTCCTATTGTGGAACAAAGGGTACATTTTTTAGGACCATTAGTTCAGCTTAATGAATGAATTTTAACCAGTGCCTATAAAACTAGTTGCAAAATGTGACATAATGGCTGCAGTCAGGAGCCCTGAAAGGCATCTATTGCCATTAGCTCCGAATACCGGAAAAGTTACCCAATACTTAACAACAAGACTTCTTGATTGGAACCATGGACACCATATGACACAATCAAATGACTGGTTTACTCTCACAGTTGCCCATGTGCAGACTGAACTTGGGAAGTCAGCCTTTTGTTTTAATGCCCTCGAGACCTGGAATGATCTTCAACTCGCATTGAGGATCAATACGACAATAACATTTACTCCATTTTGTAGCTTGATTGCAGACTTTCCTGCAACTGTTTTAAGCTTTGGTCATTTTAAAAAGCATTTTACTTATTAATTTATCTTGTCTGTTATCTGTATTTTTAATGTGTATTTCTGTACGGTCTGTAAATGTACTCGTCGTCACTGTAAATGAGGGAAACTTCAGCTCATCTGCCATTAGATGTTGGAGAACTTGGTTTTTTAACCTAATCCAGAATCAATCTATAAGTTTGCAAGAGCACAGAAATACCCAACCAGAGGCTGTAAGGTGGACTAGTGAGAGAGTACCTGTCCATGTCCTGTACATTAGCTGTTGATCTATTTCTCCTCTATACTGTTGGATATTTGCAGTAACAGAAATTAACTTTAACTGTTGCTTTAAGTACTGTTTCAATTCCAATAAGCAGCATTAGTGACAAAATAGGCTGTAGGGTTTACCGTACGTTTGTGGATGACACATATTTGGCAAGAATTTGGGAGTACTCCCTCAAGAAGGTTTGAAAAAATGTTAATTAAAAATATGATATTCACATCATCATTTACACAAGTGGTGCTCAAAACAGCTAGGGTGCTGTACATAAGCTCTGTAACGGTAAGGGGAAATCTTTGAGTATAGGTATAATTAACGTATCAATAAGCTTCCCTTAGCAGACATTTTATTAAATTTGAGCCCTTTTATCTACACAACAATGACTCTACTTTTCTCAGGATTAACTAGGGGCATGCAAGGAGAGAACACAAATTGGCAGGTCCTCTATTTCAAAACCCACTGAAGACAAAATGGCAAGGGAGCATCTCACCCACGCTGCCAGGGTCTTCCTTTGCTTTGCTGTTGTTATTCACTATCCTGCAGTGATTGATTTGTTGAAAAATCTATAGTAAAGGCTTTGTTGTTCTCTCCCATCACTTGCGCAATTCCTTTGTGTTACTGCCTCCTCAGTAGCACTCTACCACCTTCTCCAATTTTCCAATTTTTTTTTGATTATTCAAAGTATGAAGTCTTTTTGGTGAGAGTTTACAAACTTTTAAAGTTTTAATCATTCTGGATTCTTATTGAAGCAGATTTATCGGAGGTCAAGCAGTTGTTGTGCGGATAGCGATGGTGTTGCCTCAAAGCTAACGGCTAACATCAGGGGCGCAGATGGGGTTTTTGAACTGGTGGGGACGAAGCTCACCAAATGATTTCAACTCAATTCATTATTTTTCCACTCCATGCCTTAACCAAAATATGTTTTATTTAAGCATTTTTAAATGAACTGTAGTGTAAACAACAACCAACATATTTACATAAAATAAGTTTGTACATGAAATTCCCAGTGCAGCCAAACAAATTTACTGACTTGAAGCTGACTCAATGAAGGACCCAAAAACATCTCTCCTCCTTTCATCACCCTGAACATACTGCTGGGCAATTACTTGTCTGTCAAGATTTTCTGAAACTATGATGGGGGGACTCAGACAAAGGCCAGGTGTCCAGGGGCATGCTCCCCTGGATGAACATTTTTGCCCTAAAAGCCTAAATTTGGTGCCTCTTGCACATTCTAATGTCACTATTCCATCTTAATCATTGCATATTTTTATTATGAATTATTGTAAAGGAGAATAAGGGTTCTGTTTTATTTAAGGCGTCATATTTTGACAGTCCAATTGCAAATTCTGTGCTGGACTCTGCTAACACATCCACATGCTCTTATTTTGAAAGCTACATGTGTTTGCTTTTATTTTGACGGCGGGTCTAACACGTTCTTACCGTAACGCCTTATGGTGTGTTATATTAACACTGAAAGTAGGAACTTGGAGCTCGGAACAACGTTGAAAATTCTGACATTCGTGTAGACCTTGAACACACCATTAGCCTCCAGACTCTCTATGTCCTGCAATGTAAATAATCTAACTAACAGAACATTAATCCTCTGTTTTACCGGCGATGTTTGTCGCTGAAAGTAGGGGGGGACGGATCAGGATAACTATGAATCTGGGGGGACATATCCCCCCGTCCCTAGTGCCATCTGCGCGCATGGCTAACATACACCAACTGCTGGCATACAGCAAGGTTATCTGAGCTTTTTTTAGAAAATGAAAACTGCTTCTTTCCACTGCTTCAAATGGTGTAACTAACTAAATTGCAAATGTGCAGCAATGAGTTGCAATGAGAATAGATAACAATTATTCTACAGAAAACTTGTATAACGTTTTGTTTTGTCCGACAGGAGTTATTCTGACTCACCAGATGAAGACTCTAATTATAATCATCTCCATCAGTCTGAATGATTCTATATACTGCAAAGTTTATTACATGACATTTTCTGTATCCACGTTTCCATTCACCTATTTTTATGCACATTTTGTTTGAAAGTTTGAATTGGAAAAGCGGAATGTAAACAGCATCATTTAAAAAACCTTCCTGTGCAAAAAAGTCTTCCTACTAATGAAAAACCCAATTGCAGATTCCTGCAGACCTTTCTCTAGGTTTCTCTCATACATGGGTTAGTAAGAAGGCCAAGGCCACTGTGTTTGTTTCCAGTTTGCAGCCTCTCTGTACTTCTTCTACTGTTTACTGGAGGATTACAGCCACTAGGCAATTTAGCGCCATTTCTGAAGAATCTACACTGTCGCTCAGTTTACTCTCTCTGAAAACCTTAGTTGGCTTTCATTTTTGCAGCTCTGCAAAACTTGGCTTAAAATGTGCTAAACAATTGAATTAAAACACAACTAGTGATTGCAGAAAGATGCATTGATACAGAACGGGCAGAGATGTGGGGATGTTGATACACTGTGAAAAAAAAAAAAAATCAGTTTAATTTACGGTAAAATACCGGCAGCTGTGGTTGCCAGAACTTCACCGTAAAAAATACAGTAAGTGGATTTTCTACTGTAAATTTAAATGTAAATATCAGAAAAAAATGTTATTTAGACTGAATAATCCTGTTTTTTTCAGGGTAATTGTGTCTTTGTGTCATTATGGTATTCCTCCATTAATTTTACACAAATTTTTAAAATATTTTAAGTTGTGTACTATTCCTTGATTTACGGTTAATTAAGTGTCTACTACGGTAATATATAATTTTAAATTTTACACCTCATTTCTGATGCAATTTGACAGTGTTTTACTGTAATTTCTACAAACATTTTTTACAGTGCAGTTATTTTAAATCATCATGACCGCTTATGATACAATACAGTTCAAAAACTGATGGCATTGTTGGCGAGCAGCTAACAGTTATCCACCTACAGTGAATGAGTGGCTCATCTTTATGAAGGGGACACAGCTCCACTGACTGCTGGGCAGCGCCCACTGGTGAAGCCACGAGCTTCCCAGTGTTACACAAGTCAGGGCTGTATAAAACGAATGCTGAATTCCTCATTTTATTAATGTTGGGAAGAAGAAAGAATGCAAGCTGGTTTAAGTAGAGTACCTTCTCTGTGTGATGGCGGACACATTCTTGTGGTGCTGTCAGCGCCAGCCAGCATACTGACTGACTAAAGAGGGTTCAGAGCAGCAAGTTAGGCAAGAGTGCAGCTTCAGACTGAGAAAGACCTCACAGCTCTATCTGAGGCATAGACTGTAAAAATAATGGACGTAGTGACCGTGAGGTCACATATTGGTATGTGGCCCGTTGGAAGCATCGAGTTCAGAGTTACACTCATTGCCATCTTGTTTCCGATACGGGGAGCAGACCATATTTGGACTGTGGAGGAGGAGAGGGATCTGATCACTGACTACAGCCTCTCTACACCCCCACCCTGACTGAGAGAAGCCGCTGCTCATTAATGTTAGCATTAACTGGAGCATTAACTGGGATGTTAGTTTTGGCTAGCAAAAAACAAAATGTATGTTACTTACCTTAGAAAAATGAACAGCGACTCCTTGGAGTGTCTGTTAGTCCAACCAAACGCTGAACAAGACATTTTTACTGAACAAAACGTTCAAATAAACTCATTAAGTGAAAATACAGTGAAAGGGTCAAAGTTATGAGACCAAACCGGTAAACGTCCTTTTTTATATCTATATAACGTTATATATAACTTTATTGACACGTTGCCGTGGATACGCATTGTTCTGCTTCTCTCCTGATGACGGCTTGCCTTAACAAGGCTGTCAATCAAAGGTAGCCCCGCCCCAAATCATACAATTCTTTATCTTCTATTTTCTTCTAAATGGGGCCATTATTTACACTATTAACATCAAATTGTCTTGAAGAAGATTTTTTTTACTAGCGATTGAGACCATAGTGTTGTCCTAAAAAAATTTTCTGAGGTAATAAATCAAGTGAGAAGTTTTCTCATTTTGCATTGAAATTTATTGACAGAAATCTTTCTGCAGCCAAACTTAGCGCCCCCTGCTGGAATTTTTGGTAGAATGCAGCTTAAGGCACTTCCTGGTTTGCCTCCCTGCTCAGACCCGGAGGTTGCCGCCTGGTCTGAAGGCAGCTATGGGAGGAGTTTAGTGTTCTTAACCCTGCCCAGTTCATATGCATGAACGGGAAAAGGTGAAAATGAGTAGACTGATGCAACTCAACATACTTATACAAAAAAGACCTCTTTTATGTCTGTATAAATCATCTTATAGTCAAATAACTATGTTAAGTGTTGTAAAAGCTACCTACTTTACAACACTGAAGGCTCTATAATGCTAATTAAAGCCTTGTAATCATGCAGTGTTTTTTAAACAAATTACTTTTACTTTTTAATTATTGGAAATTCTGTAGTCTGAGTGTCCGCCCACACACAGGTGATGTACATACCTTCCACGAGACACTGCGACTTCTACACCAGCACGTTTTTGTAAGCCACTGAAGGATTTAAAAATATGCAAAACAGTTACATAACATTTCTAAATTATTAACTTCTTTATGTGGCTTAGACACAGAGTTGGAGATATAAATGCCTTATGTAAGGTCTTATATTATTAAAGAGGACAAGTTTCAGTGGTGTATGTGCTGAGGTCCAAGTGTGGGCTCATAATTGCTTAAGAGATCTGAGCTATTTATAGTTGTAGCACCCCACAACATTGACATCATGCAAATTTTTTGTTATACTGGCATCTCACTGGATCACCCTCACACTGAATGTGGTTTTCCCAAAACTCAAAGAGACAGTCTGAAGCTTTGCACGTTCAATCATGGGATATGTGACAAAGATTAAGAGCCAGTGCTGATGACACTAGTGGAAGTCAATGGTAAAGTGAGCCACACAAATAAATTTGGTAGATTCCCATTTGTGCTGAAACATCCCCCTTTAGTTAAAAAACCACATGCCAGAAAAAAAAATAAAAGTTATAAGTCCAAATGATATTTGACTTCTCAGTGTATATTTTTAAAAACTTCAATGCTTTGGTTTTAAATCCAAGACCGGCGAGATGAATGATGTTCGTTGTCTCTTAACTCTATGGAGTCTTTCGCTATTTTGTCCATTTTTTAATCCTTTTCATCCTGCCTGTATACACACCTCTGCATTCTGACTTAATGGATCAACATTTTGAACCAAAAAGAAACAAAGAAAAACCAACATAAATGTGATCTTGTGATTGTGTGTGATCCTGTCATCCAACTCTGTTTTTTCTTGTAGTGTGGCTGTATTTTTATTTGTGTCTTGTGTGTTTAGCATAACAATTTTGGTAATTTTATGTATTTTTTAGTCATTTTGTGTATTTGAAAAGTCATTTTGTGTCTTTTTTGGTCATTTTGTGTCTTTTTTGTGTTCTTTTTGGTCATTTTGTGTCTTTTTTAGTTATTTTGTGTCTGTTTTTGGACATTTTGTGTCGCTGAAAGTAATTTTGTGCCTTCTGTGGTTTTTTTGGTCATTTTGTCTTCTCATTTTATGTCTTTTTGGGTCATTTTGTGTCATCTGCAACTCCATAAAACACTTACTTTTCATAAGGTACGCACAGCATCCAGCACTGACTAACGGTCAGAGAGATATGCCCTAGACACACACACACACACACACACACACACACACACACACGCTTCTTGCTTTTATAGATAGATAGTCTATAAGACAAACCGACGATCATATTGTTATTTCACGCAAATACTGATATAATCGTCCATCATGATGTTTTGCTGTCGTTATGCTAATTTGGGAGATATCGCCCAACTTAATTTTGAATGCTTGACAGTTTGTGCCTTAAGGATTTGGCCCAAACAGTTAAAATAGCGACAACACAGACGTTAACTTTAAGTGTGTCTGTGTTCAGCTCAGCTTG
This sequence comes from Centropristis striata, assembly GCF_030273125.1. Lineage (NCBI taxonomy): Eukaryota > Metazoa > Chordata > Actinopteri > Perciformes > Serranidae > Centropristis > Centropristis striata. The sequence goes on from NC_081518.1 coordinate 7,145,413, forward strand.
TGGCAGTTATTTTCATCCAGTCTCTGATTTTTTTCTCTTGTCTCTGTACATTTATGGTAGATTCATAAAGCCTCGGCATAAGCTTTCGCTCAAGTTGAAACATTTTCAACTTTAAAAATTTTCAACTTCCGCGGATGAATGTGAGTCGAATCGTGTCTTTTTATTCCACTCACAATCCCACCGCCTACGAAAATTTCCCTTTGCCTGCTTTCTGAACACTTTTAAATCACGATCAAGATATTTTCATGTTCCTGCCTTTTGAAGGATATCTAACAATTGTTAAATCATGGCTATTCAATTATGCAGAATCAAATGGTGTACAGTATTTCCAAAAGTCTTAGAGACTCTGGAGCTGCCAAACCACTTTACAGATACCGTAAGGTTAAAAAGCTTCCATGAACTAATAGAAAGAAAGAAAAAATGTGATATGACTAATATATATATATATATATATATATATATATATATATATATATATATATATATATATATAAACACGCATTCACATATAGACACTCATTCCTGTTACCCAATGTTCATTCCTGTTACTGAATGTATACATAAACCACTGTTTATCAATTATATTTGGTCCATCATTTATCTAAGTCTTTATACATTGCACAGTGAAAAAATGGATAAACCTTGAGGTTCAGCTCTGCATTAAAACAGAAAATGTTATTGCGTTTCTCTAAAAAGTACAACTTGTGTGTGTGTATAGTCATTTTTAGTGATTAAAATAAATTATTTGAATGTGCAACAAACCTATTCTTCAAAATAAACAATTAATTGAGGGGAAAGCAAAGGAATTAGTTGAAATGCTTTTACCAATGCCTTTTAAATGACACATGAGTTCTGGTGACAGGACTGAAAATTTTTTAAGCATTTCTCACTTAAAAGTGTTCTAAAAAAATTTTTTTAAATAGTTTGAGATGGACCAATACACATTTTGAGCACAAATGTTTGTTCTTAGATTAACTGTTTAAAAAAGCTAACAAATTAAGTTTAATTTTGGAGAGTTACAACTAGCAAATGGCACTCATTCGGTAGAATCCCTCAGGATTATCTAACAAACCAGCTTTAAAGTGTATCTAAACAAATGTAATCTGCCAATTATAGGTTCTAGTTTCCTTATTGTCAAATTTATTTCCAAGGTCGATAATAAACCATCAATTAAGACATTATTTACGTTGTATAAAGTGTAATATTTGGCTCCACTTTAGTATTTGCTCCCTTCACTAGATATTTCCTTGCATTCACTTGTTCTTGTCCATCTGGAAAAAGAGTACACTGAGTGAGGACATCAGGAACCTTCACAGCAGGCTCAGTCTGAGCGCATGCTCGTTCAACACGATGCTGCCTCTTCACAAATCAAGCCTGAAATATTCCCCTGTGTTGACCCGCTCAGTTCCTTTACCTGCGTAAAGCTAAGACAAGATGCTGATTGATTGCTTTCAGCAGGGGAGCAGTGATGAAAATATCTACAGTCAGAGAAGAAGAAGAAAAAAAAAGAAAGAGGCTACACAAGACAAACACACAGTCTTTAAATATGTGTTTCATAAAAAATTCAATTTGTGCTACCTCAGATGACCTGAGGAAGGTTATACAAATTGTGAATTTAGTAATGAAATGGCTGTTGACTTGCAGATGGCCTTGACATCGCCATCAGTAACCGTTAAATGCTTCCCTTACGTTTCTCCACTTTAATTTTATCATCTTTATTTCCTGTTTCAAAACCTTGTTTCTGAACGATAGGAGATGTTGTGTTACAGATGATGAAAGTTTACAAATCTACACTTTTTGGATGTTGTCCATCATGTGTGATTGAATGTTTGAGAGTTATTATTGAGAGAATGGCTGACTTATGTACAGTGGTGATGAATGCAGAGACACTTAGCTGGATGTTTATTCAGGTGAAAAAACCAAGCCAACGAATTCTTGACAAAGAGCCTGGACATTTTTACACGGTGTGCAATTTATCAAAGACTCAACACAAAAATAACCGGGCTAGTGAGCTCAGAATGTGTGAGCTTTGCATTGATATATTTATTAGCAACATATTTTTTTAACTATTAGAGCTGTTGCTTTGGGCAGATGTGTTACATTAAATAGCTTGTTGACATCGCTAAAATAACGTACCTTTCTACACACATTCAGGAAAAACACAGACCTTGATTATCCTTTCATTGCGTGGTTGTGTTGGTGCTGGTAACGTTGGTTTCCATTGGTACTTTCTAGGGATGTACGACATTATCGGCATGACAACGGTAATGGTTGATACTGGCTCTAAAATGAACAATCGGACATCAGCCAACACGTCGATATCCACCAATATCGTGCGTCCCTAGTGCTTTCCTCTACGACTGGGAGATGTGGCCAATATCTTCTCTCCCGACATAGATAATTTAATATCTTGAAAACAATATATATCATGATATGTAACCCGGTTTCCAAAAAAGTAAGAACACTGTCCAAAAGGTAAAATAAAACAGAATGCGACCATTTGCTAATCCTTTCATGAGGGCTGTGACAAAAAGTCAGTACCTGACCAGGCGGCAACCTCCGGGTCTGAGCAGGGAGGCAAACAAGGAAGTGCCTTAAGCTGCATTCTACCAAAAATTCCAGCAGGGGGCGCTAAGTTTGGCTGCAGAAAGATTCCTGTCCATTCATTTCGATGCAAAATGACAAAACTTCTCACTTGATTCATTACCTCAGAATTTTTTTTTAGGACAACACTATGGTCTCAATCACTTGTAAAAAAAACGCATTGAAGTCCCAGCCCTATTAAAAACATGACAAAACATGATTCTTAATGGTAGAAATAGCCCCTGTAGTGGGTTTCATGGCCATATGATTTGAAAAGTTTGGATGACTCGTGATGATCGTCCATTGTGATGTTTTCACGGTGGATATATTGCCCAACCCTATAGCATTACCACACATGAAATTTGTTGGGAGGACAAAAGATTTTTAAATAAGAAGACAGAGAGCAAAGTTTTCAGATTCTACAATCCGGATTTGATTGCCGAGCACACATGTAGATCCAATGTTTGCCTGACTTGGCTTTTCAATAATGCTTGGTGCCTTTATAGATTCATAACATTCATTGTGGGCACAACTCCTGCGTAGCTTCAAGTGCAGGGAAGTCATAGCAACAACAAGAATGGTGAAAAGCAGAGAATAGCGAGGCTCAACATGCAGGAGACAAATCCCATTAAAGACACTGGTGAATATCTTTCAGAGGGTTACTTTCACAAGCTTATGCTTTTAAATAAACGTTAAGAGGTGAAATTATTCTTTTGGTACTGTAAAACTGAGTTCAAATCCACATCGACACTCAACAGTTTGCATTGAGGTTCTACTTTCCTCAAGACATGGGAGTGCAGAGGAGAGAGAAAATCCTCTAACCCTGTTGTGCGGCTGCACTGCGTAGGCTGCCAGGGTCTTTTACTCAGGCTTCCAATAATATTGGTTAATTGCTAGATTTCTCTAGCTTCTCTCAACTTGCATCACGAGTAGGCGTGGAAGAGTTTACAGCAGGGGTATATTGCTGCTGACAGAATACAGTGTTCTCATTCTCTCTCTCTCTCTTAATTGTCATTCCCTGCTCACAGGCACATTTCTCTGGCAGATTCCCTTGAGAGAGGTTTCCCCAGAATCTACGTAAAAGGATTCCTTCCCACGCCATGGTCTTAGGAACATCTCATTTTCATCCTCCCGCGCCTTGCTCATGCACACACACACTCCCTCTCACCCTGGCATTGTGTCCTCGTGTCTCCCTGTTCTCTCACTCTCATGTTTTCATTTTCTTTTTCTTTTTTTTCTCTCTCCACTTTTTAACTTCTCTGGGCTTCTCTCTACTCCCCCCCCCCCTCATATCTTATAGATCCTCCGTGGGAGGCAGCATCTCCTTCACACTGCAGGCGTGGGCCCTTACTCTGACAAATGACATGCCGGGCCCACCAGCTTTGCGTGGGGGGAGAAAAGCTTTAAGTTAAGAAGGAGGAATGGATTTGATTGGATGGTGAAACTCAGGGGCTGTATCTTGGCGAGCAGCATTTGATCGGGCTCAGACGAGAAGTGAGAAACGCAGGGAGAGCTGCGATACTATATCACACCTACAGTATGTTTTAAGAAATAATGACCACAAACCAAACACTGCTCAAAATGGTCAAGCTGTCAGCTGCGACAATAAAAATGTATGGTAAATTTATGGTATAAACATTTGCCTGGACGGCTTATAACATAAGCTTTGACTAGTGTTTTGGTCTTGTTGATGCTTTTCAATAAATCACTTACGAGTGTTCCTTGGCTAACTGCTGGGCCAGAGAAATGGCTGTAGGATCTCGGTCCAAGGCCAGGACTGTCACTTCAGGAACCATATTCAGTATTGCTCTGGTATGACCACCACCTCCAAATGTCATGTCCAGGACCACCTACATGCGAGAAAGCAAGAAAACAACACATTCTGCTCACACCAGGAGTCCATATACACAATTAATCACCATCATTTGATCATCAGAAGAGTTTTCTGACTCTTAGTTTAGGGTAGTATGAATAGCCAAAAGCCCACAGCTGAACACGTCCATGATAATCAACTGAAGCCGTGTCAACCTGTGGGGGGAAACTTTGTATGCTGAACAAAATGTCCTATTTTATTAAGCAGGAACACACCGGTCCGACTGTCGGGCGTCGGGGACAGTCGGACGACGTCGGGTACGCGTCTGTTTGGTGTGTTCATCTGCGTCGGGGAAGCGCGGAAGCTGTCGGGCCTCGTCAGGCCAGATTTGACACGCTCAATCTGGGAGCGAGTGGACTCGTCGGATCCTCTGATTGGCTGTGTGCTAGCTATGGGCGGATCTGATTGGCGGTGCTCTAGCGAATCAGCGCGGTGTGCGGGAGGGGCGGAAGTGACAAGAGTAAACATAAACACATGCAGCGGGAGAGACAACTACATTTTGCTTTGTTTTTTGCATCGTTTTTAAAAATACACTGCAAGCCATGGCTACGTGGACTGAAGCGCTGGAGGAGCAGCTGGTGGCGCTGGTGGAAGAGAGACCACCGTTATTTGACATAACGCTACAGTGTTAAAAAAAAAAAGAAATCACAGTAAGTGGTTATTTTTTTATTTGCTTCAATCCATTTGTATTCCTATTTATACTGTTATACACTGCAAATTACTTGGTTCTTACCAAGATAAAAAAAAAAAAAGAAGAAATCTTGTCAAGTGAAAATATCTGTCCATGCAGCAAGATCATTTCCTTCAGATTAAGTGTTTTTATCTGTTTTTAGACACCTCTTTTTTGCAGTGTACATGCATTTGAGCATGAAATAAGTTAGGTTACTGCACTGTAAACATATTTAAAAGTGCACTGTCCTATATGTGGCTCTGTGGTAGTGTTGATGAAAAATTGTGGCCCCCTCCAGCATTTAAGTTGCCCATCCCTGACTTATAACATAGTTAAATTTAGGAATGAACTTTGGTGTGGTGGTAGGTAGAATGAGTAACCAAAACAAGCTTTTAACCTCGGTGAAACACTGGATAGAATTCCTTAATATATATACAAATTGATAAAGACGTTTGTTTTTGGAAGTTGCAATATAACATTTTGAGTTCACATGTGTTTTTACATTATTCTGCCCAATAGCTATACATCTTGTATGAGAAGCAAAGAGAAAGGTTAAAGTTATTTTTATGTTGTTATTTTATTCTGCCCTGTGACAGATTTATCGTGAGAAAAGTTCATCCAAAAGAAAAGAAGAAGTGGCACAAAATGAACATGACAGAACCAGCACCTGTTTCATCATTATTTAAATTATCTAGAACGTCTTGCAAGTTGTGGGAAATATTGACTACTCCCTTGTTTTATTTTGAAGTTTGTTTCTGTCCGCCAACTGAACCATTATTTATTCTGCCCTTCAGGAACCAAAAAAAACAAACAAATCATTGTTGAGTTTTCCTTTCACATCCCTTCCTGACTGTGACAACGTTTGGCTCAACTTTTCTTACTTATGAAAACTTTCTTTGTTCCCAATCTTGCAATGTGCTGTTCTGGCTCATTACAGGAAAGCAAACACACAATGTGACTGGTCAGTTAGACAGAGCCGGATAGATCTTATCTTGTGATCTCGTTAGCTCACTCGCTCGTTAGTGAAGGTGTTTTTTATTTCAAGTGTAGCGGGGAACCACCTTTATGCTGCAAGACGCGCTGAAACTGGAAAAGGCAAGAAAACACCTGAACTTGTAGTAGAATCAGACCTCCTTCTGCTCCTTCTGCAGCTCTCCTCCTCCCCTCTCTGCTGGGAACGTTTGCTTGACTGTTTTCAAAATGTGTCCCGGTCACGAACCTTCTTGTTTTATAGCTAAACAGCACACTAAGATATGCTTTCTAAAACATTTGAGGCGAGGAATTTGTAACGCATTAACAGAATCTTGATTCATATTTGGTCAGCGCTGCCTAGTTTAACTGCAGCTCACAAGCTAACATGATAAACAGCTGCACTGTAATAAAAATTAAAGAAAAAATCTGTTTAATTTACGGTAAAATATCGGCAGCTGTGGTTGCCAGAACTTCACTGTACTATCAGCAAAAACTAATTTATACCGAATAATTCCATTACTTTTAGGATAATTGTGTCATCATGGTATTTCTCCATTCATTTTACATGAAAATGTTATATTTTTACAGCAAAACTGTGTGTTTTCTACAGTTTATGACAGTAAATCTAAGGTTTTAGGCTATTCTTTGATTTACAGTCATTAACAGTATCTACTACAGTGATGTACAATTAATTTTACAACCTATTTCTGATGCAATTTGACAATGTTTTACTGCAATTTCTACAAACATTTTTTACAGTGTGCATTTGAGACTACTCCGCTCTGATTGGTTGTTTATCAACATGCAATACTATTGTCTAATTCCATCTTAACCCATTTAGGCCTAAAACGCCAGGAAAAAATACCTGGAAAACCTCTGGGCGATTGTAAAATAACCCCCTAAAACCTGAAGTTTTTCTGGAAATTCAACAGAAGTGTCAACACTTCCTACTAAATAATAGATTCAGCCTCTGTAGCAGATAGAAAAGAAATTCAAAAAGTATTTGAGAGCTTATACCTGTGGCTTTCATGAGAAGTTGAGTTTATCTGTCAAAACTTTCAATAAAGTGTTTTGTTTTTTTAAATCAACGTGTTGCATTGTGACACTCCCACATGTATTCTGATGCATTTCATTGGCCAAGAGATCGAAAATAGGTGGAAAAAACTACAAATACTACAAAACGACGTATACGATTTCCCGGCTTAAATGGTAGAAAAACGCAACAGCGCCCCTGGTTTTAATGGTAGAAATGCGGTAATGTTTTCCCGGCTTAAATGGGTTAATGCACTTTGGACAAGCAATGTATAAAAACACCTCTAATCACTTTTTTTTCCATTAAAAAGTTCTCCGAACATAGTTTTGTAAAAGACAACTCTAAACGAAAAGACCTGATCCTAAAATTTGCTTCCCTGTGTGTGTGTGTGTGTGTGTGTGTGTGTGTGTGTGTTTTATTTTAGTTCTCATGGTATCCACACGAGCACAAAGCGAGTTGTTGGTGTTTTAGTGTCCCTACACTTTCGGAAACCACATCTGTTCCTGCTGTGAGGTCACTTTGCTGTCAGTCTGAAGATTTCCCAACAAAACAAGGCTGTAACTAACAGTTTTCATTATCAATGAATCTGCCGACTATTTTTTGGGTCTATAAAATGCCAGACAGTAGTGAGAAAAGTCTATCCCAGTTCCTTGAAATCCAAGGTGGCCTCTAAAAATGTCTTGTTTGGTCACTCCAAAACCAAAGATATCCAGTTTAAAATTATATAAAACTATAGAATAAATAAACTAAACCCAACAATCACGGCATAATGCCTACAATATAAGAAAACTATTTTAACCCTCTATGGTACGCATTATGCTGCCAGTTAGGGAAAAAAATGTTTGGAGTGTTTTTTTGTCTTAAAATAAACTAAATAACCATAATCTGAATACATTTTATAATTCTTTTTTTGTTTGTTTTTGTTTCTGGGGTTTGTTGCTCATAGAAAACTTTGTACCATAATGGTGCACAAGTGAAAAAGAAAGTTTTTTAAATTAATTTTAACATCAGTTATTTAATAAACAAGTGTAAAAGATTCAGTAGCTTCATCAGGGTGCACTACATAACATTATAAATTTGATAACATTATAAAAATAACTTTTTTAACCGGTTTCTTGTCTGAATGTTGCCTGTAGGCAACATTGTACCATTGAACCAATGACCCATTGAAATGAATGTCTTGAACAGTGTAAGTGCATGAAACAATCAAAAATGAAGGTTTATTCGCCTATCAGTAGGAAATAATTTTTTTCCAGATGGAAAAGGGCCAGGAAATGACCCTTGAAATGAAAAAAAAAAAAAAAATTGGCACAAAATGGCAAAGCTGTTTCCTTTGAAACAGTCTGCAAAATAGAGTTTCAATATGGCCTCCTGGAGGTCATATGACAAATTTAAGCATTTCTATTGGTTCCCTATACTCTTCCCTCTTTTTTAAAGTATCGCATCACTCAAAAAGATGTATTGTAGAATTTTGACAGGCCAAAAATGGGTATCTTGCCTGAGGACAACACCGTACCATACACTGAAAAAAATTGGAGTGACATTTACTTAAAAAAAGCTAGGCAAGTTTTTCCACGAAGTCAGTGTTTGTAATTTTTAATTGTTTTTAAATGTTTCTAAGTAATATTTATTTAATAGAACCACTTTTTTAGAAAATGAAAATACACAAGTAAATTGCAGATTCACTGATGTCCCTTAATTACATTTTACTTGGAAATATCAACTTATTAAGCCAATGAACTGATTCAGTGAATATAACTTGGAATGAATGACTCGATTTACATACAAAACTGAGGACAAATAATAACAAATAATCACTAAGTAATGCACTACATGAAAACCTGATATTTTAAAGTAAAAGCACTGAATTCATATTTCTTTGTAGAATTTATATAGATGATTGAAATACCCAAATACCCAATTCAGTGGGTTAATTAATCACTCTCCAACCAGTAGATACGACTGGCTGAGTGTCACTTCACCTGGAACTTTTGCACTTTGCACCCCAGACAGAATTGTTCCACTGTCCGTCATTTCTCTACTTCTGATAAGCAGTGATGCGCAAGGCTTATAGAAAACTAATCTAAACTCTGATGGTGTCATTCTACAGCCATTACATTGTGCAATCAACATTTACTTCATAATGATGACTTAAAGCAAATAACTTGTCTACTGCATTCACATACATGTTGTGGGAATAACTACTTCAGAATATTCTTGTATTTGATGTCAGTGTGTTTTTAAGCCTTTGTTAACTGTTAAACACCATTAAAAAAATCAGATTATGAGAGAGGGGGATTGAAAAAATGTCCAATAACCTGCCAACCACTCTGCCACAGCAGCTTTGCTGTTCATCAGATAGCTGTAAACTCAGCTGTATCCATGGATTAACACTTGCAAAGCAGAAAACATCTATCCGGGCGTATTTCCATCCATTTCTCCTGCCTGCCACGGCTGCCCTGCACTGACTGAACAGTCTGAATTTGTTTGAATAATTGGTTGGATTATGCTTTACTTTTTTATTTTTTTAAATTCCTGCTCTGTGATTTATTATAATGTCAGCAAATGGTGGGGAACAGATGTAAAATGACAGAAAAGGAAATGCCAGCTATTCCCCACAAAAACATTAAACATGTCGATCGATAGTGACGTTGAAGGTGGGGTGTGTGCGTGCATGTGTGAGGGAAGAAGTGATCAATGGCGGTTCCCTCTCCTTTCCAGCGCACAGCAGCAGATGGGGAGGGGGTGTGGGCTAGTGGGATGAGTCACACGCATAATGAACTTGCCTGTTGTGCTATTCAATACAAAAAAGGAAAAGGAAAACAGAAACACAAACAGCAAAGTAGGCTGGCTTTTATCGAAACAGTCGACACATGCAACCAGGAGACAAACTAGTCCTCTGCTGGAGTGTGCAGCACTTGTCACAACAATGTTCTGTCACATCTTGAGGAAGCTGTGGCCAAAAGAACAAAGGTAAAGCTTGTTTGTTTCACCGGTGCAAATGACAGAGCAGGACTGATGCTCTTTGAGAAAGGTTGGTTGGAAATATAAATACTGTAGTATCATTCACATATCTATCACTGCTGCACTGAGCACAGACGCCATCCGTCTTTATGAGCTTTAATACAAGTTTTATCCCTTTTACTCACTTGCACACACATGCACACACCCAATAAACTGAGCTGAAAATTAAGTGCATGCAACCGAAAATGGAGAATTGGATGTTTACAAGGTCATTTATAAGGTAATATGAAAATGTAGTTCCCTCACCCTGAGGGGAAATAAGCTCCTTCAAAAGCTCTGAATGCTGTTGTGAAAATCTTTCCTCTTTTTCAAAAAGCCTGCTGCTTCTGCCACCAGATGGACAAAACAACTTCTTGAAAGGATTTGGTGATAATGGGTTTGGCATTTGCGATGATGATTGACACCAAACTTGGGAGTGAGTCATTCACATTGATATTTCATACAGAGGAGTGTCAGCGAGGCTCTCACCTAGACTAGGCCCCGCTCGAAAAAGCAGCAGATTGGAATTGAGCCAAAACACAACGCGGGTCATCTAAGTCTCTACACGCAGAGATGAAACTAAAAGTAATTACTGTAGTCTGTGTTTTGCACTCAGTTTAGGGTGTGTAATATCTGCCTTTCCCAGCAGAGGGAATAGGAGAGTTAGGAGTGGTCCGAGTGGTGCAGTCCAACATTGAAGCTGCAAGGTGCTATAATGCAGGACACTTCAGCAGTCACCCCACAGCATTCTTAATGAGAGCTTTTCTTCCCAAAAAGAAAAAGGTAAACACATTAAACACCCTCATTTAGTGTGATAAATCAAACTCACAGGTAAGAGCGTCAATTTGGAGAGATTTTATGAACATATATGATGCGGGGAAAGTCTGATACTTGCATTAATGAGAATTTGCACACAGAATACAGCTCATATAGCAGTAAATAATATCCTGACCATGTGGAAAAAGGGGCCTCATCTCAAGTCTTCTTATGGTTGAATTCATTAGGAAAAGGGGAACAGGAACCTGAGAGAAGGCTGAGTACTCACCTAAATCCTACTTGTGACTCCCCAGCCCAGGTCAGTTACAGTGGGGGATCTAAAATGTCATTGAGGGGAGTTTTTACAGATCTTGTTACACTAACACACAGACCATTAGGGAGACAGATACACAGGTACAGGATCGCTTTTCTTGTCGCGTCCGTTGCCATGGCAAGAGTGGAGGTAACCGGTTTGCATTTCTTTCTCTGTCACACAAAGTTCATGGTGAGATACAAGTGCGCACAAATTTTTTAGCCGGTTTGCGGCATGAGAGCACGGTATGAATAGATGCCGGTGGGCGGTTATGATTATGGGAATAATGATGGTTTTATCGACTGCAGAGAGTAGTGAAGTGGCTACATAACGAGCCGTTGCTTTTGTGCACTTGACTCTGGACATAAATCTCACGCTTAAAACTGCTGCTGGCCTCAAACTACAATAAAAAAATAAAATAAAATTAGTGTTAAACCCCCATGTGACAGCTTCCGCATTTGTCTGATTTAAACTTTTCTTTTGAAAGGCTGTAAATGAGTTTTTCCTCTCTCTGTTTTATTTAAACGATTGTGATAGGTTTTGTATATTAGTCTGGCAGGTAGGAGGTGGAGGTGGAGGTGGAGGTGGGGGTGGGGGTGGGGGTGGGGGTGGGGTGCACAAAACAGATGGCCAGTGAGAGCAGACAAACTCAAAAGGCATGAAAGCTTCCCGCAATTACTCTGTCAGGAGATTATGTTGATGGTGATCAGTGATGTCTGAGATGCACGCGGCCTTTTGACTCGCCTATCTAAATTTAAAGTTTACTAAACATACTACCTGTGTGTCTGAGGGTAAGCAGTGAGTGAACGAGTGATACAGGAGCACAAAAATGTTGACAAAACTCTTTGCCAGAGGGCTGCTTCCAAATGCCTCTCTGTATGTTAAGATAATCTCTCTTTTGTCAAAGGAATGCTGCAGAATTACAACAAATACTTTCATTCCTCATCTATTCAGGGCTGTTTGCACTCTTTCGGCATGAGTTTAAATAAAAGGCACTCGAAGGAGGTATTTGAGCTAGTTAAGACAGGACACACGCAGGAAAAAAAATGCATTAGCTCATTTGCTTCCCAAAACAGCCATATGAAGTTTGTAGGTCAAATGAATAAGTGAGAATCAACAACTCCTATTGGAGGCACTTAGAGGCCGCAAGGAAAAAGGCCAGACTTTTTCAAAATGTGTCACCACATATGGGTGAGACTTAAAAAATATTTTACTAATACTTTTTTCAAGTGTCCCCTGCTGTGTATGCTAATGAGAAACAGAAATTAATTATGGGAATTTTGTGAAGGACCCAGCTGTTGCAGAACTTTGTCGGAGCTCAAATAAGGATCATTAAGTCGTGATGTTTTTCCAGTGGTAAGAGCTTCAGTTTTTTTTGCAAAAAGTTAAAAAAAAGGGACAGTTTTTGTGTGTGGCCTTAAGAAGTAAAAACTGCAAAATGACAAAAATTCCAGCACTAGGGGAAAGCTCTCTGATGGCTCCGTGCCTGCCTCCTGTAAGGGGGTGAGGTTGTTTAGTTGTGAGAGTGAAAAAAGTGATCAAACAATAGATTTACTAATGTCTAATATTGAAAATTTTAGATAAAAAGGTCTGTGATAAGCAACCAGTTCTCACTCTAAACTCACCCAATACTGATGCTTGGCCAGTACCCTTCATTGTCAGATAAAAAATGGACAAGGCAGCCTTTATGTTGTTATATTACCCGTATATAAACTAATATTCTACGTCAACTTATTCGCCAATGTAACTACGCTCAGTAGTCATGTAAAGAAGTAGGTTTTTCCTAACTAAATCCTTTGCTTCCTACACTTAACGGTTCATTTTGAGCCTCTATGCATGTGAGCAGAAACTTGCATGCCGTCTCTGACACGTCCAGAACTACATGGGTAACATGGGTAACTAGAGCATCTGTATCTGAGGCTGACCGAGTGTCTGTGTGTGTTGGAACAAAGATTCCACTATAAGGACGGCAATGTGTGGTATTAGCCATGTCATGAACACTAATGAGCAGATTATTGCCGTAAAATGTGGTGCAGATATTCATGGTCCCCAAAAGAAAAGCTCTAATTTGGTGAACGTTATCTTGCTAATTGTAAGTTACATATGATTAACTGTGTGCTGTGAGCAAATGGGGGAAATTGAGAGTAAAATAAAAGTTTTTTTCACACTTGTTGCATCTGGACTGGAAACTATCTGCTGCTTTTAAAGGGGCTGAAGGGAGATGATCTGATGAAATGTTATTGAAGCCAGACACATCCACCTACAAATAATGTGTTTATTCAACTTTTTGTCTTTTCATTTATTTATTTTTAAGATGCACTGTGCCGTTTCTTTGGTCACCCCAGTTGCAGAATCCAGTTAGCTGCACCCATTGGCCTGTGTCCAAATGCACAGCATTGGAGCCTATTGCATTTTTAATGAGATCAGAGAGTAAACAATTGATATTTCTTTACATATGTTGTTTGTCAGTGTCAGTCACTGCACTGTTTCTGTTCGCCTTTTTTAAACAAGCAGGCTGGGTCACACTGTTTGTCTTGCTGGAGATGCTCCCCCAGCTGCCAACATGTATGCACATGTATAGACTGACAAAAGTTAACACTGCTGGGGATCAAACGAAATCTAATGAAGGCATGATGCTGCAAACAGGGCTACTATGTAAATCCTGCCGACATGTTCACACACATTTCTGAGACATCCACAATTTGCAGCTAATGACTCATTGAACGATTCATGCTCCCAAGATGACACCAGACCCAAAGGGATGTTTTCAATTGCTTATTTTGTCCTGCCAATTAAAATAAATGTATCCCACTTAAAATTAAATGCGACTATTAAAAGCCACGTGAGATCATTGTGATTATTAAATGATCACATCCGTCATCGTTGGTGATTAGTCAGCACCAATTTTTATCCGATTGATCATAAAACACTGCTGACATCATTTTGTAAAGAAAGCAACGGTGATTTGCAACCGCAAGAAGAGCATCTTCCCCCTGAGGAAGAAGAAGTGACTCAAGAGCTGTAGACTAACACAGACTGGTAGTAAATGTGTATCATATTCACAGAAAAAATGGGACAGTGTAGCTTTCAGTGGCAGCCATGGACACTCAAAGTGAAGACCACTGAGTAAAACCCAACATTAAACTTTTAGTGATCATAACTTCTAAGAAAAATATCTCCAGTTTTTAAGTGTTGGACTTTCTTCACCGGCTGTCATTTAAACCTCTGAAGTCCAGGAGATTTTGGTTCAAATTTTTCAACTTCCTATGCATTCGTTTCTGTCTCTGTTTAGCATCTTAGATTTAGCATCAGTCAGATTTTTAATTTTATTTTAATTAACAAAGTATAAAGCTGCCAGGAACCCAAACTACTAAGGTTTCTATGGAAATGTACCTTTTTTATTTTATTTTTTACCATTTATACACACAAAAACAGCAGAAAAAATAATAAAGAATAAAACTACAAAACAGTGTATTTGCATGTAAATTAAAAATAGTAATAGTTTTCATTGTAGAAATAAAATTCACATTTTAAAAACGGTCTAGAAACATCAATGTCACACTGAAAGCTCCTATGATTGCACTTTCAACTGGTTTTCTCAGCTTGTCTACATATGATATATAAATAAAGTTACTACTGTAAATAAAACATGTGCATTTTCAATAAATAGATGGACTCCAGAGGATTAAAGGGGGAAACTGTTGACAAAGTAACACTGGGCATTCTTGAGTCTACTATTCCGTGTTTTGTCTATTTACTGGAGACATCCCTTTTTTGGATTGGCTTCAACAGGACATAGGCTATTGGTCTACAGAAGTGTGTGCTCTCAGTGAAGCGCAAGGCAGAGGACATACTGGAAAACTATCTAAACAATTTCAGGAAGCTGTCTACTCCGTTTGTCACTGTGTCTCCCAACACCATATATAGCAAATTTCAGGCACAATCTGGGCTGTTATGAAACACATAGGCAGGGTTAAGTTTCTTTATGTCCCTTCTGGTGTCACCTTGCTTTAACTCTTTGATGCACAACATGGGTCTAAAGTGACCCGACTAAGTTTTTATATTCTATATCTTTGCAATAAATTAATTTCATCATTCAGTATTGCAGGTTTTCCCTCAAATAACTTGTTTTTGATTGTCATACATCCTAATTTTTTGTTTTCATTTCTTACTTTTTGAATAAAAAGCCTTTTTTTATTACTACGCTTCAATACACAAGGTCATTTTTGACCCATGTTGTTCATCAAAGGGTCACCAATTCACCATTCACCAAAATCTCACAAAGAAGACACAAATATTAACTATACTATTTTGTTAAATTGGTGGGGTTTTTTTCCAATGGAAATTATTATTTGGTGGCTCTAATAAGTCTCAAATGTTAAAATATGTGATTTTCCAATGTAATCTGGTGGTTCTAAAAACACTTTTAAAGTTAAACCTTAAAAATAAGACAAACATATCTACACATGTACTCAAATTGTTAATTTAGTGTATCACTTTTTGTATCACTATGCTTCTAATGCACAAGGTAATTGTGTGTAAACTTGATGTAATAATACAAAACCTTTTTTTCTTCATAAAGTATGAAAGGAAAAATAGATATAATGATCTGTTGTATGTATGTGTGTATATTCAAACACACAGCCAGCATGAAATAACATGGGAAATAAATGTGGGTCATTTTTGACCCATGATGTGCATTAGAAGGTGTTTATATGTTGTGCATCAAAGGGTTAAGCTCAAGAAAAATTAATAAACGGTCATAAAGCCATGGACATAGAGCGGCTTATTTACTGAATTTGTGGATTGTTTGGGTAAATCAAAAGTGTTCAAACATATGACAGTTGTCGCAGTAAAATATCATTTAGGTCTATGTAAGCTGCACAAAGTAACTCTGGGATGTGAAATATGTCAACAGTCAGTTAAATCAAGCATCCTGCTTGTGAGTATGAATGCATTACATTACTACAGTATGAAAGGATAAATAACCAGGGGATGCAACTGAAATAAACCGAATTTAATTTGGAAAAAAAAGAAGCAGCAGAACACTTGAATAAATAACCAATTTAAACACCTTGCACATGTGGAAAAACAAGAGAAAAGATACATTTTAATTGGATGCAAGCAAAGGTAGCCCATTTGAAACTGTTATAGCTATATGTATATATTTTTAAGCTGTATTAACAAGGTTTTTTCTCTTGTGCTTGTATTTGACCAATAAGGGCATGTACAGAGACTCTGGTTAATGAGGCGGTATCTGCGTGGAGGCCCCAGGATGAGAGTAGACTACAGTGAACTGAAAACTTAATTAATTTAAAAAAATAATATTATGGTGAGCACTGAAAAAGGTTCAAGACCATAAATGAATCAGGTGGATGATTTTTAACATTTTGTACATAACTGTGCCATGATCGCTGTCCAAGGTGCTGATCCTGGGACAGCCAGGGATGTAGGAGCTGTCAGAGGATACTCAACATTGCCCCTGAGGTTAGCTAAACTGGTGACTAAAAAAGGTTTTGCCTGTAGGTGTGAATGTATCACTTTGCATTGTGGGAAAGAGCACCGCAACAGAAATACCGCTCACCTTGAACGTACTGGGGTGGCGGAAGGAATCTCACAGAAACATGTCAAGAAAACATTACATCAAACTATGGTTTGTTACCATAGATACCGCCAGAGGAGGAGCTATATGTTTTGTCATTTTGTGGGTGAACTTAATCATTCCCAAACAACACAACAAGACAAATTAAATTAATTACCGTATTTCCTCAATTTAAAGCCGGGCCCCTATTAATGACCGGCCTCATTTAGTAACCGGGTGTGAAAACAATTTTTAGTAAATAAAAGCCGGCCTCTTTTACAAGCCGGGTGTCTTACCAGTGTTATGTCAAAGTCTGTTCCCCCGTCGATATGTGTCCCCCTTACCTTAACCTGCACCAACCTGACCCCTGACCCCAACCAGTCCTCCTTTAAGTTGCTTAACATGACCCCAAGTTTACCTTAACCCCAAACAGTTCTCTCTACAAGGCTTAACCTTAAACTTAAATCCTAACTCCAACCCAGAGGTGATGCTACGGAGAACACCATTCAGGAAACATTATTTGACGGGGTAACAGATTTCAACACAGCACCTGAATTTCGCCACATGAGTTAGTACTGTAGGTAAATATCATTGTTTCTCCCGCTGTCCTAGTCATTCTCTGTAAAGTCGAGCCCTTTACAAACGTTCTTCTGGGCTTTTTAGTAGTTTAGACATTTAACAGACATTTAAAATTAACATTCAGCGTGTGTACTCTGCTACCTTGGAGCAGAGGAAACACAAACTAGGATGTTGGACGATATTGAGATGCCAGTATGTAAACACATAGCTTGATAATAGCGTTAGTCCCGCCCACAGCAGTCATTGGATCAAATGCTGTTTTAACTGAGACCAATCAGTCAATACCATGGAGGTGGTGGATGCAAAGGTCTGCATCCAGACAAATTCAGTTCATTGTATAAAGGTGCATGCCAACAGGAAAATATTGTCAATTTGTACACATCTGTCATCGTCTGTCCATTTGTTATAAATGGACAGAGATCTGTCATCGGTATTGAAACTTTGTCTAGATTTCTGGTTTGGAATCAGTCCACAAAAGCAGCACTGCCACACCAAAAGTACATGCTGGTGTTACCAACTAAAATGTTAGTGGAATCAGTCAAGGGTTTAGAGCCTCGATAATGTATCACTTTATCACTATTTAGGGTCAGAGTCGCTGAAGTAGGATGCCAAGCTAGAAGCCCTAATGACTCCTAATTTAATGGATTGTTGGTTGGTTATTTATCTTACCAGAATGATTGCATTTAAAACTATTGCTTTAACTCCCTTGCAGGCTCTAGATTGTGTAGTTTGAGTGTGAATATCACCCTGTAGCATGTAGGTGGACGTGAAGATAGACAATGTTATCCAAGCCCCTGGAGTTCTTCCTAGATGTTATCAGTGCCATGAAAAACACCAGAGCCTTCCTAGCACAATATTTTCCATAATGTGTTACTCAATTTTGGAGTGATCTCGCATCAAAAGAATTTGTACTGACATCAGTGACGGTGACGACAACCGTGCAGAGTTTAATCTGGAATGATCTACTCGTGCTCGGCGCCATCAAAACACAAAATGTGCACTGTAGCTGACGATAACTGGAAAAAATTACTGTTATCCAGTGAAAACGATCTCGCTCTTCTACCACAAGACTATTCTATCACCAATGGACAAACACAGTAAAAAAAGAAAAGAAAAGAAAAAGAACAACAAAATCACAAAACCAACCTAAATAAATACAACAATAATAAATAAGAACTTTAACACATTAAATAACATTAAAATTAAACTAGACACAAACATCGAACATAATTACCACATAAAACATACAGTATAACAGTAAACTTGATAACCTAAGAGAAAATAATAAAGTTAAATGGCAGCCTTCCACTTCAATAAACCTTTCCCACCTTTCCAAATACCGTCCATCATCACCATTCCTATTAGCAATATATCCTTCCAAACAAAATAGCGTTTAATAAGCATCTTAAATTGATTAATGTTCAAAGAATCTGCATTGACAGCTTTAAAAATAAATCTTTTCCCCCACAAGATAATTAAATTAATAATATAACTGCTTGTCTCTGTAACATCACCTAGTATAACAGGAAATAAATCACATTCAAAACTCAACTTCATTGCAGTACCAACATGGTCTCACAGCAATCCGTGAAATAGCCACGGATTTGCTTAACTCAAAATTTGCCAAATTTGAGTGATACCTTGGCTATTCCACAGAATCACTCAAATTTGTCAAATGTACATTCACTGAGTGAATATTTAGAAAATAAAACATATTTCTCACTACAAATGTAATCAAAATCCATTTTTCTGCAGAAACTAAGTCAAAATATTGATTTTTTCCACTAAAAATGAGATAACTGTCCGCCATGTTTTTTGTTCTGACCGCCGGGACCTTAAAAGTCACGTGACTTGGAACAAACCAATAGGAAAAAATATCCATGGAATAGCCACAGGATATAACTGTCATTAACTTGCATTGTAGAGAAATCCATGTCAGTTTCACGGAAATTTGAGTGATTCCGTGGCTATTCCACAGATTTTGAGTTAAGGAAATCCGTGGCTATTTCACGGATTCCTGTGAGACCAGGTTCTGCAGTACACATCCTCTGAACCTCCTTCCAAAAGACAGAGACAACACGACAATACCAGAAAAGATGTATTGTTGATTCAGGTTCCATTGAACAAAAACGACACCCATCCGACTCAACAATACCCCAAATTTTAAGCATTTTCCTAGTAGATAAAAAATTATAAATAATCTTTAACTGAAAGGATCTTAAAAATGTGTCTACTGTCTACTCCACAATTCTTTTTCGGATTTCATGTTTCTTTGAAGCCTGAACTTTATGGACTATGGAACTGAATGGTTTTGAAACGACGAGTCTGCTGATATATTGTGAACACTGCAATATAACTTCCCCTCGCTCTATTCACCTCAAGTCAAACACCACAACATCCTCAACCCCCACTTTCAGATAATTCATATCAGCTCTGTCTTTGTTCTATGCTTACATTTGTTATATTTCTCAATAAAAATCTGACTGCAAAGAGGAGAACCCCGGTCCCTGTCCTCCTCTACATAAAGCTCATAAAGCCCATGTCAGGCATCCGCCCACTTCGAGGAGTCCTGAGACTGGCTCTTACACCGCGGTGGTGCTGAGGAGATCCCTGGAGAAACGGGGATAGCAGGCACTTGTTTCTTCTCTGAAACTATGAGCCAATAACTCAATATTTACTGTACGTGGGCAATCCAAGGCAACGATTAGTCTTTCTGCCGCTTTATAGGCTGCTTGCATTTTGAAAAAGTAATCTGAAAGTAATTACATTTAAAAAATGATGAATTCATCTAGCTCCTGTGAGAACTATTTTGATTCATTATAAGACTTGTTTCTGTTAAAAATTAAAATATAGTTCAATGTGCATAAAGTAGTGACTTTAAAACGTATTATGGAGCATTAGAAAATATCTCCATGTGTTTTTCGGTTTAATTTGGGGCCACTGCAAGACCGAAACATCCTAGTTGCAGAGGATTATCATGTGCACTCTAAGGTAATGACATTATCGAGCAACAATCTATGTGTCAAAATGATGTGAATATGGCATTTTTATTTACCTTGCAAGTTCTAAACCTTTGCAAATAAAGTGATTTACAGGGGATGGTGAAGCAATGTGGGGATCTGATTTGGAGGCAATGAGTGACAGCTGGGAAAGAACTGATTGGACACTGAAAGAAATGGAAAGGGAGGGACCTCTACTGTGTGCATGAGTCATCACTCTCCACCCCCACCCCCCCAGCCAAACTGTCTGTTTTTGTCTTGCAGGTTGGAGATTTACTGAGCTACATTTTCCCTGCTGGAAAGATTCATTTCCGCATAAAACTGAATGCAGACTTTAACAAGCAAATTACTGTGAGTAACATCATGAGTCAAATTAACAGGGGCATTACAGCAAACACCCAGTGACTGTTAAAAAGAAACCCTAAATATAAATATATGTGTTTAATTATAACAATGTCGGTGTTTAATATTAATGTTTATTATAACAGCATTAAGGAGGTGCTGAGTCTGCTTAAATGCTAAGATACATTTTCAACATGTTCCCATATCAGCTTGTTTGGCCTAAACTATAAGGATTTAATACCTTAAACTTTATGAAAAATTACAACTATTTATTCCACAAAACACTTCTTCTGTATACTCAGCATCCTGGCTCCAGGATACACAACATCAGCACAGACTACTGCCTCACTTCTGTGCTCCGTAGCTGCGGGAGACGGTCTCCGTGATAATCAAATTAATGTTTCCCACAGTCTAGCAGGTTAGTTTGGGGTTGAAAATCGGGGCAAGAGGGTTACGGTGTGTGAAATCCTCCTCATTACCGTGATTAGTCCAGTCAAATCACAATTGTCACATTTGAGCTCATGTTTAAATATCCAAGGGGAACATATTAAAGCATTTAACATTTTCTTTAACAAACTCAGACATTATTACTTAATTCTATTAGTTATAAGCCAAAGAGAAGCACTGGTGAACACACTGCTGCAGTATTAAAGTCCTCCTCCACTCAAAAAGCTGCTTTGCTTATTGTTTCCTCTCGTGGATGTTTGAGCTTTACTGTGCAGAATGACGTACGCTGTGCAGTTTGACTGGTGAAGGCTGTTCGTCTGCTGAAGAGAGAGCAGAGACGTTGAACAGGAGAGCATATGAACATGATAATGTGAAATCACAAGCAGTGTGGAAGCCACTTGCCAATTGTCCAATAATCAACTAACACAAGTGTGATGTAGAAATATGTATCCTATAAGTAGGAGACATCTTTTGTCCGGATATAAGCACATTCATAGATTCAGCAAGTAAGTCATTTTAAGAATTTTTAACTTTTTTTGCTGAAAAATATACCAGATACAATATATTAATTAGTATTATCTTAAAACATGCCTGGAGGGGATCTTTAAAAAGACCATTCCACTCCCACACATTACAAATATATACTCTTGATGATGGTCTGACGCTGGCCAGGAAGTTGCTCGCACTATGCAAGTGGACAAAAATAAGAGGAGGTGCAACATTTTGCCGCCCTGTACATCACACTACCTCTAGCTTTGGAACTAAGTGTTAACATAGGCTGTTTTAAGCAGGTCGAAGTACCAATTCTGTATCAAGAGGCCCATCTCAACTGGAATTAGAAAGGTCTTGTTTCCAGTTTTTTTTCTTACCTCATATGAGGATATTCTGACATGCCTACAAATGTGTTGTCGCTAAAATACAAAATATAGACTGCTAACTTCCAGTGGACAGGAAACGCCACAAACTGTGACAGAAATGCCAAAAGGCTATTTCTTTGTTTTAACAGGAAATAAGAATTAAGGTCAAATATGATGCAGTGGATCTATTCAAAATGATTACATGCTTCATTGCTCTTCCTCACTGCGCTGAAAGATTTCTCTTCAGTGTGACACTACTGTCAATACAGTCTGCCAAGGAAACAATGCAAACTATATAAAGCCGGAGAGAAAGCAGAAGTGAAACTGAAAGGAGGGGGTGGAATCATCTAACTATATTCACAAAATGTAAAGAAGCATCAGGAAAGAAATGGCTTCCTCTCCTGAAGGTGAATTTCATGGTACTAAAGGAAGACAAAAGAAGAACAGGGCCAAGTCCATTAGGGAGTGCAAAGAAGAGTCAAGCTAAATGAAGGCTTCGTGGTAATAGGGAGAAGACTTCTAGAGGCGTTTAAGAAGATGCTTCCAGTAGTTTACAAGCTGGGTTGACAATACAATATGAAATGAAAGGAAGTAGGGAATGGGGCGGGGGCAGTGGAGGTGGCTTGGGGGAGGGTGTGGGCTCTGAGGGAAGCTTCGTAGTGCAGCGATATGCACTGATTTTTTGATAAAGTTGCCCTGGGCCTTTCCATGACTGGTATTATCATCAGTACACCATGTTTTGTACTTACAGTACCTGTTAAAAAGAGGTGGAGGCGCCTACACGAATTATTTTTCACTTTGTAAAGAGATGGTCATTCGTGCTGCATTCATGTGGTGTGGGAACAATTGGAAAAATGTGTTTCTGATCGTATTTCATGGCTCGCCTGATGCATTTTCTTCTTTGTCATGCAAATACCGGAAACACCTATTAGTTAAATGCTCTGAGCATTAAAATAAAACATCTTTTTTTGTATGGTCCATGTCCAAGTCAAAAAAACAACTTCCAAACTCAAGAAATTGGAGCATTTGAGGAGCATGTTAATGCAGCATTGGCCTTGGTGGAGGGCTGCGCTCTCCAAGTGCATTTCTAGTTTGGGTTCGTGTTGTCTTTACTGATTGCCTCCATGTCAATAATGCTCCCGTTCACCCCTACAAAGCCTTCAACAAATCACATGATTTGGGCAGCAATTCATAGGCTATCACATTATTAACCTCCAACAAATTGAAATCATCCCATAGTCCATCAATCGTATTGTCGATCCCTGAGCTAACTGCAGTTTTCAAAGTTGGAAATGACCAACGGAAAGACTTTGAGCTGCCACACGAACAAACGACCATCAGCCGGCCCCGAGCTTTCGATCCCTGGCATCAGTCTTTTTAGCCTTTGGGGGGTAGTGGTCAGTCTCAGGAGCCTGAGGCTGCCTGGAGGGTGCATAAGCTTGTGTGTGAGGGCTGCCTCTCTGCAGGATGCTGCTGATACAGTGAGGCTGAAATTTACTACATCTGGGGATGCTGCCAGTATGCATATATATATATATATACGTATATACACATACTCACAGAGACACCATTATACACACATACAGTACAATATATATAGCCCTATACATATACATGCATCTGCCCCATCTAAGTAATAAGATAGATATAAGAACCAGTTCACTTAATATTCAATACACATTTCCCTATATCATTTTGGTCCAAAAAAAAGGGAGTACGATGAAGTAAAAAATACTTTTCTATGCCTATTTTTTTTCAGGTACTCATCAGCAAGAGGTGAAGGCGCTGTGAACCACATCTGGTTAATAAAGCATGAAGTTCAAGAGTGGTGTACTGAGCAGCAGAAGATAAGGCCAGACACATGAGACTTCATGTTAGAATAAATGCAATGGTCCTTAGAAAGTTTGTCCCTCAAATGCTTGAGAAAGAGGAGTATTGTGGCATTTTTGTTTTCGAGAATAGTGAATCAGATTTTGAGGAGATTTATTTTAAGCAATACAAAATCCGCTAACCCAAGCAAGGACACTCCGGTTAAACTGTGGAGGTAGACATCGTGTAGGAACAGTGAGAAGGAAGCAAGGAAATTTCTGCAAGTGGTTTAGGTCAGTAGTGTCATGTAGTGTCGAGCGGACATGCTCTTCCCTGCCAAATTAGTCAGGAAACAGAGCAGGCAAGGAGTGGGAGCACTCCAGCTGAGAACAACAGCACTTCATCTGGATGCTGCTGGGAATGTAGATAATGTTGGTTACACAGATAAGGTCACTGCAACTGACTTTTATCAGAAAAGGTGCAACAGCAGTTTAATAAAGATCATTAGGATTCAGGAACACATGCTGGGAAAGACCAGTAAGAGAAATCACACCTGTTTCAAATTGCATTTGCTTTAAATTGGCCAGAACACCAACAGGTTTATAACATTTTTTTACAACTGTAAAGTCAACGTCAATCATTTTCTCCTTTGTGTCGACAATCGGGTAAAGAGTAGAATCACCCCGTTTGCTTGTATTCGACTGGACAATGCAGCACCTCGCCTGATGACATTGCATTGCATTGTGTCAAAAGTTGAACCAGGGGCCCATTTCACCACATGTGCAAGCTACAATTTACAACATGAGATCATTTCCTTTTGCTAATTTTGACCTGTCTCAATCTTGGAAACAAATGCCATACATGCAGTTCACGAGCAGGTGAGAGTCCTGCAGGACTCGCAAATGTGTCTGCAATTTGAGATCAACAATCATTCCTTTTTGTGCTATGAGCCACACCTTTGATGACATTGCACAAAAAAGCCAGTCTGTGTTGGCTGCTGTTTTCAGATCAGGATAGTTTCATTTACATCACTGCTTCCACATACATCACCACATATTTCTAGTGTTTACAATATAGCAGCCTGGTTGTAGCGCTCAGAAGTTTGGCTGGGCTTCACATTCACTGTTCCTTCACATTTCATGGACAAAATTTAAAAACTTTTCCATGGCTTCTGAAGGACCAATAATCAAATTCCCATGACCGTCCACAACCTATGAGTACATAATGAAAATGAAACAGCTTTTTATAGTTATACAAGTCTGGCATAGACTTTCAAACATGATGGAAAACAAACCAATTGTAATAGTGCATTTGATAATAAAGTCATTTCTGGATGCAAGTCCGAAAAAATAAATATGTAACCGACATACTACATATTATTTCATGGCACTCGAATGACCGAAAAAATGGTCATAAGAGAGCCATGAAATATTAAATGTTCACTTGCCCGGCATTATTCAAATATATCACATTTAAACATAATTTCTTCTAGCCAGCTTGCATACTGAGCCAGAATGTGCAGAGAAAATTAAGAAACGTATGTGATCGTAAGCCTAATGTTGTCGTGCATCATATTATGTTTAACAGCTACAGATCATAAATTTGGCCTTATGTTACATTACGTTGAAGGTTATGCATGCCGATAACAAATAACTTAAATAATTGGACAAATTCCATGACTTTTCCAAAAATGTCAAGGATTTAATTCATCCCAAGACTTTTCCAGGCCTAGAAAATGAGATTTTGAACTTCCAATAGTTTTCCAGGTTTTTCCATGACCATGGGAACCCTGCACTACATTTAGTGTTCAGTGATAGTGCAAAATGTCATGTAAGAGATGAAGCAGGTCGATGAACCTTAATTGAGTGCAAAGTGTGAAATATTTGTCTGGTGCATGGTGATATACATTTGTTCTTTAATCTTCTTTTTAGCTGTTTTATAAAATGTCCACATATTTGTGATAGGTCACCCCTTCTTCTGGTCTAATTCAGCAGAAAATAAAGATATCTTTTGCTTTCAGCACATTTCCATAGTCTAATAGAAGAACTGGAACAATTTGTTAAAAAAAAAAAAAAAATCAACCAGAAAAATATAAATGAATGTCACAACAACAGGAACAGTGATAAACTGTAAATAGACTTAATGACAAATGCTTTGTTATATAATTATCCTGAACATATTTAAAAGAAAGACCACTGAGATAATGCAGTTGGACCTCACACAAACGACGATTGAAGATGTGTTGCAGGAATGAGTCATCTAAATCCAGCTGTCCACAGGGCATGTATCTGATTAGCATACCCACACTCACACACCAGGAACAAATGTAAATATTGCAATAAAACCTGCTGTAATAGTATCAATTCAGCATCGAGGATGGGTTCCAGTTTATTTTTACTAAGTTCAGCAATATTGGATGCATGTGAGTATGGAGTTATACAATTTTAATAATTGTTATTAAAGCTACATGCAAATATAACTTGCAGTAATTGATGTTCTCTCCTCCAGTTTACCCCACTGTTATTTGATGTTATGTGCATGCATCAGTTGTAAAGAGATTGCACACACACACACACACACACACACACACACACACACACACACACACACACACACACACACAATGTTGCTATTGCAAATTCAATCAAACATTAATAAAGCACCACAAAGTATTTACTTTTAGGGGAGTATTTAAGCTTTATTGGACAATATACTGTACTGTTCGCTCTGAGATATAGAGCTTTGTATGCAATGTAGCAACATTGGAAAGGTGCACTGAAAAAATTGGAGTAACATTTACTTAAAAAAAAGCTAGGCAAGTTTTTCCTCATAGAAAGTGATTGTAATCTTTACTCAGGCTGTTTCTAAGTAATATTTATTTAATAGAACCACTTTTTTAAATGAAAATACACAAGTAAACTGCAGGTTCACTTATGTCCCTTAATTACATTTTACTTGGAAATATCAAATAATTAAGCCAATGAACTGGTTTACATACAAAACTGAGGACACATAATAACAAACAATCACTAAGTAATGCACTACATGAGAAACTGCTATTTTAAAGTAAAAGCACTGAATTTGTATTTCTTTGTAGAATTTATATAGATGATTGAAATATTAATTACAGGGCCAAAATAATCTTTTTTTCAGTGTGAGAAGATATAGTTTGGAGGGTTGGAGGGAGTTTTACTTGCTATGATAGACACAATATGCTCAGGTCAGCGCAAGACGGTTTGCTTTATTTGTTTAAGTTGTTGTTCAAGTGAACCCGAAGCTGAAGAATGTGTAAGACGAAAGGGCTAAAACAACTCTACAAGACGGCGCGGTGAAGCACCCACAAAGGGGTTGTCTGCTCAGCAAGGCTGAACGATTTGGCGCTCTGTAGACTGAGGCACCCCATTTGGCTAATGAAGTCCCAGACTGTCTTCACACCACACCCCCACCCACCGCTCCACTATGAAATGTTCTACTCATGAAAGTAATGAGGCAGGGAGGGAGAAAGACTCTTCTGGCCACTGATAACCTCAGACTAAACTTGCAACCTTACGAGACAAGGGCCTAATATCTGGCCGTCAATCAGCCCCAGCATCCCTGGCTGGAGTGTTTAATTACAAGGATCAATTATTTACCAGCCTCCTCTTTCACTACTCAGTGCTCCCAAAAAAGGAGTGTAAAGAAAAAAAAAGAAAAAAGAAAAAACATTAAAGACCCAGAAGAAGTTGTGGAGGCATATGTAGTATACTGAAAATAATAAGTTGCTTGTCCAGATGATAGGGATGTTTATTCTGTGCATTATATATGACGGATGAGTTTATCTGCACCTTTTTAAAGGATTACTGTAAAACAACTTCTACGTGTGCTGTCAAAATAATGTAAATAAAATGGCCTTCTTAAGCATGTATAACTTTCTACAATTAAAAAAAAAATCACATTTAGTACCTACAAAAACACAACTGAATATCTACTGTTGCAATACCTAATATAATACCTACAACTGAAATTAAAAATTAGAATAACTTATGGGACATTCATAAAATGCACATGTTCATTTACAACAGCAACAGAACTACAACACATGTTGTAGGAAACACTGACTAAGAAACTGTGTAAAAATGTTTTATATGAATAAACAAATCTTAATTTAAAAAGTTTCACAGTTTCACACATTTATTTGCAAAAACAAAACATGCAAATGTTCAGGGTTGCTGAAATACTGTGCCTCCCTGTACTTTTTTTTTTTTTTCACTTCTAAAGCCATTTCTTGACATCAGCTGCAAGGCCCAAACAGCAACTGCAAGGCTTTTAACTAATTTGAAGAGACAAGATCATATTACCCCTTTGCTTGTATTCACAACAGCGCTTCACCTGGCTGGTGCTGGCAATATAAGCTATAACACAAATGTTGCTCACAATAAAAGGAACTTTTATCTGAAATAGTGTACGTTTCAAATGCTGAAGCCCATAAAATGACAATCAGAGAGAAAGAATATATCGACATATTTAAATGTCCTTTCAATTGCTGCTTGTCAGTTTTACAATAGAGGTTTTATAGACTGTATATTAAGTTTCTGAATTGTCTTGCACAAAGGTTCACAGTGCTCCCTGTGCTGACAACTTAAGAGAGTCATTTCTCACCTCAGCTGGCCCAAAATTCAGCTGTAAGACTAATTTAAAGAGACAAGATCATATTAACCCTATCTATGCCCCTCTTTACAAGCTGGTACACTCAGTCCCCGGAAGAAGATTATCCTCTGCTGACATCACTAGCACTCTGATAGGGGACACATTTAAAGATATGCTGGATTATCTTGCATCAAACATTGATGACAACCTCCATGAGCTATAAATTCCACACAAAAAAAAACACATTTTATATAAAAATGACGGAAATGACAGATAAAACAGATGGTTACTACTTTTTCATGTTACACAACTGTATGCTTCTTTCCTAGACTGTGTTCTGTCTTGCATCTAAAATGCAAAAAGAAAAAAAAAATCATTGAGAAGTAGCAGCTGGTGGAGTGTTTTGTGGTCATCTATCCATAGAACAGAGTGCCTCTTCATGTGTCCGAATTACAGCCAGCCAAATAACCCAAATAACAGGGGAAGTGAAAAATGTAGCACTCAACTCAGTCTGCTGTGGTTCAGGGCCTTAACAAGCTACAACACCTGTGATTTGTGGTTTGCCTGTTTTGCTGTATTTTTGTGCTAGATTTCCATTGTCATCATGAGTCTAGCCTGGTTTATTCTATTTATGGTGTGCAAGCTCCACATCAGCGACCACCTGCTTTCTACATAAGCTGGCATTATTGCTTCTGTTACTTTCATGGTGACCCTAAGCTTCGAAATTGCAGTGCTTTGGTGGTCCTAAGAAAAGTTTACCCATTCAGGAGTTTACTGTATGTTGCCTTTGGATTCCCTTAGCATAAAAATAAGACATATAGTTGACCTAAATTAAAACATATACAGGTGATTCTCATGAAGGCAGTCTGAGGCTGTGAAGATTATAAGGACATACTTTATTAAACTAAATATGTTTCACTTTTATATGAATGAACAATATAGCCATAATGAGGCACAATTCATTGTTTTGCATTAAAATAATATTTTCTAGATTTTTAAACATATTTTTGATTCACAAATTCATTACTGTAATGCATTCAGATAAAAATGTCATGGCTTCCCCACACTTATATACAATAAATATTTAATAAACTTTATAAAAATAAATACACATTTGTTTAAAAATGTATAATTTAACAGAATATAATCAAACATAATGTTTTTTAACAATGTATAAAGTACAAAATCTGAATGAAAATTGAGGAAAAATAGTTAAATGTTACGGCAATGATAGAATTGTTTGCACTAAAATATGTATATATTTTTATAAAATACATGTTGGTGATACCAGCTACCCTTGAGCATATGTGCTTGCCAAAGAAAAAAAAAACCAAAACCTTTTGTTGTTGTTTTTTAATTAAAAATGTGTTATGGTAAAGAATTTTGCTCACAGTGTCTAAAAATGCCAGAAAACACCATAACATTTTAAATAGATTATAAATTCATATTAAACAGTGACTTCAGATTGTATATGTTATAAAGGGTCAAAGAAAATATGTATTGGATGCTCTTGGATGTTTGCTATGAGCTGTACCATGGTCATGAGAATCACCCATACACTTATTATTATACACTTATAAATGAACAATAAGACTCAACAAGACCTAAACTTAAGTCACATAATTGTACAAATGCAAACAAGCCTCTAATTGTTAGGAATAATAAATCTACTGCCACATCATTATCACATGCACCTGTCTAGCCTGCAGTCATTATTTGCCTAATCCTGCTCAAAAATTAGTTGATTGTTGGAAGACTCTGATATTGATCCAAAAAAGTAGGTTTAACACTTATGGCCTCATTAATTCCACAAGGGGGAGTGTGTTGAGACTGAAATGTAAGAGTAGGCAGCTCGTTTCTCCTTCTACAGCAGCACAGGGTTTTTCCCCTGGACTCTCAGCTGATGGCTCATTAATCTATTCTAGAGGAGGTCCCCTACGCAAGCAGCCTGCGCCAGTGGAGGACTCCTCATGCTTCGTCCTTTTCAGCACAATTCTTT
The DNA here is from genome assembly GCF_030273125.1 of Centropristis striata. Classification (NCBI taxonomy): domain Eukaryota; kingdom Metazoa; phylum Chordata; class Actinopteri; order Perciformes; family Serranidae; genus Centropristis; species Centropristis striata. The sequence goes on from NC_081518.1 coordinate 7,175,855, forward strand.
TACTTAAGCACATGTATTAGCCAGCTGAAGAGAAGGTTTCCTGAAAGCATTATACCAAAGGAAACCTTAACCTAAAAATGATTGTTACTTGGAAAGTTTGAACTCTATTTAAAACTCTATTGAATTAAATGTCTGGCTGTTGTTTACTGGGGTTGCAGGTTCTGCCAGTTCCACTGAGGATCAACACCAAAGTCTCTGGGCACCTTTCAGCTCGTTCTCTTGGCAGACAGCACAGTTGAGTCCCTTCAGCTCTCACTGACCTCCCCAGATAAAACTGGGTAGTCTCAAGTCTCAACTGAACATCGGTAGTTGGTGACGAGGACAATATTTTATGGTTTATTACAACATGGGCTGTATTTTTGTAGCTAAATGATAATATTGTACCACCAAAGTGATTCTTAAGATTTCTGAATTTGGCAACAGAGTTAAGGATAGTTCCAACAGGGGAAGAACCATGAGGGATCAGATCATTATCACGGTTGTAAACGAGCAAATCTCTATGAAAAATAAGAATGAGTAATCTTTAGGAAACAGCATTATATTTTAATATCAGAAGCACTCTCAAATACTACTGATCAATCACGTTTGAGTGGGCTTTGTTTGCATGCAGGTAATAAGACTGCAAACATTCACAGGTGCACAGAAGAGGAAGTCTTGGCCCAGATTTCTCAGTATCCAGATTAGAGATAGACCGATATATCGGCCAGCCTATATATATATCTATATATATATAGTTTTTTACTTTTATCGGCCGATACGTGCATACGTTCGCCGATCAATTAGCCCATTTCACTGAGCCAACAGCAGGCAAGGCTCGGTGCAACATCTGCCATTCTCTGGTGAGCTGCTGCTGATACCGGAAAAAAGAAAAACACATCAAACATGTGGATCATCTGAGGCGCCACCACCTCGAGGCCTAGAACAACATACACATTGTTTGCTATCCAACTGTTAATATGTTTTGTTTGTTTTGTTAATAATTGTTTCTTTTTTTGTTTAAATTGAGACTTTTTTTACATTTGTTATCGTTGTGTCATTTTTATCATGTAAATGAGGGAGAAAAGGCAATATCGGCTTCAAAAATCAGCCCAAAAAAAATCGGCAGCACATATCGGGGATCGGTTAAGACTAGTGTCAAAATAATCGGGATCAGCATTTGCATTAAAAAACCTGTATCGGTTGACCACCAATCCAGATATCCACAGGCTACATCAGGACCCCAGAAGAATAAGCCTTAGAGACATAGACCAATACCCAATAAGTTCTGACATTGTAAACGAACAAGTGATGTACCCAGATCAGCTACCACTTTATTTCAAGGTAAAACCAGAGGTGAGGGCTTCTTCTCTCATAATGTTGTAAAAAATGTGACAAGTAGGTCAAAGTTGAGCCGAGAAGTCAGTCAAATGCTGATGAATGTTTGCAATGGACATTTTGGGTATTTATTTTAAGTTTGCTTACAATTAAGTTCAGCTAATGTGTGCCTGTATTTACCAGTGTAGATTCTGTCAAAAAAACGGTATTAATATTTGCAGCCAACACTTATTTCACATCGAAAAACCAGACTAAAACTAAATAGCAAGAAATCTGTGAAAATGAGAACATGAAGAAATGTATAGTTTGGTCAACCATCTAAATCTTCCTCTGTTTAACGTCGAGCTAAGCCCAGACAATTAACCATATTTTAGTGAACAAGGGAGTGAATCCAGCTTGTAAATGATTCACTGCTGTACAGTGGAGAGCTCAGGTAGCTGTGGTAATGCTAGGCTAGTGGAAATGAAAGAGAGAGCAGTTCTGCCAGTTTGGAAATGACAGCTGGCTGTATTGAGGAGAGTCGGTCTGTTGTATTACTGCAGAGCGGAGTGACATGGACACTGTGTGCGTGAACGAGTAAACAGTGCCTTTACAACTAACCTCGCTATAGACAGGAACGACACCTGTAACCATGGTAACTGTGCACAACAAAGATGGCGACAGCTGTAGCTTCAAAGTGCTTAGAAGACATACAAAAATGAAATCCTACGCCAGCCCAAGAACTCGTCAAAACCAACAAATGTCAAATATCCTGAGATGAAAAAAGGCTTTTCCGCCCTCATTTTGTAACATTGTGTTCGTGATGTTTCACTCTCTCGTTCTGTGTGCTCAATATGTGTCAAAGAATGAATTTACCAGTGAATCAGAAATCCTGCCTTTCTCATTTCCTTTTTGAAAGCATATTTTTCACAATGGAGTACATCAAAATGACATCTAAATTAAAAAATTGATTTTGGTTTTAGATTCTAAATTGTCCCAGCCATCCCCAACGATCACATTAAATCTATTGGCTAACTAGAACTAGCAGCACTAATATGTATGCTTTGTATTTTGATGTCAGTAACTCTTTCTCGGGTGTCAAAAACTCAAACAAACATGGGATAAAAACATGTTCATCCTCTTTGTGTAGATGAGAGAAAAGCTAGGAGCCAGGATAGCCAATCGGTAGCTCTGTGAGGCTGTACTAAGGTACTTCAGTTGTGCTAAATGCTAACGTCTTCATGCTAACGTATTCACAATATCAGTCACAATGATGATCCTGTGGTGGAGATGAGGGCTTGCACCAAATTTAAAGGTCATATTTTCCTTAAAATCCCAAATATTGCCTCATGAAAGCACCAGAATAAAAGTCAGAGGATCGTAAGTCATTACCGAATAGAGGTAGACCGATATATCGGCCGGCCGATATATATCGGCCGATATTTGTTTTTTTTTCTTGTATCGGCATTGGCCGATATGTGCGTGCGTTCACCGATCAATTAGCCCATTTCACTGAGCCAACACCAGGCAAGGATCAGTGCAACATCTGCCATTCTCTGGTGAGCTGCTGCTGATACCGGAAAAAAGAAAAACACATCAAATATGTGGACTTATCTGAGGCGCCACCACCTGAAGGCCTATAACAACATACACATTGTTTGATATCCAACTGTTAATATGTTTTGTTAATAAATGTTTCTTTTTTTGTTTAAAGTGAGACTTGTGTAACATTTGTTATCATTGTGTCATTTTTATCATGTAAATGGAGGGAGAAAAAGGCAGTAACGGCTTCAAAAATCGGCCCAAAAAAATCGGCAGCACATATCTGGTATCGGTAAAGACTGATGTGAAAATAATCGGGATCGCCCTCAAAAAACCCATATCGATCGACCACTATTACCGAATTAAATTTAGTGTAAAATCAGTCTGGTAGATGTTGAAGTATTCTGTAGGATAAGAAAAACTTTTCACTGCTGGTGGAACTAGATTAAAAGGTTATGGATGACCAACGTCATTAGGGTTCATCCTGAGGGGAACATGAATGTCTGTGCAAAATTTCTTGTCAGTCCATCAAATGTTATGGCAGATATTTCAGTCTGTGCCAAAGAACCAGTTGACTGACATTATCCTCCTCAGAGCCACAGGGCGTGGCAAGCGTGGCTTAAAAAAAATCATTTTCACCTTACGTTTTAAATCGCTTTCCAGTATGCATGGATGATTCATACAGAGACACATCAACCCAATAAAGAAAACTCAGAACCACTGTGCACTTCTTAGTTGAGTGAATGTGTGCCTTTAGTGAACAAATATGACGAAATATCACCCAGATCCAACAATAATCCAATAAGCATGATGGTTATTTGCAAATCTCTGAAAATATAGTGCAGGCTATCAGTGCAAATTAGCCACCTGTATACACATTTACAGTGAGACGTCCTGTGTGGGAGGCAGCAGGGCAATAAAAGGCTCCATTTACACACTTTGGTTTAACTGCAGTATTTGCTGTGACACCCATCATCGCTTAAGTGCTCCATTCATTCATACTCTGCTTCAGCTGACAAGAGCAATTACATTTTGTTGATTATTTTACAATAGCCATTCAAATTATAAATCCCACTACCCTCAGTGATTTCACTGGACATTTGTGTGATATCAGGTTTTCCTCACAGCAACTGATCTGTTAGTGACACCATCACTTAACCACCACAGATTTGACTCCTTAAATGACAGCTCTGTCACGGAGGCATGTCAGAATACAGATTTGTGATTGTCTGACTGAGACTGACAGAGCATGCAGCTGTCTCTACAGAGTAATTTAGCTATATGAATGTGTGGTTTTAGATCCACACGTTAACAAAACTGCACCGTTACATGTGTGTCATCAGATAAATAAATGAATCGACAGACATGTGCAGTGAAGCGACATTTAAACACACAAATTCTGAATGTAACCATGCAGCATTTCCACACAGCGTCACACTAAGTGAGGTTTGCAGCATGTACTGGACAAAAAAACTAAATCTATCAAACTGTTTTTAGTAGCATCTGATTGGCAAGCTGTCTTGGGACAGTTGGCAAATGGGCGGGCAGCGGAGGAGTTTAGAGGTGCTAAAGTTCAGGCAGGAGCGACGCAGCACCCTGTGTCCTGCCAACAGCCTTACAGTGGCGCAGTTCCTGACTAAGTTGTTGACCCATGGCCCCCACCTGTCTTGACCATGCATTATATGGGGAGGCATCACTTCCCCTCCTATGCTGCTTACCACACCAGAAGGCTTTTGACTCATGCCCATCTGTCCTGGTAGTACATACATTAAGTGAAAGCCAAGCTGCTGACACCCTGTCCAATTCATGTGTGCCTTTATAACAACAAGTTGTTATATAGAGTGTGAACAGAATTTTTTACCTTAGCAACGAATATCAGCAGTAACAGGTCATATCAAATAGTTACTGTCAAATTGTAATGAAATACTGTTATGATGCACGCGTTTGTAAAAATATTTCGAAACACTTGTGGGTCATTCTCATAGCAAAAATCCAAGAGCATTGAATACATATTTTCTTTGACCCTTTATAACATATACAATCTAAAGTCACTGTTTAATATGAATTTATGATCTATTTTTAAAAATGTAAGGTATTTTTTGCCATTTTTAGAGACACTGTGAGCAACAAAATTCATTACCGTAACACATTTTTACATTTACATTACATTACAAAAAAAAACTAAAAGGTTTTTTTTCTCCTTTCTCTACTTAAATGTGCTCAAGGTTAGCTGGTATCACCAAAATGTATTTTATTAAAATATACACATATTTTAATGCAAACAATTCTATCATTACCGTAACATCTAACCATTTTTTCTCATCAATTTTCATTCAGATTTTGTTATTTATACATTGTTAAGAACCATTATGTTTAAATATATTCTGTTAAATTGTACATTTTTAAACAAATGTGTATTATTTTTATAAACATTATTATATATTTGTTGTATATAAGTGTGGGGAAACCATGACATTTTTATCTGGACGCATTACGGTAATGAATTTTTTAATCAAAAATATGTTCAAAAATATAGAAAATATTATTTTAACACAAAACAATGAATTGTGCCTCCTTATGGCAATATTGTTCATTCGTATAAAAGTGAAATATATTTAGTTTGTCCTAATAATCTTCACAAACATAGCCTACACTGGCTTCATGAGGATCACCCTTGTGTTATTTAATATTTAACCCGATTCAATCCAATAATGCATTTGTTACAAAACTCATACAACAGAGCTGCAATAATTTGAATGCTGTCAGTGAGGTGTCAACTAAAGTAATTTTTGAGACTCAAATTACTGGTTACTTGGTGTTGTTTATAAAAGTATGACGCTGATAGGTGTTTCAAATGTTCTGACACACATTAAAGGGACATAATAAAAGAAACACTCCTCAGCAGGAGTTTGCATGCCTACGCCACTACCGCAGCAACTAAGGTAGACCGGATAACAGTGCCTCAAAATACAAATATACTCTAATCACTTGGTAATATCCGTGAGGGCAGTCAGTCCTTGAGATTTGCCTACAGTCTGGACACATTCTTACAGCTTTCTAATGTGGGAATACATCAGCAAGTGAATACCTTCTATTGGCAACAATGGCAGTAGACAAAGAGGTAAAAGTTTAGCCATTGCTTTTGTTTGAATACTTTTATACAGCCCTTGTTTAGTCTGAATTAATCTTTGACTTATTAAAAACAACATTTTGGCAAACAGGCATTACCTGTCTTTTAAAAATAGCTTGGACAAGTAAGATGGAAACGTACCTGACCGGGTCGGACGTCCAAGTAATGAAGCATCTCTTTCAGCATGACAGGCGTGTGAGGAAGGTTTTCATCTGAAACAGAAGGTATTTCTTCAGATCCGTCAAGAGGACCAGGACCAGAAGATGCACAAACTGTAGAAGAGTGCAGGCTGAACTTCCATGACCTCCATGCTCTCCACACAGCCAGACTTCTTTTCCGTAACAATGGGTTGGCTCGCACAGAAAAAATCATGATCCTTGAAATGATCTATGGAGAAAATTACATGTTATGTCACAGTTATGTGATGTTATAAGCTGAAACATTGTGTTTACAAGAGCAATTATTATCAAAAGAGCGTTGTATATGTTGTCTGTAATGCGTCGATATGAGAATTTATATAACATATAGAGGAAAAAATGATGACTGGTAAGATTAAGAAATGGTGTTAGCTATTTATTTTGATCGTATTTATTATTTATGTCAACAGTCAGCAATTGAGTGATACTGGACATACAGTATGGGTTTTTATTTAGCTTATTTATTTTCTTTTCTCAGTTTTCATTTATTTAATTGGTTGACTAGGGTAATATATGTAATACAGTTTAATAAAGCAGGCTTTTGAGTATTTTTTTTATTATATTAGTGCAAAAGCTGCACACAATCCACACAGAAAAAGTCTATTTTCATTGCAGCTCAACAATTCACTATACTAGCTGCTCTTTTAATAAAAAATCTAATCTGTATTGGTATCGGTCAGGCTCTAGTGTCTTCAAGTGGAAATATAGTGTAACCAAGAGTTTAAGCCAATTAAGAGGAGCAGGGTTTATAATACTGTTGAATCTGGATTAGTGTTTTGAAAATTAAATCAAGATGGTGTTATGGACTCCAAGTGACTGCTAATTTAAAATAACTGTTTCATAGTTATTATGGTATTGTTTTGATAGTTTTCGAGTATAATAATTTGGAAAAAATATATATTAGGCCTACATCACAAGCACAAGTTGGCAGATAAATTGTGCAGCCGGCTGACAAAGTAGTTTTGATATTTCCAGACAAGATGGAAATTTATAACTGCCATAAACAGCTGGTCCCCAACCTGGGTTTTCCAACCACGACAATAGGTTCATCGCCGTTTTAACATTTCGAGCTGTTTGAAAACACTCTGAAGGTTGAACTCTTCCAACAGCACACATCTGTGGCTCCTACACTGTATCACCACCACAACCACAATAAGAGTAAGTACATCTTTGGCTAATTAGTTCAACATTTTGGCATTCTACATGAACAATGCTGCCTGCAGTGAGCCACATGGTTAAAAAGGTATTCAGGTGTTTCCTGGCAACAAGATGCATTGAAAATTAGAGCTCAGTTAGTGACGCATGATTCTAATGAAATAGAAATATGTGCAGGAGCTGAAGGAATTCAACAAGTTTGCATATGGTTTTGGTGAATGCAAAGCAAACGTTCGAAGGCATCAATGGATTACACAGTGTTTGAAGAGATGGCAATAAAATATTGAGTGACGAAGCATGATTGCTGTCAGATTGAGGACAATACCTGATGTACCTCACAGGAATCAAAATCAACTTTTTATACACATTATGACATTACCTTTGCCTGCATCTAGATGCAAATCAAATATATTACATCGTTCAGTTAAAGTCAGCCATCTTTCACCAGAAGAACAGAGAAAAGAATGAATGATGGGCTGTTTTGAGTACTGTGCATTTATTATCACTTATAAATCCTTTAGTGATTATTTCTATCGCTATGATTGTGACAACTAAATTAGACATTTATGTCTATTAAACAACCCGTCCTCTATAATGTGTCCTTCCAAGTACTTATAATTAGGTGAATGGTTGGAAATATTCTTGGGATAGAATAACAGAGACATTATTACTTAATTTAAGGAAGAGGTATTTTTTCGAGAGCCCATGACTCTAGCTACGCCTGTCTCTTATAACTGTCATGGTTAATTGCTAGTTGCTTGCCATTAAAGCAATCCTCCACCCCCAAAATGATTATTTGTACCAATTACTCACACTGAGTACATTACATTTTTGAGGAAAACTTTGGGGACTCCTTGGTGAATGACAAATCAAAACCGGACAAAATTCTTGACAAACTGAAGTAAATGGGGGCCAGAGCAAGACCATGAGATTGCTTACTACTTCCCAACATAATGCTGTTGTGTACAACAGCCCCAATTTACTTGAAGTTATCAAAAAAAATGTCTCAGTTTTGATTCTTCATTTACCAATGAGGCGTGCAAGAAAAACTATGTTTTCCTCAAGAATCTAAGGTAACACAGGGTAGGTGATTGAGATACAAATGATCGGTTTACTTTAAGCTAGGGGTGATTGAAAGGTCATCTAACTTCTAGGTCCTGGGTTGTCAATAGCTGTTAGCAATGTAGTTTACCAAACGCTTGTTAGCAAGAGCATGTTGCCATTTTGTTGTATGGCACAAAATCAGTGTTCGTGTGAAGCAGATTAGCTAAATATAAAAAATCGCCTACATCCTCAGTTGATCAGATCATGTGATTTTAACCCTTTAAGATAATGGCATATGTCAAGTGTGTGACTTTAGCGGATTTATTATGCCTAAGTCAAAATAAAATGTGACTTACGCAATTTTTGAACATGCCTTTGTGACTAAAGCAAGATATGGTAACACTTTATTTTGAAGGTGTCCACATAAGAGTCACACAAGCCTGTCAGAAACATGACATGACAAGTATCATGAGCATTAATGTTACTTCAAAGTGTCATTAATGTTCATGACACTTCCAATGTCATGTTTATGACACGCTCATGTCACTCTTATGTAGACACCTTCAAAATAAAGTGTTACCATATCTTGCTTAAGTCAAAAAGGCATGTTCAAAAAATTGCCTATGTCATTTATTTCTTTTAAATTACATAATTTACACACAGTGTTATTACTATGCCAATAGCCATCCTTTGTTACGTCCTTTTTGAGTGAAATGATCAATAAAAGTCATATGTTACACTTTCGGTTAAGTTTTTTTGTGTTTCCTGCAAAACTTGAAAAAATGAGTTAGGCGATTATTTTAACAGATTTGTAATCCGAGGTTTCAGATTGAGCGGCCGTTTATCGCTTGGTCCTAGTCCCTGACGCTTCTCTTTTGGACGGTAAAAACTGCAGGGGACAAAAACGGCCTTTTGAAAAAGTGCAGGACATGTACCCTGTGTCCCCCCCAAAAAACATTACGTCCGTGGATGACACAATACGTGTTATGCAACGTTTAGTACATCATTCGTTACTCTTTATCACGTGTGTGTGTAGTAGCTGTAACGTTATTAGATCAGCAACGGCTGATCTTACGATAGAGCGATGTCATTGATATTGTTGCTATGCCCACCATGTTGGGTTCCCAGGGCGCAATTAGCTACACGAACATGTCGCACGAAGTCAATTAAAGGTAGGAACAGGACATTCAGTAGCATTTTAAAATGTCTAACAAAAGGTGAACTGTGGCAGAGAAACGTGCCTCTACACCTCCGGAGGTTTAACAGCAGCTTACCGTAGTAGAGCAGAGTGTAGCTCCGCCTCCAGCAGCACTATGTCCGGCTACGTCACGCTGCTCCGTCACGTGACCGGCGGCTCGCATCCATTCAGCTGCGGCGGAGGAAGAAGGCTTGTTTTTGAAAATATTGGCGCTTGTCGTGCTAGCTATGAACGGCTATCGCTATGTTTGAGCTTGTCTAGCGATTTTATTTTCCCCCAATGCGAGCTACTTGTGTCTCATGAGAGAGCGTTACCGTTATTACATGAAATGAGAGATAACCGTTACTGACAAAAAGGTAAGATATACTCGAACAACCGACAAAACAACGCTAACTGCCGTTGAAAGTTGTGCGAGAGCTAGCTAGCAGGCGTTAGCCAACCCCTGCTAAGTGAACGTTGGCAGGTTGGCTCTCAATCGTTTCCAATTGTAATGTGTGCTTTATTGTAAATATTTATAATAACATGTTAGACCGCACTTTACCAACAGTAAAAACACTATCGTATCTTTTGTCGTGACCTTTCTGTCACTTGAGAATTTGTCATTAACTGGTGTAGATGTCACAGTAGCTAACATACTATGACGAAAGAAGTCGTACCAACTCCATATCGTCACCTTGTTAAAATAATTGCCTAAGTCATTTTTTCAAGTTTTGCAGGAAACACAAACAACTTCACCAAAAGTGTAACATATGACATTTATTGATCATTTCACTCAAAAAGGATGTAACAAAGGATGGCTATTGGCATAGCAATAACACTGTGTGTAAATTATGTAACTTAAGAGAAATAAATGACTTAGGCAATTTTTTGAACATGTCTTTGTGACTTAAGCAAGATATGGTAACACTTTATTTTGAAGGTGTCTACATAAGAGTCACAAAAGCCTGTCAGAAACATGACATGACGAGTATCATGAGCATTAATGTTACTTCAAAGTGTCCTTAATGTTCATGACACATCCCATGTCATGTTTATGACATGCTCATGTCACTCTTATGTAGACACCTTAGAGTAAAGTGTTACCATATCTTGCTTAAGTCACAAAGGCATGTTAAAAAAATTGCCTAAGTAACATTTTGTTTCACTTTCACTTTTACCATAGGTGGTCGCAGCATGAGGTGAAGATTTGGGGAAATAAACCCAATTTTGACAAAAATGATTATTTTAACAGTGTGACGATATCTAACAACCAATTGGAATAACCTTATTAATAACTTTATCTGGAAAAAGATCTGGAATTTACCTGCTAGATATGTAATCAATAATAAGGTTAAAGAAGTATCTTTTAAGATAATTCACAGAATTTACCCATCTTAAGTTTTTTACAACGATTTAAGAAAGACATAGACTTAAACTGCTCTTTCTGTGAAGGACACCCTGAAGATGTTTTTCATTTATTTTGGTCTTGCCCTTTTCGCAACGAAATTATGGAAAGATATTTGTAACCTGATTTCTTTTTCGATTGAACCTCATTTGTCCCTGTGCTTTGAACATATACTGTTTGGTTTCACTGACTTTCCTTTTGCAAAAGAAAAACAGTACTATATCATCAGTCTCATAATACAGTTAGCCAAATGGCATATCCATAAATGTCGTTACGTTAATCAAAAACCTCTCTTTCTCGTCTTTGAAAATGAAACCAAACAATATATTAAGTCTATTAAGAAATCTACCAACATGAAAGCCACAAAAACTTTAAATTTATGTACACTTTACAATGTTTTTGTCTGTATTGTTGAACCCCCCTGACGGCGTTTTGTGGGTGTATTGTCTTGTATTGCACCATGTTGCTTTAATAAGGTTTCAATAATAACAATAACAAATAAGTTACTATGTTGTCATTAGGTCTCATTGTCACAACGTACCGGTAGATTTAACGTTAATTTACGTCTTACATTTTATTAAGAGAGAAACTGCCACCTTGCCACTGTCAAGATGGTCCATTGGTGTCTTTGTAATGTTAGCAATCTTTTGTTATCTGTGCTTGCAGGTATTGCTAGTACACATAAACATTGCACACCCAGTCAGGGATTGTCATACACTTGGTAGCCAGTTTATTAGGTACACCTGGTTTAAACCACTGTCTTTATTCAACTGGAGTTAGAATATTTTTTTTCATGTGCCAACCCTATTTTGAAATGAGAATGAGCTAAATATTAATTTAAGTTAACATTGGATGTTGGGGGACAATAACAATTCAACAGCCTTAAAAATGTCAAGCAGTTTGAATCAAGACACTAAAACATCTTCACAAAGATGAAACTGTATAACCTTAAATAGATCATCATCTATTGCAGGGATGTTGTATTAAAATGCAACTCCTTGCAGGTCATCCACATTATCGCAATTGTAATGTACTGTTGGCCTGTACTGATTGAAATTGTTTAAAAACCATGCTCTCATAGCCTGTACCAAAAGCAAATTTTGCCAGCCTGGTTATGTTTTCTTTTAACAATACAATTTTACTTTGATTAGCTTGCATAACAAATTATTATCTGTACAGCATATTACAACCTTAATCCTTAGACCCTGGACGTTATGCAAAGTTCATTTGCCCACTGTCTTTTGTCCATTTTCTCAATTTGTGTTATTTATTGAGAATAATATTTTTTATATGACGCTGCTGTTTGCAAAAGTGTAAAATGTTGTTAACTCTTTGTTTTTGTTTTGCAGCAACACCTAAGTTACTGCAGAGGGGCCACAATGGCAAGTGACGTGTGCAGCCATGTGAAGGTGGTTGTTCGGGTGAGGCCAACCACGGAGAACGAGAAGCGAGAAAACTGTCGAAATGTGGTCCAGGTTGTTGATAACCACATGCTCATATTTGACCCCAAAGAAGAGGACGCATCGTGTTTTGGGGCACAAAGAGTGCGAAACAGAAACAGAAACATCAACAAGAGGGCTAACAAGGACCTCAAGTTTGTTTTTGACCATGTCTTTGGCGAGAACTCTACTCAAGTTGACATCTTTGAGAGCACCACTAAAGGAGTGTTGGATGGTGTGATGAATGGATTCAACTGCACAGGTAACAAAAAAAATGTACAAGCTGTGTGTTAAAGCTCTCCATAGCACAAACGTCACATAATATACAGTTAATGTTGATAAACACATGCTTTTATTTGGCCAGCTGCTCTGCCTGTCTGTGGTGATTAAAGCTGTGGATCAGTTATTTCTTGGACTACGGCGCATTTGTGGTTGTGTATCTTGATCCTGCTGGAAACTTTTGAGTATACTTGATGTAGAATACTAATGTTTACCACCTAGCACATGTTAATTGAATTATAGTATGTGACAAAGACATTTTAATTGTATTTGGTTCAATAGTGTAAGTGAGTATGGCTATGGTAGTTGTATTGTGACAACTCTTTACTGCTCATTTTAACATTGCTCAAGAAAGCATTGTTAAGCCACACAGGATTTGAACATGCAGTGCTTCTATCAGTTATGACAGTGTTGTAGGATTTCAAGAATACAGTAGCTTTACTACAACACTTGCCAGAACAACCATGTTGGTTCACTCCACACACATTACCACTGCATATTGTCATCGTCACATCCCTAATGTGTCACAGCCATGGTTCCAGCCACAATCAACAACAGCCAAAGCTATTTCCTCCCATGGCTATGGTCATAAATGCAGTGTGCATAGTCGGCGGCAGATAGTTATAATAACTCAGTGTAGAGACATAGGTTAACTAACTCCATAGCTCCACTAGGTATCCATCTAGCTGCACTGAAACAGATGTGAGCCTGTGATTAGAACCAGCAACAGTGTGATAAATAATACTGTTTCATAATACACCACAGATGATGTATGACTGTGATAGACAGATGGTTCATCCAATCACATGCCAGGTAATTTCTGTTTTTGCCCTTTTCCAAACAGTTTCCAATAACTGCTTCTAAGATGGTTTGATGTAACAAACCATCTGGCAGTGTCAGGTCCATGCAAAAGTAGTTCAGGAAAAAAATTCCCTTGATGATCCTTCGGGGGCTCCAGAATAAAGTGACCTAATCTGCTGTGGCAGTAAACTATTTGGATTTTTGACTGCCTCTCTTCAACCCCTGCATGACCGAATACTGAAGTTCAAATGTTGTTATGAGCCACACCAGTCCCGCTTTAGAGCCATGTTTTTAATTTAATTTATTTTTTTTCTCGCCCTGGCTCTCTGACTCATGCTGGCGTATCATTAATTGAAAGTGCTGGCTGCTGTTAATTTACTTTGTCTGCTCCAGGGTTCACTTGCTGGTCACTAGCTCACAACTGTGCAGTTCCAGTGTTTTAAATCAGCACAAATAGGATATTTTGACAGCTAGTGTACCTGCTGTAAACAGGACCCAAAACAAATTTGGCTTTAGAGAGTCATCATTAAAAGATGCCTGGATCAGCTGGAAATCTTGATCCTGCCGAACACTATTTAGTAAACTTGTTGTAGAATGCTACATCAATGCCAACTGTTACATCTTAATTGAATTGTAGTGTGATACCAAGAAAATATGAATTGTATTTGGTTCAGTTGTGTGAGTTTGAAGTTTTTCATTTAGGTTTGGGTTGTGAGTATTGAATACTGTAGGCCCACTTTCAAATATAGGTGCTTAAAACATTTTAATTTGTATTAATAAGGCTCACCAAAGCCAGACTTTTCACAAAAAACACAGCATTTATGGGCTTTTTAAAAAATATATGTTGATGCTTCCATTATTCACATTTGTGTGTTATTATCCTCTATCCAAAGTAAGTTTTGCTATTGTTGTTGCAGTATATTTTGTTCTTTTATATGCATGTTTTACTAAAAAGAAATGCTTCATTTGCAGTGTTTGCCTATGGTGCTACTGGAGCAGGCAAGACGCATACTATGTTAGGGTCGCAAAATGACCCTGGAGTCATGTACCGCACCATGAAAGAGCTGTTTAAACGCATGGATGACGCCAAGGAGGAAAAAGAGTTTGCTGTTGCATTCTCATATCTTGAGGTGATTATTTGAGTCTTCATTGTTTGTTTTGTTGTTTGTATTAGTTCAGACCTGTTCATTTTTTGTGTTAAAGTGATTCTCAGACTTTGACTTCTATCCCTTGCAGAGCCTTAGCCCAATCATACGTGTTTGTCTTTACTGAGGTCTTGGGATGGTTTTAATGGATTTGCAGCTGTTTGCAGTCATATTTGTTGTTTGTTTACAGGTTTACAATGAACAGATCAGAGACTTGTTGGCAAATGCAGGGCCTCTTGCAGTCAGAGAGGACAGCTCTAAAGGAGTGGTTGTTCAGGGACTAACACTACATCAGGTTAGTAACAACATGTATTATACACACTCCCTTATAGAGACACAATATTGTACTTTTAAACTGGGTTTTATATCCAGATTATTTACCATTGAGCATTCTCACTGCTCTGTTGCTTTGCAAGTACAGCACAGTGTGGTTGTTCCAAATGCGGTCTTTTATTGAGTCACGCACCATCAATGCGGTTTTTCTGTTTTTGTTTTCTATACAGCCCAAATCTGCAGAGCACATTCTTGATGCTTTGGATTCTGGCAATCGCAACAGGACGCAGCACCCTACTGACATGAATGCCACCTCTTCCCGGTCCCATGCTGTGTTTCAGGTATTTCAACCCAGTGTTATCTAAATCCCAAAGCAACAATTAGGTTCGAGCATAATGTCAACAAAGCATAGAATCGCAACATAAAAATATAATATTAACAAAAGAAACGTAAATATAATACAAGTGTGACGTTCCTAAGATCTTCAGTTTATAAGATGATACGTATTTGAAGCATCTTTCTTCACTAAAAGAACATCTTACCCCAACCAATCAGAGCAAAGAAAAGAGTGACATTGCGCTGAGCAACACAGGGAAGTTGGGGCGTTGCTTGGTCCGTTTTCGAGCATGAACAATACAGTCACAAACTCAACATTTAAACAGTACACTAAAATGTGTTTCTGAAAATGTTTGAGATGAATAATAGGACAGAATCTTGATTTATATTTAATCAGCCCTGTCTAGTTTGACACTTTGATCCGAGTTTCATCCGTTGCGTTGGATGTTAGTCATCCTATCAAATGCATGTATATGAGATGAACCATTGTGATTGGCCTGCTTGGGCAATGGTCAGCTGGAAATCTGTCAGAATGGGAGAGTGACCAGACTCACCTGTAAGAGCAAATAAAACATGAGCTCTGCAGATCTGACTGGTTTCCAGGCTACAAAGATCCAACAATATATCAGCATAATTTGCTTTTTGATAGGTCCAAATTGACAGTTGTGTCTTCTGTTTTTCAGATCTATTTAAGACAGCAAGACAAAACCGCCAGTCTGAATCCTAATGCCTGCGTTGCCAAAATGAGCCTGATTGATCTGGCAGGCTCAGAGAGGGCCAGCGCCACCAACGCCAAAGGGGCGCGTCTGCGGGAAGGTGCTAACATCAATCGTTCACTACTTGCCCTGGGAAATGTCATCAATGCTCTTGCTGACCCAAAGGTGAGTTCATATTACTCTACGTATAATGTAGTTACTGTAGATAAAATACTGTACACACACATAAAGAAGCACCTTTTGCGTTTATTAGCTCAATCACAGTCACCATGGATACAAACTACTTAAACATAGCAGTGTTCAAAACAGCCAAAAGCTGGTGTTCAGATTTCCGGTGCACTGCTTAGACAAGGTGGACATTTATTTATTTCCCATGTATTTAGGGGACCCCATAATACAAAATAAGGTCTAGAGAGAGAAAAAGATCCATGATGAAATTGACCAGACTAATATCCGCTTACGTTGTCATGAATGTTGTTTATATCCATGTAATTTTAGCATTAGGTCTAATGAATGCTCTGGTCGTATAATTGTCAAGGGATGTACGTCAACATTTTACAGGACCAGCTTATGCTGCAAACACTGTTCACATTTTCCAAGATCATTATGCCCCAGTACCAGGGTGCCCACTCGTTCCTAGAAATTCTTAATTGTTTTGGGACCCTGGAAAACAACATGTGGACTTGTTCTAGTAATAGAGAAATCAGGGGGAAAAAGAGAAACTGGAAAATGCGGTCTCACTTTAAATATTTAACAGTGTTTCACATTTTGCAGGGAGCAGTCTGTCATATGTCTCAGTGACAGCTGGAAGTTAAGATTAGTGATCTGTTCATGAAAGGGTTGACATTTAAACAATATTGTGCGCTTGGCGTTGTAACGCACGATTTTGAATGCACTGAAAACACCTTGTTAGTGAAGACAGCTGTACACAGCAACATCTGCCAGACTGTAGAAAGTTTGAGCGGCTTTATAATAAATCTAATGCTACTTTGTTATTCACTGCTTGATAAAAGTTAAAATACTGATGTATTTAGGAATGTTTGAAATCATTTTACAGGGCTTTGCAAATAAAGTAAAATCAAGCAACATTTAACTGTTTTAACCTATGAAAGTAAAAAAGTTTATACATATACAGGCTTTTAAAAAATGCAAAGAGAGTCTGTATTGCTACATTGTTTGGCAGTGATATTACTCACTATTAACTCTATCACCACATAAATACATATGTTAATGTTTACAGACAAACTGAAAGAGTGACAGTATGTAAAAAAAAAAATGATTGCATGTAGATTTGTCCAGACAGTGTCCAAATACAGTGAACATGCAGACTTTTTTTTCTTTTTTTGTATTATTTTTATGCTTGTTCTATATATTGTTGCTCTCGGTATATGAAGTGCAGCACAAGCCACCATATGAAACAGAGAGCCTGGGAAGTGGAGAGTCAGCTGAGTATTTGGGTATTATTTCATTCCAGTTGCATACATTAACCTGTCAAGCAGTCTTCTCATTTTACACACCAGTCTCAAGGGATGAGGCGCAAGCAGGCCACATGCATTTAGGAAGTGCTGTGCAAATGTACCACGGACATGTTGAAATGTGATACTTCTTCAACAGGTTACTTAATTCTTGTGTTAGAACTGTGTACAGTTAGTATTATACTCTGCTCATGATTCTTGAGCGTTCCTAGACTTGCATCGCCCACCACAAATCCCCACCCTATCCCCATGGTTATTGGTGCTGCAGTGTTTACTGTTGGCAGACAAGGAATTCATGTTGTGGCCATTGTTTACAGGAAAGAATGTCCCCACTTGTGTCTGGGCTGACATGCCATTCGTTTGAGTGAAGAAGAATGTCTGCTACTTCTGTTTGGGCTGTTCAGTATGTCATCTTCATGCTATGCTGCACAGAGGTTTTTGTTGTAAGTTGTTTGCCTTAGGCGATGTCCAAACCAATGCGGATGTATTTGACGCGGCATCCTTTCTCCCCATTTTGGCTTCCGATTCCATCCTCTTAGCATTTACAACCTCTGTTCAAATGAATATTTTATGGTCATGCAGTTGTCTGACAACTGCAAGAAAAAGACATTGGAACACATTTAATTTGTATTATCTGGTCTGCTATAATAAAAAGCAATGCAAGTAAGAACAGAGCACCACACGATCAGCATAACCAGTTCATAACTGTGCCTTGCCGTTCTGTATTGAAAGTGGGGTGACAGAGTTGTTTAGCCGGCAGCAGAGGTAGTAATCAACATCTGTGTGAAAGAGACAGCCAATATGGCGGTAATACACACACACACACACACACACACACACACACACTAGACGCAGATGCTGTTGTGTTACACATCATGCCTATTTTGCTCCTGAATTCCGGCATACTATCTAAAATCACACACGGGGGTGGCATTATGCCAGCGTTGTTTGGTTCAGTGTATTTAAAAAAATGAAATGTGTAATGGCAGATCTTATTTACGGCACTAACATGGAATTTCTGTGTAAAAGCAGCTACTGTGTCAATGGGTTTCTTTTGATGCCAACTCCGTGGCTGCTTTACACCCCAAATTCACACCAAAGCAGATCCCTCCAGTCACCTGTAAATTACTGGAGGTCATTTTACACTAGAGGACTGATCCTCCATTATTGACCAAAAATAATGGAGTCAAAACAAACCTTCCAGTTTACTTTTAGATACTGACTTTGCTGAAAGAATAAGTTATAAGGAATTCTGCTCTTATTAAAGAGTAGATATTTTTTCCAAATTGGCAGGGCTATCCTGAAACTCCCTGGACCTGACATGAACTATAACTAAGATATTTGAATCCAGATGTAGGCTTAGGGGTTTTTCCATGGAGAAATGCATGCACAGCTGCTAACCCCAAAAGAGATCATTTTACACTCCTTTGTTACTTAACTTTAATGTGACTTTCTGCAATTCCAATGCCCAGGAGATTGTGACTCACCTAAGCAGCTGTAGTCTATCTAGTGCCATTATGGCAGACTGAGCAGTGCTCACAGACCAGATGCAGAAAGATTCCAGACCAGTGTTGTGGATGGCTGTTCCTAGTTTTAACTCTAAAACACTCCATACTGAACTTTGTTACCCATTAGGTTTATTGGTCCCCACCAAACAGTGTAATATGACTAAGCTTCTCTTGTGGAGCTTGTCCAGATGGAGAATGTATATTAGGGCGCACCTCACATTTTTAGAACTCCTGCATACCAAAGCAATAATACACTTTTTTCATTCTTTAATTGTGATTTGTGTCATGTCAGACGGACGTATTGAATTCCTGGATTTGGTATTTAATCGTTTCAAACTTTTATTATATGTTTTTTTCCAACTAAACACAGTCTCACCAGAAGAAATGCCTTTTGTTTTGTGAGCTGCTTGTTTGTGTACACCCGAATGTTAAAAATGGTGTTCTTTCCTGGACTGATATTATATTTTCTCTTTGTTTTAGAGTAAGAAAACTCATATACCGTACAGGGACAGCAAGCTGACGCGGTTACTTAAAGACTCCTTGGGGGGTAACTGCAGGACTGTCATGATTGCCAATGTTGGCCCCTCATCCAAGTCATATGACGACACTCACAACACACTGAAGTACGCCAACAGGGCCAAGGAGATTAAATCCTCGGTTAGTATTTCACCCATCGTATTGTTTTATAATCGTTAATAGTTGTGATTCTTGAAATAATAGATGAATTCATTTTAAATCATTCAATTTTTCTCTCTACCCTTACCTATCAGCTGAAGAGTAATGTTGTAAGCCTGGACAGTCACATTGGCCAGTATGCAGTGATATGTGAGAAGCAACGGCAAGAGGTAATATGAAACAACCAACACTATCATGCTCATTAAAAAAAAAAGTCAGAAAATCTCCATATTATTAGTTCTCATGCTTAAAATTTCCATTCGCCATAATCAGTGGTTTTAATTTTTTTTAATGCTTTTTCAATGTTTCTTTTCTAAAGATTCTACAGTTGAAGAAGAAACTAAAAGAATATGAGGAGAAGAGCATGGCGCCTGGGGCTTCTAACATGATCTCTTCACAGAAACAAGCAGAGTTCCAAAGGTAAGCTGTGTCATTTAGATTGTCATCTAAAACATATGAGTCGTAGTTTCTTAATTTGTCATAATGTATGTTATTGTAAACATTGTAATTGGAGAGGCTTATTACAAGCAAAAAGATCATGTGTCATGCATTTACCAATGTCTTATACAGTGGTGAGGAGTTCATGGGACTGGTAGCTCCAGATCCATAGTAATTGTTTGGTTGTGGATCAGGTAGTGTAAGGTGTAATTAAGCAGTGTCGTCCAGGTTGTAGAGTTTTATTTAATGTTGTTTCTTTATCCGTTTACTACTGTTATTTATATTGGATAAATATCCACACTGAAAATGTTTTTATGGTGACCTATAATGTTTTATATGATAACCTGTAACTCTGGAGAGAAAGTTTTGTGGCTGGAAATTATTTGGTAGTGTTTGGATACTAGCCTGTCTTCACCCTTTACAAAAACAAAGTTCAAATGTTGTTTTTAACCCGGAGCAGCACTTTCAAGGTGTGGTGCACCAGCATGTGGTTGCTGAAATAGCAAAGCAACTTTTTTTTTTAACCCAAAGCAGTTCTACATGCTTTGATCGGTAACTTGCAGTGTCAGTGTGGATATCATTAGTTGAAAATGCCAGCTGCTGTTTATTTATTTGTTTGTGCTGCCACCCTCACACACTCACAACACAATGCTTTAGTGGTGTTTTTGACAGCTGACCTACCAGAAACAAAAGTGTCAGAATTTATGATCCAAAGCCACTTCTGCTAAATTGCTGATAAAGGCCTTGATCAGTTCCCATAGCCCTGTCTAGCTAGATCAGCTCACAGCACGCCTACTTGACCTGATATTTTTTTCCTTTTTAAACAACATGTTTGTGTTACTTTTATGAAATGGGAACTTGAATCTCCTGGAAACTGTTACTTCTTGGAAAATTATGCATCTTCATAACAGTCTAATGTCCCTTGGAACTAGTTCTTATACTGTTTGATGCAGAGACCTTAAGGGATAGAGAAAAAGATTTGTTTGCTTTTTGTTGTTGTTGTTATTATTATTATTTTGTATGTTAGTATATTTTAGAACTAAAAGTGCAACACCGTACCAGAATCTACATTAAGTAAGAATTTGAGCTCTGTAGCATACCATTATTTATATCCTAAAAAAAAAAGATATTAATAAACAATGTCACAGTAATTAATTGAGCTTTCAGACAAATTGAAGGTAAAGAAAACGTTATTCTAGTTTTAAATTTATAACAAATGTTGTTACCATGTAAATTCCTGGTAAGTCTTTGCTTTTTGTGTTTAATTAAAACAGGATGACATGTTCAAAAACATTACGAAGGTCACATATTACATTCTGTAGCCCAACCAATATTGGATTTATGAGGCCAATGACAATATATTACATTGTCAGACAATTCTATAAATGATAACTGAGGAAAATAAAGAATAAACAGGAATAAAATAAATAGCTAAATAAACATCATTACTGTTCAGTTTCAGTCAATTGCTGACATTTTTTAAAAAAGAATAAAAAAATTTAATAGCTGACACAATTTCTAAAACATGCTAAGCTAAATTTTCTGCATTATATATTGTGTGAAAAAATGTTTTCATAACTGCACATATCTATCAAGCGATATACTGGTTTTTGATCTAGCTATATGGCCAGAGACTATTACTTCTTGGATTTAAAACCAGGTGTGCTTTGTGGCCTAAGGGTCACAATATAAAAACACTGGTGAAAAAAGACTATTTCATTTTGCTACAAATATGCAATTTTTTGATATAATGGCTATAATCAACATTAGCTTAACTATCCTTTCTTTAAATATGCCATTTTTTATTTGATAGGGACAGCTGTGCAGCACCTTTTGTTTTAATTCAAATGATATATACACTTTAATTTCTTTTCCATAAATCGGATCAACCACATCCCATTTAGTCATCTTTAAGGCACACAGTGGCATCTGTCGGGGTATTTGGGTTGGGGGCGGGGGACACACAGAAAAGCTGAATGAGTCTCACTCCCACACATTTCATTCACTGGCATCAGAATTCACAACTCGCACAGTGAGAGGCTCTGAATAGAGGCTGCACGCTTCTCACGCTATTAAAAATTCAGCAGTCTAGCAAGGCCACGACGTCTCCTACGTCACTGGAGTTACATTGAAGAGTGCAGTCACATTTCAGCGACAGCTCTCCAGTCTTATTTACCTGCATGCCTCTCCTGTCTCTCCTCCTGCTTTAACTCAACCAGACAGCCACTTGCATCCAATCTGGATATCACTTCAGCTCTGTTCCAGGAATACATATATACATCATATAGCTAAGAATATCTTTCTGGCTCAGTACGAACAGAACTGGCATCTTGTGGAAGCTTTTTAGATTATATGAAAAGGTTAACACATAACTTATTAATTGATTCAAGCCTTAAAGCACCATTAATTAACCGTGGAGAATAACAATATTAGTCATGCAAACATTTGATGTGGTATATTTTAATATTTTAGATTTTATTTTCACTATTAGTTGTATTACTGTAGTTTATTGAGTTGATAAAACTATATAATATCTTATGGCCTTTTTAAGATGTGTTAAATACACAAACAAGTAGTTTATAATAGCTCTTGGCACCACAATTAAAAACTATTTTTTGTTTCACACACAAGCTTAAAATCAAATCTGTCTTGAATCCCTGACAATGGTGATGTTTTGTTAGATTGTACTATACAAGAAGGTATTTCTAATAGTCTGTCCCATGCATGTGAATCAGAATGGATAAACAAAAAAATATCTTTGGTATTATGAAGTCCAAAACAAAACCGATACAGCCTCATAAATGACCAGAGACCCTTTTTGTCAGTACCAGTTTGTTTCTATTACATTAGACTACACATGTGAATCACAGAATGTTCATTTAATTGCAAATAAAATAGGACTCAAAGCACTCTTGATATTATTAAATTTAATAGCCAAAGTGATTTTTAGGCAAGTTTTTACATTAACTTTTTTGTTAAGTTCAAATTTCCTAATGCAGCGCTTTTGAGGCAAAGCATGTAAAATTTGTACATCACTTTTATCTCGCGCTCTCTCTCTCTAGGGTGTCAGGAACTCTGCAGCAAATCTTCACGGGCCGGGCCCAAATCAGGAAAGAACAGCTGGATCTGGAGAGACAACTGAAGGAGAATGAGCTGCGCCAGCGGTACAGTGAGGAGGACAACCTGCAGGTCCAATATTTCTGTGCCAAAGAAAAGACTGAGAAGGTAGCTGATGCTTACGCTGCTATCCACAGATTCCATCATCCCCGCAGAAAAACAGCTGCTGAGTCATCATTTCACTTCTCTGTTCTCTATAGTTGTCTTGGCCTCTCATTTACGCCACTACAGGACAGGGTCACTGCTCCCCAGCTCCTGGCTCCTCTCTGCCATATGAGTCCCAGTGTTAGTCCCAGCTGTAAATGCCATTTAAAATATAAAAAAGTTCATTCTTTAGACATTTTGGTAGCAGACTTTGCAGAATGGTTGACTGCCATCCAAAAACAAACTAAACTGCGGGGAAAAAAATACTCGAGAGTGGTGCTTAATCATCTGTCTGCATTTTAAAACTTTCACAACATTCATAAAAAATGAGAAATCATTTCAGATTATCCTCTTCAAAAATGAACAGCAAATACAAATAATTTTACATTAAACTCTGTTGCTTGACTTGCTTCCTTCTTGCCATATTGTTGCTTGCAGCTATAATTATTCCATTTAGAAAATATACACAGTTAATAGAATGTCATTGTAATACTAGCACAAAAAACGAGCCATTCATAATATCACTTAAATATATCTTTTGTTGTTGTTGTTGCTTCAATAGGCCACTTGTAAGCATGAGCGGAAGATTGCCAGCTTACGCAC
Source organism: Centropristis striata (assembly GCF_030273125.1). Classification (NCBI taxonomy): domain Eukaryota; kingdom Metazoa; phylum Chordata; class Actinopteri; order Perciformes; family Serranidae; genus Centropristis; species Centropristis striata. The sequence continues at coordinate 7,199,747 of NC_081518.1, forward strand.
CCAGCAGCAACACATTCGCAAACGTTTGAAGGAGGCAGAAACACGGTTCCTGGACAATGACGGCTGGCTGCATCGTGTCGAGAATGAGATTAAGCTGCTGAAGTCAAATGATCAGACCTCAGAGGTAAATAGAACTAATTGGCCCTTTCACATTTACTGGTGCTGAAAAACAGCCGAGTAATTGACTGGCAGATCTGTGGTTTTGTTGTGACTCATCTTGTAAATTGATAAGTAAGTAGATAGACTTTCCAAACTTGATGGTTTTTTTTCTCATCATTAAAAAATGGAATTGCTTCAAGGTTAAGTATAACCTTTATCTTAATAATTATAACAGCTGTATGTAAGATGCCATGTTATGTTGTAATTGCCACAGTGCTTGTAGTCATGTTGATACAAATTCCAGCAACGCTTATCGCTGACATGGGTGATGGAAAACATAAATTCTTGTCAGACTTTGTACAATAGATCAGTAGAGACGAACACTGAGTAAAACTAGGTACTTAATTACATAACTTGTGGACAGGATGAAATAGTTTGAGTTAATGTAAAAAGACAAATAAGCATGATTAGATGTAGAGAAAAACTTCACAATGTGGGTTACATCGTTCAAAACTCATCACTTGGTGTTTTTTTTGTTTGTTTATTTTGGAAGGTAGGCTGTGTCTCTACTGGTGTCGTGACTGTCTTTGTTTTCTTCCCATCTGTTCTCCCAGTAATTAGAACCGTGCTCATTTTATTTCTCCAGCTCACTCGTGGATCACTGAAGAGAATAAATCAATACCCTTTACTCATCCCTCACACAGCAGCCAGTTACCTAAAACCATGCCCATGTTATTTTTTTCTTCTTTATCCTTTCTTCCAGGAACTGACCCAGAACTATGACGCACTCACCGGTCAAATGTTCTCTCTGCTGTTGTTTCGTAGTTTCTTTACGTCAGAGTTCTTTTTTTTTTTTTTTCTCCCCTCCCTTACCCTGAGCAGACAGCTTTTCTGATGAAACATGGATGAAAACAGAACTTTGCATCTTTTCTCTCATATCCTGACCACCAACCTCCTTTTGTTTTGTTTTGTTTTAATTCTGCCCACCAGTGTTCTAATTCAATATGCTGTCGTGTTAGATTGGCTATTGCCTTATCCTTTCTGCTCTCTGAACTCTCTTCTCCTCTTGTTCAGGTGTTAGATAAGGGCCTGCATTGCCACAGACTAGAGCTGCAGGTTAATGATCTCAAACAACACATCAAGCAGATGGTCGAGCTCACCGCACTGCAGGACCAGGAGAACAAGCGTATGCAGAAGTAGGTTGACAATACCTAGAAACATTTCTTATTTAATTAACTATTACTCAGCGCAGCTGAATAAACTGCACTTAACCTCACTGTAACCCATGTTTTTTTTCTCCTGGACAAAAATGTCTCAATAATATTTTCTTATTACATTTCAGAATGGTGAACATCTTGTTGCCAGCTTATAGTCGTCACTACTCTGCGTTGCGGGTGGCTGGGCAGGTCTCAGCTGCGGACGAGACGGAGAACCATGAACTGGAGAACCTTGTGCTGAGGGAAAGAGGCGTGGTCTGGGCAGACCAGGAAGAGGTGGGGCAGCAGCTGAAAGGTGGAGGGATTGGAGCGGAGTCCCGGGAGATAAATGAGCTGGCACCTGTCCTGTCTTTCTCACATCTGTTATACCACCAGAATAGTCCCTGCAGTAAGTCATCATACGCTTATCCTCCGTTTTATTCTTGATGGTTTGTTCTGATAAAAAAAAATCAAAATTAAAGAAGGTTGGAAAAGTAGTAGGCCATGTTATGAGTGTTTACATTATCAATTTATCTACTTATTTATTTTATTAATCGATGAGTTGTGTATTTACAGAAGAAAAAGTAAAAAAAAGCCCAGCACCCTCAGCTGATGTAATGAAATATCCCGTTTTATATAACTGACTGATCTTCTGTCTGAAGATCAAAATATTGATTTTTCTTTTAAAATCTATTTTAGATTCATATTGACCGTTAAAAAGCTGCAACTAGTGGATGTTTTGTATTTTCCTTGGTTTATTTATTGCTTAATTTATTTCCTCTCAATCAATTATCCCACTAATAATTTCAGTCATTATATGTGCTGTCATGTAGCCTGACTGGGAAGATGTCAGATGGCTGATAAATACTGGAAGACCTGACCACATGGCCACAAAAGGGTTGACCAACTAAAACATCAGACGGTGCAGTAATGGATGATTACTTATAATGAAGACATCTACAGTTGGAAAATGCCCATTAAATGTTATGTTATAAATAGCAACTGGGATAATGCACCACAGCTCCTTAATTAATTAATTGTGAATAAAAAAATACAATAACTTGCATGCATTCACCACCTGCTGGTAGGAAGAAATGCAGTAATGGCATGATTTTATGGGAAGGAAAGTTGCTCCAGCAATTACATATTAATGATTTGTCCCCCTCAGTTAACTTTGTCCCCCCCTTCCCCTCCCAGAGACTGAGCGTGTGACTGAGAATGACTCACAGTGACTGAATCTAGTTAAATCAGTTATTAATGCCTCTGAAATTCAAAAGCATAGCTGAAAGCTAGCTAATGTTGTAAAAAAAAAAAAAACTTCTATTTTTTTTTTATTTAAAAACACAAGGATTATTTTGTGTTGATTTTGGCGGCTCCTGTGGACAAAACCAGTAGTGTTTCCTTGAACACTACCGCCTCGTGTTGTTAATATCTTGATCTGGCTAGCGTGTGCATTTATTTTTGAAGTGAGTGGAAGAAAGATGCAACTTGCTTTTTCACACTATTTTTTAATATTTTGTAATATCTATTTGTGGCTTTGTGAGATTAATAACATGTAATATACATATACCCAACAACATAAATTCATATATTGACATACAACCTAATCTCACAATGTATTTGGATAATCTAGACATACTACATACATGTCTAGGAGAGAAGAGGGACAATTCAGGGTCAGTTATGAATCCTTTGAAATGCCACAATTCTTTCCATCTGTTGAATGACTGACCTCGGTTAAATTGTGTTCATGGCCGTGCACTTTTTTCTTCTTTTTTTTCCTGCTCTTAATGCTTTTCTTTTCCTCTTTGCTGATCTTGCTCCAGTAGCACTCATCACCAAGAAATGTAATGTCAAAAATATAGTTCCATTAAGAAAGATCTCCTCCTGCTTCCTTTTAACTGGCTAAGATTGTACTCGCTATAAAACAATGCCTGAGAAAATTTAAACATACATAGGCTAAATCGTTTCGTCTGTTTTTGCTGGGAAACAGACTTGGGACAGACATTAACAATGTAGAAATGGCCGAGCTTCTTTCAGATGCTTTTAATTCCTTATGTAGGTCATATAGAGGCATCCGTTTTAAATTAAGACTGTTTCATAACAGGTTAAAAGCTCCTTGTAGTTGCTTTAAATCATAATTACAGCGAACATTCCCCTTTCACAATACACTAATTTGGTAATGACATTATGTTAAGTGCTAAGAGGTTACATATAGTAGCCGCGTGGAGAGTGTTGCACACATGAAAGGTATCCCATTAAGCACATGCTGCTTTTCTTAAAGCCAGTAATTATACACAGTAAGCGTATTGCCTTTAACATTTCCCAGTTAATGTTTTGCGCAAATTAAAACTACACCCTTGCAGACATCACATCAATTGAAAAGAGTGTGTAATTTTGTTGATTTAGATTATTACTTTCCATAATTCCATAATCTCATCTGATGGTTCTGTAATGTGACAGGTTTCATATTAGTCAGGTGTCATGTAAAGTAGTTCTATGAGGCCCAGTATATTTGGCATTAGTCCAGGTATAGTGGGTATTGTAGGACTGATGACATTGCACTTGATCATTTTTTAACTATATAATCCGAGCCCTCGTGACATTTAAGACATGACAGACGGTGCAGCAGGAACCAAAGCTGGCTAACAATACTCAATTACTGTGATAATGTCCATCGTTTGTAAGCTGTAAACTCTGCACCTGTCCCTCTGTTCCATTGCTGGCTCATTTCAAATTATATTACATTCAGCACTTTGAAAGCGTTTTTTGTTGAATTTCAATTAAATTCATCTTCCGTAATACAAAGAATTTGACAGCCCCTCAGTACAGATATTCGCGTCAGCCTTCTGTGGCAAATGGAATAAAGTTTAAAATATTATTAGATGTTTGTATAAGACCCAAAACACTCCACCTCACTTGACATTTCGGCAATTCATTACAAATTACAACTTTTTCTGACTTAAAGACTAGGGCACACTGCACTTTGCACCACGCTTGGGCTTTTGAATGAACATCGTACAATAGCCAGATTGACTTTTTTCTAAAGAAAAGATGGAATCACAATTTGTTTAGCTGGTTCGATTTTTGATACAGTCTGCACAATAAGAACTCCTTGAATCAGCTCTTTTGTAAGCGTCTGAAAGCCTTTTCCCCTTGGTAACTTTTCATTTTTATGTCAGATTGTTGCAGATATTTTACAAGCTTTCTATGTTGTTCAGATAATGTGTTGACGTTGCTTTCCTAAAATCTCTTTATGCTTTGTTTTTTAATTCATAGGTGCAGATAAGCGTTCAAGAAGAGCATCACTGTGCAATGCTGCTCCATCACCAAAAGGTAAATCTACTTTCCTCTCTCCCCCGTCATGCTAACATACTGTAGTCATTAATCTAAAACCCCTGCATGCCTGTTAATCCTCCCGCCCCCTCAATCATTCACTTCACTTCTTGTCACCTTTCATTCAATCCATCACACTTGCCCAAACACACTTTAAGAGATGATGCTGTGTTTTTTATTGAAGCAGAACACACGCTTCATAAAGTTGTTTTTAATGTGCCATATAAATGTTCAATTGTTTTGCGTAAGCCTAAATTTCCACTTTGCCGTGTTGCTTTTTATTTGCCGAGCATGTTTTTAGCAGTTTAAGTAAAAGGACTTGTTCAGAGTAGTAAAATAAACAATAAAAGTCAGACATGTAATATAATTTGATTTATAGTTGTGCTGCAGACATTCTGCTCTGGCCAAAACATGAATAATGAAATGATGTGAATACTCGCAACCCGTTTTATAGAGGGAAAACTGTACACATGGAACCTTTGGGGAAATGTAACACAAAAACCTTTGTGAAATATTGCAGTTCAAATTGGCTGTAATGATATTTACAGCAGGTGGTCTACATTTCATTGAAACGTATTGTGGGAAATTTAACTTTTGAAGAAAGCACTCCTGCCAGATGACCAGAGTTCCTTGAATGGAAATGAAAGATGAAAGCACCAGGGAGTTTGTCGCCACTGCTATTAAATTTCCCTGAAACTTATTATAAAAAGCTCAACTTTATGTACGGATGGTCTGTACAACCCTTCTTTCTACATGTCAAGCCAGTTGTTTTATTGTTTTTTTCCCATTTGGTCATTTATTGTTATTTGCTCATAATTTAGCTTTTCTTTGCCAATACATTTATGGTTGTCTTTCCACAAATGTCAGCACCTCCACTCACTCAATTGTATTACCACAGCAGGCTTTTATATTTTAGAAAAAATACTTAAATGGCTATAGTTTAAATTAATTTACCATTTAACACACTCTGCATTAAAATGTGGAGTCTATTTGTCATTTAAAAAAAAAAGAAGAAGAATTAAAATAGATTTGCACACAAAAAGAGGTATTTATTGAAAATTGGCAAAAATAGATTACATATGTCTCTTCCATAAAACCGCATTTCAGTTAATCTCAGATTGGACGATCAGAATACTTTCATTTCTTTGTACCTCTTCCTTTTTTTGGGGTGTTTTCCAATTCTCTTTTGTACGCTTTTACTTTTCCCTTGATATTTTCTGTATTTGTCTATAGGTCTTCGTGTTGATTGTTTGTTTTTTTTGTTCATTTACATGTAAAATCAAAAACCAATAAAAAGTAAATGACAAAAAAATAAAATAAATTTATAGAGTGTTAAAAATCCCTGTTATTAACAACAAAATTAATCAAGGGGCGTAAAATAATCTGCAACCTTCCTTAAAGGAATACTATTCCAGATGTCCCTAAAAACAACAACAGAGAGACTTAATACGAAAATACTCCCTCTCAATCATCACTTATGATCCGCTAGAAGTGTGTGCTAGTGTATCTGCAGAGCCCTGCCCTCTTTCTGGGCGTCATCCTTTGGGCGCATAGCTACGAAAATAGCAGACACGGCGTGGAAGTGTATGAACAAAGCGTGTTCCAAAACAGGAGATAATCTCCGGTTTTCTGTCACTTTCATTGAGCTGGGGAGGTGGGATAGCATACATGCATACATTTTCTGCACAGTATACCTTTTAAAGCAATTTATATTATGTGTTGGCAGCCCCTGAGGTAGTGTTTTCATGCATGTTGGTGGTGTCATAAAGATCTTGATCTGACTAGCACTTGCATTTGTTTTGAAAGTGAGTGAAAGGAAGACGTAACTTAATAGAACTTAAAGTAAAACAGCTGTTTGCAGGATGCATAATAATAAAACAATGCATCTTATTTGTTGCTATGCAAGATTAATAACTATAATGTGACAATGTTGTATGTGTAGTTGCTTTGAATTAGGAGATAACTTACAATGTACCTTCAGCAGTAGTGTACACAGCTGTACAGCATTATAACTAAATGTACCAGACACAAAAAGACGTGTTAAGATTACATCAATAATATCTACAGGCATACATATAACAGCACCTTAGAAATCATTAATTGTCCAGACATGCATCCAATTTTTATAACGATATGCATGCCTTTTCATGGCTCCACAATAGCTTTATTATAGTGAATTTCCATATAGTGCGATCAGTGTAATTCATTCATCCTTTAAATAACTGCCTTGCATCACTATGTTCTCATTATTTGAATCATGTAGCTACAGTTTCATCTCCAATAAATTCATAACTGTGCATCCTCCTCAATTATGCATTCAATGGCTCACACTTGCATCTTCGAAAAGCACCATGTCCATCTTAATTTCAGAGCTAACATTTATACATGCATGCAGTATGCACACACACTCACACAATAGGTTCAGCTTTCTACATGTTGTGCAGCATTATCAGCTGTGCTTTAAAGACCAGTCAACTAATGACAGATTCTAATTTATTTAGTTGAAATAACACAGATGTTTTAATAAACAAGGCTTTTATTTAGCATTCAGACAAACTGCTCTGATCTTATCCTGACGCTGTTTGTTAGTCCCTTACTGCTTCCTCAGCTCTTAATGGTAGTCACTGCAGCATGTTATGAGAAATAGCTCCACCCTGCAGCTTGCAAAGCCAATCAAATTTCATCAGTTTTAGAGAGGGCTGGGGTTTTGAAAAAGCGTTAACTCTTTGTGGGTCGCTTAATAATAGCAAATCACACAAAAGTGATCACTTTGAAGGAGCATTTCTGCATTCCACAGTTAGGTGATGATTTTAGATGTGTCCACACGTGCATTTATTAATAGCTTCCTGATTTTTCATTCAGCTACCTCCCACTGCCCCCTTTATACTGTTCTTTTTATATTCCCATTCGATCCTCTACCTCTCTCCTCTCTCTTATCTATTTTTTCCTCCTTAGGTTTTTGCTGTCCCTTTTGCTTCAAACGTCTCTTAGTCTGGCTTTTTCCTCCATTCTGCCTTTCTTTCCCTCCTACCCTCAAATGTTTTTCTCTGTCTGTCTAGCATCTAACCCTCCCAATCCCTCTTGAGCTTCATTCATGAAAATGCAGATCCACAGCAGGGCAGGAAAAAACGTCAACAGACGTAAACTCCCCTGCTCCACCAACCAGAAAAGGCGCACTATAAAAAACAGGCAGCAGCAACCAGGCGACCCTAATTCAGTGCAGCCTCCACCAGAAATAGCAACTCATGCATGTATTAATCCCCTACAAGCCAAAAATATGTGATTGAAGGAACTCTGCTGCCATTTATTGCTAGGGACAACTCCTCTGCCACAGAAAAGGTCTATTTATCATCGTCTCCTCACTGGGTGTGCTGTCTGAGGTCTGACTCACATTTGCTAAATATTGCATTTTGATATTTAAGGAAATGTCTAAATCAGTCATTCACCTTTGCATTTAGCACTCTCACTTCCTTTATGTGCTGGCATTTTTCCTTTTTAGCCCCATCCCTAACCCCCACCACACTCCTGCAGGAAATGCCATGGTGTTCATAATGTGATGCAGACACTGTGATTTAACCTCATTCTGCTCTGCAACCTGTACAAGGTTTTGTTGCTGTTGTTGTTAAATGCAGTCAGACAATGTGGCAGGAAATAACTGGATACAATCCTTGTTACAATCTGTATTTAAATACACATGAAGGTCATTATCATTCAGGCAACACACAATATATTGTTTTAATTCTACATTGTATCTAAATACAGGCATTTAACTGTACAAACTTAGCTTGTATTACAACTGTCATAGAGATATAACAACGATTAATTCTGTTGGGAATTTGCTATCTTGGAATAATTACCACTAATTAATGCAAGTTCAACAAATCCCTATGCTGTTTGCAAGTGGTTTACAAATATTAATCTCTCTCCACTAGCATTAGCTGTCTGTCAATAACAAGGCAGCAACTTCTGGGTCTTAAAAGTATAGCCAATGCAGGAGTGCCTTAAAACCTACATTATTTCCTATGGTCAGTAGAGGGCGACTCCACTGGTTGCAAAAAGAAGGCAGATTGTATGAAAATCTATGAGAAAATGGCCATGCATCTGACTTGATTGATTGCGTCAGTCAACATTTTCCTCATGAGTTTATGTTCTCCATTGCTCGTTTCGAGTCTTCTTCAATACAGCATGATGTTCATTTTTTAAATATGGTCCCATTTACAGTAAAATATACGAGAAAGCAGTGTAGGAATCTTGTAATTGAGAAGTCGCTACCGCAGCACACTGGGTTTTTTTTTTTTCTTCGAACTTTGACCCTTTCCACAGTGTGTTTTCATATACAGTCAACTTAACCCTAACATTTTGGTTGTCTAAAAAAGTATTTTCAGCGTTAGGTTGCACTAATAATGCACCTTAGGAGTCGGCTGTTGATTTTGAATTCCAGATGCACCCTGCTAACCTAGCTAACACTAGCATCTTCTTGCCCAAATATGGTCACTAATGGTTCCAAGGTGGGGATGGCCAAAATGTCAAACTTGTAGCTTTTAAAACCATAGTGCACAAACCAGTGGATGACTTTACTGTGACTACACCAGTTTCTCTTCCACAGTCTATGGTCAGTACTCAACTGTTATTTAGCCGCAGTTAACATTCACATTAAAAAATATATATTTTTATTTTGGTAATTTTCACAATAGCACACTCTCTTTTTTATATAAAAGACAAACATTAACAAACTATAGAGATATTTGCTGTATTGAGTCCCAGTTAAGCAGCCAGCTGTCACAGAACTGCTAGCTAATGTTAGCATTCTGCTTTAGGGCACATTTATCGCCCAATGATTTTATTGTTTCCTGGTACTCACTTGGATGGTACATTTTGACGTCATGAGAGCAGCAAACTAAGTGCCCTATGATATATGAACACATTTTTTTATGTGTGTATTTATTTATTTTAACGTAACACATCTCCCGCAGCAGCACCTACATTTTCTCCTTCCAAAAGTAGGGTTTAAAGAGTTCAGAGTCGTGTTTTTTAGCACCATGTTTTTCTCAGTTTAAAAAAAGAAGATCCAAGGCTGCGAGCAGATAAAAATCCTCGAGTTCTGGTCTATTTATAAAATGCAGTGCTTTTTAGGATAATAATGCATGTCACAGCTCCATTCTGACATTGTAAAGTTATATGTGCAAGGAGGGCACTATAATGTTTAATTGCCTTGTGCCATGCATAATATCTCAAACACTACTGATCACATTTTGATGTAACTTAAGGGAGCGATCCATCTCATTTCTCTGTTGTGACATTTTTTAAATTGCACTGTTTAGCCTTAGGCTGGCACTTCAGCGCTTATTACTGATTTAGTATGGGGGACGGCATCATTTGGGGAGGGGTGTGTTTACTGTTTCCCTGCTTACTTTTTAAAGTGGTTGGATTTGCTTTCACTTTCAAAGCCCTAAGTTGTAAACAATGCATTGATATGTCCACTTCAGAGGTGGGCTTATTACAGATGCTGATCTCTGCATAGAAGTCTTAAACTATGTTATCTGGAGAGATGATCCGTTCTCTTACCAATTATTCTAATTACAAAGGAAGCGTTGCCATTAAGAAAGGCAAAGTTCCTCCTCTACTTTTTCCCAAAGTCCGCTATCAGCTCCTTAGTCTTGGTGTTCAGAAGTAGGTTGTTGTTCTGACACCAGTCCGTCAGGTCCTCTACTTCAGTCAGGTGGGCCTTTTCATTGTAATACATGATCAGGTCCACCACAGCTTTGTCGTCAAACTTGATGATGGAGTCGAATCGCCTGTAAACACTGGATACACAGTTTGCAGACAAAGGTAATGTTTCATGAAAGAAAGTGAATACAGGATACAGAAAGCAGTAATGTTCAAATATTTGCTTTTTGATAAAGAACCTTATAATTCCGTTCAACATTTATGACACACTTTGTGCCTAAACAGTTGATTGTTGAGATTTAAAAGGGATTTAAGTATTTCTCTATAAAATTGAGTATTCATCAGTATTTATATAATGAGTTCTTATTGTCAAAAAGTCAATTAACTTGCTTCAACGGGACGGTGTGGCTGTGTTATGATTTGGGTTGTCACGATTTTAATTGTAAATCGAAAATCGATTGAAAATAAGCTTTCAATTTCAATACTTTAAATCAAAAGCAGTATGACTGATATCACACTTAATATCACTCTGTAGCCTGTCTTGTTCAAGAATAATTTAAAAATGCAATGGACAGTTGTTGGGGAATAAACAAATGATTTAAAAAAAGTTTGTTGTGGTAGAAAATGTTGTGAGATCACGTCAATTTGATTAAAATGTTTTTTTAGAGTCTGCACGAAGGCTGTTTCCTTAATGTGCAAATCTATCAGCTATTAGTGATTGTTTATTTGTTTTTTAGGTGGAGGAAAACAGACTGATATAAAACAGGAAGCACATCCCAAAATGCCAATCAGGAGGAATCTGTCTGCATCGCTGCCACCACAAAGCCCCCGGAGCGGCGCCAAGGCCCAAGTGTTTGAGGAGGGCATGTTCCCACTCCAGTGCACACCAGAACCTTCTCAAAAAACTGTCCAGGCCCTCTCTCAGACCATGGATCCAAACATGACATTTGAAGTTCTGGACAATGATGATCAAACTGCAAGTAATTCAACCATAATAATAAGCGGTGGCAGTTCGTCTCAAGCAACAAGGCCAATGGACTTCTCAGGTCCCAGCCAACTACTCCATCCTCCCAAGGCCAACGCAGGGAACCAGATTCCTGCCAAAAGGTAAGATAATATTTATTACTTATTTTTTTCTTTAGATTTTAAGATGTCTTTAATTATTTGGACAAACTTTAACATGATTTCAGAGGATATTTTCTCCCTTCTGAAAGCCAGTAAGACAACATTACAACTCAATTTTTTAGGCTGGCTTGTAATGTGGATTATATTACAGTTCTCTTGACTCCACAAATGCAGTATATTGGTTCTCTTGGCAGTCCATATGGTGCAGCCTTTTAACACGTTGAAGTAGTCGTAAACGAATGCATTGATACACCCACGTACCGCCTACTGCACTCCTGTGGTCCCTCCAAAATGTACTGCTACAAAACTGCTCACTTCCCTCCACATAAACAGGAAACCTTGTAAGAAAGGCTATAGGAAACACTCCTCTTCATGGGAACTGAGACAAGAAAACAAATCAAATACTGTTGTCACAGCAAAACTGATGTAATATCACAATATAACTGTAGACAAACATTTTTATTACTCAAGTTCAGAACTTGGCAAGCTGGCAGCAAAAAAAAAATCCCATTTTCTACAGGACAGATTGCATTAATTTTGCCTCAATTATTGTCCTGCTTTTCTATCATTAACTACTATCTGATGTCAAACACATGCCTTTCTATTTCTCTGTTTTCTCTGGGTTGCACTCACAATCACCCTGATGTCTCATGCATCAAAGGTTTATTTGATCTAATATTGTTAATGTCTTGACAAGCCAGCAATTGGCCAATCAGCAGCCAGCAGTCTAGCAGCAGATAATTTTATTGATCACTGAGTTCTTGTCCAGACAAGAGACTCAAGTTAAGGTGGGTAAATGTACATGGCACAAAAAACACTTTCTATTTTGTAACGAGCTGTGTGCACTTGTACTTAGACATTATACTAAATAAATTGACCCACTTTTTATGTCACAGCTGTTGCAACATGCAATGACTGTTGAAATTAAAATGTACCCCTTCACCAGAAGCTTTAAATGAGCTGTTTTAAAGCTTTTAAAGGGAATAATGATGAATTATTAATGTCATTAACTTTCTCTGGTTTAGTTAAAAAACGCGAGGGACATCCTCACATATTTTTCTTGGTGTTTCCCAAAAAGCCTGTTAAACACTGTTAGAAAAAATAATCACGATGATTCAAAGTTTGTTCAATATTGATGTCTTTTAAACCCAGACGTTCTTCTACAACTCATTTTGAATTAAACATTACTCCTAGAAAGCATAAATTATCAAGCTTTTAAGCAAGCATCGGTGAAGTAAACAGAAAACTGCAACATCAAATAAATCATTTAATTTTTAAAAAATCTATTGCATCTTTAAAAAAAAAAAAATCGGTTGAGAGGGATCAAACACAAGCATCTCCTGAATCAGTTGCATAAAGTGTTTTTAAAAAATGTCCAAAAACATGTCCCTCTGGCTGGCCACTGAAAGTTTTAAAGCAATTGATGGATTCTGTGTAAAAGACGTTCAGTCTGGATGGCGACTAAACCATTCAGAAGTGGTAAATCCCCAAAACCTTATTCAAAACAAGACAGAGACTGGAGTGCAAACAGTATACGTATTCTCACCAGCAGCAAGTTCCCAGACTGGAACATTGGGCCAAGAGGCTTAAGTGAGCTGAGAAGTGGCAAACAGAATAAGAAATGTTTGGAGTCATAGTAGCAGACAGGGTTTGTGTCAGTGAATGACGCTTCAAGCAGATGAGCCTTCGCATTAACACAGCGAGCGTGTATTCAGTTTATTTGTTTCCTACCAACTTCAAAGTCGAAATGCATCGCCTCAATCAAGGAAATGGCAATTTCTCAGGAGCATTTGTGCTATACTGTATTTTGAGGAGGGTTTTTTTTTATATACTAAAGATCGAGCAAATCCAGACTTTATGAGAGCACTTAGCACCTGGTTACCAAGTTGTGCTGCAACAAACAGGTCAAATCTCAAAGGAAAAGCATTGCATTTAGACAGCAGGAGAAAGCATTTCTTTTGTAAAATATGAAAAAAATAATAAGTTTTTAGTGCAAGATCATTGTAGATGGAGCTAACAGCCTCTACAAGGACTACATGACTACAAGGTGGAGGAGTAGCAGTTATACGATAATAAAGTAGCATAATAATGTAAGTACAACCTTTCAAAAAACAATTATTTCATTCTTTCAAAAAATTTCAGACAAATTACCATATGTAATTAAATAAAACAAATGCAATAAGATTACACAGCAAAACCATTAAATAAAATGGACTCGCATGCTCCGTTAACAAAAATTGCCCTTGAATAAATATTGAACATTTGACACAGGGGTACAGAGAGAGTCATTCATTCCTTAAAAGGAAATATACTGCTATCTGTGAAATCGCAGCAAAACACGTCCCAGCATGTGTTTTTTCCTCCAGTTTATTTGGTTTAGGCACTGTGAAAGAACACTTTGACGCTGTGCCCAACTTCTATCACAGTAGGAAAAATGTTGGTTGAAAGATGTCTGAAATGCCAAATCTATCCTTGCCTGGGTTGGAATTGGTCAGATTTGAAACTTATGGATACTTTAACACAAAAACAGTAAGACTCAACCCTAAAACATTGATCTGCTGGTTTTGTACCGTGACAAATCAAAATGCTGCTTTATCTGAGAGGATTTGCATAATCAAATTTCTGAATGCAGGTGCATCAAAACGAAGCATCAAATATCAAAGCTTTAGTTTTGCATACTTGAATGAAATTATTATTTTTGAGCTATGCTGATTTCAAATACAAAGGGAAATAATCCTTATGTGAAGTCCAGCGGAGATGTGGTGGTAATATGAACCTCTGCTCTGCAGACAACAGATCCTGTCTTTACAAGAAGTGAGACGAGCCAACCCGACCTACATGCAACTGACGTCTGCTGCACAAGGGAAGCGCAAAGTTAACTGGTAATGTTCCTCTGGCTTTTTCTCTTGTATAAATGTAAATCATCTTATTTTAAACACACTCTGCTTTGACATATTTATGATTATGTGCGGCCGGACTGAAGCTGTACCGAACTGTCAGAATAAAAATAAGCGGCCAGTTCTGAGTGTTATGATTCTGTCGTTTGACTGTTTTCTCTGTCCATTTTATTCACTGCAGCAGCATGCAAGAAGACTTCTCTGCACCGAAGCGCATAAAGAAAGAACCCTCAGTGGCCCGCAAACCACTCAGAGTGCATCGTTTCGCTGGTAAGTGTCAACACAGAAAAACACAGTTGAAGACATCCAGACACTAAAGACAAACTCCATTTACAGTCATAACAATTCACTTTTTGTCACTGTGATGAGTTGCTCCATGCAGCCAAAATAATTCTGTCTTTCTTAACTACAAACTGTCCCTGCTCTATGTGCGTAACAGAGTAATGCTTTTAATTTTTTTTACATCATGTAGTCATTTTTTGATGCTATTCCTCGTCGGTGTCTGTCCCCAGGTTCAGAAGAGAACAGGCCTCGACGAGTCGTGAGGAGCATTTCTGAAGGAAATCTGCATGAACCTCAGAAATCCAGGTCCATTTTCTATAAAACAACCCAACAGTTAAAACGAGTGGCCAAACGGATGTAAAGCAACATCGTGTTTGAACCTCGACATTTTGCCTCTATGAATATTTTCACAGTTTCAAACCGTATTCATCTTTTTAAAATATTTTCTCAAAACAGAAGTTGAGTTCCATTGTTTTAGGTTTCTCCAACAGAAATTCAATGAGACGACATGTAATATAAATTGCACTATTTTATTTGTCTTTGATTAAGCCTCTCTGACTGTATATATTGTATAGGTATTGGTTTTATGTTTAGAATATTCTTTTGACCATTTAAGGATGAAAGATGTTATCATTTCCAAGACGACTTAAACCACTCATGTACACACTAACGACAAGAAATAAAACATGTCCTGTGGATGTTCTGTGTTTTACGTACATTATGTACTTTAAACTATTTAGATGATTGACCGCGTCCGTGATCACATTAACCAGGGCAGCTAGTGTCAGAGGACATTATACATGACCTCACATGGAAGTAGAGTGGCAAAAAATAATTAATATTGCTCTTCACAGAGCTGATTTTTTAGCCTTTTTATTCTCTTGTACAGTTAATAACATGGGGTTGTAGATATCTCATATTAAAAGTGCTTGTAGCAGAATCTGTGGCTGTTTCTTAATAAATGAATGCCTTCCTACAACGAACTATCTGCTCTTTTGTGCTATTGATGGTGCGTCTGAATGAAGTTTGGGTTACAAGATGTTCCAACGATAAATAAGTGACATAGCCCGGGCTCAGGGAAAGTGAAAAAATACAATGGCAAGAAAAATTGAACTGACCTCAGAGTGACCTAAAGCATAACTCACAAAGATAACTTTCTCATTGTCTTCCTATTGAAAAACGCAACCGTTTCATATGCCTTTAGGAAAAAAGGTGAACCCTGTGTGCAGTGATTGATTGGATGCTATTTGTCTCTACCAATGCCTCGTGGGGATCCGGGATGATGAGTGTATTTCGCCATTCAACAGAGCACAGACTCCACATTCAGTCTTGAAAGAGGTGTTGCCACTAACTCAAACAATGATGTCCAAAGCTTCAGTAAAGATTGACATTTTGGATTTTTTTAAAAACTCTGCAGTTGAATGTTACTTTGTATTCTTGAAGAAAACTTTTTTTCTTACGTGCCACAACAGTGAATGGATCCGAAAACAGTGTAAACCTGTGATGAATCGATATGAACCAAAAGTCATATCCCGATATATTTAGGCTGAATATTGATAAACGATATATATCCTGATATTTTTATCGCTGAGTGAGAGCAAATGTTCTGTCAAAGTCAAATATGACATGTCTAGGGTGAACTTTTAAATGTAATGAATGAACGATTTAAATAAATAGCTAAAAGTATTGAATAAACAGTTAAAATGGCAAAAAAAAATAAAGATTTTTTTTTTTTTTTAATCTCAAAAGGAAAACATTGAAATGTCCAGCTTCTGCCACTCAAAGTTAAATAAGTATGAATGCAAACATGGCCAAACCAACCAAAGCCATTCATGAAAGAAAATATAAACTCTGTTACCACTTTTAGGCGATATGATAAACCTTCTAAAGCCAGGCAAGTTTATTTATACAGCACATTTCAGCAACAAGGCAATTCAAAGTTCTTTACACAATACAGGCAGAAAAACACATTAAAAGATCATTAAAACAAAACCTTAAAATCAAAGAGAGAAAAGAAAGAAAAACGCCTTAAACAGAAGATAGAATACAAAAGTTATATATAATTATATTAAGAGTAAAAGTTCCAGTTCATGGTTATATAGTTGTAACACTTTCAACAGACAATGTAGTTTTCTGGGAGTTTGTTCCAGATGTACGGCGCATAGATACTAAAACCTGCTCCTCCATGTTTGGTTGTAAATGGCATCCAGTTTAACATCCATTCCTCATTGTGGATAAAGGGAAAACAAGGTTGGGAACCCACTGTTACATGCCACTTTTGAATTGTATTTGAAAGATATTTTAGGCTTTCCTCTGTTTCATTTTTAGCCCGACAAAATTTAAAGAGTCGCCGGGGAGCAAGCTTTAAAATTAAAATTCCATACTAAAAATGAACGTCAAAAAATACCTCCTGGATCTGTGATGAGGGTGGGACTAGACTTGTCACTTTGAATTCAGTCTTGCAACTTTCAGTGGCACAGCATTCAGTGTGATCTTTATTTTTAGCTCAGGAGCTCAATGCATATATCAGCACTGTACTGCGCAAGCACTGACACCCTCTCATGCTCTCATTCACAAGAATCTCTTCATTGTGTGTGTGTGTGTGTGTGTGTGTGTGAGAGAGAGAGAGGGGGAGAGAGAGAGAGTGTGTGTGCGCACACAGGGAGGCAGGTCTTGGCTAAAGTTTATTAACTTTCTCTTAGCCAATGGGGCTCCTTGTGCGTTTTTCCTGCTGACCAATGGGACAGATTGAGAGGTTGGAGGTGGGTGTTGCTTAGCAACTGCAGGTAGAATCTCAGATCATGTCGGACCCATTGTTTTATCTTGCCTCCCTGAGAGACATTACATGCTATGTGTTGTGATTTGTTAGTGAAAAACACCTCTGTGCAAATGCGTCACAAAGTTGTTAACTCTATTTTTGTGTTGTTAAACAAAGATCACAGTGACTTTAATGGCATTTTGCCCTCAAGTCAGTCAGAGCACTTTTGATTGATTCTCGTTATGTCACTACATGTAGCTTTCACTGCCAAGTCACCGGAGCACAAGCGAGTGAATTTAGATTTTATTGTTTCATTTTATTTCCACCCCTGATTACAGAGATAATAACCTTAATTGAACCTCGTGCAGAGTCGGAGATGAGTGGTTGTAAACAAAACAGACACGGCTGCTAAAAACAAAGATTCTGCATCGGCAATTGCAACATTTATCCTGTCACACACCCCCAAAATGCCACCACACTAACACACACAAAGCACTAATGCAAGTATTTATAGTTCCTTATTATGATTCTGAGTCAAGAACACGTGAGAGTTTTTCTTCATTGCCATTAAAAGAGACTACCACATACAAATATAAGCATATGATCCCTCCTACAATGTTCCTGACTCCCACAAGGCAGCATGTCACAGCTGTGAACTTTCCGTCCCCTGTCTACTTAGATGACCTGAAATCTTTAAAGCAATATGTCGCAGTGGAATAACTCACGGAGAGCTGACCAACAGTACTCTCTGTCCTCTTAGCACTAACAGTGTCGCTTGTTGGCTTCTGCTTTATCCCTTTAACCTTAAATTTATATAAATGTGTAACATAAATCGTCAGCTTACTGTGTCTCAGTAATGAAGATTAACATTTCATTCAAAAAAATTCAAAGAGCACTTTGAAAAAAAAAAAAAAAGCAGCCATGGTGTTTTTTATTTAATGCTCCTCTGCACAATTTTGCATTTGTGAAATAGTGAAATTAAATAAGAAGAAAAAGGACAACCAAAAAAAATGTTAAAAGAACAATCTGAGCATCTTCAATGAGACACTAAAGAGTTGCTTTTGCTCATCGTCCCGTCCCGTGATGCTTGATGCAAATATTTAAATGGGGTTTATGGAAATTCCTGGTATGCACCCTGGATTTGGCATGTAAAGCAGGTTCCGAGAAGATTGTTGTTTACACCACGAACATTTTGTGTCCAGCACATTTGACAGCGGGAAGCAAAGGAATAGAAACTTAAGTATAAAATAAAATCATCTATTGGAGCACATTTTGGGGAGACACTTCAACTCAACAGGCTGTCAGACATCTGGAGAAGGTAAGCCTCGATAATTTACACTTTTGCAGAGATTTAAACTCTTGCGGAAAAGATTAGTTGATGACTAGGTTAGTCAGTCATTAAAAAATTAATCTGCAACAATTTTCATAATCCATTAATCATTTTAGTTGTTCATCCGCTAACAAAACTGGACATTTAAAGAGGCCATGTTGAGCTTTTTGTGAGAGCCCAAGGTGATTGTGATGGGCATTTTTACTATTTTCATCAACTGATATTTTCTGGACTAAACAGTTAATCAATTAAGCAAATAATAACATATTGATTGACAGTGATAATAATCATTATTGTGACAGTCCAGGAGCAGATTTTTTTTAAAAGGACTGGTAGCCTTAGATTTTTTACATAAACATGCCATTTTTAAAATGAGTACCCGTTTGTGTCAGTGGAAGAAAATAAAAAAAGATGACAAAGAAGTTGTTGTTTGGAAAGTTGTTTGGTTGACAATGAAAAAATTAGATCCTGTCGATCTGAGGTAACAACAAACATCCATCCTCAAAGGACATTATGTGTATACTGTCTGTCACATTCATAAAGGAAGAGAGTTCAGAGAAAACTAGACGCAGAAACACAGTGTTTTTTAATTCTCAGTCGATTGCTACCAAACGGATTATTTTGCAAGAAAAATGCATCTGAAAATGTGTATATTTAGTCATGTGTTTGTCTGACATCCTTGCAGTTTGTTTTGGGGAATGTTTCATGTTAAAATCTGCCTCTACGTCAGCAAACAAATTGTGGCAGCAAATACCTGGCTCCCTTTATCAATACACAGCTGACTGTTGACAGGACCTTGTGCAGTGGTTATCGTGGGGGGATGGGTGAGATTTACAGTTTCCTTTACCAGGTAATGTCTCCTGTTGTGCAACAATGTGACAGAAAATCAGTACAGCTGTGATGGCTCAGCAGTGTTCTTTGCCCCTCTACATTCTCCTCCAGGAGCTTATCCAAAGCCCACCTCAAATGTACTGTATGTAGCCTGTGGATGACTCATCCTCAGGAGAATGAGCTGTATGGTGCAGGTAGCCTTGCAAATAAACATTTCACGATTTGCAGAGACTACTGAAGTACTTTGCTGACTTACAGTCTGAACCCGCAGACTGCAAATACAAACTCTGACAAACCAATTCCGTTTCATTCTGTCTGTAAGGAAACATGGTGTAAAACATCCTCCTGTGTTGATGTGTCCCTTCTGTGTTACACATGTAATGACTAAAACACACAGTAATGAGGCATCACTTAATGCTCCAGAATTTTTAGTCATTTTGTTTATTGAAACAGAAAATTTGTCATCATTGCAGCAATTGCCATGGAGACAGGGTTAAGTCCCAAACCTACTGGTATTATACAGTGCATGAGTGTATGCTCATTACCCTTTACCGCAACTTCCAGGAAACACTGCACACTGGGTGGATGGGTGACTCCACCTCTTGAGGATGGTTACAATATATGCAGATATTCAAAGTATATTTGTTTCCCGGCAGCTTTTCACCTCTATCCCCTTCAAACATCCCGTAAATCCTCCCTTGTTCTTCGCTCAGTTTGCAGCACCCTGTGGTTCTGTCGTCTTTGCTTGTGCCCTTTATATCATAAAGTTTGTCACTAATAGGGGATCCTCTGCCCGATGATGGTGTAGCTTAAGTGATATGTCTAAATTAATTTGATTTAAATGAGACTTTATTAATCCCTGTGGCAGTGGGCGTTGGGACGTCCTCTTTTTGTGAGGCCAGTGCTGCACATTTTAAGGAATACTGCCCCTGATACTTTGCACGTCTTCAGGAACATTATATTATTAGTATAGTATAGCTGTGTTTTTTTTAACATGTTTGGCTTCTGACCATCAAGCCTGAAAGTAAAGCCAATGTAAAAGTGCCTTAAACCTGCATTCTGTCTAATGGCCAGCAGGGGGAGCCTCCACTGACTGCGAAAAGAAAGTCAGATTGTATGAAACTCAATGAGAAAATGACCCTACTTCTTAATTGTATCATTACCTCAGTCAACATTCTTATCATGAGTTTATGGTCTCAACTGCTGGTTTCAAGTCTTCTTCAATACAGCATGATGTTCATTTGGTCAATTATGGTCTCATTTAGAGCAAATTAGACCACAAAGCAGGGTATGCTTTAGGATGTGGCTACCTTGTGATTGTTAAGTGTAACATTTTCGTCGCCAGTTCCCTTGTACTAAAAGACACTCTAGGAGTCAGCTGGTTAATTTTTGCAACTTGTGAACTAAACAAGCTAACTAGCGCTAACTGCTTATACAGTTCACAGTATGGACTAAATAATTTGTTGTTGTTTGTTGTCAACAAAGAGCAAAGTAGTTGTTGTTTTTTGTTTGTTTTTTAAACAATATTTTACTCATTTTAAAGTTTAACAATAATATTCAAACAAACAAAAGTAAATGATAACATACATAAAGAATGCAGAGCAGAACCCAAACCTTCATACACACACCCATTGACAGCAGGTAGACTTGCACGAAATTATATATGTATACATACACGCACACATATATACATACATACATACACATGCATGCACACATATGCATACCTAAACAACATGTACATATATTCTTATAAACACACCCATATGCAAACTTATATATATACACATAAACGTACACATAATAATAATAAAGATGATTTGAATTTCATGACACTATTTTCCAGATGCTATAATGTTCATATGGTTCCCACAATTGTACAAATTCCTTCAGCTTTCCTTTGGTAATGTAAGTAGGTCTTTCCAATCCGATGCACTCTGATAGTTCTTTTTTCCATTGTTTCATACAAAGTAGTTGTTTACTGCTATATTAATGTTTCTACTCTCTATCCTGTAAGCCATCTCCTGACCCCTCAGATTTATCTTGCGGCCGCTGTCAAGGTTCAGACCCACAGGTTTGTTTGTTTTTTACCTTCTGTGGGGGCCACAGTGCTAGAAAGTATGCGACCATGCTGCCAAGAAAAAAATGTAAATCTCTCACACAGTGCGGTGTGGGCGACTACCTGCCTGTGCGCTGGGGTGTGGCAAAGTTAAAGTGTCAGCAGTGAGGAAGTCCAGCTGCAGGGAAAAGTGTAACCACAACACAGCACCTCAGGCCCCTTATCCATCCTGACAACCTTGTTATTCTCCAATTGAACAACTTTTTATTCAGGCCTGTTTCAAATAAAGTTAGAGCCACTCCATATCTGTGTTACGCCCACACAGGTGTTTCTCTTGTTTTGCCTGATTAGACCTCCTCTCAGGACTGTGTGGGCACGCACAGGCTGTGCTTGATTCACATCTGCATCACTTTCCTCTAAGTTTGTTGCACCTGTTAGGGTACTTCAAGTTAACATCTTTATCATTCTCATTAGTACGTCCAAATACTTCCGGTAATGAGAAGAAGTAAAATTAGTGTTCTCCCCCGCTGTAAACTTCAGTGTTCTCTTTGTCTCTCAACATTGAAGCATGGCTACTTGACAATTTAATGATACGTGTATGTTATCACCTTCGATCTTAATTATGTCATTTGTCTTTGTGGGAAATCCTGTTTTTTAATTGTCGGTTCACTTTGACTGATGGTTCTAAATGTCTCTACACCGCTGGTCTGGAGCATAAACAAGTCAGAGACGTGAATCAGATCTTTGTCAAAATCAAAGAGTGAGCATTGATTATGAATATTGATTGAAACTTGACCCCAATGAATTATCATCCCAACTCGTCAGAAAACCGACACACACGGAACACATTTGCTTCAGTTTTTTACATGTTGGAGCTGGTGTGTCACTTTCCACTCGTTACATACATAGAGGCTTTTCAAAGTAAACTTCTGTGTTGACAGGGAATGGTTAACTTTACAAAATAAAACCACTTGACTAAGGTTTAAAATAACCATTTTAGGCTTTAAAAAAACTACCTGATAAAGTTACGCAGGTTGAGTCCAAATCACAACATTGACTCCCACGACCACCATCTACCTCGCCTTCCTTTGCACTTTTTATATTACATCAATTACTCTGATATTGCTGCAGATGAGTTTACATTACAGTCAGTAGAACATGCAAAGGGTTCCTTTACTGCAGTTTTTGTTGTTGCTCATTTCCTTGTACTGTAGTAGAGTTTATAGGTTTTATAAATAAACTAGACACCATCTTGAAATGGGATCACACCAGCAACAACACCGAATCAATGATCCCTTCTCTACTTCCTACCCCCCTACCAATTTTCAAACTCAAAGTCTTTGTTTTGATGGTAACTACACACCTGTAATGATTTGTGACTGCATCTCGCATTGTTGTGAAGCAATCTTGTTGATTAAAATCTGTCTGCAGAAAAGACAGACCTACAAAACACCTTTTAAAGTACTCAAAACCACTTCTGATGAACAATGCTGATTCCAAAAAAGTTGCGACGCTGTATAAAATTTCATAAAAACAGAATGCATCAAATTCAGAGTTTAGTGTATATTTACAAAAACAGAATTTTATCAGTTTGAACCTAAAATATATTGTCTTTGTACAGTTTTCAATTGAATATATGTCACAAAGGTTTATCAAATGATCACATACTATTTCTTTTTTTTGGAGGGGGGGGGTTTACGTCATTTTATAATGACACACACACACACACACTGCCAGCCTGATGCACACCCTTTTAAATTAAGAGTTACCATGGATATTATAGTAGCTGTATGTGGGCTGCATTTCTGCAGATAGAGCTTAATTAAATTTTCTCCTGCCTACCATAGCCTTTAATTTTAAAAACCTTCAAAAAAATTGCACCTGCTTTGTGGAGATGAAAAAAGTTCCACTTAAAAACCAGCCTTCAGTGTGAACTTTGAGAAATCAGGCAGGATGCGCAACCCACCACACTTTCCATATCTCCTCCCACCTTTTGTGTGTTCCTCCCTCAAACGAATGTGGGAGGGAAGGAGGCTGACAAACAGCGGGCTTCTCCGTCAGATGACAGGAAGCTGCACTTCCCGGCCGAAGCGGCTGTTTGATAAATAACACGCGTGGCTCTGGGCACACAATACGTCTCAGAGACTTTAAATGTGGCCCTCAGTCTTTGTCTCTCTGACACACATACTGTACACGGCCACACACACACACACACACCTACCACACACACACTCTTTCATACGCACTTTACACACAAACACAAAAACTAGGACCCTCTTTTTCACCCTTTCACTCTCTCTCCAATGATTAAAAAACAATATCCAGCTTATAACTGCAAGTTAGTCAGACACCCACACTCATTTGCAGTGAAAGGCAAATGACCCTGGTGATGAGTCATTGCATTCACTCAGAGACTTGCTTTATTCAACATGCTGAAATCTCTTAAGGCAGAGTGAAGCAGTGGTTCTCGCCATTGTGCCTCTGAGTGAGCTCAGGTGTGCCTTGGCGTTTTTCTCAAATGTAAAAAAAAAAAGAAAGAAAAAAAAAGTAAAGCAAAAATAGCCTATAACGTCATTAAAATCCTGTGAAATCACACTATGATTCGCCAGCCACACACACATACACTCATACCTTGCAATTAAGAAGGGCTCACCTTCTCCTGCGATCATACCAGGCTTTATATAACATTTCCAGCCAATCAATAATTAGGTGTTCCTCGGAAATTAGTTTCTTGGGTACACGTGTCGTTATAATGAGAAGAATCAAGACTAGCAGGAATAATAAATGTTCTCTGTGAAGTAACTAAAAACTGCTGTGATGATAATAATGGTAACAGTGGCAGCTGTATTTTATTCAATTAGCATTTCACTGCATGAACAGTTAGTTAAATTATGAAAAGAAGGTGCTGCATTTATTCTTTTTCTCATAACTAAATAAATGTGCACCGGACACGACTGTATGTTTTCTGATGTTTATTTAACTTGTGCAGTGCCCGTAGGAAGTATGTTTTCGTATAGTATATTGCATGTAAGTATCTCATATCAAATGATTATGGGCATTACACTAAGAAACATGAATGTCATCCCTGAATTACATAGTAATGCAACATAAGAAGTGAATAAAGCTAAATTTCCGCTTAGCATGCTAATCGCGAATTACAGAATTTGCACATTACATGCAGACCACTACAACGTCTGCAACTCCATAAAACACTTACACATAAGGTATGCACACCATCCAGCACATACACATTGAACATTGATATTCGCTGGAAACTTTTCGAATATTACTGGAAAAAAATTAACCTTGTAGTGCACTTTAAAACTCCTAAAGGTAGGTAGGCTAAATAGACTTACAGATGAGATGAGTCAGGGTGGAAATCCAGAGTGAATTGTGTTACTGACCAGGTGTAGGCCTATCACACAATGGGGCGGAGCTCCACTAAAAGGTGTCCAATCGGAAACAGTGCAATGCTGCAACACCTCCTACGTAATGATGATATTTTGAAAAATGAATTAAAAAATCTTCAAAATCGCGGATGCACAACTTGTACCATGCACAAGCCACATATGAAATCTGAGGTCAGTCTGACTAACGGTCAGAGATATGAACTAGACACACACACACACACACACACACACTCAGACGCTTATAGATAGATGGTCAGTAGCTCTAGTTAGAGCAATTAAACTTATATTTCATAAGTTACATACATACATATTTAACAATAACACTAGAGCTAGTTAAGTGTTAGCCCACTAACGTTAGCTAGGTAGGCAGTGTAAGGTAAGCTAACGTTACGGGTTTTGCCGTGTTAGGCTACTAACCCGGTGAAACAATTACAGACATCAATGTCAAAAGTAACGTAACATAGAAACAAAAGGTAAAAGTTGACAGGTATACACTTCTTAAGCTGAGTGCACACTCAAAAAATGGAAATAAAGTTTTATTGTCAGTTAAAAGAAGGCTAGTGTGAGCTACTGCTACAAGCTAACGTGGCTAGCTGTCAGACCCAAAGTCAGCCCAAACATCCGGACACACATTCAGACACACATGTAGGAAGATGCCACTGCAGGGATGGTGACTTATTAACATTGTACTAACAATGCTTCTCCTAATTTGTATATAATTTCCGCTGGGCTACAACAGCTGCTGACCGAACACGACCCAGCCCAGCAGCGCCACGCTTAACTTCCCTGGTACCACCGGTGACTGTAAAGCTACTGAGGCACAAGTCAGGCAGAGCGGTAAACATTAATCTAACATTTGCATATTTCTACCACAGCAGAAGTGTAGAAAAATTAAGAGTAAAAAGTCAGCCAATTGAGAGGCCTGTCTGACCTGTAACTGATGATTTTCTGTATTTCCTTACCTTGCATAGCAGCTGGATTCTCGCAGTATCACAAGACCACAAAGAAAATCCATCTTGTCAGGCTTCAAGTTATGCGTTATCTGTAAGAATTCAAGGTCACACAGGGTGAGTACCTGTTATATAAATGGTAATTTACACATATTTTACACACTTAATCTCAGTATGCACACACGGATTCAAAACGCGCGTTTGCAGATTTCTGTTGACATTTACAAATCTTAGCACGCGTTTAGACATTAGTTTACACATTTACAAATCTGGAAACACACACACACACACATTGATTTGGATACAGTTACACAACTCTCCACACATATCTCTAATAGTTCTACTACAATAATGACCCCACAGCTGCCTATTTAACGATGTCACCATGTTGTTGATGTTTACACTTAAGAGTGAGGTCAGAGGAAAGTCGGTAGACCACACAGTTTTGTGTGGCAGATGTAACTTCTTGTTAATCTTGTCGAGTCTTTGTGATTCCTTTTAAGGTATCCAACCCACAAGTTAGGAACCACTGCCATCAGGTTTTGATTTTGATTTTTTTGCAGATACCCCCAAAATCTACATGATCAAGACATTTGTACAATTGCAATAATTTATACATCAAAATATAATAGTTAGAGCTTCAACAATGAGTCTTAGATTGACAAAAAAAATTAACCAGCAACACTCCTCACTGATTAACCGTCTAACTGATCAAAATTTACTGCTTCTTGCCTTTCAAATGTGAAGATTTGCTGCTTTTTTGTTGTTTTCTGTCGTGGTAAACTAAATATTAGGGTTTCGAACTGTTGTTTAGACAAAACAAGCGATCTGAATACAGCAACTTGCACTTTGATAATTTTTTCTTTTAATATTTTCTATATTTTTTACAAAATGATAATTACAAAATAATTACACAAGATCAAGATTTTATGTGGGAATCCAAATTTTTTTTACGTTTGTTCAGTGTTTTTAGTTTGTATATAGATTTTAGATTTATATGATTTAGGTTTGTGCCTGTGTCTCTCGGTGTGTGTGTGTGTGTGTGTGTATGTGTGTATGTGTGCGTAATTGCGAGTCGTGTCAGAGTGTGTGCGGGTGGTAAGAAGATTTTATTCTTTCTTTCTTTTTCTTGGCATGGAAAAACTTTCGAAGCGATTTTTTTTTTCACAGGAATGTGAAAGATGTAGGCAACAGATGTTTTAACCAAAACAGACAAAGATTACCTGAGGCAACAGTGAAACGTGTCCAGTCTGTCTGACCACAGTTTGTACAAGCCTCTGTGCTTAAAAAAACTGAATGAACCTGAGACTCATTTTTGGGCATTAGGCCTGAGGGCTGCAAGTGTTATCTGGCTGCATCAAGTTTACTTTGTTTAAGAAAAGAAAGAATAGTGGAGTGTATGGGGGAGGGAGTGTAACGGGAGTCTTTAACAGGGAGTAAAAGGGACTGAAAGGATTTTGATCCAGTGATATTATATATCTGTCCTGGTCAGGGCAGACAAAAGCACACAGCAAACCACCAGAGAGAGAGCAAAGCATGTCATCTGAATAGTATGTCTTCTTTGCAGTGTTGTACATCCAAAGGCTTTGTGTGCCTGAATTTGGCTGGTAGAAGGCACAAAGGAGGCAGTTTGTTCGCCCCTGACAAGTGTGCTTTTATTTGCGGCGGCCCTTTGATGTATAGAGAAACTTTGGCTGGGATATCCCTCGCAGACAAATGCACGAGAAATCCCACTCCTTTGTATTATCCTTAACAATTCCCTCACCATTCACTGCAAAGCTTTTATTCCCTTTAAGACCTTTATTTTAAACTTTGTGCCTACTGTCTGTCTGTCAACTGTAATGGGGAATCTTGTTTGGCTTTATTGTACAGGGGGGAAGGGGGGTCGACGGGGAGCTGGGGGCATGCAGTTCAGATATGAAAAAACATCACCTGACCATATGTTATTGTTTATCAAGAAAGTTGTGTGTTTACGATAGACAGTGAGAAGGTGTAAAGATATGAAAATATATGAAAGTAACAAAAGTCAGTACAACTCACCGCTGCTTTTAAACGCATCACAAAATCATCTTCAGCAGGTGGAGTTTGCCAACAGTTGTAATGTGTAAATTTAAATTTAAAATATGGTCATATTTGCCCCAATTTCTGGTTGATTGGTGGCTGATATACAGTAGCTTATATCGTCCGGGCTAATACCGTCATGGAAAAAAAAAAAGTTTTCATTATCTTCTTTTATATATATAATTACCAAAATCATTATCAGGAAAACCATCAGCTCTTAAATTAAACTCTTATGAGCTATTTTTGTTGTTATCATTATATTTGTCCAAACAAATGTACCAGGTATTAAAATTAACAACAAATTGAAGAAAACAAGGGTGGTCTAATATTTTTTTTCCATTACTGTATATCAATCTAGCTTTATTTCAAACTGGTGCAGAATTTTTCCTCTTTCAAATTTCAAGGAACTATAAATTCTCAAATTTAGGAAATGTAGTGTCATCATGATGTTTGTTAGACTATATAAGAGAAGTGTATGTAGTCATCATGACGCCACCCATTTGTTTGGGGAATACCGTTTAGAAGCCTCGAGTTTGGCATTATAGCTGTCGCTAGCGTGTTTTTTTTGAGTCAGAGTGAACATGTTTAGATGAGAGGTTAGCGGTTAGCAGCCCAGCAGGACCAGGTACCGTTAGCATAGCAAATGCTAAGTTATCAGCTAGTGCTAGTGTTAGCTAGCCAGGTTTGTTAACAAGATGTATCCGTAATTCACGTTAGCTGTGATATTAATTGATGATAAATTTAGCTTGTGAAAAACAAGCATAAAACAAAATGTACTTACCAGAAGAAAATTATCAAATGCTCAACAAGTACGGACATTTTTAAGAAACAAAAATGTTACAAGTTCTGTGACAACAAACACACATAACACCCAAAAACAAGTCCACGGCTATTTAAATGCACACAGTGCCAAGTATATGCAACACCAATCAAGACGGTTTTAGGCGACGAAAATGTTACACTTCACTTGTCAATCACAGGGTAGCCACACCCTGAAGCGTATTCTGCTTTATCATCTATTTTACTCTAAATGGGACCATAATTTATAGAATGAACATCATGCTGTTTTGAAGAAGATTTAAAAGTAACAATTGAGGCTATAAACTCATTAGGAAAGTGTTTACTGATGTAATAAATCTAGTGAGAAGAAGGGTCATTTTCTCATAGACTTCTATACAACCAGACTTCTTTTTGTCACCAATAGAGTCGCCCCCTGCTGGCCATTAAGAGAAGGCTGCATTGGGTCCACTTTTCAGACCCAGAGGCCTTTTAAAGTAAACTATACACTGCGGTCAGAAAACTGGACAATTATTTTGATTATTTTGTTTTATTTGTCTTAAATAATATCGAGCAAGGTTCATCTGTATTTCTGAAGTATGTCACATTACGTAAAACTAAAAATAACAAGTAATTGGGAGTTGAGAAAACAAAAAAAGTCTCACCAGAAATATATATAGTAGCTGCGCTGAGGCAAACTCCATGGGGCACACTGTATCAGTTGATGAAGATCGTGTGATATGATTGAAAGCTCCAGAACAGCTACTAAATTGACCTTGCGCTGAAATTGTTGCTGTTTCCACGGTCGAGAGAATGAGATTTGAAGTTTAAGTAGGTGTTACATGATGATTTTCCACTTTGTTTGAGTGTAACTATAAACATGCACTTTATTAAAACCAGTAATTTAACAAGGGAAAGAGAAAGTTCACACACTCACACCTGGAAGCTGCCCAGTATACAGCCACAGCCTTACACTGTTACTGAACAGTTGGGAGTTCATTGACTCTGTGCAGCAGCACTTTGACAGTTGCTGTTGAGGCAGAGCACAGTGTTACTCCCCTACGCAGCTTTCGTCAGTCAGTCCAGGGATTTCAACCGCCAGCCTCCAAGTCACGAGCCTCCACCTCCTCTGCAGGCTGCTGCTACTGTCTTTTATATCAGACGACCAGTAGAAGAGCTAAAACTCTTGACCCGTCCGTTCCTGGGCGCCCACAAGTGCTTAAGCAGATAAAGATTATATTCATCACATAGGCATTTTAGTATGGGGGTCAGAAAATAGGGCTTTTACATAAAAACATTGAAAAAACTGTTTTGTTTTAAAGCCTGGGTAATGCTGATATGAGTTCTGCAGGGTTGCTGACCTTGTCTGACTGTGTATTTTTAAGTTGGCTTACACTGGATTTTACAGCCCGGTATTTACAACGGTTAGTGGTTATACTGGAAACTTATACAGCAACTAACTAGTCTGACAAACTCAAAACGCCTGTGTGTCATAATCTGAGGTAAAAGATGTTTGTGGACTTGATGTCCGGTTCAGCAATCCATTACAGGGTCAACAGCCGTGTGCTGCTTCAGTCCACCTCACTGGTGGCCGACTGAGTCACACAAAGTGAATATCTGAACTCCCAATCTACCACCTACCTCCTCGGTATGCATGCAGTATTGCTGCGGAATGACTTCTGTACATCTGTAAGCTATAAAAAATCACCACAGTCTTGGTATTTTACAAGTGTGGTCGTCTTTTCACTCGTTTTTTGTTTCACTACGGTATGTCTGACTTCTCAAAGGCTTTGTGGCATGCAAATGGGACTATTAATGGCCAGAGTCACCTAATCAATCTGAACCATCTCACTCCAAATGCAGACAGATTTCAATGTTATTGTTTCTCCTTTTCCTTCGTAGAGTTCAGCAGAAAAACTGGGAAGGAGAGACAATCATGCAATGTGAACATCTCCGTCGACGTGTGTTACATATGTGTGCTGCATTGAAGGTCAGTGCCTCATACTTCTACTGTGCAATATTTGGCTGATCATAATGGGGCTACCATTTGCAGAGTTGCCGTGCATGCAAAATTTCAGGTCACCACCATTGGGAACCAATAATGCCTTTGGCTAAGCAACAAGATGCAAATGCATCTATTCAAATTCGCACCACTCCATACACATTGGAGCTTACACAAACACTCGCACACAACCTCGTCTCAGTGCTGCAGAATTGAAATACATTGCATTCATGTTGATCATGAATAAGTCACAGTCCTGGGGCGATATTTGATCTCAGACAAGTTTGGATCCATATTTCTGGGTTATATTGTTTATTGTCCAACTTATCAAAGATATTCTAGATCATTTAAATCCATTTGTTGTTTTTTCCCTCCTTGTTGCCTCCTGTTGTTGGCAGCCTCTCAGTCCAGTGGCAGGCCCAGATTACCCGTCTCACCCAGGCAGTCATAAAGCTAATGGCAGACAGGCAGCATCCTCCACTCCAGGCTGTCGAGCAGACGGAGGTTAGTCAGAGTTAGGAGATCAATGCACTTGTATTTCACACCCAGAGCTCCAGATTTCTCCCCTCAGGCACTAAAGACCGAGTTTACATAGTCACCTGGTGTTTAACTGGTAAAAGATGGTCGGGAGAAGACGGATGGTACTGTGCGCAGCAAAGCCAGATAGAAACCCTCAATATCACACCAGCACATTCAGTCCAATTTCAGCCTGCCAAGCCACTGGGGCAACCCAAATATCATCCATCCTGACACTGTCCGTCACACTATACATAGAACGGCGAAATTAGCACAAATGCAGCACCCGCCATCAGTGTGAAGTATGGTGGCAGTAGGGCGATTATTTACGGGCTGCATTACTTTCTGAAGACCTGAGCTCTGAGTCACCGACCGAGCCTGATAATTAATTCCTCACTCCACAGAAATATTATGAAGCTGCACGACAGAATGACAGATGTACAGCAAGAAGCACATTGTCAACACTGGATTAGGCTATTTTGACTGCTTCATTATGCCACAAATTATGCTTTTATGTATATGAATGAAGACTTTATATACTGTATATATACACACGTGGCAGGTTTTTTTTTATTTATTTCTATTTTATTACAAGCTACACTTTGTTTGACCGGAGTACAGGAGACATGAGGTACAGTAGCTTGATTTACTGGTGTGTAATCAGAGTATTTGTTGTTTTCGGTCTGCTCTTTGTTTGTCCCAGAGCTCAACATCCTGTAGATACAAGAGGTAGAGGGGAGGGGGGGAGATACACTGGGATCTGACAGTAAGAGATAACCTGCCATCAGCAGGCCTTCTATTTTTAACCGCAGGTACTAGTAACACATGACGTGGGGCTCTTGTTATCAATATTTATGGAACAAAGATTAAGACAGAGTAATGATACACATAGCCACCGACTGGATCCATCCTCGCTTAATAGTTGTCATTACGGCGACGGGGAAGGAAAGTGCTGATAGACTCAAAATTTTAGGCTGGCACTCTACATTTTAGTAATGATTCCTGAGACCAGACAGCCCCAAATGTAATTAGCAGACGTAAACAGGGAAGTATGATGACTGCAGTGTTAAAATGGCTTTAACAATAGTTTTTTTTTTCTTCTTCTTCTTCTTGGTGATTAATTTTGTACAGTTGTCATTTGAGAAGGTAGAGCTGGGATTCATTTTCAGGCTTTTATAGACAGATTGTTGGATTAAATCGCATACGATCGCGTCTTAAAGGCGTGTTGCTGCTTCGAAAGTAAAGACAGTTTCACAAACCGCAGAGTAATAACAACAAGTGGTAATGAGCCAGCAGCTAAACAGCGACAATTCCTGCTATTATTCTTCCATCATACATCTTCTTCACTGTGTTTACTGTACCTAATGAATATCAATATCTATACCAATCTCAGTATTTCTTTACAGACCACAGAGATCTGTAATGGTGCACATTCATCTCCATAGTTATCCCACGGTGCAGCCCGTTGGCTACACATTTTAATAACACTCCCTCTGCCAAAATATATTCCACTCAAACACTTAAAAGTTCCAAGAGTAAGCTCAAAAGAGGTGAAGTATCTTGGCAGACCATAGAGCAAAATGCCATGCAGTCATATGCAGCCCAGGGGATGAAGTGATTGATCTGTGACCCCGGACTCAGCCATAAGATATTGTGGTGAAGAGTGCGGGGGAGGGCATGGATAGTGGAAAAGGGACGAGCATGAGTCAGTAACAGAGTCTGCGAAAAGCTGTGGGAGCAGAGGAAGTGTTAACAACATCACAAGTAGGAGCAAGTCAAGTTACCACGTCAGGAAGCAAAAAGGACTGGGAGTAGGATGATGGTAGGAGCCCGAGAGGTGATGGGACACATACATCCTGATCATTTAATCATGTGAAGCGAAACGAAGCGAATTGTTCATCCGCAGCAGGCTTTCCACGCCGAGCTGATATGTGTTGCCTCTCTCTTTACGTCACTCCCTTTTATTAGTAGCCTGTAATGAGTAGCCACCGTGTGAAAAGCCTACATTTACAAAGGAGGGAGTTCAAGGATAATAAGCTATGTGTGAATCTCAAGTCCAGCACTTGTTGCCTGTATGGTACATGAAAATCTTTTTTTTTTACTTGACAAATAATAATTAGGTTTCTAATTTAATCTGATTATGCCATCTTGTGTCTTTAAGACAGAAATGTATTGACACAAACTGGAAAAAGAAAATAAGTTTGTGTTTTTTTTGGCCACTGCCTCTACAAGCAAGATGACAGATTACATGCGTAGTCAAGACCAAATTAGAATCAACTGTGTTTGCCAGGAAAATACTTTTGAATGTGTCAGAAGTTTAGTACAATATTGACAAGTGACACTGACAACACAGAAACATGCACGATTTTTCCTTTAAAGTCACAAAGCTGCAGATTCATTGTTAAATCTGTGCGTTTTTCAGCTCATATATGGTGAAAAAGTGTATAGTGTCCCCCTCTCTTTAACCCCCTGTGTGCCGCCTGAATGGCATCGAGTTACCTTGAAGACTTTGATGAGCAGCTTTTTTCTGTTGTTTTGTGGGAGAAGTCCAAGGATGTGTCAGATTGGTGCTATTGTCTCCTTGCAGACGCACGCCTACAGGTTCCAATAACGCGCCACCCATGCGGCGTGATTTCCATAAACTATGACAAAAAAGTAATTTATACCACAAGAATGACACTTTTCTTACAAACACTCTAGAGAAAGTTTGGGATGCTGGCAAAGAGTCAGGCAAATATCACCTATTACTCATGTTACTTAGTACATTTGGGGCTTCACTTGCAAGCACAGCGCTTCGTCACTGCATAACAATCAGATGGCTGAGTGTTGGCAGTGCAACTGATGGAATTTTACTGAAAACAGATTTCATCTTTGAACTTCCAGATATTTCTGATCGAAAAGTAGGCTATCATTCCTGGCTTTTAACGCTCTGGTCGCTTCTCTCTGTGTAATCAGGACGTGGATTAACTTTTTTTCTGTTATATCAGTCCGGGGGGAAATAACGCAGCGCTTTAACAGAATTTGACAATGTAAGTATAAATATATAAATATATATCTATATATATATCTGTGAGAGTGGTTGGTCCAGCAACAAAGAAAAAAAGCGGAGGGGGGGTTTCTTTTTGAGCAGCAACAAGTTCCTCAAGAACTTGACAGGCAGACACAGGGGCGCTATTAATGTGATATTTGTTTTGTAAAAAGCGACCTGCTGTGCTTCGTCCGCGTTAGAAAAATCTAAATGACCAGTTGTGCGTATGCGTAATAGGCCTATGGCCCTTCGCCAAAGAGGGAGTTAACAGTGTATAACACAAACACGTGAATATGGATATGTCTCAGAAGTTTTTCTCATTGTTGCTCGATGCGGATTTAAAGATTTGAGGCAGTGAACGAGCGATCAGTCAGGGACTGGTATCCCCATAAACTTGGATTGCCGTCGCTTATTTCAATCACGTAAGACCCCTAATGGCGTTGTCCGGGCGAGGGTGTTACGTATATCTGTACAAGCTTTTCTGACAAGCCAGGCTTGTTGATATTTGTCTTTACTGTAGAGCCACCAAGGTGTTGCCTAAGAGAGTTTAAGCACGCCGACATTGCAAAGGGTTATTAGATTCATAAGTCAGCGAAGTGGTGGGCGATCTACTGAGCACAGCAGAAGTTCTCATATGATGACTTCAAACAAGACACATTACCTACCAGCATCTTTTGGAGTGAGTGGATATTAAGACACTTCTATCTCCAGGACAGCGTAGGGGAAAATGGTAAGTAGCAATGGAAACACACAGCATATAAAGGATGATTACCAGTAAATAGTCGTGCTTGCTATTTAGTCTGGCAACGCATTGCTGGAAGGGTTGGACTCTACTTGAGAAAGTCAGTATCGAGACCCATGTCTGATGAGGCTGATGTTGACAAAGCTTGTGTGAGAAAAGATTGTGTGGCATTTCTTCGGCTCAGGATATGCCGGTACAGTGAGAGAGGTAAGGAAATATTACATTGTGTCTGCGCGCAATGTGTGGATGGTGATGTAGGCTGGATAGTGTTGGAGGGCTGTGTGTGTTGGCAGTGAGGGCTTTATATTTTATGCATGTATGTATGTTCTTTTTGTGCGGTTAAAAAAAGCAACATGTGCCACTTACCTGTGACACTTGTGCCCATAAGCATGACATTAAGAACAATAGGGCTCAGTATCAGCGTTGTCATTTGGCGTGAGTGTGGAGTCTTTTTTTCTTTTCTTTTTTTTTTTTGTGTGAGGGCGACTGTACACTGAATTGAACCGGCGTTTGTGATATAGGTGCTGTTATCTGGAAGGAAATGTCCGACCAACATGTGATCAAATATTAACAGGACTGGTTTGGCAAAGGGGGGGTGAAATACACGTGACAAAACGCGGGGAAGCAGCAGAGTAAAAAAAAAAAGCAGTTTAAAGTGGCCACTCAAACAAAAGTATATAGATATTTTCTTGGCCCCTCATAGTTCCCCTGGCTGTGTTATGCTTTCAGCACGTTGGACAGAGGCACCGGAGTCGTGCATGGACTAAACCGCCGAGTGGACGCCAACTCTCTTTCTCTCTTTCCCCAGCCCCCCCTTTGCCAAACCTGGGATTGTTTTTTCAACTTTTGGTAAGCTTATTCTGAGGGAGCCTGTGGTCTGTAAACGGAAATTAAACGGGATTCTAAAGAGAGAGAGAGGAGAGAGAGAGGAGAGAGAGGGGGGAAAGCTAAAAAAAAAAAAAAAAAAAAAGGAGGAAAAGAGGAAAAAAAGCGCTTGCCATTAAAAGAGCTTGTGCTTTAAGATGTGTTTTTTTTCTAGAGCATTGTGAAAGTTGAAATGTTAGGTCGTCTGGTGTTTTGCACAGCACATTCTCGGTACCTATAAGCCCCCCCACACTGCGTTAAACTTTGGGACATGCAAGTCTTGGTCGCGGAGATCTAACCACGCACATAGTGGTTGTCAGCCCTTGTAAAGGTAAGAGCACAATCCATTGTTTTCATGTCACTCTTTTGTTCCTGTCGTCTTTACGGGCTTCTTCTGCTGGCTTTTCTCAAATCAACTTCGGCTTTAAAACTATACAGCATGCAGCCTGGGCACTGTGTGTTCATTGTGGGCATCAGTGACCGAAATAACTCCGGAATGAAATCCGATCCAGGTGACCAATATCTCCCATCTTCCTTCTTTCTTTTCTTTTTTTTTTCTTCTTCTAAAATTGAAGTTATATTTATAGAAGATTGGTGCGTGCACATTCAGAGAGGCTTTGTGAAGCGGTGAAACTGGGACTCGTTTTCGTGCTTGGGATTTTTTAAAACAGTGCTTTTGGAAGCTTTTTTTTTTTTTTTTTGGAGTTTCCGAACACTGCCTGCTGCAACATAATTTGCGTAATCGTTGCGTTGTGCCTAATCATGCTCCCAATATGGGACTTAAGACGCTGCAGTGATCCTTCCAGCCTGCACGAACTGGAGTACTGATGCTGGTGCATATCATCAAATCTATCTATCTATCTCTCTGTCTATCTATCTATTTCTCTGTCTATCTATCCATCTATCTCTCTGTCTATCTATCTATCTATCTATCTATGCTTATTTTTCTTGTTTGGTCTGCTGCATTCATGTTTTGTCTTGATGTCAAACCCTCTGGATTTTGTTATCGACCAAAAATAGCCCTACTCTTTACC
This sequence comes from Centropristis striata, assembly GCF_030273125.1. Taxonomy (NCBI): domain Eukaryota; kingdom Metazoa; phylum Chordata; class Actinopteri; order Perciformes; family Serranidae; genus Centropristis; species Centropristis striata. The sequence goes on from NC_081518.1 coordinate 7,236,711, forward strand.
CCCCTCCTCCCCCCCTCCCTCCCTCCCTCCATCGCCCCCCCTCCCGTCATCGCCATCAAATCACTTGTGTTTTTACTACGACCGCTCCACGGTTTCATTCATAAGGTGCTTTTCACTTCACCTGCTACCCTACCCCCCTCTTTTGTCCGTGCACGGCTCTGTGTCGACCTGTCAAACTGCTGCCTTATAGCTGTACCCGAATGAATAATAGAAAAATAAAAATTAATTCTTAATCGCTTCGACTCGCGTGATTTGCTCCAGTCTGCTTTTTACAGTATACAAATTGTTCCATTTATTTCCTGTGTAAAATTACAATAAAGATGGGCGTGGTCAGAGTGCATCCACTGACAGATGTTATGGCTGAATGTGATGGAGAGAGATAAGATGGCTTGATATGCAATTGTTCGGGAGGCATCGATTTTTTTCCCTTCCTCTTCCTCTTTTTTTTATTTTTTTATTCCAAATTAAGGCACGCGTAAAATCTCTCACGTGTTAGATTTAGATTATCACTCTGGGATTTTATTTCTCTGCTCTCCTGAAGGACTTGTAGCCTCAAAATTCGTCTCGCACCGATGCAGAAGCGGTGGATATTGTCTATTTCCTCTCTCGCCCTCTCTCCCTCTCTCTCTCGTCTTCTTTTTTTTTTTCCTCTGGTCAAAGATTTAAGATTTCTGATCCAAGACGAAGCAATTGCATGATGGCAAAACAACTGCAAGAGGAGAGAAAAGCCCCCAACGCCCACTGGCAGTCCTGTTTTAATCAACACTCCTCTTGCAGGCTGCATTTCCACACAAATACTCCAAAACGAAATGTATCCAGTAAATTCATAATTGCATTTGAATTATGAGACTTTTCGCTCATTCTGACCCACCAGAGTAATGCGCGCAGATCGCTTTCTGCACATTACAGCCTATTACTCCTCATTTTATATGACAGTGAAACCAAAATAGATCATATTACTTATTAGGCTGCCCGACATTCATAAAGATGCTCCTTTAATAAAGGCTGCGTCGCCACGTTTCCGGCTCATCAAGACCACAAAAGCGTTTATTGCACAAATTATGATCAGTCATTAATTTATCTAACGAAACGATGCGCGTTTTAGTTTATATAAGAGCAGGGAAATTGTGGTACTTTAAATAAATATGTGGCCTTTTTATTCAAGCCACGAGAGAGTTCTTTTTATTGCAGCGTCTTTTTCGGGTGTATTTTGTTTATAAATATAATCTTTTTTTTCGCCTATTTTCTGGCCATGTAGCAGTATTTTTAATATTATTATTTTTTTCTACTGAGACGTGGGATTATGGTGTGGGCGTGGGCGTGTTGGGTGGAGGAGGAGGGATGAGCGGAGGCGGGTTAGGAGGGGTCTGTGGGGTGGCACGACACACTTTGTATGTATGAAGGTTTTTTTATAGCACTTTTCTGCAATGTACGTCAGCGGATCAGTCCATAAATGGGGCTGCGTGTGTTTGTGTGCGGGCGTGCGCCTGCGTGCGCTCGCCACTGTGTGCGTGCGTCTCCGCGTGTGTTATCTTTACCGAGAATCTCCCCTCTCTCTCTCTCTCTCTCTCTCTCTCTCTCTCTCTCTCTCTCTCTCTCTCTCTCTCTCTCTCTCTCTCTCTCTGCACTCTCAGCTCTGCAGAGTTGGGGTGGGCGTCAATAACAAACCTGATGGTAGGTTTCATTGCAAAAAAATCAGATGAAATTCTTTCGGTAGGCCTGTTTATTTAACGAAAAAATCAATAAATGCATTGTGCATTAATAAGGATTAACACTAATGTGATACTGGATTGTGTTTGCTGCTGTTTTCAGAATGTATGTTGGCCTTTGTGTGCCGTTTTTTTTTTTTTTTTTTGTTGCTCCGTTGCGATCAATTCATGCACTTTGGGAGCTAAACGCGAAATCTGCTTTTCAATTAAGGGAATTTTTCATCTGATATTATTAATAATAATAGGTGTGTCTCTTTAATATCGGCCACAAACGTTTTCATTCATGAAATGTACCAAGTTGTGTTTTTATCCAAGCTGATGTCTGAGATAAATTATAAATAGGCTATTGATTATTTCGGGCTATATATGGCGGATATCTCGACTCACGGCTATGGCGGGCGTCACGATATATTTAGAGCGAAAAATTAATCATCTTAATCATTATGGAAATGTAGGCTACATCGCCCGCCGCCGCCGCCGCCGCTGCTGCTAATGCTTTAGTCACCACCATCTTCATCACCAACACCTTCATCCAATTAACAGGCTTGTTTAAACAAGTTCTGGCAGGAGACGAAGCCTTTAATTCCGAACCTTTAATTATCAGCTATTCGTCACAGTGGCGTGATTGTGATTTTTACAGTGATGGAGCCCACGATAAGTTATTAATACACTAGTTATTCTGACTGTAAAGGCATCTTATATACGTCGGACCACTGCGGGACTACAAGGATCCGTGTGTGTGTGTGTGTGTGTGTGTGTGTGTGTGTGTGTATGTGTATGTGTGTGAGGAAATGTTCGATCAACCATTCAAGTGTGTCTCTCAGCATGTGAACATGCAGCACACCACTGAATTCGAGCAACTTCCCCGAATAATTTAAAATGTGTTTATTGGTATTTTTTGCATGTCAGATAGACTTAAAGTAAGATTTGGACAAACTTCTTGATTGATTTTTTTGCATTTTTATAACAGAAAATGTCCATTTTTATTTCCCTTTTTGTAAAAAAGAAAAAAATGTATCTGTAAGTTGCATATTGTGGTAGGATTTGTCACATTAAAACAGACATATTCAAGCCATTGATTTAGTCCTCTAATGAAAAATGCTTTTCTGAGTTCTCATAACAAATATTTCTGCATTTCCAAGTCATTTTGTGGCATGATTAGTGTGTTTTCATTCAGCAGTGAACCATGCAAAGGTTATTGATGCTGTGGTGATATTGGATTGGGGGGGAGGAAGAGGAGGAAGGGAGGAGGAAGGGAGGGGGGGAGGCATAAGCCAAGAAAAGAGACAGACAGACAGAGACAGAGAGGCTTAATAGGCTGTGGAGTGATTTGCAGTCTGTGCCACTATAGAAATAATGTATCAGCTGTATGAGGATGTGGAGGGAGGAGTGAAGCCTGGTCCTCTGTGTCTGCCTGATGATTACAATAAAGGTTATTGTCATCACAGGAGGGATGACATTAACTCCACACTCCAGTATGTGATTATAAAAGGCCTGTGCTGGGTTTACCTGTTTACCAGTCTGGAGTTTTCTCCAACTGTTCTCCAGCTCGCCCCTCGTCTCGTTTGACGTCATCCCAACCTCATAGAAAATGTTTTCTCAGCTGACGTGTTTGCTTCTCGAAGGAGGAATGCAATTTCACTTTGATCAAAATACCCTCATCGCCTTCCTTTATCCCCAGTGAAAATGACATTTCACAAAATGTCATTTCGTCCGCGTTTACACGCTTTCCTCTCTCGCACGAGGAGGGCATAATTCTACTTGTTAAGTGAAGCTTTTTCGGCAGTGCGGAACCTGTCAGCATCGTGCTGCATTTGGCAAGAGAAGCCTTGAAAGGTTATACAAGTGTGTCGTGTTGTCAGCTCCTGGTGGTTGTTTCTTCTTTCTGCTGCACAAAGATGTGAGGAGAGACTTACCCAACTGTTACTGCACGTCACGTGTGTTTGGGCCATTAATGGGATGATTAAAACCTGTGCAAAAAACATGACATCTTCCCAACTCCTCAGATAGTTTGAATCATCGTTGGTTGAAAAGTCGTAACCCTAAAGAAGTCTCCCACCTTAGTTGTGATGAAATATTGGTTAAGCAGACTCCTGGTTGCCTTCTAAGAGGCTGCCATGCTTCTGTTTGACCCTCAATGAGTCAAAAACATCCTCAACACTGCTCACAACTCCTTTTTTGCTCCCAGCTATTAGATATTTTATTCATTTCATTCAGAAATCCAGTCCCCGCATGCAAGCCAAAAGACTTCTCTTGATACGCCACCTTCAGTTGTGTTGTATTAGCAGAAATGAGAGAGACCATGTTGTTGTTTTTGCTCCTCTAATGAGATGCCAAGTGATTTATTTATGAATTACTTGTTTGGAACAGCCCCCTTGTGCAGTGTGCATTTTTTTTATCCTCTTTGGAGTCATGTCGCTCAGTGATTGCTGATGCAATTCTTTGTCATCCAGAGTTTGCCCTCACCTCCTGTGAGCCTTCGGGGAGGGCTATATCTATCTTGGCATGTCCCCGGGTGTGTTGGAGGTGGGAGTGACTCATTAAGCAGGTGTGAGCATCCACTCCCATACTGCTACATGCCAAACAAGAGCTCTCCAGCTCATAAGCTCGTGCAGGGAAGAATCATGATGGCAATATAGCAAACACATCACAATAAATCTTTGCACTGGACCGGGGCCAAGTCACAAGGATAATGAGCTGCTATTTCCCCATTATGCTCACTCTTGTATTCATCAGAGGTGGAGTTTCCAAACGTTCATCACCCATTGAAAGGTTGTGGCTCCACTGACACTTTTATTTGAATTCTGCATTATAAAGGGAATTAATTGTTCCCAGTTAGTTCCTGATGAGGGGAAACGGAGTATCAAGAAGCATTCTCTGAGTGAGCTCTGTGTATATAATTTAAATGCGTTTGTTTAGCTGACATTTGGTAATAATAACCTGTGAAAGCTGGTTACTACACTGCAGAGCACTTGCAGGGGAGTCATCCATCTGTTGTGGAGATGGCTCACTTTAAAAGCAAGGAGAAGCAGAATTGTTTTCAGTAAGTTCACATCTTTGTTAGCCTCCAGTGCCTGTTGCCATCCAAATGTTTTTACAGCACCAAAATGAGGAGCCTCCTCTAAGCTCATATCCTGGGGTTATTTATAACATATCATATAGATATGACTCAGGATTACACCTCATATAGAGAACATTATATATGAGAAGACTGTGAGAATGTTCTTGGCTATATTAAGGATGTAGGAAGGCTAAAATTGGTCACAAACACATGCTTTACGCACAGATATATTCTCTCCTAAAGCACGTTTTGATATAAAGTGCGATGCCTCCGCACTATCTGTACACCAGAACAAGAAATGCTTATTTTTAATTCTCTGAACATCTAATTTTACACAAATAGGCCATCTCTAAATGGCACGCAGTGTATCACGACTTGGTGGAGACGCGCTGTTACGCAAAACCTTTATAAAAAAAAAAAAAAAAAAGAAGCCACCTATTTGGCCTCAGTGAGCGAAATACGGAAGAGGAGAGGCTTGGCTCGTGCTTTATAAATTGCCAGACATTATGGTGTGGATGCAGGCTGCACGGTATGCGGACAAACAAAAGCACATAATGCACGTTGAAAGCGCATTAATAGTTCCGCCTCGGGGCTGTTTAAACAGGAGTTTGGCGGCGACCAGTCAGCCAGCGGCAGGTCACATGTTGCAGCGTCATTGTGTAGTAAAGTTACTGTAGTTGCAAAGAGGCTCCTCATTTCAGCTCCAGAGGTCTCTCATCCCGTGCTGCTGCTGCTGCTGCTGCTGCCGCTGCTGCTGCTGCGGCGTTTCCAGCATGCGACAACTTCACTTTCAGACGATCTCCAAAGGAGCCGTGCAGCCATGGGAGTGCATTACCTCATCCATGCAATTTCCACCATCAATAATTTAATCTATTTGCTCCAAAGCTGAAGAGATATCCTGAAGCAGCGTGTGTCGGGAGAGTACAGAGAAGGAAAATATCGCTTAAGTTAAAAAAAATTACTCAGGGAGTTGTCCAAAACATCCCACAGATGACACTACTGTCCTGTTGAATGCTCTGTTTTACGACTTGGGCAGTAAAAGGTATGTGTCTGCTTGTTTTTCGATAAGTTTGTTTGAAGCACTTTGGCTTTGTTTGATGCTGCTTGAGAAAAAGACAAGAGGTGTGTATGTGCGTGTGTGTGTGTGTGTGTGTGTGTTGGGGGGGGGGGGGGGGGGGGGTAGAAGGGGGAGGAGGTGAGGTGGAGGGGGGTCTAAAAGTAGCTCGATCAAGTCCGGTTCTCCTGCGAACAGACAGCGCCGCAGCCCGAGAGGGGATATGTGTAACCTTATCCTCTCGTTCATTAATAAAAAACGGAGTTATTATGTTGATTGGGTTTCCAGAGGAGAGCACGAGCTCAGCAGATGTAATCTCGAGTAAAGAAAAAAAAGAAAAAGACTTGTTGTTTCATTATTAGAGCAGCCTGAGCAACTTGTTATTATTAGGCTATTTCTCGTAAGTTACAAAGTGGAAACAGTCCAGCAGCGCGCCTTCATATGAAACCAGCCACGTTTGAACATTTAACGGCAGCTTTCTGCTCATAAATAACTCAATAAACTCTTTGTTCAGGGTGTGAGGCTATATTATTATAATCTCGGACCCTCCTGCACGGTGAACACACACACACAAACGCAAAACTCCAGACATTTTTTTTGCACGGTTGTTTTGGAGGGGAAAAAAACTTTGATGAACTCATTAAGACTTTATAGGAAACCCGAGACCTAAACGCCCAGCTCCACGGCGGCCAACATACAAGGTTGGATCTACTTCTTGGTGTTGTGTGCTCGTACTGAATAACTTAAGAAAATACTGGCCAGAATGATTAAAATAAAGTCCTGTTTATAGAGTGGTGGAAAGCTGGCTCATTTTTGACAGCTTCGTGTAAAAATATCTGGATCATAGCAGTACGCACGAGCTGCACGGATGATGGTTTAATGATGAATTAATGATGTGCTTTCCAAAAAATGCACATTAGGGCCAAATTTACTGTCAGACTTGTGACTAAATGGCATATAAGTGAACTTTACGGTGTATTTTCAATTATGCACAAGCAAAACTGGCTGTGCGTCCTGGAAAAATACTTTGTTTTTGCCTTTTCTATCTATCTATCTATCTATCTATCTATCTATCTATCTATCTATCTATCTATCTATCTATCTATCGTGTTTCACATTAGGGAGGGAAAGAGAGATGGGAGGGAGAAAGAGAAGGAGCTCTTATTATTTCACGGTCTCACACGCCCTCTAGTGTACAAAGTGTGGAACTGCAGCACTTCATTTGGAGCTGTAAGTCTGTTGGTTATTTTAGTGGTTATGTTTCAGAATTGGTGATTCATTAAGGGTTTAAAATTAACACATTTCTGAGAAGATTATAATTTCAAGAGCTAATAAACACATGGTAAAGTAGAGTTTTGCACATTCAGGGATGGGTACATATCCTCAATTATGGTTTTACCATTTTACTGTATGTGTTGCTACTTTCAATTGTCCGCTGTTGCACACAGTGTGGGAGGGAAGCAACGACTCATTTGGATAGCACGGATCACTCAGCAGCTATTTGAATGCCGGGCTTTCTGTGGCAGTGGCCGGGGTTGGCCTGGAGGCCAGGTATAATCCCTTAGTGATGCTCATCTATTACTAAACATGCTCTGAAACTGTGTCAGATTGAAAACAGATCTCAAGGAAGCGAGCTTCCACATGTGTCAGCCATTACTGCAGACAACTCTAATTGCCTTTTTTGTAAAGTGCTGCATTGTGGCACACAAGGGGTCCTCGGGTAAAAAAAAAAAAAATGTTGATATCGTGTGCTGCATGTTTTTTCTTCTCAACATTTGGCTTTGTACATGTTGAACGTGACAAAACATGTTGCTAGGTAAATGGCTCTAACCCAGCACGTTGTTGAGGAATTGAACAAAGACGGATGCCCACAAGGGAGCAGCGGTAGCGCCAGAGAACAAATGTTGCTATAGGTCGTGCATTTCTATTCAAATGTAGTGGGCACATTTTCCCTCTTTCATCTCTCCTGTTTGATGTTTATTTTCCCTTCTAACGGTTCCTAAGATATCATGCACGCCGTTGGTGAAGATGAAGCCATAAAGTGTGCTGACATGTGCAGGGAGGCTGGGGAGCATTACAGAACGTGTAATAATACTAGCTGTGCTAGTCCTTTCATGCTTTAGAGAAACTTTTCAACATCTGTCAAAGGAGTCATTTATCACTTTAATCCCCACCTGGCACAAAGAATAAATGCGAGGGTAAGTTACATATCCCCAGCATACAGCGGCGCTCTCAAAGCAGATGAACAGGTGGTCATCTAGAGACGACAAAGCCAAACAGTAGACAGAGTCCACACACTCACCTGCTCCTATTGTTCTGGGTGTTTCATGCTCTAGGTGTGTTGTCTTGAATAAAGGCGTGTTTGCGGGCTTTATCTCCCTCTTATCTCACGTCAAGTGATGTTTGGGCAAAAGAAGTGTCATACTTGGACAGCCGGGACACTTGGTTTATTGTGTGACACAGCTGGATTGGTGTGATCTGTCTGGATTTCATTTAAAAGTGATGAAACTATAGCACAAGACACAAAACAGACAGAAGATATGAGATAAAAGAAATGGCACCGTGCCCAACCACCTCGTTGTGTTAGATATTTTTATAACCAGTCGTCACAAAGCTGGTCCAGAGGCTCCAAAAAAGTACATTTTATTCCAAACATTCCTCCATATGTAGTCCCTCCCTCGCTTTATTATTCATGCTCATTGTGTTAACTCGCAAGCCGCTTTTTCATTAACTGTGAAATCCAGCAGTGCACATAAAATGTTCCTTCACTGGATGTATAAAACAAGAGCAAACCAATCAGTTGTCACATTTAGCCTCTAGTAGATATAAGCCAGAGATTCTCCGCCAGTCCCACAGCAATTAAATGATTCATTGGCTTTATCGCATTTTAACAGGATGTTGATTGAGAGCATAAGCCATATTGATTGTCCTGATGGAAACAGGAAATCACAGAGATAGAAATAAAATCATTTGTTGTTCCCGGTGTGAGGATACCCGGGGGAACGGCATGCAATTGCACACTGTTGAGTGGCATTACCCCCAGCAACCTCCTCCCCTCCATTCTCTCCCCTATGGAGACCTGGAAGAGACGTCATCTGTGGTTGTTATGCTGCGAAATGACGCTGGCACTCTCTCCACCCCCTGCTACTGCAATATTACCCCTGTGGTCTGTTACGGAAGATGCAGCACTCTTCGTCTGCACCATTTCCAGCATGAAGTTTGACGCCTAACAGTAATCAGCCCTCTGCCTTCATTTCCGTCATGTGGAAGTGGAACCATTTGAGCGCGATGCTGATAATAATATCAGCCTAAATGCATCCTACACATAAAGCTCGTGACTGGCCTCGATCCCGTAAAACCTACATGATTTTCTGTGCTGGGAAGCCTCGCAGAGATTTCTTGTTACTGGAACAAAAAGCTTAACAATATTAGAGGGTTAAAAAAGCTTCACAAACAGGCTTTTACGAACAGTATTTAATGAAAAATTGATAATTAGCTTCTTATTCTTGGCTTTGTCCTCGTTGTTTTAATTGGTGAGAGGAAAAATACCCTCATCTCCCTGCAAACACATACAAGCCAGCCCCTCCCCATGCACCCCCCCCCCAACACACACACTCTCACACTCTGGAGGTGCACGTCACTGAGCTCGGGGAATGAGTGGCTCATTAAGAAGAAGGATGTGATATTCTGAATAGAGACTGTGAGACTCCCAGCACATCTATTTATAGACGAGATATCTCTATGGCAGTCACCGTGGTGTTGGTTAATTGCAGCCACGGCCCCTGATACCAATTAAGAATGAAACAAATGCTTTTAAGGTGGGGTTTTTGCTCCTCCCTTACTGTAAAGGTCCTCGTGTCCGTCCTGAGTGCATTCAGGAGTGTGTTTGCTCGCCGTGTTTTCCTGTATCAAGTTGGGACATGCAGAGTGCAGTCAAAGCCTCGGTCAGGCTATTTTTAAATGAGCCCCTGTGGAAAGCAAGATCTAGATTTTCTTTTCATTATGGTTGCTTTTATATCTCGGGCTGTTGGATGTCCACCCATTCATTGATTTGCTGTGAATCTTAGAGCTTCTCAAAGGTAAGGGATGCATATGTGCTCAGGCGATGTATGTACAGTATTACCGCTACACCTGGCTCTTTTTTTTTCTCCTCCTCCCTCCTCCTCCTCCTCCTCCCCCTGGCAGCGCTTTGCTTATCTTGTGAGTTGCTCGGGATCGGTACTTCACAGTGCAGGGAGGATGACACATCTTTCTGTCATTCAGTTTCCTCATGACATCCTGTTAGTTCATCCTGCAGTGCTCTCGCCATCCACCTGCCAAAAACAAACAGTGTCCCTCAACAAACTCCTGATTCCCGTACACGACTGGAAGGTTTAGTATCAGACCTGTCTTACAGCGCAGACCAGTTTTTCAAAAAGAGATAAATAATACTGCAGCAGCAGCGGTGTTTGTCAGAGCTGACACAAACACAACAGTTCCCACTCAGTCAGTCAGTAAGTGCTGTCCATATTGGAAGTTGATAATGGTTGTTATGTTAGCGGGACAACGTCATAGTCAAGAGATAATACATGAGCAAACAAGGCGAACAAAACCGTATCCTTATGTCAACACGTGCACAGCTTTTTTCCAAATTTCGTGCCAGATCAAAATTTGAGCCCGAACAAGCATCCATTATACTACTGACATATCAAAAAATCCAAAAACATAAAGGTTAACAATGTAGAAATCCACCGTGTCTTTTATAAAGTTTGAAAAAAATGGTGACGGTATGAGCTTTCAAAACTGACAGCAATGATTCAGGCAGTGTGGGATGAGTGACAGGCTTGGCCATTATAAAACTACACATCCCTGCACACACACTGCACACACACTGCACAGTTTAACACACCAGTAAAACAACAACAACAACCTTATAAATAATAACAAGCCTGTAAGGATGTAGTGACATCTATTTGTGTGATCTTATCTTTTGTAATAAGCAATCTCTTTGATGCTCAGCACAGCTTTTGTGCACGGCTGCCAACAAATGAAAATCTAAGCCAGACCTCACATAGGAACAGAGTGATTACAGTTTGCAAACAATTTGAAAACACTGATGACACGGCGCCAATATCAGTTTAATAAAAACATTTTGTGATAATTCCAAAAGCTACTGGCTCTCTTTTTGGCTTGCAAAGAAAGAGTAGAGGGTGTAAATAATAAGAAAGGCTTCCATGGTGCATTATGGATCAAGAATAAGCTAACTTCATTGAAAATGCTCTTTGACTAACCGTCTTCTTCTCTCCCCCCCTCCTCCCCTCTTGTTTTCTGTCTTTCTCTCCCCCTCCAGTTCCACCAGGTTAGAAGAGTGATGACCATCCTGTTCCTTACTATGGTTATTTCATACTTCAGTTGCATGAGAGCTGCGCCCCTGAGAGACGCCCCGGGCATGCGGGGCCATCGGACGGAAGGCTACTTGGGCGCCGCTGCGACGGCCGCGCGAGGCCACGGGACTCCACAGAGTGGCGGCGGGCCGGGCCAGCGCGGGGAACTGCCCTCACTCACAGACACGTTTGAGCAGGTGATAGAGGAGCTGCTGGAGGTGGAGGGAGAGGCGGCGCAGCTGGGACAGGGGGCTGATAAGAGCCAGGGAGGTGGGGGCCCGTCCTCTGTGGTCACCACGGAGACCAAGGATGTCGACCTGTACGACTCGCGGGTGATGATCAGCAACCAAGTGCCTTTGGAGCCGCCGTTGCTCTTTCTTCTGGAGGAATACAAAAACTATCTGGATGCCGCTAATATGTCCATGAGGGTGCGGCGACACTCCGATCCCTCGCGGCGTGGAGAGCTCAGTGTGTGTGACAGTATTAGCCAGTGGGTGACAGCTGTGGATAAAAAGACGGCAATAGACATGTCTGGGCAGACAGTTACCGTCATGGAAAAGGTCCCTGTCCCCAATGGCCAACTGAAGCAATACTTTTATGAGACCAAATGCAACCCCATGGGGTACACAAAGGAGGGCTGCAGAGGAATAGACAAGCGGCATTATAATTCCCAATGCAGGACAACCCAGTCCTACGTGCGAGCGCTTACCATGGATAGCAAAAAGAAGATTGGCTGGCGGTTTATAAGGATAGACACTTCATGTGTATGCACATTGACCATTAAAAGAGGGAGATAGTGTATAAAATGTATAGATTTTATTGAAGAGTTTAAAAAAGAGAATACAGAGAAAATATCTATTTGTATATATACATAACAGGGTAAATTATTCCGTCAAATGAAAATTTTATGGACTGCATGTAAAAAAAGATGAAGTTTATACAGTAAAAGTGATACTACAGTCTATTTATTGAACATATTCATGACCTTGTAAACAATTAAAAAAAATCTGATCAGTCATTTGCGCCCAGTTTAAATTACTATATCACATCCCTCAAGACATTGTGATTTGTTTACGTTGCCAAGAATTAGAAAATGAAGGAAAAAAACAGGCAAGGAATGAGAGAGGACAGTTCCATCTTCAAAAGCTTGCATGCTGCTTCAATTGTGAATTGAGAAATTCTCCACTTACAAAAAAGGATACGATGCTGACCAAAAAACATTCCGTTTACATATTCAGCAGAAAACAATTTTCCTCTCGAGTAATTTATCTGTTTACTGTTCTAAACTTCTCAAGGTAATGTTGGACTTACATACTATGTCAAGGTGCTGTTGTCAAAGCTTTGCTGTTTATTTTTTTATCCCCACCAGAGGACAAGATATATTTAAAAAAAATTATATATATATATATATTTATGTGTGTATATATATGTATGTGTATATATATATATATATATATACATATATATACATATACGTATATATATACACATAGAAAATCTATTCATTGACATGTTTCTGGGTTAATATTATTCATTTTGTATGTTGTGAAGTTGTTTGCAATATTAAACTGAAATATTTGAAGAAATAAAAATGACTATAGGCAACTGAAAAACAAAATCAATGTCGATAAAGTTTCAACAGTGCATTTCCAGGCAGGATAAACTTTATTATACAGACAGGCAGGCGGGGAGGAAGGCAGGCACACACATTTACACACACGCACGCTCACAAATGCTGCCAAAGAACGACTAAATTAAAACCCTGAATGACCGGGATGCTCAATAAATTTTACAGGCTGCGAGAAAATAAGGTGTTTTCAGCAGCAAGAAGTCGATCCATATAGTGACAGCAATGATGGCAGCGTTACGGGTGGAAAGAATGTATATTTTGCAGCTCTTTCGTGTTATTTTGAGAAGGGAAAAAGTGACATAAAAACGAGTTCCTGTTCCCCACCAGCACATTACTGAAACACAAACTGACTTTCATACTTTGGTGTTTATACACAAGTTTTCAGTGATTTACATTGTTTTTACTCCAGCTGCACATGTAATATTTCACAATCAAACAAGAAGTCTAGACAACCACAAGTACTCTGGGTTTGACAGTGATGCATTCATCCAAACATTTGTGTACAATAAAACCAAACGGCCAACTGTTCCTCATTAGTAGATGGTAAACCCATCTTTACACCATCACAGATTTTATGCAGCTGTACATTAACTGTGATCAGAAGACGAAGCCTGTGTCGGTATCTGGGTTAAAAAAGAAACCGCTGCAGCTTCGTATCAACATTCCCTCCAGCAGATTATAACTCATAGTGAGCATTACATAGTGGGAACTCGCTGCTTGCCAAGTCTAGACGCCACAGTTTAAGGTCGTAGTGGAATAACAATAAAATGTGTTCAACTTTTCAACTTAACACCACAAAACACTTCCACAGTTACCAATAATAAGACATATTTTAGAAAGAGAAGACACTCATAAAAAAAGCTTCATCGCAAGCTTTATTTTTGTCTTATATTTGTGCCACATGTGATCCCAACCATCTCATTTTACTTCTTCGTCATCCACCTCAAGGTAAGTGCGACCTCTGAGGAGAAACTGGATCTGGCATTTTGAGATTTGGAAAACAGATGGCTGAAAAGAGAAAACTTTTTTCATGAATCAAGGAAAAGATGTTCCACTTTCTTCTCTATTTGTCTTGGATCCTCCAGAGGAGGCTGATGAAGATGCTGTGAGTTACTTTTCTTATACAAAAGCTTAGAACAAATAGAGAGTCTGTACGCCATCTCTGAGGAAGCATGCAGTAGTGTCGCTCAAATAATCCCCAAGTAAAAGACACTAAGGTTTCTCAAAATGGCAAACCAGGTAAGAAGTTATTCAGTTATCCTACAGGAAGAAAATCAGTTTCTCTGCCTTGCTTTTCACAGAAAATCCACCTTAACACAGAATTAGAATGATTTAATAACATTTAAACAACCTGTCTGAGCACTAACACATTCTCAGCATACAAGACAGTTAATCACAACTTAAGCCAGATATTTTAGACGAGGTATGAGCTGCTCCATCTATCATAAGTAGGAGCCTCGGGCGTTTTTTGCTTAATTAACAAGGCTTAAGTAATAGAAAACTGCCATTCGCTAATCACACAGTTATTAAAGTAATGGACTCTGAAATTACCATTTGTCTTTGAGTCAGAATAAAGATTGTATTGTCTGTTGTGCATAAATCATGCATGGGAATATATCTTGCAGTGTGATGTCGTATTATTTTGACCCAGAGAAGAAAGAAAAGTGGCACCCTTTTTTCTTTATTACAAAAACAATGAGCCTATTGATTAAAAAAAGGACAATAAATGCTGCTGCTCCACTAAATGAGGGTCCTGCATTCAAGTGTGCTGTGCATCTGGCCACACCCCAGTCAGTGATGTCACAGCAGGTGTATTTCATCAGCTGTCAGAGGCAAAGCACTTTGTGTGTCATCACCAACCGGGGTGTGGTCAGAGGTGAATCATGCTTGAAAGTTACAGCCCACAGGGAGCAGTGCAGCAGCAGTTTTCTGCAGACTTGAGTGTGCTGGAGTCTCAACATGTGCTGCAAGTCAACCAGCAGAGGGCAGCAGAGAGAGCATTCCCTCCCAGGTGTCAGCAGAAAGCCAAAGAAGATTCTGGCTGGTCTCAGATTGTCACCAATAATACACAGGACGTCATGTAACACTGTCTTGAGCTATGAGCATCCATGTAAAGGTGCAGCACAGCTGATGAATAATGCATTGACGCACAGATCACTGCTGATTGTGTGATCCTTCAGTAGTGACATGAGACCACCTTCAGTGGGCTAAACACAAGGCACCAAAAGAGTGCTTGTCCTCATTTCATGTCATCATCACATAGAACTTAACCCAATACCTCATCTCAAAGTTAAACTTGACTCTATTTAGTAACCAACATTTAGAGTGGAATTAAACTTCAGTAATGAAATAGGCACCAAGGCATAAGAGGTGTAAGACAAATGAAGGAAAACATAGAGTTGAAGAGTGTAGAAATTACTGTTTGTCCAACATTAACATTTACATTTAGTCATTTAGCAGACGCTTTTATCCAAAGCGACTTACAGGAAGAATAAACAACAACACATCGTGGGTGATGTAATTGATATGTATGATGTATTAAATTGTGAGATATGTGCATTAAAATCACATAAGGCAAGATAAGTTAAGATAAGAGAGAGTAAAAATGATATATATATATATATATATATATATATATATATATATAATTTATATATATATATATAATTTTATATTTTATATATATATATATATAATTTTATATTTTATATATATATATATATATATATATATATATATATATATTGTTTGGAAAATAAAATACTGACTCATTCATATTATTCAGGAAAGAGGCATTCAGTGTTGGCTCATGAACATTCGCTTACTATGAAAAACAACGGCATTATTTCGGTAGGTTTTCCACTTTTCCGTGGTTACCTGAACGCACCATGACACTGGCAGCTAGCCTAGCCGGCTAACTTGGCTAATCTGATTTATCGTCTCGGTTAAGCGCACGTAACGTTAGCCAGGATTACCATATTTAGTTTTCCCATATCTGGAGTTCAACGTAATATCTGCCTGACACCAAATACACACTAATTGTCCAGAATGGCATCGCTTGGGGAGCCCGTGCGGTTGGAAAGAGGTAAAGTTAATTGGCTAGCTAGCGTTAGCTGAGAAATATTTGTTGTGATCCAGGGAGACATTAGCTTAAACTAGCTTAGGTAGCATTAGCTGAATATAGGTGGTGATGGCTTTTGACAGCATACTTTCTTGTTTTAGTTGACTAACTTTGCGTTAACGATGTCTTGCTGATAGCCAATATTTATGGCTTTCTCTAATTGTGCATATTCAGGGCACTGAGCGAAAGTAACGATAGTTTTCACGGCTACATTGTTTTACTTAGCACACAAGCTAACTAGCCAATATTAGTGACATCCTAGGTGTGTTAAAGGAGCAACCATTGCCTGTTTATTACGATTTTTATAAATCTTATGTATTTACAGTATATAGGCTCAGTGGATGCCAGCATAAGTGAGGTTGTATACACTTTGTTGCACCAGCTTGATTATAAATAGCAGAAAGGGCGAAGAAATATTTACATTTCAGTGGAAATGCTGACATTAGCTCCTGCTGTGTCTGCTAAGACACTGTGGGTTTACTTTAACAAGCCCCCACCCAACTAATGTGCCCTTAAGCTGAAGAGAAGCACTGAGTATATGTGAAACAATCACTACGTTGTTGCTTTTATCCAAAGCGACTTACAGGAAGAATAAACAACAACACATCATGGGTGATGTAATTGATATGTATGATGTATTAAATTGTGAGATATGTGCATTAAAATCACATAAG
This sequence comes from Centropristis striata, assembly GCF_030273125.1. Taxonomy (NCBI): domain Eukaryota; kingdom Metazoa; phylum Chordata; class Actinopteri; order Perciformes; family Serranidae; genus Centropristis; species Centropristis striata. The sequence continues at coordinate 7,253,323 of NC_081518.1, forward strand.
GTAAGATAAGTTAAGATAAGAGAGAGTAAAAATTATATATATATATATATATATATATATATATATATATATATATATAATTTATATATATATATATATATATATAATGTATATATATATATATATATTATTTTATATTTTATATATATATATATATATATATTGTTGTAGGAAGTTGTAGCTTCTGGTTTCAATTATTCACTTCCTCCTCGCTATTAAAATCGAACAAATAAACTACTTGCAAACATGTTATCAAAACATTGGAGGAAAACAGCTCACACATGTTTTTGTCATTGTATGTTGGTGTAATTTACTCCTAATTGGATTTATTTTGACAGAGCAGCTGATAATGTTTGACCCCATCCCCTCTGTGGTAGCAGAAGTAGTTACTCAGTAGTATAACACAATGTTCATGTTTTGCTGGCATTGAATGGACTAAATGAAGGTGCATTATGTTTATTTCATTATTTATCAATAAGCACTGCAACTTGCTCTGGAGTGCAATTTGTGAAAGTTGCTTAAGTTATGGAGCTTCGCAGATAATTTTATTTATGGTAGACAAACAGTGTTGCAAGCCAAAACAAGCTTCCCCACAGGGAGTTTTTCTTTTATAATCAAACAAATGTTATGCAAGTCAAGGCAAATTCAATCACAGACTAATTTAAGACATGTTAATTGACATAAGTTATTAATTCATTATTTTAGATCCTCATTATGTGGCAAAAGCACCGAGTTTTTGCTGAACTTATTTATAGTTTCATTAGTACAGCTGGAGTACTGACATTAGGAAGCTGTCATTTCCTTTGGGATTCTATTTTCAGACATGAGTAAAAAATATCTTTGATGGTGGTTTGTGTGTTCTTGTTGACAGATATTAACCGTGCTGTTGAACTGCTCGATAAGCTCCAGAGGACAGGAGAAGTGCCTCCCCAGAAGCTGCAGGCGCTGCAGAGGGTCCTACAGAGTGAATTCTGTAACGCTGTCAGAGAGGTGAGACCCTTTGTCTGTGCTATTCCGAAAACACTTAAACGCAGAATGAGTAGGATTTGTATGTCATGGTTTGTAAAACACAACATTCAAGGTTGGCCCCTCCTCTCCGACACTCACAACAATTAATTAGCCAGTGAGTTTAGCAATCTGTAGCCCAGCTAGCTAATAGATATAGTATCCACACAAGAGAGTTTAGGGAAGCTTCCATCTCGGGATTAGTGTGTCAGCCGAGCCACGCCCAGAAACGTCCTGAACACATCAAAATGAAAAGAAAAGGGAAAATACAGCAAGAGGGTGGGGTCTCTGCAGATACAGACACAGCCATACACTTAATCATAAGTGATGATTGAGGATTACTTTTTTTATCAGTCTTTTCATTGTGTTTTTGGAAAATCTACTCATTTTGCTTTTCTCTTTTCCCTTTTCTCTTCTGGTGTATTTAAACGTGTTTAAAAACTGAATTTGGTTTGTCAACTTTCTGTTAATCTTCAGGAAATGTGGAGAGCTGCTGCTCCGATGTGACTAAATATTGTCCAAAATCTCTCTTCAGGTTTATGAACATGTGTATGAAACTGTGGACATCAACAGCAGTCCTGAGGTCAGGGCCAACGCCACAGCGAAGGTACACAAGTCCAAAAACATCTAATACACGAGAATCTCTTTCTAATCTTAATTTCAGGCCATTTGTTTCTCTTTATTTGAACGCCTCATATTGAGAGAAATAAACACAGTGCATTTGGAAAGGTTGAACAAAAACCCTTTGTTTATTTGTAGGCTACTGTGGCAGCTTTTGCAGCAAGTGAGGGACACTCACATCCACGTGTCGTAGAACTGCCCAAGACAGAAGAAGGCCTGGGTTTTAATATAATGGGTGGAAAGGAACAAAACTCGCCTATATACATCTCACGGATCATCCCAGGAGGCATCGCTGACCGACATGGAGGCCTGAAGAGAGGCGACCAGCTGCTCTCCGTTAATGGGGTGGTACGTTCAACTCACAGCATCATGACTTTAGCATGACACCAACTTCAGTCTGATGACATGTCCACATTTAAGGCTCAATGCATTTCCATACATTTAGTCAAAGCTGATGTTTAAGTGAATTCAACATCCGTCTTAACAGCGTCACTTACACACTTACTTTTATGTCACTTTGCCTGTTTTTACCATGAATTTTGTCACTCACATGGTACATTTTTATTGTGATTGTCTCTCCGAAGCTCACCTGAACTTCCTTAGCAGAGAACTGAGTTAACAGCGAAATGTAGCTTTTTATGTTTAGTATGTCCAACTCCAAGGAAGACATGTGACTCCAGAAATAAGGCAACAAAGGAATATTTTCATCTGAATTAGTAGTAGAAGCTGATAAACAATAGCCAGTTATTAGGATTTTATAGAGCCTCCATTCAAACTGACCTAACACAAAGTGGATATCGGAAGAACTATGTTTTAAACTAACCCTGTCAACTTTTATGTTTTAGTAGTTTGTCCTCAGTTCGACAGTGAGGACACTCAAGCATTTCCTCGTGCATGTATGCAACACATAATCCTTCCAATAGTTTTACACTGTTTCACTGATCGGCTGTTGGTGGTTGTAAGAATCGCAGCCATTAAATGTAGCAAGGCACCAACAGCGGCTGCAAGGAGACGGCGAGTAAACAAATGTGGATGTAAACAATAAAGGTTTAAAATTCTTCTGAAAATTGGCTGTCATAACCTTTTATGAGGAAGGAAAATGCATTCAACACATTTTTATTAGGCTTTACGGACACACACATTGGTGAGAAAAAGTGAACGTATGTAATATATTTTTATTTATGTGTAAGTCAGCAGATGTGCTTCGTTATTGTGAAATTCCAGTATCAGCCAAAGACGATCATCCAATTGATTTTTGTTTATTGCTCGGTTTGTTCTCTCACTAAAATGTCCAAGTTTAAAACTTTTATATATAAGTCGAGCCAGGCTGCCAAACCTTATGCTGGAGTTATGTTCTCCCATACCTATAAAGCACTGAGGTTATTGCTTCTTCCATAGGTTATGACATTCCTTGTGGCTTAACAATTGCCCTCAGTATATTGGTTTTTGGATTATAAACCTATAAAAACGGTAGACTTTATTACAGTTGTTTTGCCTCTCTGCGATAAAATTTTACAGTATGTTTTTGTGTGTTTTTCCAGAGTGTGGAAGGTGAGCACCACGAGAAAGCTGTGGAGCTCCTCAAAGCAGCTCAGGGCACAGTGAAGCTGGTAGTAAGGTACACCCCCAAAGTCCTCGAGGAGATGGAGTCACGCTTTGAGAAAATGAGGTCGGCGAAGCGCCGGCAACAGAACAACTACCCCCAGTAGGATTTTTCTGTATTGATGCCCAGCTCCCATGTCTCTCCTCCTCTAGCCTTCTGGCCATATGTTCTGGTCTCTTTCTTATCTCCCTGCCCCCAAAAAAAACAAACAAACACAGCTTTAGTTTTAGTTCCCACTCACACATGCTGTTTATTGTGCTTCTACCCTTTTCTGTAGCATTTTTAATATTCGCCATTGTTAAACGGGACACTACAACTCTAGACAAACACTATGATGATCATGATTGTCGGTGTAGTCGGTCGCTCACACGTGTGCATTATTTTTGAATTGACAATTTGAATGCGACTCTGAGTGCTTTTGAGACCAACTACACGATTCCTTTGACTGGAAAGGTAGTGTTTTTAATTGTTTTATCACAACCACTACCAAGTGCCTCAGGGCAAACACGTTTATCTTATGTACTCTGTTCACCATTATATTTTTCTTTTTAACAGTTTTGAGTCAAGTACAGGTAATTAAATGCTTGTGGCAGGAACTACTCCATGCTTTGCATCTGTTTTTCTGAAAAAGATCATTTGATTTGATGTAAATACATGGTAGACATATGTTTAAAAAACCCTTTAACTGTGCAAAGGTGAAAAAAGATGCAGTTTTATTTTTGTTGCCACTCTACAGGCATGTCTGGAGGAGTAGATGACAGTTTGAATTATTTAAAAAAAATAGTAATATGTGGGATAATAAGGGAAACCACAGAAAGGACACTTCAAAACAAAATGATGGATTATGTTTTCAGATTTTTCTCCGGGCTTACCTTTTTAAGTCTTCTAACGTCATAGCACACTATAAAAAGCTCAGCAGCTACTGTAAGTGATGTAATGGGGTCTCAGCAACTTTTGAACTAAATTCCTGCCAACACAGAGACTCGCATTTCTACTTTTATCGAAGTAATAAGCAAAGACCTCGCTGTCAGAATGACATGAGACGAAACCTGTTCAGCTTCTGATTAATTCATCTTCACATAAATCACGAATGTACTGTATGTCATGTTTTTTGCCAGATGCGGTACTTAATGAGAAGTCAGTTAAAATCTGTCTTTGATCTTCTTTTTTTTTTTTAAACTGCTTGTTTGCATCATTCAGTGAAAATTCAGAAGGAGGAAAAATAAGACATTCATATCAAGCAATCTCTTTAGGTCACATAAATGCCTAATGTGAGCTTCCATCATTGTTAAATACATTCAGTAGCATGGCTGTTTTATGGCTACTCCATATCCAGACTTTACACAGTGTTTTGGGGGAATATGCTGTAAATCTGTTTAATTGGCATATTTATTTTTTTTGTAAGTTTTTAACTTTGTTTTTTCTTTGTGTGTGGAGTGTTTGTCAATGAAAAAATCACTTCATTTGAACTTTTTTTTCCACTTACATCTTTAAATGTTTTGAATGAAATACAGCAAATGACACCAGTGCTGCAATAAGATGTACAGAAAATGTCTTGAAATTTGAATAACAGTTTACTTTTATGATGCTTACACTCCATTCAAAGACAAGTACCCCTATTCATTTCAATCATACCCTTTTTTGTCTTTTTTATCATCTTTAACACTCTTCTTTCCTCCATTATAGCCAACATTTTACTGGCAACCATGTACACTGTATGTAATATACAAACTGCACAATATGTTAAAATAAGAATGATGATGACAAACATTTTGTTACTAAATACTGCCAAACAGTCAAGCTTGTTCTGATATGCGGTTTTAAGCAGGTTAATGTAAAAAAACATGTCAATAACCCCGCAACGTACTGTAAATGTAGGCTTTTCTCTCACAATTACAACACTTTTAAACAATGTTTTTATAGTTTTAAAGTGTTTGCAGACTGCATGTTTAGCTACCAATGGATATTTCTTCTTATGATGTGGAATATTAATGCTTGATTTAGAAGCCTGAATCCTAACCTCATGCTACATGCACCATGTAACTCAAACAAGTCTGCAAGTCATGACTTTATTTAGCATATTTAACCATTTAAACATGAGTATACTTTTTTTTTTTGCTTTCCCAGCAAGGGGAAAAAATGAAGTAATTTCAATAAAAATGACATAAATGTCCCCCAAAATCAATTATATTCCAGAGACTTATTCACAAACGTGTTTTGTTTCAGACAGTAGATGCAGTATGATGTATATAGAATGATGTGAGCCGTACTATTGTCCGGTCTCAGGAACAACAACTCACATCATTGAGAGAGGAAGGTAGTAATGATGAAAAGATTTATTTAACTGGTATAAAGTTAGGTGGATGGTGGATAAAGTAACAGAAACGCACGGCCTTGTGTGAATGCAGGAAAGCTTTGCCTTCAGTCTCTTTGAATGGTGTTTGTTCTCTGATTTTGAACTGAATTTCTTTTTGTGGCAGCGTAGTGTTGAATGGAAGTCCAGTCGAGTCATGACCGACATGACATAATGCCTAATCAAATATCTAAACCGTTTTTGTGACCAAAGCACCTGAAATGAGATCCCTGTGTAGCTGCCTCTGTGCTGCAGTTACTCTTTCATTTGGTGATTTCGTTATTTTATCCACCATCTCTTATCATACAGTGCGGTTCTATAAGGACAGCTGCCGATGACATCAATTGCTCCAGAAAATTATAAACAGCTAATTCAAAAGTATTGAAGTCCATTTGTACTTTTTGGCATAAAAAGATGTATTATTTTCTCCAAAATATGCCTTTGAGATGCGCATCACTAAATATACCGAACAAAAAGTGCTCAGAAATTGCATCAGAAGTTGCAGAAAGATTGGATTATTTTTCCAAAAGAAAATGAGTTATCATTAGTTACCTGTTTAAATAATTGGAACTGAAATTATCGTTTGCTTAAGTAACATTTAGAGCAAATAAAATGATCTTTGGATTCATACTTTTGTTTGTAACAGCTCGACATAATGTCCGTTATTACTGTCAACTTGACGTCTGCTGTTCCTTTAAATGTCAGGTTATATTCAGTCAAGTCAGTGGAAGATATCTTTTTCCAGTCTTTAATAATGCTTTGAATATAGTAATAAAATCATGATACGTGACGATCACATGACCCAGTTGTATTTCAGTGGGTGTGCTCCCTGTGAACCATTACCCCTTTCAGAAAAATGCTGATTTTTTTTGGGACAAATTACAAAAACAAAAACGCACAGTACTGCAAAAACTGAATGCAAAACCAATTATCTATGCAAGGACATTTAGACACTTTGGAAATGTCCTGTAATGGTGCAAAATTGTTGTCATTTTACCGCAGAATGTTATTGGAAATTACTGCTTTAAGGCTGAGTGGACAAAAAAGTTTGGGAACGCTGCACTCGGACACATTGGAGTTACAGAATATTACGAGACGTTTACAATGTTATTGTAACATCCTCGTGCTGATCACCATCGAGTAGATGCAGTGAAATTTTCTTGCTATCTAATGAATGATTGTCTTTTAGAAGAACAGGCTTATGTGAGCGTGTGGTTAGCAATAGACCATTCCATAGGCTACTTTGAGCGTACTTTTTGTTTTAAGGCGGAACATTTAGAGCCGGGGTGTACATAAGAGTCAAAATGTCTTAATATAATGTATAGTTTGTCCCTTGATTGTGTTTTTATCCCACATTAGCTTGCTAGACTCACTGCTTACACACACGAATAGTAAATCAGGAAAAAAAATGTGATGAGACTTGGTATCGATATTGCACAGTCACACTCTCCACTGAATGTCACTGACCATTGTCTAAACTTAGTTGCAAAATTTTGTGAAGTACCATTCAACTTTCTACCCGTTTTCCTTGTCTATATATTGGAATGGTCAATAGAGTATTTTTTATAATAGTTTTCTTTTGATATTTTTCTCAATTTTTATAAGTGATTTTTCCTAAAAACAAATACCAGGAATGATTGGTACTTCCATTTTGACTGTGTACCAGGGCCATATCAGCACAGCGCCTCTGAGCAGCAGCACTGACGTAGGACTGTACAAACTCCACGCTGTCCTACGTCAGCTCTTCTTTTTCTCAGATCTGAACTGATTCTTCTTTTCTTTCTAGTACCAAGACCAAACTTGCAACATTTGTGACAACTTTGATAATGTTTTGAAATGTTTTAGTCGGTGCTTGTTTAGGATTATTACCTGTAGACTGTGTTGTGTTCTTTTGTGTTCTCTGGTTTCTTACCTGATTTAATGTGTTACATTGATGTGGAATGTAAAATGTTGTGATGTAGAACAAAATAATAGTTGGATTAGAGGCTAAATAAACTGCTTAAATGTAACTTTTGATGGTTGTCTTGTATATTTTTTACACTCAGTCAGGATTTATTTTAGTTTTAGGCTCAATAACATCAGAATCAACCGCCCAAGGCATTCAAAGAGTAGTTAGAAGACATGTTAGATCCTTAAATGATCAAAACAAATACAGGCACAAGTGACAATTATCAGAGTCTGTGCAGATTGAGCTCAACGAACACTTAAAACACACCATTCCACTACCATACTAGATAGATAGATGGACAGACAGACAGACAGATATGGGCAATATGGACCAAAAGTCATATCCCGATATATTTAGGCTGAATATCGATATACGATATATATCCCAATATTTTTATCGCAAAGACATGTCACAAGTAGTTTTATTGAAACCGTTTATTTAAGTGAACATAAAAACTGTATAACAACCGGAGGACCTTTTTTAAAATCAAAGTTCCGTAAAGTGCACATTTAATTAAAAAAATATCTTAAACAAAAATAGCCTGTGAAATAAAATAGGCCAATCTTATTCTGAAATAAATATATTTATATGAGAAAACAATAACAAACATTACAAAAGAACTAATTAGGACAAACCCTAGTAAGGGCAGCATTTATATATAAAGAAAGAAAAAAATGAATAGATAGGTAGGTCAGATAGATAGATAGATAGATAGATAGATAGATTACTTTATTCATCCCCGAAGGAAAATTCGGTTGTCACAGTAGTCCGGTATATAACTACAATAAAATACAATGTAGCCAATTACAAGTTATAAACTTATCGCATTTGTAGCACCTCCTAGAGGTGATAAGCTTAGAGAGAACTCCTGAACATGTGTCTCAAATTTCAGGTTGATATGTCAATGCATTCATGAGTTATTTTGAATTTTTTAACGAGTGGCTTATAGAATCAAAATAGATTGACATATCTTAATGCCATTGATAACTAAAGATAGAGATTTCAGACCAGGATTTTGGAAAAAAGGAGAAAAGGTTGCAAAGTTGGACATTTTTAGGACAGAACAGCACTGGAGCAAGGATGCAGATGAACTGAAACTAATATTATGGCGGGGTGAGCTAACTCTAAGCCAAGATATTTTCGAGATAACTGCAAAAACTTAAACTTTACAACATGAGTATCATTTTGTGAGCAGTGGGTGGAATTTACAACCCACCTGCCGATTTTGGTGACTTTCTGTGTTACTGTTTTTGCTTCCCAAACACTTTAAGTGGAGAAAAATGAGAAAGAATAATGAGAACAAAAACAACAGGACTCCAGCAGCCAGTGTTGCAGCTTGGACCTCTAATAAGATGTTTACTGACATTTCTCTGATCATTTAGGCCAAATTTTGTTCCGAACATGTAAGACTCGTCCCTTCTTTTAGAACATGTGCTTTCAGGCTGCAGAATAGAGTCTTCACTCATATTAATTGTCATGCCTGACACATACTGCACGTAGTAGATGTTTTATGAAAATTCAGCATCAAGAGCTGCACACGACACAGTAAATGCTCTTCTTGATGTAGAGGGAATGTAACATTTTTGCTGTGAGATACACCCAGAATGAATGTGATTTCTCAATGATTGAATCAGTTTGTTATTTTCTGACACTCTCTTGTTGACGTGCTCTGCAGCAGGCAAACAAATAAATGTTTTCCCTTCCACTTCAATGCTCCTCTTTCGCTGTCTCGCCTTAATTGTATGAAAAGCATCAAAAAGGAAACAGAAACTTAGTGACAGCAGCTCAAACATAATGGATGTTTCTCTTTCATGATCAAAAATAATACATGATGAGTAAGTGCAAACATACATATATCCAGGCATGGAACAAGGTTTGTTACTGTTTCTGTCATGCTGTGCTGCATGATTCACACTAGTTGCAAATGAATCATCCAGGAAACATTTTACCCAAACTGCCAGAGTTTTTACACTACAAAGAACAAAGGTTTTCCTGTTATATTGACAATGAACTGAAGAGCAAATAGCCTTCCTCATATTTTAGATTCTCCGCCCATCATAAATCTCTTAATCTTGTACTTTACATGCAATTTTGTGTTCAAAATAAATCCTGCCAATATGAATGAGAGCAGCCTTACCAGTAGGGCTGCAGCTAATGATTGTTTTTATTGTTGATTAACCCTCTGGAATCACCAAAAGCATCAAAGCATGACTTCTTCATCACATCCAGACATAAAAACAAAGCAGCGTGGAGCCCTACTGTAAATTTACCTGCACCTGCCCACACTGGCAAAGGTACCAAAAGCTGCTTCAGTGACCATGGTGTTACTGGGCTGGACTGGCCAGCAAACTGGGCTGACATCAACCCCATAGGAGTCTATGGGCTGTTGTCAAGAGGAAGGTGAGAGACACCAGATGAGCTGAAGGCTGCTATAAAAGCAACATGGTGCTGTAGGCTGATCTCCTCCATGCCACCAAGTATTAATGCACTAATTCATGCAAAAGGAGCCCAGCCAAGTATTGATGTATATAAATGAACAGACTTTTCAGAAGCCTGACATCTGTGTTTAAAATATCCTTTTACTTTATTGATCTTATGTAATATTCTAATTTTCTGAGACCCTGAGTTTTGTGTCTTCATTATCTGTAAGCCAGAATCATCAAAATTACAAGAAATACAGGCTTGAAATATTTCACTATATGTGTAATTAATCTATATAATGTATGAGTTTCACTTTCTGAAATAATTGACAAAAAATATTGAACTTTTTCATGATATTCTAATTTATTGAGATGCACCTGTATGCTACCTTGATACATTTTATATTTTGCCTTTGGTCTTGCTGGGTTGTAACATTTGGTGTTCTAGTGTTCTTAAAGCGTTCCCAATGTGGATATAGTTGTGTATAAAACGCGGTTACACCCAGGTGCATCCATACATCCTGTCTGAGAGGAGCTCAGTTGTGGATCAGTGGCTGGTTGCCTGGAACCAAACAGCGCACGTGACAGCGATTCATTAGAGCTGGTTGTTCACACTACAGCTTGAAACCAGAGCACAGCTGCTGGTATCTCATGGCGTGGACCCAATCCACTGCAGAGAGTCACGTGAGGACGGCTCACTTCGTCTTCTCTGGCAACCAACGTCAATCACACCAGAGAGCGAGCCCAGCAGCAGCAGCAGCAGCAGCAGGGGCCGAGGACGAAGCAGGAGGCCAAACTGGATCAGGAGCCAAATCAGCAGTCGGAGCAGACAATGAAGAATTGATTCATGTTAATATACTTTACAGTAAAACACACTGAGGAAAAAACTTGCAGTTCTGAAAGGTTAATGGAGAAATAAGACTTATTGCAGAGAGTTTACTTTTAAAAAAAGAAAAATCTTTATTGACAATTAAGGAACATTACAATCATGAGGTCAGACAAGAAGTGATTTCAAGACACAAATAAATAGAAATAAAAGGAGAAATAGTAGTAAAATAATAATAATAATAATAATAATAATAATAAAAATAAAGAGGTACATACATTGGTTACGCAGAAAATACAAAGTACATAAAGTCTGTGCATTCACTGATAATGATTTAAAAAAATAATATAGTTATTAGAAATTAAGGTTATGCATTCATTAGGCTGTCATAATATTGAAGAAATTGTTAATTTTTTTGCCTTTTACACTTCTGAGAGACTTAAGAAGATAGTTGAATTCAAGGTGTTTCAGAGAGTTTACATTACACCCTCCGGGACAGCAGGCAGCGACGTCACTGTTTTCTGTCTTTTATTAAAAGCGAAGAAGAAGCGAGGTTTCTTCCGCCTTCCTCCTGTGACGTAACTTCCTTTCTGTCCGTGCTAACCTCGAAGTGAACACGCGTTCGCCGTCAAGCTCAAGTGAGTGTCTTTTTATAATATAATAAACGTGTTAGCTACCGGGAGAACACGCGTGAATTCACAATAAATATGTAAACTTTCAACCCCATTTACTGAAAAGGCTTAAACAGCAGTTTTGACCGATATTAATGCTTTTTCATCACCGCAGCCTCTGTGGCGGCTAAGTTAGCTCGCTAGCGTTAACGGGACTGAAGAACACGCCACCACATGGGGGAAAAGTCCAGTTTTGTCTTTTGTCAGTTTCTAATCATTTGTCCGGGAAAATCCAGATAGTTTTGCACTACAGAGAGTTAATGCTAAATTCTTGCTAAAATGGAGTTGTGGTCATTTATTGAAAGACTCAGTAGATGCACAAGTTTGGTGCCTGAATATCCAGTTTATTGATATACTCCAAGAAAAGGAGCATTAATCAACACTAAGCTCTTTATTATATATTGGCTTTCAAATGGTATGCAATGTGTTCAACTCAATAATTGTATTTTTACAATCTTGTGAGTTAGGTTAAATCAGATTGCTTTGACCAAGTACAATATAAGCCTATGTAAAGATAAATATTTTCACACAAACGTGAAATCTAATGCTCAACCTGTATTACTGTAGGGTTTGTATGCTGTTAAAATTACTACTGGTTCCCTAGTGAAGGAATATGGCCTATATTTTTCCTTACATGGGTATTTGACCCGAGTTTATGCTCCACTGTATCTTAAAATCAGCTAAGACATGAAGAAGTCAGTGGTTTTACCTTCACTGTTGCCAGATTTCAACGTTAAAAGACATCCATGGGTAGATCTTAAACATGCTTTGCCTGCTAGTCCGTTTAATATAATTATTGAACAGTAAGATAAATGGGGGGGAAATTAAATGTTTGCAGATGGTGTGATCTTTAATGAGAGGATGCTGCTAAGTGTCTACATTTCCAACATGCCACATTTATGGTTTTAATGTTGATCTTAAGTCAGTTTGACTAAATGTTCTGCAACAATTCCAGAGATTTATCAAGATTTTGTTTGGCACAGATGCTACTTAAATTTATTTCTGGTCTGTGACGTCTACATCATGTTTCCTCCCAGTTGTTGAACCTTCCTGGTCGTTGTTTTGCAGGATGCGTTACGTCGCTGCTTACCTGCTCGCCGCCCTCGGAGGCAATGAGAACCCCGAAGCCAAGGACATCAAGAAGATCCTGGAAAGTGTTGGCATTGAGGCCGATGACGCTCGCCTGGACAAGGTACAGAACAGGCTGCTCTTTATTGTGTTTCTTCATATTGTGGCAGCAGTTCTTCTACCAGCGGCAAATCATTATGTTTGTAATATTCACAAATTCGATCTCTCAACAGGTCGTCACTGAGCTTGCAGGCAAGAATGTGGAGGAGGTGATCGCTACAGGTCAGTGTGCCATTAATCAGTGTTTGTACTTGTGTGTAGTGATGAGTTTTGATTAAAGATTAAAAATTACAGAAGGAATTTAATTTCTTAAAGTGCATATTTAAAAAGACATATTCCAACTTTTATGCCAGTAAAGTTGATGTGATGTCAGAGTATTACTACACGACTAAATTGCCAGATTATATCTGATGATAGCGACATGCTGTGTCTGACCTCTGTCGTGTTTCTGGCTGCTGAGTGTCAATGTTATCACTTGTGCTTCATGTCTGCCAACTCGTGTCTCCTCAGGTTACGGTAAACTGGCCAGCGTGCCAGCAGGCGGTGCTGTAGCCGTTGCCAGCTCTGCGGCTGCTGGCTCGGGTGGAGCCGCTGCCCCTGCAGGTGAGCTTTGCAGCTTAGCACCTTGTTTGTCAGCATCCACGACACTTGGCACACATTGCCTTTGCCTTTAACCTTGTATGTTAATATGATCGCATGCAGTCAAGTCAGTTAGTCGTCATTAGTTTTTCATGGAATTGGATTTTACAAATCCATAAAATTTTAAACTGATTACCTGGTTAGGTACAAGCCATGTAGGAAATGTAATTTATTATAGTTATTTATGGGACATTTATGTTAGTGTTTTAAGCAGGGTCATTTTGGAGAAAGTTGTAATTATTTGCATATGTCTTTAGAAAAGTTTGACTGGGCATAAATTCATGGATTTGTCATGTAAACACAACAATAGGCGACCTACATTTTAATGAATGCATGAATTCAGTTGATCTCATGAACTTGGCTGTTGTTGGTGACTGTAGCTGGAAACTATATCAAGTGCTTTTTGTTTTGCAGCTGAGGAGAAGAAGGAAGAGAAGAAAGAGGAGTCTGAGGAGTCCGATGACGACATGGGATTCGGCCTGTTCGACTAAACTTTTTCCAAATATGAATAAAATTTGTAAAAAACTCAAACTGTTGTTCTAATGTCCTTATTAATCAAGTGTTGGTATTAAGTAGAGTATAAAACATAGACTGTTACTGAGGTAAAAATGTGTCACCTCTTGAAAAAAGTTATTAAATGTGTGAAATTCAGAAATGAAAGACTATTTGTCTATAAAAGCAAGAGATGTGTGTCTAGGGCATATCTCTCTGACCGTTAGTCAGACTGACTTAAGATTTTATATGTGGCTTGCACATGGCACGAAGGTGTGCATCCTCGATTTTGATAATTTTTTTAATTCATTGTGTGATAGGCCTAAACCTGGTCAGTAACAATTCACTCTGGATTTCCACGCCTGACTCATCTCATCTGAGTCTATTTAACCTACCTATTTTTAGGAGTTTTAAAGTGCGCTACGAGGTTCAATTTTCCAAAAATATTCGAATAGTTTCCAGCGAATATCAATGTGTATGTGCTGGATGGTCTGAGTGCCTTATGAAAAGTAAGTTTAATGGATAGGATAGTGGTCTGCATAGCCACAATATATGAAACACTATAGTTCCACAACACACCTAATAACCCTTACTCACATTATTCACATCCATCTGTTTGTGCTGCATGTAAACTTATTCCCTCCTATATCTGTCTGTATATATCTAACCAATAACTTTATTAACACTACACAAGAGTATTACACCTCATTGTACATCCCACTTTCACACACAACCTCATTTGGCCATAATTGAAAAATCTACTTAATCTCCCACTATACGGATACATACATCCTAAGGGCACTCTACTAGTATACATTATTGGAACGAAGTGCAGGTTTTTTTGTTTTTTTTTAAACAAACTAAGTTCAAAAAGCCCCAGTGTCAATACCTGTCATTAACTGACAGGTAATGGTGCTGTGGGACAGCTACCAAACTACAGCTGCTAGTTGTTTATGAATCATGTAATTGACCACAGTGAACAGCAGATGGCGCTTTTTTTTGTACCATTCCCGGGTGTAAAGGAGACGCTGCAGGCCAGGGCCCTCCATGTCAGGCGCTGTTTAAAACATTTTGAATTATACATGAGGATAGATGCAGCAGACTGTCTGGGCTCATACATGCATTATTTACTCTATGGTTAAAAACACCGACCAACAGCTGCAGGTGACCTGCTGGCTCATAGTTCTACATTGTGAGGTCGTCAGGTGATGTGTAAATATTTAGGGATAGAAGAATGTACAGTATGTTACGGTATGTTTTTGACAGCATTTCAGGGGGAGATAGCAGGTCAGATATAACTGCCACAGAAGTTGTGTTCATCATCTGAAGATTAATTAGAGGTGTAGATCAGCACTGTCAAGTTGTTCTAAATGACTTAAACCATGGGTCTCAAACTCGTGGCCCACCGGGCCAATTGTGGCCCTCGTGACGATATTTTGTGGCCCCCACCTTGATATGAAAGTTTAATGTGAGTTTTATATGAATGGCACTTTACTGTGTTGCGTGTGGAAGGTCCCTTTAATTACTTTTTTTGGTAATTTTGTGTCTTTTTTTTTAATGATGTGACTCTTTTAAATAATTGGGTGTCTTTTTTTAATAATCTTATGTCTTTTTTGGTAATTCTGTGTCTTTTTTTGGTCATTTTGTTTCTTTTTTAAATAATTTAGTTTCTGTCATTTTGTGTCTTTTTGGTAATTATGTGTCTTTTTTGTCATCTTGTGTCTTTTTTGTAATTTAGTGTTTTTTTCAGTCATTTTGTGTTTTTTTTTGTAATTTTGTATCTTTTTTGGTCATTTTGTGTCTTTTTTAAAGTCATTTTGTGTCTTCTTTTGGTCACTTTGTGTCTTTTTTTTTTTAAGTAATTTTGTGTCTCTTTTTGGTCATTTTGTGTCTTTTTTTTAGTAATGTTGTGTCTTTTTTTGGTCATTTTGATACTGCCTCCAGCGGCCCCCAGGTAATTTGAGTTTGAGACCCCTGACTTAAACCTATTAAGGTGTAGAAGGGATCAGAACACGAATGTTTGGGTTTGTGAAGTCCATTTCCACACTCAACTTGTTGTAGCAATTTGGGGTTGATAACATTTGTTACATGCATTTGGTGCTAAATTAGGCATTTAAAAAAAAAAAAAAATTCAGCTAATTGAATCCACAAGATATGAAAACTCCATTTCCAGTAGTTCAAGTCAAATAGCCCCAATAACCAAGTATTGAGTCATATAGATGGACAGACTTTTCAGAGGCCAACATTTCCATATTAAACATACTTTTTAAAATTGGTCTTTTGTAATATTAAATTTTTTTTGAGACACGGAATTTTAGGTCTCCATTAAATGAAAGCTATAATCATTATACTTAGAAGAAATTAAATAAAATAAGACATGAAATGTTTCATTTTGGGTGTAATGGCTCTATATAATGTGTCATTTCCGGGGTTTGAATTGAATTACTGACATACTGACACACTTTTCTATGATATTCTAGTTTATTGAGATGCACCTGTGACAGTGTCTTCTCTGTAGGCTAACATTGAGCCTGCTACAGCCTCTGAAAGAAGAAGAAAAAACGGGGTAATAAATGGATACTTCATGGCAAAATTACAATTCATCAGATTACCACAAACCAGCTGACACACAAAGGACCTGTGAACCTACAGTATGTGGGGCTTTTGGTTCAGCCACTCAGCAAGACAGAACCAGCTATGAGCTTTGACCACGGCGTCTGACACAATATGTCCCAATAAGCCAATTAGTCATGTCCTGATGTGTGACTATAAAACTGTTACTCAATTCCCAACTTTTTAAGCTTTCTACTGAGCAGAGTCATGTGGTCAACGATGAGTCATAGATGGAAACTTTTCCTGCATGTTGTTATGTTGAAGGTCCGAGGATCTCTGCTCTAGAGATTTCTAGTCCTTTGCTCTGATGAACTGGTGATTTGGGGTCATATAAATAAACTTGATCCCCTAAATATGCTCTAATGCTTCTAATCCTGAATATCCTGCCAAAATAACTTAGCTAGTTTATCCATTTACAAGAATGAAATGGGGCACCACAGTACTCTTTCAGGTTTCATTCAAATTCTGGCTAAATTGTATTCCTTAACTGTGTGAAACAACGGCCTTCTAATTAATGAATTAATTCCATTACTTCAAAGGTTTTATAGGTAATTTGAATGACATCCTTATTTATTTTTTTATGTTTTATGAAGGACAAACACTATAGAGAGAAAAAATAGAAATGGAAGTTTTTAAAGTTTTATAATATAGTTTTTAAAAGAAGTAGACGTTTTGCTGAAAAGCATGTTTCAGAGTGGTATATTACTGGTACTATTATTTCTGTTGATGCATTAGCGTTTTAGTGGTGTTATTATTATGAGATGCTAAGTCATAGTTATGAGATGATGAGTCATTATTATGAGATTTTTTTTCAGATCTTTATTAACAATGGGAAAATACAGGCATTCAGGATATAAACAAGACATACAAAGAAAAATGTCAGTGACAGTATCTATAATAAATATATATATAAAATAAGGTGCTTACTTTTATAATATTCTGGGGTTTCTGAAAATAAGCTTTTAAAATGTAGCAGAGTGTGTTCACATTTCTCATTTGACATCAACTCTAGAGTCTCGATATAAAGTTTCTATTGTAAAAACACCACAGTTAGGTAGGGATTTGGAAAACTTTATTTTGTGAGTGTTTTATTGTTGACACTAATATAGGTAACACTTTACTCTAAGGTGTCTACATAAGAGTGACATGAGTGTGTCATAAACATGACATGGGATGTGTCATGAACATTAATGACACTTTGAAGTAACATTAATGCTCATGATACTTGTCATGTCATGTTTCTGACAGGCTTGTGTGACTCTTATGTAGACACCTTCAAAATAAAGTGTAACCATATCTTGCTTATGTCACAAAGGCATGTTCAAAAAATTGCCTAAGTCATTTATTTCTCTTAAGTTACAGAATTTAGTGTTATTACTATGCCAATAGCCATCCTTTGTTACATCCTTTTGAAGTGAAATGATCAATAAATGTCATATCTTACACTTTTGGTGAAGTTTTTTGTGTTTTTGTATTTCCACCATGGCCAAAAACCTTTTGATTATTAGGAGCCTATAAATTCACAGCACCTCGGGGTGCCGCCTTCAAGTCCCTCCCTCTTCCGGCCAATGACGTCACGGTCCATACCATCTGCAGGCTGCGCGGACGGACCGTCAGTCGATCCAGCGTTAGCGGACAGTGAAGGTTACCTGCTTCAACAGTGCTTGAACGGCAACCTTTCAACTGTCTTCGGAAACCGATAATCTCTTTGATCGCTCTTAATACCATCTATAACAGTCAAATTAATAATTAATCACCTTAAAACATCAGCCAGCTTAAGTTATCCCGACGACGTTTAGCCAGTTCGCTAGCTAACAGTTTGTTTTGCTAACAACGAGCCACACGGACAGCTCGCGACCTCCTCACAAGAAAACCTGCCACTGAGACTTGGTAAGAATTCATCTCTAAGCTTTTTTTTAATTGTCATATGTATATTTGTTTGCCGCTGACGGATCAACACCGTCGACTATGTTAATATAGCTTCATTAAGGTTTATCTGTTTATCTCCTCGCCGCCGACGCCACTGTGGCCTTGGCGCAGTTGGCTCTCCACCCTCGTAATCTCTCCAGTGCCAGGCATGACAAACACAACAACACAGGACATGGCAAACAAAACACCTCTCACTACTGTTTATTTTACCAGAAATGACTAAGTTTGCCCTTATTGGTCCTTTTATAGACTCAACTGAAACATCATATTACATAACAACTGAAGAAGGAAACCAATTGTGAAGTTTTGATATTGTTTCTGGCATATTTTTTGGCTTAGTGACAATATTACACCCTATATAACAAACTGCTGCCTTGCCAAACCCTGTGACACTGAGGTAATAATAGGTCTGGCGCAGTTTGCCATCGATTGTCATACTATCACCTTTTTATATAAATATTTGCTCAGTTCTGAATATACAGAAAATCGGCTATGTAGACAATCTATTTTTCTTTCCTTATCAAACACCCAATTCAACTATTTGTTTTATTTGGATCCATGGTTTTGATGCCAACAAGGCACTTACAGACTTTACACTTTTGCTACGATGTGTGGTGTAAACTAATAGATATAATCTAGAAAATGATAAGCCTATATTGTAGGGCAATGTTAGAGAATATGATTTTGTAGTTATTGTATCAAGGGCTGTATTTTGCAATTATTTTCATAATCAATTAAATTGAGCTAGTCCCTGTCTTAGTTTTTCTGATTTATTAATTGTGTAAAATGACATAAAAGGGTAAGGTAACTTCATATTACTTGTTTTGTCTAACAGTTTCTGCTAAGGATATTAAACAGAAGACTGCAGCAAAACCTCACATTTCAAAAGCTAGACCAATATTTGTTGTGCAATATTGCTTGAGGAATAACTTATATAACTTATGATTTATATCATCCATGTCTTATGATATACACAAATGAGTTATATCATTTTGGATTTTGTTTGCTGTGTTTCAGAACCATGAGTTCCCAAGTGAGACAGAACTTCCACCAGGACTGCGAGGCTGGCATCAACAGGCAGATCAACCTGGAGTTGTATGCCTCATACGTCTACCTGTCTATGGTGAGAGTTCAGTACGTGGGTAGAGAAAAGTGTTGCAATAGAAAATAAGCAGAGTGAACAAAGATGAGTGGAAAAAACCCCATAGTGGAACCACACAAGGGGAACTGTATACCAGTTATGCTGGTGATGGTTTTTATGGAGAAGTGATTCTTTCTCCTTTTTTACCAGACACTATTGTGGTTATGTCTGCTGACCTGTATTTGTTTAAATGTCTGGTGGTGGTAGTTATGTACACAGCATTCATTATATCTCAGTTCAAGACAAACGGTATTATCCACCTGCCACCTCAAAGCTCTCTCACATCTCTTAACAGGTTAATATTTAATCAAATGGCCCCTCTGGCTTTTAAAAATCATGGCAGTGGGCTTTCTGAGTAATAAAACAAAGGTTGAAGTTCCTTTGGAGATTACACACAGGACCGGGGCAGAGAGTGCATCGCCTGACCTTAAAAAAAGTTCTTCGCTTAAACACAGCTTTCATCTATTGATCCCACCCACACACAGCTGTGTTTCTATATTGCAGTTTCTATACCATATTTATCTACGATAGGTTTTCATTTTTAAACACTCTGCTTCTTTTCCATAAAGGTTTATGTTAAATAAATTGAAATGTTTAGTTTAGATGTTTCAATGTTTTTTTTTTTTTTGCCATGCTTGTATGTGTTCCTATTTTGCTTTAATCACCAACAAAAATGCAATGGAAAATATATTTATGAGAGTCGTAGTGTGACCTATTTAATGGAGCAGCAAAGTGCTTACACAACAGTTAAGAGGCATTGTAATTCTGTACTAGACTAGACTGGACCTGAAACTCTCATAAACACATCATTGCCACTCCATTTTCACAGTGATCTTGGCTACAGAAGCTACTGTTGGAATATTTTTTGATAGTTTAATTTTCAGCATATTAAACTTTACATGCACGGCTAGTTTCGGCTGTGTGTAATTATCCTGGCAGTGTGTTACGTTTCAGCCACATTTAAGGAAATGAAATGTCTAACTTTTAAAACACTGACTTTTCCTTTTACCTTTTAACAGTCGTATTACTTTGACCGGGATGACCAGGCATTGAACAACTTTGCCAAGTTTTTCCGCCATCAGTCGCACGAGGAGCGCGAGCATGCTGAGAAGCTGATGAAAATGCAGAACCAGAGGGGGGGAAGAATCTTCCTGCAAGATGTCAAGGTACGAGTGTAAATTTGATCTAAAATAAGTTGGTTCAAAGTGTTTTCTCACTCCGAGATTTCCAGTTCTGGGCTCTAAAATGGCGCCTGTTGAGAGCGTGACGTAAGGCAAAAAAAGATAAGAGGGTGTGAGTGTTCTTAACTGCTTATCTTTCACCAACACTGAGACACAACCCATTAAACGTTAAACTGCAAACCCACTCTGTAGTAATCAGGCGGTTCGATGTGGGGGTCGGGTCGGTGGCCCCTAGCTCTCATTAATGAGTGTCTGACTGTTTGTATTGCAGAAGCCAGAGAGGGATGAGTGGGGCAGTGGAGTTGAGGCCCTTGAATGTGCCCTGCAGCTTGAGAAGAGCGTGAACCAGTCACTGCTGGACCTGCACAAGCTCTGCTCCGAACACAATGACCCACATGTGAGTATTGAATCGTGACTTGATGGTTGCAAAGCACCGTGGAATTTTTTTTTAGTTTATTTATTTAAAACAGGGACAATACATATCTTTAGTCCCTTTGGCAGGTTGATGTCAATACCATAAGACAATAAAATCAATAAAACAACAAGTAGAACAGTTGGCCTTCAAGCGTGTCCTTAAACACAATAGAACAAAAAAGAAAACGAAAAACGAGAACAATGAAAAGTAAAAAGTACAGTCATTTTTCCCCCTCATATTTTAAGTAAAGAAGAAAAAATGTAGTTATACTTTAGCTTAATAATGAAAATGTGACATAAAAGAATAATAGCTTTATCACAATAGCCAAATGGAATTATTGTAGTTTTTGTTTTATCTGATACTGTGGGATCTTTAATGTTTACCATTAATTGCTGTTACACAAAATCCCAGTAGTACCTGATGACTAGCAACAGATCATTTTCCGTCTATTTTTGCTGAAAAACTGTATGCGTCCCGCAGAGAAGATGGGCTCAGTGCTGAAACTGTAGAGGACTTGTCTTCTCATATGATGAAGTACATTAGCAGGTTCAGGTGCTGATCCAGTTACCTCATGCACAGCCCACAGTATCAGTCTGTGAAAGAATATTTTAAAAACACTCAGATTGGTGCACAAGCACCTAAAACACACATCAGCTGAGCACGTCCATTTTAGAAATACAGAGAAAGGTGTATTCATTGCACTAAGTTGCAAATTGTGCAGGTTTCCTTTTCATTTCTTTAAGATGTGAAAACATCTGTCAGACTTTGATGTGGCCTATTGACATTTACAGAGTACAGCTGAAGTGTTAGCAGATGTTTTACGCAGCTGGTTGCGGCTTCACCTTTTGGTTTTTAGTGATATTCAGTACAGGGTTTTTCACATCCAGGTAGCTTACAGAGCGATAACTCACTAAACGGTTGCAAAACAACATTAACTGATCATACCAGGAGAATAGAATCATCACAAAAGTGTCAATTCAACCCTTTTTGGTTGATGATTTTCAAATATTTAACGGGGTAAATTAAGACCAAACAGACAGTTCTGATATTTTATGGGCTTCTTCAGTTTTATTCGGCTCTGATTTGATTTAACTCTTTCTTTCAGTTGTGTGATTTCCTCGAGACACACTTCCTGGACGAGCAGGTGAAGTCCATCAAAGAGCTGGCAGACTGGGTGACCAACCTGCGCCGCATGGGAGCTCCTCAGAACGGCATGGCAGAGTACCTGTTCGACAAACACACCCTGGGCAAAGAGAGCAGCTAAATCTCTCCATCACATTTCCTAAAGCTTTCTATATATGTATATTTGTATCTTGCTTTCAAATGTTTCCACATATGAAGCCATCTGCATGGTCCTGGCTAGTCATTTAGACCTCCTATATTACTCATGCTGTTATTGCCATTTGCTCCACATTACAGTTACTCACTAACCCTGTTCCCTGACTTATTGCATTCAAAGTATGTTGCACTTCTCTTTATGCTGTCAGCTATGCCTACAGTGTTACTGCAAATTTGCTGTTAAATGCCAGGAGCTGTTAATCAAACATAATAAAACAAAACCCTCTGGATTCTGATTGTTGTCTCTTTTTAATATTGTCCCAGTGTTAAAAAAAAAAAACAGTAGACTACTTGAATAGTCTAAACTGAAGTCTGTATGATGATAACAATGGGAAGTATAATCTGTTTCACTTACATTACCAGAGAAAACAGAACTAGATTGTTATCTGACACCCTATGAAAGACCTGTGGTTAAATCTATGCAAATTACATGTTTTTAAAAATATGACCGTTGGTATTGTATTTAAACTACTAGACTGTAGTAATAAAAACCTTTTGGTGGCTGTAGGATAATCCCCAGATTGGTAATTGAGAAAATAATCACAATGTTCAACTGAATTTAAAGAACATAATTACAGTTTTTTTCAAGAAGACGTCTTTAGAAAATATACCCCAAAAATCCCAAATAAGTAGGTTGACATGAAACTAATTATGATCGTCTGCAGTTTGTGTTTCAAGGCATTAGCAAATTGTCACTTTGTCTTTTTTATGCCACAGTATGTTGTAGACTATGACCTTCATTTGATGGTTCCAAAGACTATTTTAAAAGTTAAGAGTATGTATGTTGATTGTCTCATAAAAGTTAAGTAATCAGCTGATTTCCAATTCAGAAACTTTTCACAGGAAGTGAAAATGAGGCGTTCATGTAGACCTGCGTCACACATGTCGTCTCCTTGAGTTCCCCTCTTATGTAATCAGAGAAGTCGGTTTTCTTTCTGGGATTCAGATTGTGGCTGCCTGGTGCTGATCACTCCCTCTAGTGGTGATGTAGAGGCATGGTTAATAGCTCCAAATAAAAAATAATACAACTCCTTGAAAAAAGTTGGGTTGCTGTCTAAAACATGAATAAAACAATGCAATAATTTGCTCATTCTTTTGGACATATATTTAATTGAAAACTGTGCAAAGACATAGGAATTTATTTAATGTTCAAATTTTGTTTTTTGTAAATTTCCACTCCAATCTGTATTTTATGCATTCTCTTTTTATTTACATTTTACACCACATCTCAACTTTTTTTGGAATTGGGGTTGCACATTATTAACAGTCAACTTTAATAAGGGCAAAACACAAGTTTTTAATATGCTCTGTTTTCTACATGCCAAGAAAATGTGTCTGATATTGGATTTTTGGCCAACTTCACTGTACTTAACTCATAAAAAAACACTGGACTCCCTAATTGGGTTTAACCTAAAAGACACAGTAATGTTTTTTAGATTTTTAAATCTTTGTTGTAGGCAAAAAGTACCATACTCTGTTCAAGTTCACCAAGTTAAAATATATGAATAAACTAGTCGGGCACCCCTATGAATTTCATTGTATTAGTACTTTTACTGAAGTAAAGGATTATTATTTTTTTAATTTAATTTTTAATTTTTAATTTTTAATTTTTAATTTTTAATTTTTTTTAAATTTTTTGCAATGCGCATGCGCGGCCAAAATACGCTACTGCGCATGTGCGGCCAAAATACGCTACTGCGCATGTGCGGCCAAAATACGCTTCTGCGCATGCGCGGCAAAATACGCTACTGCGCATGTGCGGCCAAAATACGCTACTGCGCATGTGCGGCCAAAATACGTCACTGCGCATGTGCGGCCAAAATACGCTACTGCGCATGTGCGGCCAAAATACGTCACTGCGCATGTGCGGCCAAAATACGCTACTGCGCATGTGCGGCCAAAATACGCTACTGCGCATGTGCGGCCAAAATACGCTACTGCGCATGTGCGGCCAAAATACGTCACTGCGCATGTGCGGCCAAAATACGTTACTGCGCATGTGCGGCCAAAATACGCTACTGCGCATGTGCGGCCAAAATACGTCACTGCGCATGTGCGGCCAAAATACGCTACTGCGCATGTGCGGCCAAAATACGCTACTGCGCATGTGCGGCCAAAATACGTCACTGCGCATGTGCGGCCCAAATACGCTACTGCGCATGTGCGGCCAAAATACGTTACTGCGCATGTGCGGCCAAAATATGCTACTGCGCATGTGCGGCCCAAATACGCTTCTGCGCATGCGCGGCAAAAATACGCTACTGCGCATGTGCGGCCAAAATACGCTACTGCGCATGTGCGGCCAAAATACGTCACTGCGCATGTGCGGCCAAAATACGTTACTGCGCATGTGCGGCCAAAATACGCTTCTGCGCATGCGCGGCCAAAATACGCTACTGCGCATGTGCGGCCAAAATACGCTACTGCGCATGTGCGGCCAAAATACGTTACTGCGCATGTGCGGCCAAAATACGCTACTGCGCATGTGCGGCCAAAATACGCTACTACGCATGTGCGGCCAAAATACGCTACTGCGCATGTGCGGCCAAAATACGCTACTGCGCATGTGCGGCCAAAATACGTCACTGCGCATGTGCGGCCAAAATACGCTACTGCGCATGTGCGCGGAAAATAATAAATAAATAAATAAATAAATAAATAAATAAATAAATAAATAAATAAATAAAAAAAAAAAATAAAAAATAAAAAATAATAATTAAAAAATAATAATAATAATAAAAATAAAAATATTACAAAAGTTTAAATTAAAAAATTTAAATTAAAAAATAAAATAAAATAAAATAAATGTAAAGAAGTAAAAATGACAGTGGTGGAAGAAGTATTCAGATCCTTTACTTCAGTAAAAGTACTAATACCACACTGTGAAATGACTCCACTCTAATAAACTTCTAAGTGGTTTCATTTATTAAATGGGTAACAATTTTAAATGTATCATGTTTTTCATTTTAAATCTTGACCTGTAATGTAATTCAAGCTGTCAGCTAAATGTAGAGGAGTAAAAGGTACAACACTTGCCTCAAAATGTAGTGGAGTAGAAGTATAAAGTTACATAAAATGTACATAAAAGTACCTCAAAATTGTACTTTAAGTCCAGTACTTGAGTAAATGTACATAGTTACTTTCCACCATTGCTACCTGCCTCTTCTAACTTATACATATCAGTTAAGAGTCCTCCTTCAGGCACTGTATGAGGATTAAAGGGATAGTTAGATAGTTGTTGGATAGACTGTGCATTATAATACAAAACTTGGTACAATTATTGTCACTGCCCTCCTGAGGATAACCCTTTAAGGTTTTATTGATTGGCCCCTTGGTGGCACTGTGGTGGCAGTCTAATTTCATATTTGGTACCGTGGCCACACTATAACACTTAAGGCAATGAAATTCATAGGGGTGGTATAGACTGGCCCCTGTAAAGCACACACCCCGACGGCAACCTCTCATTGAAAAATAAAAACTCAGTCAACCAAATAGTAAAGTGGTCTAACAGACTGATTGGTGAGCCACAGCTCAACGTGGAGACCTTGTTCACAAAACAATTACAGCGCATTACTGGTTCAATTTTAAATGACAATTCCCATCCATTGCACACAGAGTTTCAGCTCCTCCCCTCTGGGCGTAGGTTTACAATCCCTAAGTGTAGAACAAAAAGACACAAAAACAGTTTTGTCCCTGCTATGCTTTGCACAGGTGTTTATTTATTGTTGCTTTTATGTATGTATTTACTATTTCTATATATACATTTTAACCTTTATCTACGTTTTTGCAGCCTAAACATGTTTTATTTTATTTTGCTGTTTTATTTTGGGTTTTTTTCTGTCTTCTTTTTTTTTTTTTTGCTATGCGTATTTTAGTTCACATCAATATCTAAGTATAGTCTGGACCTGTAAGAACTTTTAATAATTTTAATTTATTATTTTTTTTATTTATTTAACTTGCCATTTCTTAACTCCTACTGTCTTAAAGGAACACTCCACTGTTTTTTCATGTTAAAACATGTTATTCGGTCAAGTTAGACGAGTTGATACAGACCTCTTGCGTCTCAATGCGTGCACTCAATCGCCCTGGGAGCACTTCGACTCGGCGCAGTAATATCATCACTCCTGAAAAATCTTCTCCCCTCAGGAGTGATGATATTACTGCGCCGAGTCGAAGTGCTCCCAAGTGCTATTCCGCCATACATTATAGTTATCCTTTTTATCCGCTTAGAAAAGCGGCACGTTTTATTTTGTGTCGCCATACTTGGTCGTTTAACTACTCGTGTACTTGTATTTAAATAGGGAAAACGTGGAGGAGTTTGGTCGCTTCTAACTGTCCATCTGTTTGGATCCTAATGAATGAACTGGGCTAAGCTAAGTGCTAGCCAAGTGGCGCCGCGCGCCAGGGCGATTGAGTGCACGCATTGAGACGCAAGAGGTCTGTATCAACTCGTCTTACTTGACCGAATAACATGTTTTAATATGAAAAAACGGTGGAGTGTTCCTTTAAGTTGAATGATGTGTGATATGTGCCTCTTTTGTGTGTGTGTATGAGGAAAATTGATGAATTGGAGGAGTTTGAAAAAGTAGGTTGATGACATTTCGTGAATTTGCGAAAAAAAAACTCTAGGCGAAAATGGGCGTGGCCTATATCACGAGATTCAGCACAACTCAGTGAACGCGTGGATATAAGGTTTTTCAATGTGTGATAAAGTATGTGAGAGTTATTAGCCAAAACGCACTTTCCTTTATTATGGCACCACCTAGTGGTGGAAAGTCAGGATGACAATCGATTATAAAATTTTTCGCCAGGTGCGACCTGCCTGCCCTAAAAATGTTGCTCTTCATTTTGTAATCCGCATCAATACAGTACAATTAAAACAGCACAAGTTGTTGATCATGTAAAAATATCATAATTGTATAAGTTAACGTTATGGTTATACATTTCAGAACATCACAAATTCTGTGTTAAAATGACATTAAACAATACTGCTATTTGACATTTTTAAGTACATTATGTGAATGTACTTCTGTATAACATGTACTGGATACTGTATGTGGAGTGAAGACAAGTCAAACCCACAAACTCAAATACAAATGCACATCCATTGAACACCACACTATAATTTATTCCCAACACAACAGAAAAGTCAAGAACAGAACTGGAAGAAAAACCTTGAGGCACATTTGTGAAATGAGAGGATCAAAACCTAAGTGCTATTAATACAAATATTATAAAATCATAATTTTTTTATCATAAAGATTATGGATCAGTCCCTGTCAGAATGAGGTGTTCACGCCTCTTCCAGCTCCACCAGCACACCGTCACAGTCTTTAGGGTGCAGAAACATCACTGGTTTCCCGTGAGCTCCTATCCGAGGCTCCGCTGACAGAGTTCTGATGTTTCTTGCTTTCAGGTCGACTATTGCAGCTTTAATGTCATCCACCTGCAAACAAGAGGAAAACAGTTAATTATTCGCCTAACTATGATACACACTCTCTCATATTGGAAATCTTGAATGCACAGGAAAGTATGGAGCACAGAAAATGTAGTGTGTTTGTTACTTTAAAATGTGCATCACTACCCTTGTTGGTTAGTAGCTTTACTGCCATAAGAATAAACAACAGACTGTCTATTACTGAATTTTTTAGGCTCACACCAACATTTATATTTATTCATATTTAACAGTTTAGTTAGTTGGTGAGCCTGACAACAATTTGTAATTTGACATAAACGAGTGGGACATTTCACAAAAAACAAACAAAAAATGTATCAGTGTTCTCTCGTGGACTTAATATATAATCCTGTCTCTACTACTGCAGACAGTTCTTTGTCATTTCTAATAATGCTTGTTACTTATTGGTCAACATCTACACCAGTGATGATGGATCTGTAATAAGCAAATATTGGTTGATCGATCGGTTGGGTTATTGAATAAATTGCTGTTCATACTGGTTAAGCTTAAACTGCAGGTCTGCTGCAACTCTGACCTCTTTAAAATCAAGACTGAAGACTTTTCTGTTTGCCACTGCCTTTCAGTAATACTGCACTGTAACTTTTATTCCTTTGATATTTGATATTTTTCAAAAATATTTTATCAGCTCACTTTCAATTTTAAAATGTTATATTTGAATGTACTTTTATTCTTTTTCCTAAATATTTTATCTGCTCGTTTTCAGTCTTATATTTGTATATTTGATTGTCATTTTATAAATGTCTCTTTCTAATGCTTTTTAATGTTTAGTGAATTGCCCTGTTGTTGAAAGGTGCTATACAAATAAAGATGCCTTGCCTTTCCTTACACTGAAGAACCCTAAAAAGAAGCGACATAAATCAGATGGAAAAATTGGGATGTCTGATAATCAAATGTGCTGATTTGTCTTTCTTTTTTTCTTTTTTGCAGTCCATTTTCACGTCAGACATTTTGACTCAGGTGTAAAAAAATGAAATTTAGGTGTCAGTGCCATCAGGACCGCTGTTAATGGAAGACAACTCGACATGTTAAAGCATTAATTTCAGTTCCTCTTTCAGTTCTTGCACACAATAAATTCTTAGTGACAGGTGCAAAGGAGTCAAAGCTCATGACTTCTTGCACAATGTCCATCACTTGATCTCTCAACTTGACTTGAATCAACAATAATGTTACATCTGTGCTTTTGCAACTATGACAAATCTAAATGTTGCACTTTCACACATAAAGTAAACAGATCCTGTCTTCAATATTAACACAGGATCTGTTTACTTTATGTGTGAAAGTGCAACATTTAAATCTTGTTAGTCCCAAATGCAAGTCTCCTTCAAAAAACAATCCGAGGCACACTGTTGGATTTGTGTAAAATTAAAATGTCTTTATTTTACCTGGAGGAATTGATTTAAATTGACTGTGTGTAATCCCTTAAATCTCTCCATCAATGCTGTCTCACCTCAATACAAATGTGGTGCATTCCTCCAGATTTGTTCTTCTGTAAGAAACCAGCAATCGGGCTCTTCTCCCCCAGAGGATGGAGCAGCTCCAGTTTAGTGTTGCCGAGCTCCACAAACACTGTGTAGACGCCGTGCTCGGGCAGGGGCACCTTGTCGCTCACCATGGCCCCCAGCACGTCCCGATACAGAGCTGTGGCCTTCTCCATGTCCGGGACAGCGATGGCAATGTGGTTCAGCCTCCCCAGCTTCCACAGAGACCCAGGAACACCCTGATGGAGGGATGCTGTCGTTGAATGTGCCCTCATGAGTGTGAGACGAGAACATCTGGAGAGACCTGCCACTAAGTAAACAAAGGAAAATATGGTGAGATTAGTTTTGCCATAGACTGTATAAATGTTTTGCTGTTGTGTTGGAATATTAGCCCTAAAACTAAAGTTTTTACATACAGTTTCCCCCTTTTCCCTTCCGCACACTGGGTTAGGGCAAACATGCCCCAAGAAATCTCAAAATGTCCCTAAATGCACTGATGATAGCAATAGTGTGCTTTTTATTTATTCGCGTTGGCACATTGGTGGCAAATTATGCATTTTAATCTGGGCTCATTTCACATTGAAAAACAGCAACTTTATGCACTGATTACTATTTTAAGAGGTGCCCCCAAAACTGTGTACGTTGTACCTGTTGTACCTAAACGTTTCGATTTTTTAGACAGCGGGGGCAAAAGTTGTCCCCAAATATATATATATTGAAACTTCTTACACAGGGAGCAGCTTGTTCCTCACAAATCAATGTTGTAGAGTGAAACCAAGACATATTTTTTTTATGGCTGCACTTCTCCATTGCATGGAAATATCCTAGATGTGCATCATTTTGCACACATTTTTCCAAATTCAGCCTGACATTTGGCATCTCTGGAATCTTTTCTATACGTCAAACTCATAGATATTCAACTGCACTGCATGAATGAAATGTCTGGCACACATACATCACGTTTAAACACCCATCAAATATTATTTTAAGGAGTTAAGTTTATGCAAGTGCACAGCTTTGGCACCGTTGGAGAAAACGTCTGCAGTACATTATTGGTGAACGCAAGACTCGGCTAAAGTTTTCTTTGCATTTAAGATAAAAAGTCCCTTTTTTTTTAAACACAAAACACGAAAAGTACCACGTAACGTTACCCAAACACAAACGATGCAACAAGACGAGCCCATGGCGATAACATATGTTTAACTTGGTTAGTAACTTCGTGTAACGCAGCTAACGTTCAACATCGCTGCAGTCCTGTTAGAGGTTTTACAATAACCCAGAGGATGACCATGATGATAAAAGTGTGGCAGTTAAATCATTGTTGACACAAACCAACCTGCAACCTTCAGCACGGCGGACGCCATGTTTGTACCTCGGAACCAAACGGCAGCCGGTTGTGTTTCTCGGCGAGCCTGTTTACCTGCGACACAGACGGACACACATGTGGGAGCAACGATGGCTAGCGGAGATGTGTGGAGCGTGCTGGAGGAGTGTGTTAAGAAAATAAATGCCAACACAGCACAGCCAGAGAACTTTCTGAGGCAAGTGTTTGCTGTCAGTGTGTTTGTGCTGTTAAAAAATATGTTAAATGTTGTTTACGCGTGTTTGAAGAGACGAGTTTGGACTAGCTAACTGTTAGCCTGAGGCTAACTGCATGTACTTCTAGCGTTAGCTCCATCAATCTCTTGGATGCTTTAAGGAAGTTTAAGTAGCGTGTTTATTGTTTTAGCAAGTGGCTGGTTTGCACAAATATGTTATGTTACTGTAACAGCGTGTCTTTAGACTGCTGTCAGTAAATGTGGACCTAAATTAACCCATGTGGTCTTTATCAATGAAGACCACAACTCAGATATATTACAGCCACACTCACTTTCTGTGGGATTTCTACATTTTAAACATGATACCATAGTGCATTAACACAGTTGTGTTTAGAAAATTAGAAATAATAGGTACAATACAACCAAAAACTGCAGAAGATAAGGATGTGATTGTGGTCTTTATATATTGCAAGAACAGCAAATGCTGTGATACATCAGCATGTTAGTGTAACCAAAGAGGAACAAAACGTAAATATCAAAATAGTTAATGTACTCACTACATTTGAAGTTTGGGTGATACTCTTACATACACACTGCAAAATGTATGTTTGCCAGAATACAATTAGGTGTAAACTTGCAAACTGCAAGAAAGCAAAATAGAAAAAAAAACAGTTGGTAAGCCTCCCAGATTCTGACAGATACTCTTAATCATTGTAATTAGTAGATATCTAAAAATGACATCTCAACATACTCATTGAACATTTGCTGTTTAATAGTACTTGCAGTCTTTTATTCGTAATTAATTGTGTTATAGTTTTATTTAACGGAAGTGTAATGTTTTTATTATGTTTGCAGAGGTGGTGTTAGTTTTCAGGGGTTGCCACTCTGCACGAAAAACCATGAAAATGGAAAATACAGACTTGTTTTTTCGTTACTAAGACTCGTAAATTACAACTAACTGTCTAATTCCAGTGCTAATAGTAATTCTTGGTACCAGGTGTAACACACATCAATGTCTTCCTTTATTGTTATGTTGGATACTTGTACAAACCCTAACACCACAACCTTTCACCCAATTTCATTGGTGTCTTTTAGACAAATTATAATAAAAAACACCCTCCTGCTTTTAATAATACCCCAGACTTCCCATACTGATTGTGTATTTCCATGTTTTCAGCCTTCAAGATGAGGTTGCAGCCGACTTTACTTCTATCACCAAAACCCTGTATGACCTCCACAAAGCTCAGGAGCCTGCAGATTATAAAGGCAGCCCGTTGGATCAGCTGGTGGTGGAAAACTTTGATGAAGAGCAGATCTGGCAGGAGCTGGAGCTGCAGAACAACGGCATACTGAAACACTTTAAAAATGCAGTCGAAGAGGCTTTGTCAGATGAAACATTAACGGTGCTGGTAGAGGAGGAGGAAGAGGAAGAGGAGGAAGAGGAAGTAGAGACTGGCGATGAAAATGTTGATGAAGATGAGGAGGAACCACCTAGACAGTCTAAAAAAATGGCGGTGGAGGATGAGGTTGGGGCCGAGCATTACTCAGATGAGGACTCTGATTTAGATTTTGATGTTGATGCTCTGGAGAAGCGAGAGAAACAGAAGAAGGGTATTGGAAGGAAAGGCTCCAAAACAAAGGTGGTTCCCTCTGAGGTTGATGATCGGTTCTTCAAACTGTCAGAGATGGAGTCGTTTCTCGACGATATGGACAAGCGGGAGGGAAAGGGCGATGAGAACGAAGATGAGCTGGACTATTTTCAGGACCTGCCCTCCGATGACGACGATGATCTTGACTTAGAGAAAGTACTTTCAACCAAAAAGCAGAAGAAACAGATTGTATGTATTTTATCGCTTATTCTAGCCCATTTTTTGTGTTATGCTGTACAGGATACAAGAGGTGTTGATTATTGTTTATGTGTTTAGGGAAAGAGCTCCAGGAATCTCAAGTACAAGGACTTCTTTGATGGTGAACCAGCGAAAGCAGACGAGCAGTCAGATGGCGAGGATGACGGCATGGATGAAAGCCTGGAAGAAGGTGAAGAAGAAATGGATGACGAGGAAGATGACTACTATGGTGAAGAGGAGGGTGACGATGAGTAAGTGTGATTAAAATGATGTAACGGGTGCGATCGTGTGTGGGAGAAGCACGTATGGTTGATTCCAGCATGTTTGTGTCTGTCCTCTGCCAGGGATGAAGGGAACAAAACATCCCGTAAGAAAGTGACGTTTAACCTCTCTGGGGACGAGGACAGCGAGGGAGAGGACATGGAGGACATTTTTGGAGGAAAATCTGCACCAAAGTCTGAATCAAAGTCGTCATTTGAGAGACGGCAAGAAAAGGTAACCAGGTTTCAAATCTTGCATATTTCAGAGCTGCTTGTAGGTTTGGTCTAGTCAGAATGCTCTTTTGACTCTTACATAAAAATGAGAATCCTTCAAATTCACAGATATATTTCTTTAAAATGGTACCTGAGGCAGCACAACTCCATTAACACAAGCCCTTACATTGTTAAAGGCCTGATTTTAGTCTGAATGCATGCTCAAGGCAGTTATTATAATCCACTGTTGTTCTTATCAGATGTCAGAGAAGATCGAGGAGTTGGAGAAAGCCGCTCTGGGAGAAAAGCCCTGGCAGCTGTCCGGAGAGGTGACAGCACAGACTCGTCCAGAGAACAGCATGCTGGAGGAAGATGTGGAGTTTGAGCAGACAAGCAGGACCGGTGAGTGACTGCTCTTCTTTTGCGACTGTGTAATTTTTTGGTTTGTTGTTGTTATTAACATGGCTTTTCTTCCTTCAATTTCAAGCCAAATAAATTTTTGTCTTTTCATTTTTAGCTCCTGGTATCACGGAAGAAATCACATTACAGCTTGAAGACATCATCAAGCAGAGGATTAAAGACGGGGTTCGTCACAATAACTTGTACTGTTTTTATATTGTCTGGAAAAACAACCCAAGGTGTTCTTTGGTTTACTGATTATAACCCAGTGGCTTTGACTTGTGTTCCTTTAAGGCGTTTGATGATGTGGTCCGCAAGGAGAAACCCAAAGAGGAGGTGTTTGAGTACAAGAAGAGGCTGACGTTGGACCACGAGAAGAGCAAGCAGAGTCTTGCAGAAATCTATGAGCAGGAATACCTCAAACAGAATCAGGTTTGACTTTAATCTTGTTTCCACTGCTACTCCAACAAATGTGAAGCTGTGCTGCATCCATTTATTTTGTGTTTATTTTCCTTTCTTCAGAAAACGACAGAGGAGAAGGAGAACCCAGCCCATGTAGAAATTCAAAAGCTTATGGACACGCTCTTCTTAAAGTTGGACGCTCTCTCCAACTTCCACTTCACACCTAAACCAGTAAGTTCCAACAGCACTGATTGAAAGGTGACAAATATGCCTAAAATATTGAGATCACTATTTTTTTCTAACTCTGGTTAGTGACAGCTTCAATTTAATCTGTGATTCTTAATGCATGAAAATGTTTTTAGGACATAATGTGTAAACATATAACAGGCCATGCCCTCAAAAAGCACGTCTCTAAATGCAGCCAATGCATGAAATTGTAAGTCTAAACTGATAATTTGAACATATCCTTGAGAAAATGATATGCTGTACAGGGTAGAAACCAGGGCAGGAATTTCAAAATAAGAGTGCAGTGTGTTAACAGAATCGACCACAGAATTTACAAGAAGAATGTCAAAATAAGATGCCTTAAATAAAATATACAAGAACCCTTATTCTCCTTTAAAATAATTCTTAAAATATGTAATGATTAAGATCAGTGTGTATGATGGAGTAGTTGTATTAGAATCTGTGGGAGGCCACCAAATTTGGGCTTTTATGGAAAAAAAAAAAGATTAAACCCCCCTAGCCAGCTATTTTTCCACACTGGCTGGCTACTTCATGGCTTAGTGGAAAGCATGTTGACAGCAATTAAAAATGACACGGTAGGATAACAAAGATTCTATAATACGGCTTTGAAAAATGTTCTGTGAGGTAATTGCTCTCATTTAGCTCACAAATTGCACAAGATTGATGCATTTTACTTTACAAGGAGATATTTCTTTACCTGCTTGTCAGTTTCGACTGAGACTCCAATCTTCCTCATAAGCGTCATTACTAGTCCTTAAATTTAATTAATTATGAATGTGGACTTAAAATCATTGTTTTATTCTATGGCCTTGCCTCTAAAATGAGGAAATTCCAGGCCTGGTAGAAACCCACATTCATGTTGCCGTTTGTCCACAGCCTGTTCCTGAGGTCAAAGTGGTGTCTAACCTGCCGACCATCACGATGGAGGAGGTGGCTCCTGTCAGCGCTAGTGATGCTACGCTGCTCGCACCAGAAGAAATCAAGGTTTGCCATCCGTTCATTTCCAAACATTTGTTGTGTTCTTATGTATAGTCACACCACATGTCTAATAATACTCTCCTCTGACCAAAGGAGAAGAACAAAGCCGGAGATCTTCTGGGAGATACTGAGAAGACGTCAACAGACAAGAAGCGCGAGAGACGCCACAAGAAGGCGGTGAAGCGTCTAAAGATCAAGGAGAAAGAAAAGAGACAGAAACTTAAAGAGGCCAGTAGCAATGGGCAGAACAAAAAGCCATCAAAGGCTGAAGTCACAGAAAGCCTGAAGAAACTCACAAAAGGAGGCAAAGCCAAGATACTCAAGGTGAGTGTTTTCTCTGATGTTGAGTGTGCACTCAGGGCCTTTGTGTATGTAAATATCCTAAAAATACTTCTTATTTGAATATCATTTGAATGCAGAATTTTACTCGGAATACTTTTCCATTGTGGTATTGGTACTTTTACTTAAGTAGAGGGTCTGAGTTCCTCTTCCACCCCTGACTGAATCAACAAAATGTTTAGATAAATCAAAGAATATAAGGTTTTCAGAGCAGTCAGTTGAAGTGGGTCTGTGTCCTGAATCAGCTGATGTGTTTGCTGAGTATTGCCAACACGATACTGGGTCAGTTATTTTAAGTTGCCCAACTTATTGCTCAGACTCTGGTTCCACTACCAGGGCAGGTCACACCTTTTGTAATGCAAAAAATAACATGAATACACAGATTTCTTAGGTAAGACTGTGTCAGTTTCTGAGGTGACTCAACTTGCTTGTTTCTTTGTTTCAGGACGAGGGGAAGGACAAGGCTCTTCGCTCCTCTCAAGCCTTTTTCTCTGAGCTGCAGGATCAGGTTAAAAGTCAGATCAAAAGTGCAAAGGACCAGTCGTCAAAGAAGAAGAAACACAAAGAGGTTTCTGTCAGCAAACTCAAGTTATAACTGTGATAATCAACTTTTTATTGTACAGATTCTTTTTTATGAGAAAGCTGCAATGTATTAAACCTGAAAGTCCTTGTTAAATGTTTCCATTTCATTCAAATAAATCAAGTTCTAAGATGTTTGTGTTCAGAGCATTTTTCAACAAATGATAAATTCTCATTCACATGAAAAAATCAAGGCACTTTTCTTTGTGGAAAGATGCATTTACAGGCCTGTGTGAGGCCACAATTATTGATTTTGTAATTACAAAATTAACAATGCAACCAAAACAGTACACAGATTTTTAATGTTTATAGATGCATAACTGGAGGAAAAATGCAAAGATAAACCTATCACCACAAAGGTCTCAATGTAACAATCTTGAATAGTGAGTGTATTAGGCTGCTCTAAATCTTCCCTTTTTATTTGCTATAAATTGAAGCCACTGAATATCAAAAGTACTAAAATAGTTAAATAAGATGAGTATTGTGTTACCACCCTGGTTACACTTACAAACTATTATTCCTTATAAACATACATTTTAATTTTATATTGATATTTCTTCATGTTAAACCTTGACCTGAAAAGTAACTACTTACTAAAGCTGTCAGCCAAATTAAGTGGAGTAAAAATGCACAATATTTGGCCTTAAAATGTAGTTAAGTAGAAGTAAAAGTTACATATGTGAAAATTACTCAAGTGAAATGCAAGTACCTCAAAATTATACTTGAGTTACACTCCACCACTGACTATTAGCCAATCTCAAACTCTAAAAATGAACTTAAAACAGTAATTTAATGAGCTAATGTAATGTTTGCAGGTGGGACAACAAAAACATGCAAGATCATTTTCCTTGTGCGGTAGGAAGTGTAGTATTTCTCCCTAAAATATGATGCCACAAAGTAAAAAAAAAAGAAATACTGTTACATAAATAGACATGAATAAATAAACATTCCTACTTTAATAAACATGTATTACATCACAGTGTTTCAGGGGATGTACCTGTGTCACACCTGTGATTGACTCCTGTTGACAGAAAGTGTGAAGGCCCCGCCCCCTCGACATAAAATTCCCATGACGTCACTCAAGATAATTACGGAAGTGAATCGGGCGACGAAACAGACAGAAACCCAAATAAGTTGGTGTGTGCGCTTCATTGGTATTTACAGGTGAGTTACTGACTCTTTGTGAAACGTAATCGCTTTAAAATTCTGCCCATTCTTCAGACCGCTTGAGTGTGTTAGGTGTTATTATTGTGTTATTTTGATTTTGCTGTCGTTGAGCGAGAGCTAGGTAGCTAACGACAGTTAGCGCAGACAGGACAGACTGCTAACAAAGCACAGGCTAGATAACAGACAGGTCTGGCAACACAGACACACGGCTGGGTTTTAAGCGGCTTTATAATAATATGGTTTAGTAAATAGATGAAAAACAAGAGACGTGAAATAAATAGGGTGGTAATGTTTAAAGTAAGGCACCGTGTTAGCTGTCCGTCACGTCAGGCTAAAGCTAACTCAGCTGTTAACCGTTTAATCGTAGTATTTTTTTAACGAGGTAACTTCATGTTTTTGTGTGTGTTGTATTTGTTTGGAGTAAATCTGCGGAGTCATTCAGTTGCAATGGGCTGGTCATGCTCACATGATTAAGTGACTCACTGGATCAGAGGTGGGGGCGAGGTTAGATGGACTCTGTAGATCGGTTTCGGTGTTTTGCTTCCGCATGGATCTATAGCTCTCATGCTCTCCTGTTCGTAGGTAGTCCATCATCATCATGCTGGGAGGAGGATTCAAAGCAGAGAGGCTAAGAGTCAACCTCCGGCTCGTCATCAACCGACTCAAACTCCTCGAGAAAAAGAAAAGTAAGTCGTGGGCTGAATATAAACTGTGGCCCTACTCTCATACAGTTAACCCTCTGGAGTCCATGAAACCACCTGCACATTAACTTCTTCATGACGTGAAGACATAAACATGAAGCAACCTTGAGCCTTGCCATGAGCTTCCCTCTAAAGTTCTGGCTTGAAACTCCATAACAGATTTTTTTGGATGATATTTGGAGATAATCGGAGATAATGTCAAATATATTTAGTATAAAAATATAGAACTAGATATTATCCTCATTCTACCTGTTCTATGTTATATTTGCAACCTGTGTTCATATTTGTAACATGTACATTTCTGTGTGTGAAACATCATTTTCAAGATCAGATTTTATGTTTTTCTTTGTTTCTTTTGGGTTCAAAATTTTGATCAAGTAAGTCAAAGTTAAAAATCAATTAACAGGACATATAGGTGAGGTTGTGCTGAAAAAACTGATACCAACATGTCATGGTAAAGATTTTTTAACAGATTTTTTAATGGACAAATTGGCTTAAGATCTCAGAGGGTTAATGTAGAGTCAGTGGGGTTTTGTTTTATCACTCTGTTCCTCCAAGTAATGAAAGTTTGCCTTTTTCCCATTCACAAATTTTAAAATGAAGCTGAGCTTGCTCAAAAAGCGAGGAAGGAGATTGCAGATTACCTGTCATCTGGAAAGGATGAGCGGGCACGTATCCGTGTGGAGCACATTATCAGAGAAGACTATCTGGTGGAAGCCATGGAGATCCTGGAGCTCTACTGTGACCTGCTGCTGACTCGCTTTGGCCTCATTCAATCCATGAAGTGAGTGACTTGGCCAGTACCACTATCACTGATTATACTGTCCACTTTTTCTCTCTCTGTCACTGTGGCCTTTTCTTTTTAACTCATTTAATGTTTCTCTAATTAGGGAACTGGACCCAGGCTTACAGGAGGCAGTGTCCACCCTCATCTGGGCAGGTCCTCGCCTCCAATCAGAGGTGTCTGAACTAAAAATTGTAAGTACTGTCTCGATGAAACATAACACTGATCACATTGCCAACATACTGAACAAGTTCTGTCTTTTTACTGCCATTATGCTTAGTCTTATCTCTAAATTCCTCTATCAGGTATCTGAGCAGCTGTGTGCAAAATATAGCAAGGAGTACGGCAAGCTGTGCAGGACAAACCAGATCGGCACAGTCAATGATAGGGTAGGTAATTTTTTTTCCACTGACTGCCCAAGAATTTTCAAGAATGCATAAACATTGAGCCGAGTAACCTTTTAGCGGCATCTCATCAAATACTTGATATGTTTATAGCTGATGCACAAACTGGGTGTGGAGGCCCCTCCCAAGATCTTGGTGGAGCGCTACCTGATAGAGATCGCCAAGAACTATAATGTGCCGTATGAGCCTGACGCCATGGTCCGGGTGAGTGTGAAATAATCTGTGATCACTCACTAGAAAGGATAAAGTCATGCTTTGTGTTTATTTACCTGCTCATTTACATCTGTCTCTGGACAGCCTGAAGTGTGTCCTGGAGAGGAGGCAGACCTGATTGATGTGGGCTTTGATAAGAAGACTGGAAGAGGAGGAGGAGGCGGAGGTGGTGGAGGAGGCGGAGGCTTCACTGCTCCTCCTGGTGCTATGCCCATGCCCATGCCTATGCCCATGCCTATGCCAACAGCTTTCAACTATCCACCTCCCAAAGGAGCCGTAAGCGATTCTTCTTGTTAAAGATCCCCTTCTTTATGGCTTTGTTATGCATTTGGTGACATGGATGAAATCTTCAATCACAGTCTATATTGTCATATCGACCAATCATGGAGTGCAAAAAAATTATTCTCTCCATTCCGTCAAATATTGTGAATCATATCGCAATTGCACTGTCGGTTAAAATAATTGCAATTAAATATTATTTCAAAATTCTTGACAAAGCCATACTTGACAAATATTTAATCCTCGATTGGAGTTGAAACAACCAGTATTTAAGAGATTTAAAATATATGCTTATTAAACAAAAACAGAAGATCATCATTTGTGCTTTCACCATTCCTAAAACTAGCTTTAAAGGGAAAGTTTACCCATACAGGGTTCGTACACTTTAGCAGTGGTCAAATTCAAGCATTTTTCAAGGACTTTCAAGGTCAATTTTCAAGCTTTTCCAGTATCTTACACCTGTTGTAAATTGCATGTTTTAGGTGAGTACTAACATACTAAAAGGGGGAGATTTCACTGAACCATACCAACAGTGATGGTATTACACTTTTAGGAGGAACGGTCTTCAGATAGGCTACTCAATATTTTTTACATTGAACATGTGATTATCTATAGTCTATAGACTGATATAGTCAGATTGCAAGAGAAATAGGATTTCAAAAAGAATTTCAAGCATTTACAATAACTTCATCCAAAATCCAAGCACTTTTTAAACATTGACAATACAGTAGTTCAATTCAAGCATTTTCAAGGATTTCAAGCACCCGTATGAACCATGCCCATATCATGAACAGAACCTTTTTCCCACCAGCCCACTACAAAAGATGAAATAGAATTTTGTTTGACTGTGTGGCGATGTGAGAAAGATGTAGTTTTACCAGACTGTTGTTTTCCTCCAGGAACCATATAATGCTCAAGTCGGAACCTACGACAACTTCTCGCACGCCATGGGAGGAGGGCACCCCCCTCAGCTGCCCAGTTGTCCCCCCACATATGAGTCTGTAAGTGACTGAACCCCTCCCCTCCATGCCCCCCTCCTGTTCCCACAGATGGACAGACGGACAGGGCAAGGCACCACACAGGGAAGAGCAGTTCATTCAGTTTGCTTGCAGTTTTATCTCTCTTCTACTTTTTTTTTTTTAATGCTATTTCTCAGAGTTGGCCAAGCAGACTCTGCTTTATCTTTCAGGGATACAGGTAGCATGAAGTGCTTATACTTCACTAACTACTAACCGAATGGGACTTAAATGATCACATCGTTGGTGCATTTTCAGAGATAGCTTCAGTCCTTAAGTCTCTTTTTCTGTCACAAACTTAAGGTGATGGTTTTCGGCAGTTTCCCCTTTTATTTAATTTTTTTTACTTCTGCAAGAAATGACTGCAATTGTTATTTTTCCCCCGAAGACTAACATATATAATATCTTTTTATTTGAATACAGTACAGACGACACGATCATTTACACATTTTCTCTGTTTCAGATTGACGACCTAACTGACAAACCTTCTGTTCCTTCCCAGGCCGTAGGTGAGTTCTGCCAACAGTCACCAACACTTAAAGGATAAACGGTTTCTTATATTCAATTTTTTGTTACTGTCAACAAATCCACAAAGACACACACAGCCTTTCAGTCTCGAGCCCTGACTTCAAAATATCGGAATTATGTCAAAGCATGCTCCTTTTATAGCACAATCCAAATCCCATTCTAGGGCTGGGCAATATATCAATATAAAAATATATCAATATATTTTTAAATGTGATATGGAATTATACTATATTGCATATATCGATATAGTTCAAATTTGCACTGTGATCCTTGCTCCAGACAAGCTGCTTTATATATAAATGCTGCCCTTAATAGGGTTTGTCATATTTAGTTCTTTTATAATGTTCGTTTTTCTTTACTCATATATAAATATTTATTTCGGAAAATGGACTTTTTTATTTCATAGGCTATTTTGATTTAAGATATTTTTATATTTAAATGTTTACTTTATGGAGCTTTGATTTTAAAAGAAGGTACTCATGTTATTATACAGTATTTATGTTCACTTCAACAAACGGTTTCAATAAAACTATTTGTGACATGTCATATTTGGCTTTGAATTTGACTGAACATTTGCTCTCACTTTGCCATAAAAATATCAGGATATATATCGTAAATCAATTTTCAGCCTAAATACATCAGGATATTACTTTTGGTCCATATCGCCCAGCCCTATCCCACGCTTGACATTAATTACTCATATGGAGCGGCTTTCCATGCGCTGTTTTGTTAGTGCATAACTGACAAAACCTGAAATGGTAAATGGAGTGCACTTATAAAGCGCTTTTATCCAAAGCGTTTTACACACACACACACACACACACATTCATACTGGTGGCCGAGGCTACCAGGGTTCAGTATCTTGCTCAAGGATACTTCGGCTGCCATGGTCGGGGACTGAACCACCAACCTTCCAGTTACTGGA
Organism: Centropristis striata; assembly: GCF_030273125.1. Taxonomy (NCBI): domain Eukaryota; kingdom Metazoa; phylum Chordata; class Actinopteri; order Perciformes; family Serranidae; genus Centropristis; species Centropristis striata. Next base: position 7,295,418 of record NC_081518.1, read on the forward strand.
CTAACGCTCTACCAACTGAGCCACAGCCGCCCAAGATAACAGAAAACTTGCCAGCTGTATAAGTATACTGCTTTATAAATTAAATTGATGTACCATATACCCCTCTCCAGGTCCTGGCCCTTCGTCTCAGTTCTTTGACAACCACGCTCTCCCAGAACTCCCCTCTGTTCCCGACACACTCCCCACATCCTCCTTCGGCGGCAGGAACACCACCACCTCGGATGACATCGACTTTGACGACTTGACGCGGCGGTTCGAGGACCTGAAGAAGAAGACCTAAACGCTATCTCCCTGGTCTATACACACGCATACACACACAGGCCTGTGCCGTCATCTACGCAGCTCAGAACAGGAAATGAAAAAGGTTAAAGGCTCTGCATCAGATTCGGATAGATCCTCTTCCCCTTACATAGATATTAAACATACATGTATTCTTACCTCATTTGTATAAAAATGAAATGTCAGTTAACAGAAATCTCATCTCTGTCAGCTGCACCAGTGAGTACCACATGTTTCAGCTCCTTTCTACAAGGCACATAATATATATTCTTACATGCAATCATGGGTGACTCCTGTTCACTCTTTCTCATTTAAGGTCACACTGATTTTTAACTTTTCCCATTTTGTCTGTGTGTGTGTACTGTATAACCAGACTTAGATTTTAATTGTTGCTTTTCTCTTTGTTTTTTTTTTCTGGGTATGATGAATATTTACAGTATATGCCTTGCTTCTACTTTGCACATGCGGTGTCGCTGTGATCTTTGCCATTGTGTCACTCAGTCCTGTCTCACACTGGTCTAACTAGTCCGACCGGCCGCCCCAGTCTGATGGGGAGCTGGCATTCACATTGACAAAAGGCTACACATTGTTTCAGAGGCAAGGCATTTTTTTTGCATGAAGGAATCGGGGCAGATGAAAGCCATATATATATTCATGCAGTACATTTTTAACACTCCAAGGTTTATATTCAAGAAATAAGGGTGTACGAGCCCTCCAGGAAAATCTCAAGGTAACGCATGTCAGACCTGTTACAGCGGTGGTGGGGCACAGATGTAAAGTGATTACACAGTGTATGGAAATCTGTAATATAATACATTTAGGTTATATAGACAGACGTATTTACATGAATAATTGAACTGTACAGTAGTAGGGAGTTGTTCAATATTTGACATATCTGTTTATATACAGTTATCTCCAAATAGAAATTGTTTTTTTTACCCCTTTTGAATGTCAGATTTACCAAATACCTGCACTTCTTATTGTTGAAGTCCCTAATTTACAAGCAAATGTGTGAGAGCAGCCACACTGACACCCGATTTGATTAATTAGATGTAAATATTGACCCCAGAGGTGATAAGTTTGTGTTGTCCTCTGTGATTGTGCGTGCATGTGTCTTAACCTGTATGTGCACCACTGCATTTGCCTTAGTTACCATCTCTCATCAGAGGCCTTGCCAGTCTGTACCAGGATTACACATTTGTTGTCCATGAAGACTGGGTACATGTTACCTGTTTTGGCTCTTAGTTGATTACACTTTGCTTTATTCGTTTTTGCCCATAAAATAATATCTAAAAATCTGTTCAGTTGAGACCTAACCACACGCAGCTCTGCTTGCATGGCAAAATGGACGGTGGCCTTGAATCCCATGATCTCTGGAGGGCAAATTAAAAAGCTTTCCAGCCGCGGGATAGACACAGTGTGTTGATAGGTTTTACACGTATTGAAGAAAGTAGAGGGAGATTATTAACACTACAGAACTGTGATCTGCTCACTGTCTTTTCTATGTTGGACTGTTCTTTCATGCTGAACATTGAGACACAAAACGATGTCCTGTTGCAAAAAAAGAGTAGTTTTTTCCACTGTATACTAAAATAACGATTTAATAAAAGATTATTTGGAACTGGAAGCTGGTGAGATTTTTTTTTCTAACACTATTTGCTTTTATTGTTCAGAACTCTACCTCTGCTTATCATTGCTGTAATGTCAAATGGTAACCAGCAGGGGTCCTCGGTGTAAAGGGAAATAATCATAAGGAGATTTATGTTTAAGAAGCAGTGACCCACAACAAAACTGTATTTCTAGATTAAGTGACTGACTGTTGGGGTTTAATTTTTTTCATTTTAGAGTTCACCTTCTTTATGGATTTTATCATTTTCTCATGACAGTCCTGCATCACATTGAGGCCATTGCAAGACTCATATCGGTCGACCACTAGTAAGGGTTAAAACTTTTTAATTATTTGAGAAGATAATCAGAAAAAGCTTGAAAGGTGAGATGCAGTCATGGAAAAAAAAAATTAGACCACCCTTGTTTTCTTCAGTTTCTTGTTAGTTTTAATGCCTGCTACAACTAAAGGTACATTGTTTGGACAAATATATTGATAACAACAAAAATAGCTCATAAGAATTTAATTTAAGAGCTGATATCTGAGACATTTCCCATGGTTTTCTTGATAATGATTTTGGTTATTATCAAGAAAACCATGGAAAATGTCTCGATAACAGCTCTTAAATTCAACTCTTATGATCTATTTTTGTTATCATTATATTTGTTCAAAAAAATGTACCTTAATGCTATCTATACATCAGAAGACTTTGAAAAGATTTGGAAAAGACTCCTGGAAAACTATCAGCCCACACCTGCTTACATCTAAAGACAAGTGTTTAGAGTTTTTAGTCCCGGCCTAGTTTTAGACTGAGATTTTATACAGGCTGTGAATCTTGCAACTATTTGGTAACTATTTACGAGACTACAACTAGATTCTTTTAGCAGTTTTTCCTCATCGTGCTCTTAGTAAAAACTTACAAAACTGAGGAGAAGCAGCTTTTGGCTCCAGCTGCTCTAGTGTTTGCAGTGGTTTGTGTTGAAAAAACAACAAAACAAAGAGGAGAAGATGCCACAAAATGCCCCCTCACAAAGCAGAAAAGGGGTTTTTGTTTTTCTGACATGAAAAGATGACTATTTCACAGTAAAATAGATTTAAGGCAGAATAAAGGAAAGGAACATTTAGAAATGAATTCATGATACACATTTATGTCCTATTTAATTATATTTTGTTTAATTGAATAATTATATTTATCAGCTCTATCAACTTTAATTTAGTTAATCATACATTAATCATTGATTATTTATTACTTATTCATGTAGATTTTGTAGATTTACTAAAGACTTTCAGTTTTTAGTCTGGGACTGGGACAATATTTTGGTGTAAGCCCAGAATTAGTTGTACCAGACATTAAAAAGAAAAAGAAATTGAAATAAAAGGGTGGTCTACTATTTTTTTCCATGACTGTAGATCTGCAGTTCTGCTGGAACTGTAGAGATCATTGTGTAATGCAAAATGTGGCACATGAGTCATCTAAGTGCACTCTTCTTTTTTATTAAGTCTTGAAAGCAGTATCATCATAAAGAGTCCATTTTATATAATCCACTATAGCATTTGAGTGTAGTGTTTGCTAGAAGTTATCAAAGATGTTTAATATGATGTATTTGGGTTGAACTTTTAATAGTAACTAGTTTAAGAGTGTGTTACATCATCATAACAGATTTGTGGCCCCACTAACCCTTACAGATTCAGGTTTATATTTGAGAACATGTAGTACAGGGCCATATGTTGCTTTTCATCATGTGATATCATTATGTAGTCACTTCAGGCTCTGCATACATGTCACACAATAAACTCACATTAAAAAAGCAACCTGACCAACCATTCATTATAAGCTCATAATGCACAGCAGTATCGACGACGTCACCTTTTCTTTCACTCAGTTAAGAAGTGTCCTGGACAATTATTGTGGCATGAATACAGGTCAAGGTCCTCTGCTGGAGTGGCTGCTGATACAAAATGAGGTGTGAGCTTTTGGCTAAAAAAAATCTGGAATAACAAGCACATTTTCTTTCACCCTCAAAGGTTATTCTAATAAAAAGATGTATTTTGCAAGGACATAGTATGATTTCTGTGTCCTTGTGAGGACAAGGGCTGAGGTGATGTAAGCTCCAGTCTGATTGGCCAGACTGTCAGGGAAGTAGGTAAAATATCAGAGTATCAAACTATGTTAGATTGAAATAATTTTTACAAACTCATGATTTTCAATTAGATCGAAAATACTAGTAAAGTTTGATTTATTCAAATTGTATTAACTGTGTTGATCAGTTTAGATTGATTTAGTCGTGGTGAGTCTGATCATTTTACTCTCATTTTACTTTTCTCCATTAATCTGGTATGTTACAAAGAATACTGTTGAGGTGTTTGTTTTATTTTTGTTCCTTAAATATCCTTGCTATCCTTACTTTACTACATACTAAAAATAACAATAAAGACGTCAAAATTTGAGTTTCACAAACATTCTTTTTCCCTCTTTAACCCTCCTGTTATGTTGCGGGTCAAATTGCCCCATTTCAAAGTTTAAAAGAAAATAAATGAATAAAAGCATTTTTTCATAAAGAGACAAATATAATTAAAAAAAAATCAATGTCATGTAAAATGTTTATATGTAGGCCTTTCCAATTTACATTTAAAAAAAGTTTTAACATGCATTTTTTATGAAAAACAAATGAATTATCCTCATTGAACCATGATCTGTGAGAGGTAAAGAACACCATTGCACTAAATATCTATTTAAATGGTTAGTAATGGAGTTAATGATGAAATATAAACAATGGTTATTGGTATTTTTTTGTTTCTGACATTTTTGGATAATTTAGGTCAAATTGACCCAAGAACATTATTGCTGTTTCTGAGAAATGAACAAAACAGGAGGGTTAAACATCTCAAAACATTTTCAATGCAAATAAAATGCATTTTGCATTTTAATAATGTTTAGTTGTTCAAATTAAATGACCATTCCTAAAACAGTACTGGCACAAACTACAGGTATATTGTGTATATGTCACTGATAAATATTAATAAAGACATTAAAGACAATATAGATCAGTTTATTTAAGTTCACACATACAATACAATAAATATATCAGTGATTAAATGAAAGCACAGCCGGTCTAAGACAGGACATTAAAGTGTCAGCAGGCCTGCTCATATTCCCAAACCAAAACATAGTTAGTTCTGCAACATAAATATTTCAACGGGAGGACACACTGAATCACACAGAAGGCAGCATGTATGATGAGTCATGACATGCACCTTCAGCATGTATTACAGTGACATGAAGGTGAAATGAAAAAAGAGGTAAATTAATAATCAGCTCCCACATGTCTCATATATTACATAAAAGCACTCTTCTAAAAGTAAAAGTCCGTGTTGGTGAGCAGTCCAAGAGAAGACGTCACACTGTGATGAAGTCATGCTGACTGCAGGAGGCTGTGGTTGTTTGATGCTGACCCAATCAGTATTGTTTTTAACCCTCTGTACAGTGTTGCCCTCAGGCAACATCCCCATTTTTAGCCTGTCAAATTTCTACAATGCATGTTTTTGAGTGATGCAATACTTAAAAAAAGAGGGAAGAGTATAGGGAACCAATAGCAATGCTTTAATTGTCACATGACCTCCAGGAGGCCACATTGAAACCCTATTTTGCAGACTTTTCCAAAGGAAACAGCTTTGTAATTTTGTGCCACAAAAAATCACGCAAAACGTAATTTCCTGGCCCTTTTCCATCTGGAAACAATATATTCCTACTGATAGGTGAGTAAACCTTCATTTTTGATAGTTTCATACATATTTCAATGGGTCGTTGGCTCAATGGTACAATGTTGTCTACAGGCAACATTCAGACAAGAAACCAGTTAAAAAAGTTCCTTTTATAATGTTTTTAAATTTTAAAATGTTATGTATTGTACCCTCTTGAAGCTACTGCATCTTTTACACATGTTTGTTAAATAAATGATGTTAAAATTCATTTTCATTTTACTTTCTTTTTCACTTGTGCACCGTTATGGTACAATTTTGCCTATGGGTAACAAACTCCCAAAACTTAAAAAAAAAAATTATAACATATTTCAGATTATGGTTATTTATTATTTGTATTTATTTATTATTATTTAACTTTTTTTTTCCTAACTGGCATCATAATGCGTACCATAGAGGGCAAAAAGTTGCTCATACAGGGTTCCTATGGGTGCTGGGAATCCTTGAAAAAACCTTTAAAGTGATGTTTTTAATGTCTGAAAAGTGCTTGGATTTTAAATTTAGGGGATTCAGGATTCTAAATGTACTTACAAACAGGCTGCACATATTAAAAAAGCACATTTTGTTAATTTGTCACCCTCCTGTAAAATGCTGACATGAAACAGAGATGTGGTTGTTAACAGCACAATTACAGCTAATGGGATGAATAATAAGTTTACTGTATGTACTATGGAAATATGTAGGTTACCACAGCTTTAATATGCTAAAAAAAAGCTTGAAAATGCTTTAAAAGTTCTTGAATTTGACTTTGGTTCACAAGTTGTGAAAACCCAGCTAATAGCAACTCATTTGTGCCAATAATTTTAGCTTAGTATTGTAACAAAAATCATGCAGTATTTCCACCCTTTGAAATATAATTTAGGATAATAATGGAACAATAAAAAGTTATACTAAGACCCAGATTAATTTAGGGTCGAATTGACAAAAACAACAAAGTCAATATGTATTATTTTTGGATATTGTACAGATTTTTTATATAGTGTATCTGTACATAATTCTATTCTAACACTTGTTGATTATTTGTTTACTTTATTGGATTTATAATAACTCAAACTCAATGCTTCTTTAGCTCTAAATGGATTCTACTGATTTTGTATATTGACACGATCCAAACAAAAGCAATCATAGATTTTCTTTACATATACATTCACCATCGCAGATAGATACAGAGAGTAAAACACTTTTTATACAGTTATTCAATTACCCGTTTACACTGACTCACCATTTCAGAAAACTTTCTCAGGCATTGGAAATTCTGTGCGCATACAAAACACCAAAATAAATGTTATATTCAGAGAGTCAAAACTTCCAATAAGTGCAAAAGAGTGTCTAAGACGTGAGGGTGACGTGGATCGCAGCTGTGCCCGCTGGAGAAGACAGTTTATCCCGCTAAATGCAGCTTCCTCAGAGCGTGGCCCTGCCAGAGTATTGGCTACACTTGTTCTGTTGCGCTGTTGAATGGAGCAGACAGTGCAGTGAGACTCTCAGTACTTTACTGCTCTTTAACTGAAGGGAGAAGGCACTGATACACTTAAGAGAGAGAGAAGTCACTCGGGAGGAGCAGAAAACTAAAAGGGTCACAAGTTTATGTTTGTCAAAGCAAATATTTTCACTGATTCATATGCATCGTTACATAAGAGCTCTCTGCAGTCAACCCATAACAAAGTGGAACGGATACCTCTGTCTGCTTTATGAATTATGAACAGAGAACTACGGGGCATTTTTATAAGTAGTGCCTTATGTATAAACTGTGTAGTGTATTGAGAGAGGCCTCTATTAACTGTTGCATCACTGAATGGCATACTGGGTACAGCTCACTCTACAGAATATTCAAGGACAGATGAAGAGAGCGAGACAGAAGATGTTGATGATGATGCCAGAAATGTTGCATTGTAGCAAATTTAAACAATTCGAGCATGTGGCTTTGAAAATGAAGGCTTTTCTTCTCAGAAATAGCCTGGCCCCTATACTGTAGCGTTGCTTAGTGACCCAACTGTGTCATGGCCGGCGTATTAATAAAGGTCAATGGCAGCGCATTGTTGAGTCATAAGTTATTTGGATGAGCCGTTCAGCCCGTTCTGAACAGGCGCTGGTTATTACAGTTCTGAAAAAAAATGGACCTGCTATTACATATACACCTCTCAGCATGTTTTTTTGTAATTTTGTGTCTTTTTTGGTATTTCTGATTCTTTTTTTGGTCATTTGTGTCTTTTTGTGTCTTTTTAAAATCATTTTGTGTCTTTTTTGGTCATTTTGTGTCTTTTTTTGTCATTTTGTGTCTTTTTTTTTGTCATTTTGTGTCTTTTTTTAGTAATTTTGTGTCTTTTTTGGTCATTTTGTGTATTTTTTAAGTAGTTTAGTTTTTTTTCTGTAATTTTGTGTTTTCTTTTGTTGTTGTAATTTTGTGTCTTTTTTGGTCATTTTGACACTGCGTCCAGCGGTCCCCAGGTAATTTGAGAGGAGCTGCTGACTGCTTATACAATGCATAAAACATTGTTGCAGACATCACATTTTTGCGCAGCAGTTACTAGAGAATATTTTACTAACAGCTCGGAGCCCTGCGTCCCAACAAGGGCTGCAAAATGTTTTTCTTACCTGACTTCAATTGCTCTATTTCTTCACTTTCCTCCACAGCAACAGGCTTCAGCAGCAGGGCGAAAAACACAGCAACGCCTATCACCTGCAGAAAAATAAAAACAAGCAACAAGAAAGCATTTTAAATGTAGTCATATTATGCTTTAACTAGTGTGACATGCTGGGAGGAATACAAGTTTTCCTGTGTTTACCCACCTTGAGAGGCTGCAGGATAAAGATGCTCTGGAAGAGGGAGAGGCCCAGAGACATGACCCACTTAATGGACTTTTCTCTGCCGTATTGAAAGCCGTACAACAGGGTGAAGAAGGTGGATACTCCACTGATTGACAGCAACAGGAACCAGCCCAGGAACACACACCACCAGGGCAGCCAGCAGCTCTCTGACCTCTTCTTCCTTCTCTTCACAGGAGCCGGGCTGGGCCAAGGAATGGACGGGACGAGAGGACAAACACACAAGAGCTTCCAGTTAAATAAAACCAGCCACATTTCTACGTCATACAGATAATTGTGTTTTTGTGCGCTGACCAGTAGGCCAAGTGGCAGCTGAAGACCATCTCAGCCTTGCGAACCAGCAGGTTGGTGACGTTGAGGGCCTGCTGGTATTCATCCGGACTTGGGAAGTGCTTTGCATCCAGTTTCTCCAGGCTCATGAGGAGGTGACAGAGGCCAGCCAGGAGGAACTTGCTGCAGTAAACCCAGTGGGGGTCACTCTCAGTCTCCCCTGTGACAGGAGCGCAAACACATCAGCATGTTGTTACATTCCTTTGTGCAGAATATACACCCCAACTAAATATGAAGTTGACGCTTTGTGCAGAATTGGCCATCTTTGGAGTATTATCAGACCCTCAAACAACTAGGAAGAAGTTTAAGGATAGTATCGCCTTTGCATCCTTATTAGCACAGAGAAGAATTTTGTTGGAATGGAAGTCGCCGTTTTTAGAAAAGGAAAAAGTCCTTATTTCTCATTGCCTGTCAAATGAATAAAAACATTTATTAATAAGGAAAGAATATACACTGCAGTATGGGTGCTCGTTTCCATCCACTCCTGTTCAGCTATTATTAGGAGCTGGTTCATCAAGATAAGCAGTAGGTGGCGCCAATTCTCCAGTTGAAAGCCATTATAACCATTGCAGAAGAGGACGCAACAACACAGAATTATTAAAAGAGCTACTGTCGAAGCTCAAATAATAAAAACAATGTAGAAAACTCAATGGGAAGTTGACATTTCTACTTGTTTCATGTATTCATGTGAGGACGGTTACATCACATGTGTGGAGCAATGAGTGGGCGTTAAACTATTCAATGATCATCATTTATCCGCTAAATCTGTTTCCACTTTGCTGCATTTTGCTTTTATTGATACAGCAAAGGTTCAACCTCAGCTAAGCATACATTTTTTGTATGATAACCCAAGATTTGAAAAGTGTTTATACTCAGTTGAATGGAAACACAACTAATATTTGTATTTTTTTCTGTGGAAAACAAAACAAAAAACTACCTTGCATAAGCTGGATGAATTCATGCACTCTGTCCAAGGCGGGGCAGAGGTCAGCCACGGACTCCAGTCTGTTCATCTCTGACATCTTGTTTCTCGGACTGCAGCTCACCATAGAAATCACCTCCTCTGTGTCCTAGAGAAACCAGTTAGACGCACAAAAAAATTAAAATTGTATTTTATATGTACACTACATGCCAAACATTTGGAAGCAAGGACAAAACAGGCCAAAAATATTCAATTAAAAAAAAACAATAGTATGAATTCTTTGGATTTTTGGATGTATTTACTGCATGATGAGCCTAGTTTCATTGAATTTAACCATTTTCCTAAATGTAAACAAAAGAGAAGAAGGGCTTAGTTTCAGGGTTAAGAAGATTTGCAAGAGTCACAACTTCAGTGCAAAAGTTAAAAAAAAAAATTAAATTAACAAACAGTTTGCATTATTCACTTTAGCTATAGTTTGCCTATAATTATAAATGAACGGCTCGTATATGCCGTGCTGTTGTTAAAGCCAGAGGAGGTTACTTTGAATAAAGCAAGAAAAAAACCTGAAAATTATAATTTAAATGTGTTCTAATAAGTCACTCTTTATATAATAATCATGTATATCTTGTTGCAAAGTATACCAATGAAACTATCTCGATCTTTTTTTGTACAAATTTGAACTTGCTTCTAAACTTTTGGCCTGTAGTTTAGGTATTTCCAGTGTACATAAAAAAATGTTTTAACATGCATTTTTTAATGAATAAAGAGTGAATTATCCCCATTGAACGATGATCTGTGAGAGGTAAAGAACTCCATTGCATTAAATATGAATTAAGATGGTTAGTCATGCAGTTATTAATGAAATATAAACAAAATTTATTGGGATTTTAGTTTCTGACACTTTAGGATAATTAAACATGCCCTGGGTTATTGCCGTTCCTGAAAAAACAAAAATAACAGGAGAGTTAAACACATGGAAAAGTAAGAGTACATACTTTACAGCAAAAGCTGAATGGAAAAGTTTCTGGGCGTACAAGGTCATCAATGAGGCAACTTCAATTCATCAGAGTAACGAACAACATAAGTCAAACAAGAATGGTGAACACATTCACACCTATAGAGAGGGGCTCAGTGGAAACAAACCTTCAGAATAGTTGGTATGTTAACTGCGGGGGCTCTCACGTTCTCCTCAGAGTCTTCTTTTTTAGATTTTGAAATCACACGAGGTCTGATGCTTCGGAAGATGGTGATGATGAGGATGTTGATTGGAAACATGAGAAGACCGCTCTGTATCCCGACCATGAGCTCCTGCCACGTGATTTCCAATGAGCCTGGAGAGACAAAGAGAAAGAATGAAAAGCAGCAACTTATTATATTAAATATTGTGGATTTTTCTCCTCAGGAGTCCAAGGAGAGAAAAACAGAATAAAAGGATTCATCAGGGTCACTCGGAATAAAGTCGACCACACATCCTCTCTGGATATTAACCTGATGATTGAACAAAACACTTTATACAAATTTAGGTCACTGTGGAAATTGGGGAAAACACTATGAAGGCTTTTTTCATTTATTCACAGTAATTCGTGTTTGGCGTGAGTCCTTTAAAGACACGTCAACAGAAGCAGTGAAGGCCATCAGACCAGGGAGCTTTCTGTCCGCCGCCTACCTCCCTGGATTGAGATGAGTGTTTCTATGCCAACTAGCTGATTTAACAACAGAAAAAAGAAGAAGCAGGTAAGTAGTTTAGACCTGCAGATGCAAACGCTTGCAGTATATTTGACTGGAAATGGAGCTTTTGTCATTGTATTTTCTCTTTCCTCTTGGTTACTTGTGAGAGGAGGACGATCCTGATCAGATTGTATTTGTCCTTAGAAAAAAAGGCGGTGGTAGGATGCAAAGGCAAAAAACAAAATGGTTAAACCAAATCAGCAATGTATGTTGACTTTGTGTTTGTATTTTAGCCCAAAACCTCAAAATCATACACACAATGTCACAATTTTTACTGATCAGAATGAATTGTCTTGTGACCAGTCACCTAAAGAACATAGAACAATGTCAGGTACATACATGTTTAGGAAAAGCAAATTAAAAACATTTTTTCTAAATTCTAATTATACTTAATATTTTATGCTAATTTTCGCTTTCATACTTCTATTTTGGGTTTTCTACTAGAACTTTTTTCAGTGCTTAAATGTTTTTAACAAAGCATTGTTTTTCTCATGCTGTGTGTCTGAATATACTTGTAATTGGTTTCTGAGTAAAATGTACATGCACAAACACAGAAAAAGGGAGTTTTTCATTATAAGTTCCCATTTAAATCTCCTGCTAATTATATTTTTGTTTGAATATTTAACATCCATCAATTTCACAACAATTTAATATAGAGTAGTGCAACAGAGAGGATAGTCTTCCACTTAATAGGTATGATTTCATTTTAGCTAACAGTATGAGTGTAAATGTAAGACTACAAACACACACACACACACACACACACACACACACACACACACACACACACACACACACACACACTTCCTCTAACCATACCCTAATGTTAAACCCAGCTTTTACCTAAAAATTTTTTAATTTACATCATAGGGATCATTCTGGCCCCATAGGAAAGTCAAGTCCCCATATAGTGAGTAATACAAGACTACACACACACACACACACACACACACACACACACACACACAGAAAGCGAGAACTGGAGAAGCAAATCAGCAAGCAACACTCTCTCTCTCTCTCTCTCTCTCTCACACACACACACACACACACACACACACACACACAAAGAAAGCAGCTGTAACAATGCCTGAAGATGGTGTCAGTTTTTAAACTTATAAATATACTATATACTATAAATATTACTTTCATTTGCCTCCAGGTGGCAACATCTGCATGTGTACATCTGCAGGTGTGCAGAGCTCAACAATATGTTCCTGCAGCAATGGAGCTAAGACCACTGCCTTCCAAGACCGCTACTCCATTAACGAGGTAGCGGTTGCTGTTAGGGTATGGTTTAGTGACTACGTAACCAGACAATGGAGAGAAGGGTCACAACAACAAAGTATAGCACTGGGGGAACACGAGCAAAGCTGATCTGAGACTGACTTCCTCTCTGGATGATCTGCATTCTTAAATTGAATGAGTTTGTTAGATTAAACCGGATAAAACCCGGCAGCTTTGCATACTTCACATCCCAACAAAATCCACACAATAACCCACATTGTGGATAACTCTTTGAATCTGGCTTACAATGAAGAGTTACTGGTCACATGCACCCACACATTTGCACAATAACAAGCTACTTTCAAACACCTGTGACCTCTGCATTGAAAAAAACATGGTCAACATTTCAGAAACGTTGGAAAGGTTGGATCTCATCCCACACATGTATTGCTTCAAGGCTGTGCTAACACCTCTAGAGGTCAAATGATTCAGTTGCACATGTGGAAGGGGAGGTGTTGGAGATAATACAATATATCAAGAGGCCAATTACCGGTAAGTCGTTTTTCAGATTCTACTCTCCCCTCCAGCTTGCATGTGGCAAGCTGGAGTTGGCTCCAACCTTTTGACATTACAGCCAAAACTTTAAAAACTAAAGAAAAAGTCTCCTTATACCACATTGTCAGTGCTTGTTAGGTGTAATTGCCAATATAGTACCTTTCTTATAAAAATGTGGGTTTGTTGTGTAAGTGAACTTATATTATGGATGGATCTTTGGATGCCGACAGCACATTTAATATCATCCAACAACACCACTGATGGAATTAACATTAGCTTTCCTTCTTGAATGAAACTTTACTCTGAGTAAATCAACAAGTGAAATAATAAAAGACTCCAAAATTCACCTAAGGCGAAGAGCACTGGTGAGTCCTCATTTACAGGAATGTTCCAGAAGGCGATATTGATGGCCATGGTGCAGAGGAGCAGGCTCATGCAGCAGGAGACCCTCTGTGCACGGGTGAACGGACTACGTGAGGGAGGATCCACGATGGACACCCAGATGTGTTCATCCCTGAACCCGGTCGATGTTCTGCTCTGGAAGATATTCCTGACAAAGAAACACACAACGAGACTTTTTTAAAAGCTGAGTTGCTTAATTTCAGCAGTTTAACGTGGTCTGGTTTTGCCTATTGTCAGCTGGGATTGGCTCCAGCTGAAGGAACTGAAGGAACTGAAGGAACGTGGTCTGACCTGAAGCTGGCAACCTCGTTGTTCTTGGCAGCGTTGAAGGTCTTCTTGGTCATGTTGTCTCCACGGTCAGCACTCAGCCAGCAGTCACAGAAGAAGTGATACACATAGCGTGTATGGAGGTCTTGTATGGTCACCTTGTTTATATACCTTAACATACAGGGGTTTCATAAAACAACACATATTACACATTTACCTGTTCAGAACCCAATTTAGTTCCAAACACACAAAATTATACCATAATTAGGGCAGTTCGATATATCGATATGTCAATATATTTTTAAATGTGATATGGATTTTGACCATATCGGATATATGGATATAGTTTAAAAAAATGTCTCTCTTTATATATAAATGATGCCCTTACTAGGGTTTGTCATATTTAGTTCTTTCGAATGTTGATTATTCTTTTCTCATAAAGATATATTAATTTCAGAAAAAGATTAGCCTATTTTATTTCATAGGCTATTTTTATTTAAGATATTTTTTAATTTAAATGTGCACTTTATGGAGCTTTGATTTTTTAAAAAGGTACTCCTGTTGTTTACAGTATTTATGTTCACTTAAATAAACGGTTTCAATAAAACTACTTGGGATATGATTTTTGGTCCATATCGCCCAGCCCTAACTGTAATTAGAGTTTTCTATTCTGAATGCACCCACAAATCATAAGCAATTAAATGGCAGTAATAAGAATGAATTCTGTACCCATATTATGGATGTTCAAACTGCAAATTATTTGTTTCTTACCAAGATAAAAAAAACTTAGATTTAGAAATGTTAGATAATTTATTTTGTTTTAAGAGTTAATTTATTTTTTTAAGTGTTCAACATGCCTTTTCCAGATTTAACAATCTTAATTCAAGATTTATTTTCAAGTGAAATTATCTGTCAATGCAGCAAGATAATTTCCCCCAGATTTAGTGTTTTTATCTTGTTTTAGACAGCCCTTTGTTGCAGTGCAGTATTTCAGTTTTCATTCACTAAAGCCAATAGATTCCTTGCCTATAGGTGAAGCCAACATCAAAGATAGCATCACCTCTGATGCTGCATTAGTCATAGTATCTTATTAGAATTGTTGAACAGTGTCCACAGTATATTTTAATCTTGTTTCTATATTGTTCTTTAGTTCAGATATATTATACACCAACATGTGTGTTTGTGTATGAATGTGAGCAGTGTGCTGAGAGTGGTATTTAATGAGAAGTGATAACAAGGTAGTGCTAAATGAGACAGCCTTGACATTTCAGAAGTGTCTCTGTGAAGAAGCCAGCAAGCTGTCAATGAACGCTACCTGTACTCAGCCCTAACAACCTGTCAGCAGCTTTACAGTGACACCCACCAATTATCCACATTGTAGAGCTGAATCAATCCAAGCATAAAAACACACACAACTATATAAATATCATGTCAAGGTACAGCACAAAAATAAAATAATGCTGCAAGTTAACTTAATTTCTATGGATTTTAAAATACAACCTTTTTTAGCACTGCGCCCTGATCTGCAGCAGCACTGAATGCATTAATTGCTTCACTAGTACCATGATGGGTGACCTCCAGAGTTGTCGTGCTGCAGCCTGAGGTTTCGCACTTCGCCCAGTGGGAAGGGTGTGGCCAACAGGAACATATCGACAGCTCCCCTTTCAAACACGGGCTTGTCAGGATCTGTGAGGTTGTGCGTGTCACTCTCGCCATCTGAGCCAATCAGCTTCACTGTCACCTACAGGACACCACAACGTTCACACATCAGTGACCTGAACCAAGATGGGATCATACTGGATTCACTAGTGACACAGTGACAGTGTCATAGTTTACTCCGTATACTACTACTCCTTTTCTGAAGCAAACCACAGATGTCTGTAAATTATATTCGTATGTCCTGCATGCTAAATTACTGAGCCATTATCAACAAGCAATACGCTTTTCCTGCATCAAATGACTGTATCAGATATGTAGTATATTTTATGCTACAAGTAGTATATTTTATGTTACTTGTAATATAAGTGTTCTGCTTTACTAAGAGAAGCCACAGTCTGGCCTTTTGTTCAGAACAGAACTGTAACAACTGGTTCAAACCAGAATAATGAACTTTAATATCTGGGAGTTGTCAGACAGTAGAGGCGTTGGAATTTTTGAATATAAACAAGTATAGGTTGTATCCTTTTAAGGTTAAAAAGTAGACTTAGCAGCATGCTCGTTCCCTGGAAAACGTGCACATGCTGGAAAATTCGAATGAAATGATCTTACACACAGACCGAAAAGCCAGAGAGAACAAGGGGCATCATTGGAGGGATACCTTTTCAGCAGCCTTGAAATGAACGAAGTTCTCCTCCGTTGTACCTAGGCAGTGTATTCTGATGTTTGATAATAAAGAAAACTAAAAGGAACCAGGACTTGGTCTTTGGCCCACTTTTCTCACTCCGAGAAATTGTAAATTTACACTACAGTCACACTATTATCATACTACTTGCTTGCTATTCATTAACCTCACATTCAGTTATTGCCTCTCTCTATATAGGTAGCAGTTATTATTGTATGTGGCTGGGTCTGCCACCCTGATGAAGACAATGCTATTTAGCTACTCCATTTAAACTCAAAAGAAGGGCTTTCCCATGAGGAAAGATTTTAAAACAATCCATGCTTTCAACATCTGTTCAGTATTAGCTCGCGTTGTAGTCAAGACCGCACCAACCGAGACCAAAAGACCCAAGAGTACAGAGACCAAGACCATATATATCAAAGGAAGATCATAACAAAACATCAAAATGTGAGTTTTCTTTTTATTTAAGTTTGCATTTAAATTGCAGTGCCCGTAGGAAGTATGTATTGGCTTAGCATGCTAATCGCGAATAACAAAATGTGCACATTACAAGCAGACCACTACAACATCCGCAACTCCATAAAACACTTACTTTTCATTAAGTACGCACACCATCCAGCACATACACATTGAACATTGATGTTCGCTGGAAACTATTAGAATATTATTGGAAAATCGAACCTTGTAGTGCACTTTAAAACTGCAAAAGATAGTTAGGCTAAATAGACTTCCAGATGAGATGAGTCAGATGTGGAAATCCAGAGCAAATTGTGTAGGTGTAGGTGTAGGCCTATCACACAATGGGGCGGAGCTCCCCTAAAAGGGGGCGGGGCTCCCCTAAAAGGCGTCCGATCGGAAACAGTGCAATGCCGCAACACGTCCTACGTAAATAATGATGATATTTTGAAAAATGAATCTTCAAAATCAAGGATGCACACCTTTGTGCCATGCGCAAGCCACATACAAAATCTTAGGTCAGTCTGACTCACGATCAGAGAGATATGAACTAGACACACACACACACACACACACACACACACACACACACACACACACATGCACACACTTCTTGCTTTTATAGATAGATGTGACAACAAAAACAATCTTTGCTCTGTGGTTTTCAGAGCAGGACAATGATTTGAAGTTATTAGCTGTTTTTGAGACGGTCTTTTTTCTTAGTAAGGCATGAACAAAAAGCCTATCAGCGGCGGTTGTTAAAAACACCCAGGTCTGCCTAGTCCGAGACTGAGACAAGATAAGAAAATGCCCTCAATTCTGAGACCAAGACCAAGAACCTCAAAAAATGGTCTTGAGACCAAGACCAATCTCGAGTACTACAACACTAATATCAACTATAATAATAATGTAACTTGAAATGAAGCCACTTAAGAGGACACATTAATCTGAAGCATACACATTTTTTTTTGTTAAAAAATGCTTAAAGATGCACAACATCTTTAAAAAAAATGCTCAATCTATTCTTTGAGCTATTTCAATTCTCAGTAAGGAATATTAAAAAGAACCAAACCATAATTGTGAAATAAAGAGGAGTCTTACATTGGCAGAAGTCCCAGCATTTTTTCGATGGCCAGTTTGGACGGCGATCAGATAGTTGTATGAAGCTCCTGGGTGGTTGTCTTCCAGCAGAGTCATCTTCCTCTGATAGTTCAACAGAAAACAGTGTGATGAAGAGTTTAGTTGCCAAAAAATTATCCACCGTTCCAAAAAATCAAAGGGCATTATGACCGCACAAAAAAATGGTTCATAATGCATGTAATGTGGCCTGATGAGTTTCTGGTAGCTGAATTGTTCCGACATTGTAACACTGGAATATAACATTTACTCAAGTACTGTACTTAAGTACAATTTTAAAGTAGTTTTACTTAACATGTTTTTTTTTTTTCATTTTATACAACTTAATTCTTCTACTTTTTTCATTTGGTAGCTACTAGATTTATTGACAAAGCAGATTCAGATTTTAAATACAAAATATAAATCAACTAATAAAGGATAATGTATAGGTGGGGGTAAGATATCTAGAAACATAAATGGCACATTGTAAAAGCTCCTACAATTGCAAGTCAACTGGCATTCTCAGCTTGTCAACATATCATATGTAAATAAAGTTATTATTACTGTAAATAAAACATACGTATTTTCAATAAATATTTGGACTCCAGAGGGTTAAAAGCACTATAAAAATCAAATGTATTATTGTTATTGTTATTTACTTTTACTTAAGTAAGGTTTTGAATGCAGGACTTTTACTTGTAGTGGAGTAATTTTGCAGTGTGGTATTCATACTTTTACTGAAGTAAGGGATCTGAATACTTCTTCCACCACTGATAAAGACTGACCTTAGTGCGTGACCTGCGGTCAGAGTAGCAGGCCCACAGCAGAGTGATCAGGTAGAGCCCGAAGAAGGTGCACAGCAGTGCCAGCACCACAAAGTTCTCCGACACGGTGCTGAACAACTCGGCTGTCTTGGAGATGTCCACGTAGTTTGGCATCACAAAGAAGGAGCTCCCAAAGAGAGTGAGGTGGTTACACAGACACTGCACTACCTCAGGAGTGGTTTTATCCCCCACCTGAAACCAAAGACAGCACATCAATGTCTGATACGAAACTAGAACTTTACTGCACACGCAGAGCCGAAACAATAGAGCCAAGTTCACCAGACTCCAGGTGGAGACTCACCTGGCAGCCATAATTGCTCCATATCTCCTTTTCTATGTCCCAGAACAAGCACCTGCTCATAAAACTAGTGATGTTCAGCCTCAGGTCTGGTTCCCAAGTGGAATTAAAGAGTCTGATGTCAACATACAGGACTCCAGGATTCTTCGATAACATCTCGGGGCTTATCATCCACCTATAGCCTCCTGTTGCAAAAACCAGCAAACGGATAATTTCATAATCCAAACATCGACATACCAATAAAATATGGTCTAGTTCAGTGGTTCCCAACCTTTTTTTTGAGGGACCCACATTTTTACCTTTGTAAACTTTGGCGACCCCCCCATTGTCCATTGCTTCTATGAAGCCGAACTCAATGTGACTTTCATGGTACCCTCTCTTTTTCTTTTTGAGATATTCAGCATTTTCGTCTCACTGACGCTTCACCATTTTACCATTAGCTCTGTGTTTCTGTTGTTAGGTGAGGTTACCGCTAGGCGAGGTTACCACTAGTTGAGGTTACCTGTGTATACTGCAGGAGGGATGTTACACATGTCCTTATTCTCGCGATATAGCCTTTATTTTTAAACTTTTCTATAGTGATTTTTTATTTAAATAAATGAATAAACGTTTAATGTGGCCCTTATTTAGTTGTTTTTGTCTCACTCATGAATTAAATGCTGACTCATCTATATTTAACACATTAGATTTATTACATCCCTTAAAATCAAGAGGGCTTCGCGACCCCCGTGGATCTTTGGCGCCCCCCTGGGGGCGTCGGGCCCCCCCTGTTGGGAATCACTGGTCTAGTTTATCATTTGCTGTCTTTCTTTTTCTTTCTTTTGGACTGTTAATACTTAGGGTAGCATTTTCTGATATTTTGAACCTTGTAGTCCTGCTTTAGAAATTCTCAACTCAACTTCACTCAACTTTATTTGTAAAGCACTTTAAAACAACCACAGCTGCAACAAAGTGCTGTACATAAACAAACAGAACAAGCACAATAAAATAATTAAAACAGAAATAAATACTAAAATAAATAGTTTCATTGTTTTAAAAAAAAATTGTAATTTAAAAAACAATTAATAATAAAAGCAAACCATAAAACACTAAAAACAAGAGCAGAGTCTCATGTGTGGTTGAAAGCCAAAGAATAAAAATAAATAAAATGTTTATTAAGGTGATGTCTTACTCTGAATATTCTTAATATTGTTGTTTTTATTTATTCTACCATAGTATATTATTCTATTGTATTTTATTGTACTTAAATACCGGACTGCTCTACCTACCTGAATTGCAGTGGTCCTATTGCTCCTTTTTAAATTCAAAGTCTGAAAATGACAGAGGTCAGGGAATGTAGTTATGTGTGTTGATAGTGATGGTTACCTGCTTGGCTCAAGGTGGTTTTGTTGATGAAATGTGTATCGTTAGGAGGTGACCCTTCGGACAATATAAGAGCCAATGACACATTGGCGTTGGGCTCCACGCTCAAGAAGACGGTCATATCAGATGCTGAGAAGTTGATTGTGGTCAGCGCTTTTGTGTTTTCCTCCAACACAGCTTCACTATTTATAAGTTGTGGATGATTGCGATGAGGCAAATAGATCTGGAGAAACCAAAGACAGAAAGTTAGTATTACTAGTTGTATCTTAAACAAGAAATCCCTCTAAAGATCTTTATTTGTACAATTAAGAAGAAATATTTTTTCATTTAACAAGAAAGTTGGCATATTTAACACTATCCAGGACTAAATTAGATGGGGTGAAATCTTTGGGAAAGTGAGTTTAATTATCTTCTGAACTATATATACAATAATCACCCCAAATCAATCAAATCAAATAGCCTTTATTGTCATTATATAGGCAACTATACAACGAAATTGAAAGTGCCACTGCATAGGGTGCATAGTAAGACAATCATAACACAAAACAACATGAGTAAAAACATTTAAAAATACCGAGCTAAACGAGGACAAAAACAAGAACAAGGACATGTGATATAATAAATAAGTATAAAAATAAATAAATGGCTACTGAAAATGCTATAATTTATAAATGAGGTAGATTGTATGTTATGCACATTTCAATTGTATTGCACATGTCCGTTTTATTGCATCTCTATAATTTGTATGAAAAGTACATACAATTTGGGCACAAAGTTTTAAAAATATTAGACACAGTGAAAAAACAAACATAGCAATGAGAGTGAATGTGGGGTTTACTTTCACTGTTGTTGAGAAGAGGAATCCTCCCAAATTTGAATATTCCTGCATAGTATGCCTTTAAGTTGTCTCTGTGTGTGTGATGCACAATTTGCAAATGTCAGCTTTGCTTCACCAAATTATTTATTGTGCACTGAGTGGGACTGCATTTCATTTGAATTGTTTTAGTACAGGGACCAATATAATATGAATTGCAATGTGTTTTGGATACTGGAGGGTATAAACATTTTTATTTTATTTCATTATATTTCTTAAATAACCACATTTTTCATCTAAATTCTCTGAGAGCTTTGCTGGAATGAAGTATAAAGCTCAACAAAAAAAAATAGTAGCACTAATAGTAGAAATGAAAGCCCAGTTGTCATGTTGGCTTTACCTCGATATTCTGTGATAGGTTTGCCAGCTTTATGTCTGACACTCCATCACTGAGTATAAGGCTGCAAACAGTTCCTGAGATGTTGCCATCTGACGGGTGGGGATTCTTTGTGAATGAAGACATCTAGGAGCAAGAGAAGCTCTGTTGAAAAAGGCTGTGAAGACGTGAACACACATACATGTGACGACAACACACACACACACACACACACACACACACACACACACACACACACACACAGACCTGAGCGATGATATTGCTGTTTGTTCCAAGGTGAGGCGCCAGTACTGAAAATGATGGCAGTATGATGAACTCACCATCTGCCTTTGAGCCCAGCACAGCGTTACTGAGGCTTTCGGGTGTGTGACTGGAAGGAGGGAAAATAAAACTTGGAATATACTACATAACATTTCTTTGAAATATATTTGCTGCCATAATTAAATTAATGGAAATGAAAGAAAGTCGTAATGTGCTCTGTCAGGAAATACCTACAAGCTCTGATAGACGGTGCCGGTCGGGTGCCTGAAGATAATGTCCTGTGGGGTTACTGAAGCCACCAGCAGTGCGATGGCCCGAAAGATCTCAAAGATTTGTTCAAATAAGGACTGGAGAGGGGAAAAATGCAGCATCACCTGACTGTAATCCACAATGGCAATACAATGTGCACAGTTTGCTATTTAGTCCATTTTTTAATTCTTTTCATCCTGCCTGTATACGCCACTTAAAAAATGTTTAAATGCCATGTTTTTTCCCCAGCACAACTTCTCCTATATGACCTAATATTAATTGATTTTTTTATTCTGACTTACTGGATCAACATTTTGAACCAAAAAGAAACAAAGAAAAACCAACATAAATGTGATCTTGTGATTGTGTGTCATCCTGTCATCCAACTCTGGTTTTTATTCTAGTGGGACTCTATTTTATTTGTGTCTTGTGTGTTTAGCGTCACAATTTTGGTCATTTTGTGACTTTTTTTGGTCATTTTGTGTCTTTTTTAAGTAATTATGTGTCTCTTTTTTTAAGTCGTTTTGTGTCTCTCTTTTTTTGACATTTTGTGCCTTTTTTAGTCAATTTGTGTCTTTTTTGGTAATTTTGTGTCTTTTTTAAGGCTTTTTGTGTCTTTTTAATGTAATTTTGTGTCTCTTTTTTTAAAAGTCGTTTTGTGTCTCTCTTTTTTTTGACATTTTGTGTCTTTTTTAGTCATTTTGTGTCTTTTTTTTGTCATTTTGTTTCATTTAGTCCAACATGAAACACTTTCATGCTCAATAAAGAATTTTAAATGTTGCAAATGTGAACAGAGGTTGCAAATATAACATATAAGAGGGTTACATCCAGTTCTATTATTTTATACAAAATATATTTGACCTTGTCTCCAGTTTTACTTGGTATATCATCATCAAACTGAAACTGGCCTCATGGAGTTTACAGCCAGAACTTTAGAGGTAAATTTACAGTAGGGCTCCACGCTGCTTTGTTTTCTAGTCTGGATGTGATGAAGAAGTCTGGATTTGGAGCTTTTGGAGACTCCAGAAGGTTAATGCAGTGCTTACGTTCGGGTTTGGGTTAGTGTCGATGTCACATTTTTTCATTGAGAGCCGGTGGATGGCGGTGCTGCAGTTGATGATGTGATTTACTGTTTCGTTGAGAGCAGCTGCATCACGGCTTATTTTTTTAGTGCCCTCC
Source organism: Centropristis striata (assembly GCF_030273125.1). Classification (NCBI taxonomy): domain Eukaryota; kingdom Metazoa; phylum Chordata; class Actinopteri; order Perciformes; family Serranidae; genus Centropristis; species Centropristis striata. The sequence continues at coordinate 7,318,613 of NC_081518.1, forward strand.
AACAAATATTTAATAAATTTGTCCTGTGAAAGGGAGACCAGACATTTATTTTTTGTGCAATGATGTACTTTCAGAATAGAAAAAGGTAAATGAAGCAACAATAATAATGTTGTACTTTACAAAGTGATGGTACCCACCCTGTTGTCGTTTGTCGGTTCCCCTGCCGTCGTTTCAATTCGGTAAAGTTCTTTATCTGCTTCCTGTCTCAGAAAAACAAGACTTATGAACTTGAGGTATAATATAATATAATATAATATAATATAATATAATATAATATAATATAATATATCAAAAAATATCATATAATACACACATCTACATATATACATATATATTATACACAAAAAGTTTCAGCAAATCTGTCAGACTACTTCAAAAACACATCTTGTGGTAATAACAATAAATAAATTATAACATGGCATATGGCCGCCTTTAACTTTATTAATAAAGTTTTGAGAAGATACAGACGTTATCTGTCAACAATAAATCACATTGTCACAATCATTTCATGGAAAGAGGTAAAATATTTTATTCCAACTTTATGGGCAACCAAAATATAATATATGAAATTATATATGTATATATATATATATATATATATATATATATATATAAAATGTCAAACATATGTTAAATATACTATGATTAAATAAATATTTATTTATTCCATAGATGAAATGAGAATATCATTAATACTACTACTAATACTACTACTACTACTACTACTACTAATAATAATAACAACAATAAAAATTCATAATTCATAATTTACTACTATACTCTCACCAGCAGAAGTTGGTCAATGTTATTTATATATGCGCCCATGGCATCTACATTCCTTTTGGTTCCTGAAATCAAAGTGTGTTTGATGAGAAGAGAAAGAAAGAGAAGTACATACACAAACTCAGATTTTTTGATGTTCTGTTCCACAGTTTTATTATTGTTGAAATATTTAGACATGTTGGGTTTCACTACAACTTACGAGATCTGGCTGCAGGACTGGACACCACTGTGTTCTGCAGAGACATGTGAACAAAACCAACATATGAAAATAGAGCCTGGATGTTTACACGGCTTCGTACTGACTGTGAAATGTTTCTCTTACCTTTGTGTTTGACGAAGGCAACACAGCTTTAAAACAACAATGACACTTTTAACAAACAGCATTTAAAGTGACATTTGAAATAAAATGGTATTAAACTTGCAAGTAAGGAAAGGAAGGAAAGGAAAATGTAACACAGGACGGAGTTAAAGTGCTTATAAGGAAGCAGTGGTTGCATACTGTGTGTGCAGACGAAGCCTCGTCCCTGGTTGCAGACAGATGTTATGAGCTGAAGAGGATTCAGCTTCATGTACGTGCAGATGTCCTTTGAAGCATTTTCTGTGTTGCACAAAATAAGAGAGTTTGCACATAAACACACACAGAGACACAAACCATTGGGAAGGCTTTATGACTGGATGTTGCTTTGAGCTTCATTTGTATTTACTGAACTGCAACTATCAATTAATCAGTTAGTCTATAAAATACAATACGGAAAAATTGAATTATATCAATTACAGTTCCCAGAGCTCAGTTTAAAGTCTTCAAATTGCTTGTGTTGTCTAACCAACAAAAACAAAACATATTCATTGTTGACAACACTGTAACAGATTGCTGTAACAAAACAGCCAAATTGTGACAGTAACATACTGTTTTCCATTAAAAAGGTATTATACTGTAGAAAACAATGCATTCTGGGCAATATTTGTAGGTAGCTTTATATATATATATATATATATATATATATATATATATATATATATATATATATATATATATATATATATATATATATGTATATATATATATATATGATATTTTCTAAGTCTCTTCTTGTCCACATTGTTTAATGGCTGTATTTTACTTAATTAACTCATTCAGTATATGGTATATTAAAATTACTGAGGTTACAGTGAACACAGCGCTTAATTCGTAATAATTGGATTTCAGACAGTAATATGCTCTATTTACAAAAAAATGACTGCATTGTATACTGCAACAATATTGCAACTAGCTTCAGCACTATACTGTGTTTTAGTCTACTGTGAAAATCAATGAAATGCAGGATTTTACTGTAATTCAGTATGTGGTTTTGTCACAGTAACATACTGTAAAGTAGATAACAGTAGAGGAACTGTAAAATTAACAGTAGAATGCTGGCAACCCTGCTGCCAGTATTTTACTGTTAATTTACAAGACAATTGTTTACAGTGAATATAATACAAAAGAACGGACCATGCAAATACTCAAATTTAAAAAAAAGAAAATGCTGATAATCTATTAACAACATTGCAGTCTATTAATTTTATGATGATGGACTAATTTGTAGCTCTAGAAGTCATTTTAGTTTGGCAAAGAAAACAAGTGTAACCTATTTAGCTGGTCTGTAACACACTAATATATTTAACATCTGTTAATACTTTCATGCAAATGTCATGATGCAGTTAAAACCTCATGATCTAGTGTTGAACTAAGTGATGCATCAAAAAAATAAATTATTTCTGAATCTCTCAAGAGTTGATTTTTGTGTTGTTTGAGAAATATTTTCTGACTTAAATAAGAGTTTTGTTGAGCTTTATACTTCATTCCAGCAAAGCTCTCAAGGAATTTAGATGAAAAATGTGGTTATTTAAGAAATATAATGAAATAAAATAAAAATGTTTATACCCTCCAGTATCCAAAACACATTGCAATTCATATTATATTGGTCCCTGTACTAAAACATTTCAAATAAAATGCAGTCCCACTCAGTGCACAAGAAATATATAAATATATATTAATATATAAATATACAGACTGGCTCCGACTAAATCTATCCATCATACCCATCATGACCTTGCACACTTTCAATGGTATTAATAAGAATTCATTAATTACTGAATTTTTTACTCAAGGTATACTTTTTTTAAGCAGTACATACATTTTTCTTTGTCGTGTTATGTGATTTGGGAGTGAATTTTTATTCTTGCATTGCAACACATTTTTTCAAACATCTGCTCTTTTAGCTTTAAAAAAAATCAATAATGTTCAGCCACAGGCCTCTGATAATGAATTTCATTGAACACTTTGAATAGACAAACTATTATTATGACTATTTATTTGACTTTTTTTTAAATTTTTGGCTTGAGCTGTCCACCACTCTGCATGCAGAGCCTGTGACGGGTCTCAAATAGACACAGCTTTATTTCAAGGATCACAATTGAAGAACACAATAAACAAAGTGACAAAAAGATAATTAACCAAAAACAAGAAATGCAGTTTGTGTGTGTGTGTTTTACTCACTTATGGTGGGTTCCTGGGTCTGCCCCAGGACCCCCTCCCCCAGCCACCAGCTGAAGTTGCTGGAGTTCCCATCTCTGGTGATATTCTTCAGAAACATTTTGGTCGGGCTGTTCACCACCTTCAGGAGTTCCCCTCCTCGCTTTTCACAGCTGCTCCTGGCTTGGGACCAGGTTTCATTACCCCCAACAAACTCAAAACAGAAACTTCTGAAAACAAATTCACACCGCGGAGGGAGGTCATCGCTTTCACCAGCCTCAGACTTTCCCAGAAAAGATAAAAATCCAACTGAAATCCACAAAAAGACAGAGGTTCGGAGCAACTTTCCCATTTTAGTCATTATAACGTACGGAGCTAAAGCCACATAGTGGTGCAGGGACTGTGGCTGGAGGATGAGCAAGGTCTCTTCTGTCTTTCACATGGAAATCACAGAGCTTTCTTCCTGAAAAACTCTGCATATGTTCTCAATAGATTAGGAAAATCACTTCGGACACTCAAACAAGATGCAAAGTGAAGTTGGCATCCCCAAATGTCACACAAGCTGAACCAAGGACACATTTAATGATACTGTATTTTGATACTGTATTATTAAACTTATATTGTACTATTATCAAACTTATGATAATTATATGATATGATAATTATTTTACTTATACTTATCATCATACTAAATAGCACACTTTATACTTTTTTTTAAAAATATATATTTGCTGTACAGGATACCTTATATATAAATATATTCTGCTTATTTTTCTATATTATATATCTGTTTTAAACCTTAACGATACTGTGTACATATCCTCCACACCAACACAAACACACACACACACACACACACACACACAATAATAATGTAAATAATTAATATATTTTTTAATTCATTGTTCATACTACCACATACAACAACCTATTTAACTGCAGGATAAAGTTCTAATGTGCAATATCTGAAATACAAAATACTCCTAGAGGGAAAAAACAACCCCCAAAAAACATCTTAACATGGAAAATGAACTGAATATTATTATCATATATACATTAAAATAATACTTTCTTAAAAAACTAAAAATCTTATCCTCAAAGTAAAGCTTGATACTCTCCGCTGTCACACAGTGGTAGGAAAAGTATTCAGATCCCTTATTTAGGTAAAAGTAGTAATACCACACTGTGAAATTACTCCACTAAAAGTCCTGCATTCAAAACTTATTGAAGTAAAAGTACAAAAGCACCAGCATCAAAATGTACTTAAAGTATAACAAGTAAAAGTACTCATTATGCAGAATGGATCCACTCACTTTGTTTTATATATTCCAAATATATTATTACATTATTTGTATTGATGCAATTATGTAAGCAGCATTTTAATTTTGTAGAGGCAGGGCTTATTTTAACTACCTAATATTCCGTTATGAGGTATCATTTAAAAACAAATCTCTAATCACTTTAAATGTATTATGTTTTTATGTTAAATCTTGACCCAAAAAGTAACTAGTGACTAAAGCTGTCAGCTAAATGTAGTGGAGTAAAAAGTACAATATTTGCCTCAAAATGCTGTGAAGTAGAAGTATAAAGTAAGTACCTGAAAATTGTACTTAAGTGCAGTACTTGAGTAAATGTACTTAGTTATTATCCACCACTGCCGTCATATAACCTCTAATGAAGCACCTCATTTGAACTTCATCCACTTTTCAAGCACTGCTCGGTCCAGGATGGAAATATCGCGAGAGTATGTGGAGGAAGCTGCTCCCGCGTGTGTTTGTGTAACATGTTAGGAAATGCATTGAGTGCCCTTTAATGCAATGACAGAGTCGGGTCCATGGCGGGACATCTGAAGGTAAATTCACAGAGAACTTCTTTAACAGCCTATTTTTGTATTTGTAAGAGAAACGGATAGTTTGAAACGTCGCAACGGAACTTGATGTGACAGCTGCTGTTTGCTAGCTGCGGCTAAAAGTAACGTTAGAGCAGAAACACTGCAGCTTAGCTTTGCATACAGAAACACATGCAGTGGAGATGTCTGCCTCAGTTATTGTAATAAAACTGCACAAAGACACATGTTTAGGGGCATGCATGTAAGAATGTTTTTACTGTAACTGAAAGAAACACAGCTAAAGTCACGAGAAACTTTCCTGTAATCACAGTGGTGTGGTTGACATTTATGAGGTGGATCTGCTAAATTAACATTATTGTAAATTACTTTGAGGTACTTGAGTTTCCATTTTATGTTAACTTACTTAATATTTATACTTGGATGGTATCCAGTAGCTACTATACAGAACATACTATACTATCAAACACTACAGCAAAGCACACAAGAATATAACTATAGTTATATATATATCAGCCCAGAATGCAGATGCATGAATGTGTAAGCATTAATAATGTTGCAACTGGAAATATAGAGTTGATATCAACTAGTCTATGTCATGAAGTGTGGGGTACATATCAATAACTACATCATAATAGTAGCTGATTATACATTTCTTTACAGTTGCTATATCTTAATGTATTATTATTATTATTATTATTGCACCTTCAAAAATAAAATTCAGGTAAAAAAATACAAGTAAAAATGAAAAATGTAGAAAAGTTTCCAGTGACAGAATAATATAAAGTCTGAATTGGTGGTTAAAAATAATCACTGAAATAACTATATATATATTATGAGATGGTGAATAATTGTTATCTATAATAATAAGTACTATAGAGGCAGTGCTCAAACTGAAAAGGAAAGAAGTGTTTTCAGAATAGGTGCATCAGCTACAGTTATGATGTAGTAATTGGTATTTACCCCACATTTTATGAAGTAGACTAGTTGATATCAACTATATATTTCTAGCTGCAACATTAGTAATGTTTACACATCTATGCATCTGCTTTCTGCTATTTAGGTTATTTTTAGTCAGTTTGTGCCAAGAAAACATGATTTAAATATAAAATAACTGAAGGACTGTTTGTCCAAGTTGGATCGCAGGTAACCAACACAACATTTAGTCAGCACAAAAGTGTAAAAAAAAAAAAAGAAATGTGATTTTATGCAACTTTTACTCCACTACATCTAAGAGGAAAATATAGTAATTTTTACTGCTCTACATTGTAATTTGACTGCTTCAATTTCTCGCCTTCCTCCCCAGTGAAAAAACAGATATCTCCAGTTGTGTTGTTTTTGAATGTTTGTGACAAACTGATGGATGAATTGGTGAGTAATTTGTTTTATGTATTCACTTCTCTCGTCAACAGAAGCAGTTAAAAGACGCAGTGAAGATCCTGAGCTCAGGTGGCCTCCTGTTTGCCTCCTACCTCACTGCGGTTGGAGATGAGCGCTTCTACGCCAATCAGCTGATGCCCCTGCTGCAAAGGATTGTGGGGGCAGAGACGGCGCATGTGTTGGCCGTGAAGGCGATCGGTCTGGGTCTGGTTCCTCTGAACCGCTACCAGGACCCTGCATCACTGGTAAGAATGTAACCTCACTTTCTGCTTGCATTATTTTCCTCTTAACACTCTGAAGACTTGTTTATTTTCATGCATCTACAGGAAGTGAACGCTCTGGGGTTAAAGTTCAAAAACCCCATCGGGATCGCAGCGGGCTTCGACAAGCACGGAGAGGCCGTAGACGGGTTGTACAAAGTGGGTTTTGGCTTCGTTGAAGTTGGAACAATCACTCCCAAACCTCAGGAGGGGAACCCTAAACCACGAGTGTTTCGACTCACTGCAGATAACGCAGTTATTAACAGGTGAGTCCAAAAAAAAAAAAAAAAAAAATCATAAAGAAATAGACGATGTTTGTGATTCTACATTATAACATGTAGAGCTGTACACAGTGGTGGGTTAGAGCACCGGAAATCAATCACTTCTATGAAAAATGCTAAAAAAGAAAAAGTAGGGGCGTCCCGGTGGCTCACACCGGTAGAGCGCTAACCATGTATGCCGTGTGCTGCGGCGGAGCCGGGTTCGAATCCGGCCTGAGCTCCCTTTGCCGCATGCCTTCCCCTCTATCACCCCCTTTCTATCTCTCACTATCAATAAAGCAACAAAATGCCAAAAAAATAATAAAAAAAAAAAAAAAGTAAAAAGTTAAAATGTAAAAGTAAAAATGATCATTTGACAAACCTGCTCAAGTAGAAGTATAAAAGTATTTGGTCAATAAACTGCTGAAGCTTCAAGTTAAGATAAGACAAGACTTTATTTACCCTGCAGTGGGGAAATTTAGTTTTCACAACAGCTAAAAATACAGACACATAGATATAAGAACAGAATAAGAATATAAAAAAATAAGACATATATGTTAGAAATATACATTTCTGTTATTTTGCATTTATTATTAATATATATTTTTTGTGTTTGTTTCCTTAAAGTGCTTTGCATTTTACAGACATTGCACATTAGAGAAAATATATTTTAGCATGTTAAATAGGTTAAATACGTTGTTGCATGTAGTAGTAGTAGTAGTAGTATGGACATCGGTGAATAAATATATTTAAATATATGCAGGGATATACACAGTATATAGTAAGTGGTATACGACATACGACCGCGCTCAGAGAGGTTTCTGTCTTTATACTGACTTAATATTTATACAATGTTTAGCCTACATTTGTTCTGCGTTGACAATTTTTACTTTTAATGTGCCGTTAGTGGAAAAGCATTTCTGCCTGCTTGTGAAAATGGGTGATGCAGCCTTCTTTCCACCAGTGGCACAGTGTGTTTCTTTAAATATATTTCAATGCTTTAATGCTAATGGAAATAATTTCCAATATAAATAATATATAAACATAATCTTACTCATATCCCCATGGTCATATTAAAGATTAAAAAACTGCTAGGGTGGCAAAATTCCGTGAATTTTCAAAGTTGGAAACTTTCCATGGGAATAAACAGTAATTTATTGGAATAAACAGGGAATTATGGGAATAAACAGGAAATAAACTGAGAATTTACAAAATTTAAACTTAAATATAGCTGGAGAAAATATATTTTAGCATAATATTGACTAATGAGTAATATTTAACAAAAAAAACTAAAGTTCTACTTACAACTAAATCTGTTGAAATGTCATGTTTTTAAAATTGTATTATTTAGCACGGATGTCGTCTTATGACGTATTTATTTATGTTTGGATATGATACAGTTTTTTTAAATTGCCCCCAATTTCCAGTTAATTCCCACAAATTCCCATTAATTCCCATAAATTTCCCAAAAATTCCCCTGCTTAATTTCCCATGGAAAGGAAATTTACCAGTATTGATAAATTTATCATAAATGCTGTCATAGCCTTAAACTGTTGCTTGGTGGGTCATTTAGTGCTGAATTTGAGTTGCTTACTTTATAGAACCAATATTTTATTTATTTTTCTGTTGTTCTGTAGATTAACAGCCCAGTTTTATGTAATGTCACAATGACTTAATTGAATTTATATAACAGTCAGCCTCAGTTTATGATAAAATCCTTAAGAAAGGAGATGGAAATGTCACCGTATAATTTATATTTTTCCACATCACTCAGTGTTCAGAGAGATTATGCTGCCTACATGTTTGCTACCAAAGGCTTCACATTTACAAAGCCGTGAATAGGAGTTCATGGTTTTTACCTTTTTTGCTTTGCAGATTTAATTTGCAACACAGACTTGAATGAGCTAAATGAAAGAAATCTTTAATTCCCAGCTCTTTTTATTTCTCTCTGTCATTATACACAGTGGAATTGGTAATTTACATTTATGAGTTCTGAGCAGCATGCAATTCACCTGTGATTTAAAAAGCTTTCTAAGAACAATCTGATTTGAATCATTACATATTCTGTATATGTCTTTATATGAGGGCTGTAGTATTGAGTGCATTTGATTGGGTTCATTCACAGGATGACCTAGTATATATAATTTATTTAGCAGAACAGTATTTCCACAATAAACTCCAGAGACAGTGCGTTGTCTTTTTAATAGTACATATGTAGCAATAAAGCAAATATATACAATCTGCATGCAAATATACCAACAAATTAGAGTAAACATGCCTGGAAGTTTCATTTTATAACTACGTGTGCTTGTGTTTTATAACAAGAAATGTCTCATTATAATGACATGCATTTATCATGAGACTTCATCCATGTTTGTGAGGAAGCTGGTGTCTCAGAAAGTGCAGTGAAGGCAGAAGATCAGGCAGGCAAAGAAAAATATGATGCCCCATGAGGAATAATCCAGCATCTTGGATTTGCAAGTTGTGGATTCGCTCTGCATGACGTCCCCATATAGACACAATTATACAGTTACCACTTATATAACTACATTCCTTAACAAACTAGGTATTTTTTTTAGCCCTAAAGGGATGATTTAATCAGTTAATCTGCATGTTCACATCATTATTTATGCAGTACAGTTCAAGCTGCAGCTTTAGTAGCTTGCAGTGTTATCGATATTTGTAAGTAGATTTTTTAAATATGTTTAAGACTTTGCATGCATGCTTCTCACCAGGTATGGATTCAACAGCTGTGGTTTGGCAGAAGCACAACAGAGGCTGAAAGCCAGAGAAGAGACACAGCAACAGCAAAGTAAAGGTTGGCACACAGCAAAATCTGTTCTTTCTTGATTGTTTTTCTTTTTTTTTAAATGTACTTTATTCATAACACCAAGGACAGGAGTTACTCAAGATATGAGCGTGACTCCAAACAAGTTGACACGTTTATCTAAAATGTACAGTGCTTAACAAATTTATGAGACCACCTGTCATGAAAAAAGAAAATATTTTAGAAAACTTTCAAAAAAAGATTAAAATTAAAAAGATAAGTCTTAAGTTTGCTCTTAAAAATATGAACAGTCTCTGATGCCCTCAGGTCTTCAGGGAGGCTGTTCCACAAACGTGGACCACAGTGGGAAAATGACGCCTCACCGTGGGTTTTTCTTCTAACTTTTTGTTTTATTAAAAGGCCAGAAGACCTGAGGGTCCTCCAGGGTTCATAGGATAAAAGTAAATCAGATTAATAGGCTGGACTAAGACCATTAAGAGATTTATAAACCAGTAAAAGAATCTTAAAATGAGAAAGCAACAAAACGATAATGAGAACAGAGAAGATGGAGAAGCTGATGTGTGGTGGATTATTGTTGTAGAAAAGCAGCAGTGTGGAATCAGTTTGGGCAAAAAAAAAGTTTGAGTCATTAATAATATCTGTAGCAGCAGTAGAGAAAAAAATGAATACTTGTTTCAAGGTTGCTTACAGCTTGATTACTATAATAAGTCTGATATAAATTCGTCCTTTTCTTTTTTCTGGGGCGCATTTAATATTTAATTTGTCTCTTAGTTTGTTATAATGAGGCCAAAAAAAAAAAAAATTAGGTTCACAGTTGTGTTTTAATGATCTTGGCCTGTCCTTGTCCCACGTTTTATTGTGTCTGATCCATATCTGCTTGCAGGTCATTTAACACATCAGCAGCCTCTGTCCCAGTTGAGTCATGTGTCTGATGATGCAGCCTGTGTTTGTGCTCGTCTGAACCTTCCTCTGTGTGTGTGTGTGTGTGTGTGTGTCTGTGTTTATAGCTGGCCTTCCCCTGGGCATCAACCTGGGGAAGAACAAGTTGTCCCAGGACGCAGGGGCAGATTACTTGGAGGGGGTGAGAGTGCTGGGCCCGCTGGCTGACTACCTGGTGGTGAACGTCAGCAGTCCCAACACACCAGGTCTCCGGGATCTACAGGGCAAGGCTGAGCTCCACCAGCTCCTGCAGACGGTACGGCCGCCTGAATATTCACCTAATTACAGGGTTGTTGGGACCTAGCAGGGATAAAAATGTAAACACAAAATAACATGGCCTTATTTCTCAGTCTTTCCCCCTAAATTGAAATTGCATTTAAATTGCAAGTGAAATGATGTCATCTTCCCATACAGTACAGTCATGGAAAAAATTATTAGACCACCCTTGTTTTCTCTGACTTCTTGTTCATTTTAATGCCTGGTAAGACTAACAACAAAAATAGCTGATAAGAGTTTAATTTAAGAGCTGATATATAGACATTTTCCATGGTTTTCTTGATAATTATGTTGGTTATTATCAAAAAAACATGGAAAATGGCTAGGTATCAGCTCTGAAATTAAACTCTTGTCAGCTATTTTTGTTGTTATCATTATATTTTACCAAACAAACGTACCTTTAGTTGTACGAGAGATTAAAATGAACAAATAATGGGAGGAAACAATGGTCTAATACTTTTTTCAATGACTGTAGATGTTATTCTAAAAAATCAGTCGCACTATATACAATAAGATTTACAAATCAAATCAAATAGCCTTTATTGTTATTATATAGTCAACTATACAATGACATTAAGAGTGTTGCTGCTTAAGGTGTATAGTTACAGCAATCATAACACAAAACAAACATGAGTAAAACATTTTAAAAAAAAAGTTAGAACACTGAGCTAAACAAGGACAAAAACAAGGACATGATGTAATATATATAAAAATAAATAAATGATCACTGAAAATGCTCCAAAAGTCATAGACGAGGTAGATAGTATGTCTTGCACATATTAATTGTATTGCACATGTCAGTTTTATTGCACATGTTAACTAATTTATCCTGTGTGCGTGTTGAGAGTTCTGACAGCCCATGAGAAAAAAAATATCATCTTAAAGGAACATAACAAGCTTGGATAAAAAAAATATTGAGCCAAATTTGCACAACTTCTGATCCTGAACAAGAAAGTGACTAAGAATCACTAAAACAAGGGATAATATCAGATTAATAACGGTATAAATCTAGTGTTTGCTCAGCTGGGTGGCAAACTGGATCAGCTTTGAATCGACAGTGCAAATATCATCTGTTTTCTTTTTTTGTTAGAGTCTTCCTCCACTCAAAGAAGTGTTTTTGGTCCTTAAAATGTTTGACCTTGGCTATATTGACTTGTATTTGTGCAAAGTTTTTCATTAGAGAAGTATTTTTTAACGTTCCTCTACCAAAGTGAGAGATGTCTGTGCAGTTCAGTGCCACCTGAGATTCAAACGTACGTCAGACGAGCAACATTAAGTACGTCAATCCTTTGAAAGACAAATTTAAAGCAATAAAAGAAATCCAACACCTCCAGCGCATCATAGCAGATCTAATGGGATGTTTCACAACCATGAACGCTGCGTCAGCTGATACCATTTACAAGCTAAAAGATGCTGACTAATTCTCTTACGTCTGTCAGTTGCAGATTTTGTGTACAGCAAACTCTTGAGTCTAAAGGCTCAAACTCGTATGGCTGAACCACTCTGATGTTTCCTGATGCAGAGAAAATAGACCTTGCCACAGTCAGGAGAGTGAGTCAGTGACACAGAGCAGTGATGAAACCTTTCCAGAAAAGTAGAAACTCTGGTTTAGAAAACGGGACATATTTTATTTTTAAGAGATTTCTTAATTTTCCACCAAACTAACTAACGAAAAAGATACTTGTGAACTCATCGGTGCATGCCAACAAGATTCAAGATTTCCTTTATTGTCATTCTATTAAAAAGTATACAACAAACTGTGCGTGTGCTTCTCATAGTCATGGAAATTTTTTTAGACCACCCTTGTTTTTTTTTCACTTTCTTGTTCATTTTAATGCCTGGTACAACCAAAGGTACATTTGTTTGGACAAATATAATGATAAGAACAAAAAATATCTCATAAGAGTTTAATTTAAGAGCTGATATCTTGACATTTTCCATGGTTTTCTTGATAAGGATTTTTATTATTATCAAGTAAACCATGGAAAATGTCAAGATATCAGCTCTTAAATTAAACTCTTATGACCTATTTATGACCTACAAAATTACTTTAAAAAGACCCAAAATGACCAAAAAAAGACACAGAATTACCAAAAAAGACAAAATTATTAAAAAGCGATACACAATTATTAAAAAAAGAATTAATTAAAGGGACCTTCCACACACAACACGGTAAAGTGCCATTCATATAAAACTCACATTAAACTTTCATATCAAGGTGGGGGCCACAAAATATCGTCACGAGGGCCGCAATTGGCCCACGGGCCGCGAGTTTGAAACCTATGGTTTAAAGGTAAAAGATAAATTGGCAATAGATGCAAATTATGTGTTATTGTCCATTTAGGGTACATATTGCTCTGAAAAAGAAACTGTTCTTTAGTCTGTTTGTCTATGATTTTTGTGACTTGTAGCGTTTTCCTGAAGGCAGGGGGCAAAGTGTCCGTGTTTAACAGCATTTATTTATTTGAAAAAAGGATGCGTTTAAGATGGGTTGAGTTTAAGATGATGAGTTAAATTACTCTTCCAAGAAGTAATTATTCTGTGGTTTTTTTTGAGCCCATTGTCCATCCTTTCTGAACTCTTAAACCTTCTCCTTCTTGAGGTTTTCAGCTCAATAATTTGTGTTTCTGTTTAAGCCGTAGCTCTCTGTGCCCTCTCACCTCATGTTCTCACCTTCTCATACAATCTGCTCAGGTGCTGAAGGAACGTGATGCCCTGCAGGGAGAACGCAAACCGCCGGTCCTGGTGAAGATCGCTCCTGACCTCACCGAGCAGGACAAACAAGACATCGCTGACGTCGTCACGGAGGTTGGAAGTTATTTGTTGCAGTCATTTCATTGTGGTTTAGATTCTCTAGCTTGTTCTCTTCTCATTTCAAATATCTCCACTTTTCTTTTCTGCTGTGTTTTATATTTATAGCCATGCGCAGCTTTAATTCAGGCAGGATTGTGTCTCTTGTGTTCGTGAGGTCTAGTTTTTCCTCAGATGGAGGAAGATATCATTTGAAATTGTTTTTTCCAAAAAAATAAATCTGAAATCTTAACAAGAAAAATGCAAGAAAAAATAATTTTCAAGTTTACACATATTGCTTTCATATATAAAATTATATATATAAATCCTTGATCTGTAGTGTTTATAAATGGTTTTATTGTTTGCTTTTCTATCCTCAGGGATGTAAGAAAAACATATTCAAATTTTTCAAAGGAAAAAGTTCACGTCTTTCTCTGAAGTGACAATACTAATAACTTGAGTCACTCATGTCACTTGATCTTATGCAAAACACACACACACACCCTATTCAAGGGTGCAGCCAGCTTCTTTTTTGAATGACTGAATCAACTTTAACATCAATAAAATCTCCCTGTTAGTAATAAGAATAAAAGATCTCTCAGAGCTTCAAAATGCTTTACAATGCAAAAAGAAGATTTAAACTTTTCAGCAGAATCAGTTAATAAAATCAGGCAATGAATAAACTACACAGAAAAAAAAAATACAAATTGGTTTTTACTAGCATTAGATCCTCTTTGAAGACTTTGAGAAATTTAAATCATAACTGATATAAGTTTAGTTACATGTTTAGGTTCCTTCTGGCTTCAGGAGATTTCCAAGCCAATATTTTATTATTGCACAAAAATCTCAATATGATAAATGAAATAAACATGCACTTGCTATTGGTACTGCAGCTGTTAATTGATCAAGTGTACATTTAAATGCTTTATTTTCTTGATTCATCACTGTTGTGGTTTAAAAACATATCACATATAGATTTAATATAGATACTGTGTAAGGAAAGCTATATCATGATATTCCATATTAGTCAGGGGCTTTAAAAATATAGGCATAGAAAGTTCTCAGCTTGACCTTTTGTTACACACACACGAAGAAAAACACCAGACCAAAATCACCTGGCAATGCAATCTTGTTGTTGCAATCTCTTTTCATTAGGTGACGTAAAGGGAAGAAAAAAACAGTTAGAGAATACAGTGGAGAATAAGGAGAGAGAGGAGATTGACTCTTCACTGCACAAAAATAGCTCATAAGAGTTTAATTTAAGAGCTGATGTCTAGCCATGTTCCATGGTTTTCTTGATAGTGATTTTGGTTATTATTATAGAGATAATGAAAACCCAAAACTCAGTGTCTTAAAATTATAATATTGATCAGAAGTGTAATGTGCTGGTCCTGGGTCAGTGGTGGTTTGGGTCCATGTCCTCTGCTGCTGTTGGTCCACTGTGTTTTCTGAAGTCCACAGTCAACATAGCAGCCATCTAGCAGGACATTTTAGAGTCTTCATGCTTCCACAAGCTCTTTGGAGATGCTGCTTTCATTTCCCAGCAGGACTTGGCACCTGCCCACACTGGCAAAGGTACCAAAAGCTGCTTCAGTGACCATGGTGTTACTGGGCTGGACTGGCCAGCAAACTGGGCTGACCTCAACCCCATAGGAGTCTATGGGCTGTTGTCAAGAGGAAGGTGAGAGACACCAGATGAGCTGAAGGCTGCTATAAAAGCAACATGGTGCTGTAGGCTGATCTCCTCCATGCCACCAAGTATTAATGCAGAAATTCATGCAAAAGGAGCCCAACCAAGTATTGATGTATAGAAATGAACAGACTTTTCAGAAGCCTGACATTTATGTTTAAAATATCCTTTTTTATAATTGATCTTATGTAATATTCTAATTTTCTGAGACACTGAGTTTTGTGTTTTCATTATCTCCAGAAGCCAGAATCATCAAAATAACAAGAAATACAGGCTTGAAATAGTTCACTCTGTGTAATGAATCTATATAATATACGAGTTTCACTTTCTGAAATAATTGACAAAAAATATTGAACTTTTTCACCATATTCTAATTTTTTGAGATGTACCTGTAGCTTGCTGTATTAAATATCATGTTTCTTCAACGTGGATTTGACTTATTGACTCTCATGTCAATTTTAAATAGGCAGTGATTGTGTAAATCAGTGTTGTTTAGCAGTTAAAAGTAACAAGTGACAAACAGGCCTCCACATCACCATGAGCCCCTGTTGTCTTCAGTTTAAGGCTACTGTGGAGCTTTTTTACACAGATGTGTCTGCCAGAAGTGTTAAGTAATGCTCCACATCTCTCTGGCTGATTGTTTTCACTCTAACTGGTTAATTTTCAGCCTCAGCAGAACAATGTGAAGTTTACATTTGAAAACATTTGGCTCCTCTCTGCTCTGGTAACCTCATCACTACTTGAGTATTTTTTTTTTTTTTTTCAAATACAGAGTGGTGTTTTTGTGCTCATTGGAGTGAGGAGGAGACAAACCGTAATGGAAGAGACATTAAGAAGGCAAAAGCAAAATTTAAACAGCACTCTGCCTCTCTCTTGTTGTCACAGTGCATTTTACATTAGAGGTCTTTACTCTTACTCGCCTACATGCATCAGTTCTGCTCCTGTTGCTGCAGGCACACATGCCACTAATTTCCTCTCCTCTCTTTTGTGTTTGCTCTCCTTTGTGTTTGCAGCTGGGGGTGGATGGTTTAATGGTGTCCAACACCACCGTGTCCAGACCAGAGAGTCTTCAGGACTCAAACAAGTCTGAGGTTGGAGGTCTGAGCGGCGAGCCTCTCAAAGACCTCTCCACCCGCACCGTCAGAGAGATGTACAACCTCACCAAAGGTACCTTATAATCTTTATTTGGTTTTTTCCACTTTCCTTTGTATTGATTTTTTTGCATATAGAAATGAGACACAATAACACAACTAATTACAACTCCGAGGTATTTACAGTTTACATCCAGTAATATATTTCATTGCACTCTTTACTTAACACAAATTCTTACTCTCACATATAGAGCATTACATGGTCAGGCTCCCCTGTATATTGTTAAACTACTTCACCCATATCTGTCAGCTCGGTCTCTTAGGTTAAACACACGACATCTTCTGTCTGTTCCACGTCTGAAAACACGTGGTGATCGTCATTTGAATATGTGGCACCCAAACTTTGAAGCTCTCTGCCTCTAGCCCTTCGGTCTGCTATTTCTGTGGACCAGATATCTTTTTAGACAGACATTTGGATGAGCACCATGCATTGCGCATATCATTTTATAATTTTTATGTTTCATTGTGTTTGAATTGTGTTTTAACTGTGTAATTACCTTATGTTCCCCTATCTTATTTCTTTATTTTTATCTTCTGAAAAGCACTTTGTGATTTTATCTGTGAAAAGTGCTATATAAATAAACTTTACTTACTTACTTACTTACTAACTTACTTATCGTACTTACTTACTTTAATTCATCAGTTTACATCATCATCAATTTAATTATACATCACTGATGTCTTCATGTTGGAACCTAATCCATTTTTCCCATTTTCTGTTCAACTAATCTTCCAACAATCTTAGACAATAGGTCATTTTCCCCATTATAAATAATTCCTGTATTATATCTAACCACTGACTTGTGATAGCTTTTCTGCTAGGTGTGAGCAACACTTTGGCTCAGTAATTATCTTCCTTTAACACCACTTTTATATATATATAATTTTATATTTATTAAGAAAAGCCATACAAAGTCCAGGAGTTGAAAAGACAATTTGGTATAGAATTTTCATCAGGCAATATACAGTAAATACATTTTGATACAAGCACCAATCCAACAGATGCACTAAGCCATTGCTCAATAAAGCTTTTCTTTCATCTGTTGCTTTCCCTTTAAAAAAATTAAAAATACTTTAATGTTAATCAAACTATGAACATCTGAACAAAAGATGTCTCACTGACTCTGTGATATGAGTAGATCTTTAAAAAAACAACAAAAAACAGACTTATTTCGCAAGGTACCTTTTTTTTTACACACTTATTCCGTATTTCCCATGTCTAACCACCTGAGAACAAACAGTACATATTAAATAGGTGTATTTCTTGTAGGTAAAGTACTGATCGTTGGAATCGGAGGTGTGGCCTGTGGGCAGGATGCTCTGGATAAGATCCGTGCCGGTGCGTCGCTGGTTCAGCTTTACACAGCTCTGACCTACCAGGGTCCGCCCATCGTCATCAAGATAAAGCGGGAATTGGAACAACTTCTTAAGTGAGTATCACTGTGAATGGGAATTAAAGTAAAAGAAACATTTTTTTAAAATATTTAAATAAAAGGTCTTTGTTTCATTAAGCCAATGTAGGTTAAAGGGTGTTTGTACAGGTTTCCTTTTTCATAATTAAATGATAGTTGTGGTTTATTACAACATTGGTCTTATTTTTGGAGGTAAAATTTCACTCACCAAGTAAGCTGCTAAAATCTTTGAATGCAGCGCTTCAAAGTCAATAGTGGAAGAAACACAAGCAGTCAGACAATCTGAAACCTCCAAAAAGTAACCAAAAAGTTAATTTCTTATTTTAAGTGTTCAACATGCTTATTTCTAGATTTAACAACCTTAATTCAAGAAATCTCAAATTATCTGTCGATGCAGCAAGATCATTTCCCTCAGATTTAGTGTTTTTATTTTGTTTTTAGACACACTTTTTGTGCTGTTTAGGACAGTTATTGAAGAGGGGATGAATGATTTCTTGTAACTGTTTTTCCGGGCCTGATGGCTGCAGCCACTGTTGAAAAACATCCTTTATTTCTCCAGACAAATCTATCCACATTTTTTTTCCAGGGAACAAGGTTTCAGAAGCGTATCGGAGGCGGTGGGAGCAGACCACAGGGCAGCGGACGGACCGACTCCTAAGCAGAGCTGACAGAGATGGTAAATGTTAACACAGAGACTCCAATCAGGCACCACGATCCTCAACTCTTTCTGAACTCTGATGAACGCTGAGTATTTGCGATTATCCATCCGTCCGTCTGGATTCCCAGGATGAGATATCGTCCAAACCGGTTGCTGTTGAAACCATATTTTCAGTATTTTGCGGTGAGCAAATGCTGAAGGCATCAAATCTCGGTTTCTTACTTTTACTTGAACATTGTGGCGAACTCGGTGAAGCCGAGTTTTTATTTCATCTTTTGTTACAGTGTAACAGCGGTAAATGTTTCTCAAGTGCACAGTGACACCAAAGTGCTTGAACTCTTCAAACAAACTAACCTCTCAAACCTTTTTACAAACATCAACTATTGTTTTGTGTGTAAGGAAAATCATTTCACATGATGCTAAATGGATAAAATAGTAAAACTTGTTGGTTATCGTCATTCTTAGGAATTTTTAAATTCAGAAACATACATTCGAATGTTGACATTGTGTTATTTACTGTCGCCTGAGTGCAAAAACTTAATGTATTTATGATTATACTGAACAAAATGGCAATGCCATGCCTGGCAACTGAGATACACAAGTCCGTATGAAATTGTATATAATGGGTATTTGTTCCAGTGTGGGAGTTTCACAAGTGGAATCACGATGCTGTAATGGTATGACTGGTAACAGGAAAAATAAATAATAAATAAGAATTCTGGTAAATCTGTGTTCTAATGTGACAAAATGGCAACACCTTAAACTGGAACCCTGTTTTTTTTTTTGTTTTTTAAGATCATTTTTGGGTCATTTTCAGTGCTTTATTAGGCCGTAATGGAGAGAATGAAAACTTGGTCTGCTGTGACAAGGACTCAGCCTTAGTGGTATGTGCTCTACCCATAAACTGTATATAAATAATGTACGTAGTGACCATATTTGGACTGTGGAGCGAGAGGGATCTGATCACATTTTTACTGAACAAAACATTCAAATAAACTTAAGTGAAAATACAGTGAAAGGGTCAAAGTTATGAGACCAAACCGGTAAACCTCCTTTTTAATATCCATTTAAATGTTTTATATAACTTTTTTGGCACGTTGCAGTGGATACGCATTGTTCTCCTTCTCTCCTGATGACGGCTCGCCTTGTTAGTGACCTGTCAATCAAAGGTAGTCACGCCCCAAATCATTAGATTCTTTATCTTCTGTTTTCCTCGAAATGGGGCCATTATTTGAACTATTAACATCAAATTGTCTTGAAGAAGATTTTTAACTAGCGATTGAGACCATAGTGTTGTCCTAAAAAAATGTCTGAGGTAAAATCGAGTGAGAAGTTTTCTCATTTTGCATTGAAATCATTGGACAGAATTCTTTCTGCAGCCAAACTTAGCGCCCCCTGCTGGAATTTTCGGTAGAATGCAACTTAAAGCACTTCCTGGTTTGCCTCCCTGCTCAGACCCGGAGGTTGCCGCCTGGCTCTAGCAGGGTGTCCGCAGGGTTTTAAAAGGTAATAAATTAAATTAGCCAAAAATAAGGCCATTAAAAGTAGCCAGCAGCTGAGGTTGTTGATGAAAGGAAAGGAATTAACAACAAGGAATGACAAACATGTACATGCACAGATGGACTCAGATTGTATCCCACAGACAGAATGGTTTATCGAGATTCTTAATGTTTGAACTCGACACCCAAACAATTACACAGTGCTCCTGTTTTACCGCCGCCTTTCTATTTCTACGTCTGTAGCCTTTTCTCTGTCCTGTACACAAACACAGCTGCTGTTGTTTGGTTGGAATAATGTCGTATGTCTCAGTCGGAGCCGCTATGTTTCACTTTCAGAACCAGGGTTGTGTATAAACAGCACACACATAATAATCACATATTGGATTAGAATCACTCACTGAACCTTTCATGGAATATTGATTGATCTCTCTACTGTCGACCAAAAGAAAACAACATTAACAAATACTACATTAATCATTTTGCCCAGTGAAGTGAGGCTGTTGAATGAAACCGTCCTGTTTTTCCTGCACTTCAACATCTTGAAGCTGATGAAAGAAATCTTTTTCGGGAGATTTTAAAGGCTCTGCTGTTTTATTCCCCATCATATGACATTAAGTAAAACTCTCAGGCTGTGGGATGCAATTTGTTCTATTAGAGCAGGGCTAGAATAATGTGCTTTTTAAAAATATATCTGAATTTACTTGTACAGTGTACCGTCCAAACTCTGCTGTGTGTACGTGGCACGTGTTGCGAATGAATCATACAGCATATGCAAAATATGCTTTAAGCTACAACCATGTTACAAACAAAACAAAAACAAGGTTAGTCTGTGGGAAGAGCTGCAGTGGCTTTTATTTTAACATCTTCTGCCTGAGCAGAGTGTAGTTGACTGATCCTTTCTAATCATCTGCAGCCAACACAGTGGAGCGCTGATGATTCTCCGCCTTGAAAGAACTAAGATGACTTTGATATGTTTCCCGGCAGCAGCAGAGAAAGCCCTTCAAGTCCTCTTCCTCTCAGCTGAATTCTCACTCCCCTCTGTTGTTATCAGCTGTGGGTATTGTGGTGTCATGACCTCCCAAAGCTGCCTTTGTTGTTATTTTTGGGGTTTTTCCTCACTCATTGACACATCGCGCTGCCTTCGTGGCTTATCACAACACCGCCTTCGAATCCCAGAATAAACAGCGGACATTAGACGGAGCCAGTGAAGTCTGCAGCTCTGTGAGGATCAGCTGTGAGCTGCCAGGCACCTCCAGTCTCCTTCTCCTCCCTCCCCGAGGTCAAGTCCAGAGTGGCTTGTATCCTGTATGTAGTGTCACAAGTGGGAGGCGAGGCGAGGCGAGGCCTGGCTTCCAGACAAGCACAACTTTATAACTGATGGCCACTTAGATGAAGTTTCCTCATATGACATCGATTATAGCCAGGAGGCAGCGCTTATCTGTCTCAGAGATGCTATTTGTGCCATGCTTTGATACAATCTGAAAGCTAACAGGAAAAGGAAGGTCAATGCAGGCCATGTATCATCTTGAAGGATTATTAACAAAATGTGTATCGACGTTATCTAGCATTTTGCATGTATTCAAAAGGTTAGGCAAGGCAAATTTATTTGTAAGGCACCATTCAAACACAAGGTCATTCAAAGCAATCGAAGCCGCATTAAAAGCAGAATTAAAATATCTGTGTGTGTGTGTGTGTGTGTGTGTTAGTCAAACTGACCTAAGATTTTGTATGTGGATTACGCATGGCACGAAGGTGTGCATCCTCGATTTTGAAGATTTTTGAATTCATTTTTCAAAATATCATTATTTACGTAGGACCTGTTGCGGCATTGCACTGTTTTTCCGATCGGACACCTTTTAGGGAATTCGTTCTGGATTTCCACGCCTGACTCATCTCATCTGTAAGTCTATTAGCCTACTTATTTTTCGGAGTTTTAAAGTGCGCTCCAAGGTTCGATTTTCCAATAATATTCAAATAGTTTCCAGCGAATATCAATGTTCAATGTGTATGTGCTGGATGGTGTGCATACCTTATGAAAAGTAAGTGTTTTATGGAGTTGCAGACGTCTGAATGCAATGTGCAAATTTTGTTATTCGCGATTTGCATGCTAAGCGGAGATTAGGCTTTATTCACTTCTTATGTTGCATTACTATATAATGCAGGGATGACATTCATGTTGCTTAGCGTAATGCCCATAATCATTTGATATGAGATACTTACATGCAATATAGTTTATCAGCTAATTGGGTTCTTGTTGATGTACTTTTAGTGCAGCATACTGCGTAATGTGCTATTTTACGATTAGCATGCTAAGCAGAGATTTAAGCCCTTTCTTCTGCATCAGTTTGATCCACTGAAAATGGTGGAAACAAAACTTTATTAACTGACAGCTAAGCATAATACGGACAGAAAGATAGTGTTTATTTAATGTTACACTAGCAAGAGTATTACACCTCATTGTACATCCCACTTTCACACACAACCTCATTTGGCCATAATTGAAAAATCTACTTATTCTCCCACTATATGAATACATCCTTCCTATGGGCACTGCACTAGAAATATTAAAGCAGTTAAAGTGTATTTAGAAGACGATGAAAACACTTTAAAAAAGAAATTAAAAGGATTGCAAAAAATATCCTTTGTATTTATGAGAAAGCAGAAGTTAACAGTAATGTTTTCAGCCCTGCTTTAAATGAGCGGACAGTTTTCAGCAGACTTCAGGTATTCAGGGAGCTTGTTCCACAGGTGAGGAGCAGAGAAATTAAATGCAGCTTCACCTTGCTTGGTTTTGATCCTGGGAACACTGAAATTACCTGTCCCAGCCAAGCCACAATCATTATAATTAGAAGAAATTAAATAAATGAAGACATGGAATGTTTAATTCTGTGTGTAATGGATCTATATAATGTGTTATTTCCACTTTTTGAATTGAATTACTGACATAAATCAACTTTTCTATGATATTCTAATTTATTGAGATGCACCTGTATTCTTTGGCCCACAGGAAGCCAGTGCATTGATTTGAGGACTCGTGTAAGTGAGACTCTGGCAGCTGCATCTTGGATGAGCTGCAGCTGCCTGGTTGATTTTTTTTGCTCAGATCTGTGAAAATAGAATAATCTGACCTACTAAAAATGTCTTTCTGCAATTTGTTTGGACAGAAATCTCTTGACTCTTGCCATGTTTCTGAGGTGGTAATTGGCTGATTCAGTAATAGTCTTTGTGTGGGTGTTGAAGTTGAGGTCTGGGTCCATAACTACACCTAGATACCTGCCTTTATTTGTATTTTTGAGTCTTGTGGAGCAGAGGTTAGCATTTATCTTCAATCTTTCATCTTTGGGACAAAAACCAATTACTGCTGTTAGAGAGTTCAAGCATTGTTTGTCTGTCACATACGGCCGATGAAGAAGAGGGAATTAGTTGGAAGCCTGCAAAGGAAACAAACAAACAATAAAACAGCAGTGGGTGTCTTTGTAGGATCTGTATGCAAAACGTATGTAACCAAAACAATGCTAATGCAAAAAATTAGCTGAGAAAAAGGCCTGAGGTTAGATAGTTTCTTCTCACTGAATAATAAAAGCTGTGCTGCATTTTTTTTATTATTATTGATTAAAATCTAATTTGTGTTTCTGAATAATTTTAGAGTTTATGGAATTCCATAAAGTTCCCAGAAACCAAAGTGATCTCTTCGAATTGCTTGCTTTTTCTGCCCAAACGTTGCCAATATGTTTACACCCATCTGTGCACCCATGGGTGTGTTAGTCTTGCTACCTTGAGGCAGCAGAAGGTGTTTACACCACTCACCAACACAAACCTGGTCTGAAGTCAATGTCGCAGTATTTTCCAGCCAATTAGAGGATGCATTATTCAGAAGCACCTACACAGGTGGATAGAAAAACACTCACTACTCCAATCTGCCCAGTCCACCATTTAAATAGCAGTGCACCTGACTGTTAAAGGGAATATCAGCTCACACTTTAGATGCTTTAATTCCTGTTGTACCCAAATCTCACCTATAATTAGTTAAGCGACTAAATACAACCCCTTTGTGCCCACATTATGCGCCATTTAATTAGCAATAGCGAGTTGGACTTGCACTAAATGCACTTTAGACTGTGCATTATCAATCAACCAAACATACAGTACATAAAACAAACATACAGTGTAAAAGGTGTTATATCACCTAATATTAAAAAAAGTACTACAAATTCAATAAAAAAAAGCATCTAATAAATAATAGCAGTAAAAAGTGGCATATAAAAAAAAAACAGTGCTTATACACTTCCTATAAAAGACACAAATACCAGTGTTTGCACATATAGGACTGGTATCTCCCAGAACTACACCTTGGATAGGTCAACTGTATAATAAGATTATTCTGGGAGCCCTGCAGTCGACATATAAACTTATACATCAGTCTTCTCGGGGTGGCCTGGAAGTTGTTTATCCCTAAATCACAAAAAAGCTTGCTGGCACTACTATCCCTGGGCTTCTTGAGCAGGATTCTGAGACAGTCATTATATGCAACCTGGAGTTTGCGCAAGCTCTCTTTCTTATACCTCACTCGGAGAGGGGCTGTGTACATAGGGGTGCAGTAAGCTCTGAACAAGTTCACCTTCATTTCATCAGAGCAGTAGTGAAATTTTCTCACTAACATATTGGCTTGGACATATATCCTATCCTTATATCCTATTGCATGATTAATAATAATAATAATAATAATAATAATTAAACAAGTGTCGATTATTCATTTATTTGTTTTAGAATGTGCACAAAGGTTCCCAGGTGGGTCGATTTTGCTGTTATCGAATATAAGTCTTAACCTTACAGCGTTGGGTTACCCCCCTTTTCTGAATCTATTGTTCTGGTTTAATGAACCCGACTGTTTGTGTTGACATTTAGACTCGGATGCAGTTTCTTTTAACTCTATACTGTATAGCGGAAATTTGACATTTACAGACGTGGTGTGATGTATGTGGGGGGTATTCTGGAACATGACAAGGAAAAGTTAATGAAGCATTGTTTAAATCAAAGAGTCTGTATTGGAGATTTTATAGGCTGCAGGAGGAAAAAGAGGCACCAGGACTAAAAGATCTAAAGTCTTCTGGGTCATTGGTCACAAACTCATCAAACCTGAATCTTACAAGGTGAAACAAATATGGTTTCTGGGTCATTTGACAACTTCAAGAACACGCTTAAGTACTTAATTTCAAAGAAAAAAATATATAATCCACAGTATCTCTATTTTTTTTTTTTTAAAGTGTTGAATGATTTAAGTGCCCTTAATGCATTTGATCTTAATATGTTTAAATATTTCAAATTGATCAATATTTTTGTCACATTTATATTTAAATTAAAACATTTCATGGCTGCAAAAAACCCCAAAATGCCTGACAGATTACATAAACAGCAGGAAAAAAATGATAACAAAATCAATAATTGCAAACAATACAATTTAAGAAATGGACCCCACTCTGCAAAAAAAGGTGTGTCTAAAAACAAGAAAAAAACACTAAATCTGAGGGAAATGATTGCTGCATGGACAGATCATTTCACTTGACAAGATTTCCTAAATTAAGATTGTTAAATCTAGAAGTAAGCATGTTGAACGCTTAAAATAAGAAATTGACTCTTAAAACGAGATAAATTAAAGCTGCAGGCAGTGATGAACTGGCTCGAGCAGAGTGCACTGCAAATTATGTTTCTTACCAAGATAAAAAAAACTTTAGATTTAGAAGTGTTAGATAATTTATCTTGTTTTAAGAGTTAATTTCTTATTTTAATCGTACAACATGCTTATTTCTAGATTTAACAATCTTCATTTAAGAAATCTTGTCAAGTTAAATTATCTGTCCATGCAGCAAGATCATTTCCCTCAGATTTAGTGTTTTTATCTTGTTTTTAGACACACTTTTTTGCAGTGCAGTGCAACGAGATAAATGATTTATGTCTGCAGTAGATTTTCCTCTTTTTCTTGTTTTGTTATGGGCTTGAAAAGTTATTAATTTAACCTTTTGTCAAAACTATTTATTTATTTATTTTGACAGTTAAAAACCTTTACACTTTTTTTTACACATGTATTTAAATTGATATCTAACAGCCTCAGTTAAGTTACTTAAATTCTTACGAACATGATTTGTTAACTGTTTGGACATCAGTTAGCCTAATGATAAATCTGAATTTTATATGTAAATAAAACCCAAAGTAAACGCTGAAAAAAAGTGGCATGTAACAGCCTGGGATATATTTAAAGACATCTCGTAGAACAATAGATTATCAGTGACTCATCTCACCCAGACCACACCTTTTTTGAACTTTTACCCTCATGCAGGCGGTACAGGACAATGAAAACACATACAAACTAAAAAAACAGCTTTTATGCAAAGGCAATTACAGCATTATATGATCACATGAAGTAATTCATGAAATGGTGTATGTGGACGTGGATGTATGCGCTATTGTTTGTTTTTGTTTTTATCCCTTTTATCGGTTTAATTTATGTTTTATATAATGTGTTTTTACATAGTGCATCTTTGTATACTCCTGCACTGAGTATTGCACTTAATTTTGTTATGCATTGGATAATGACAAATAAAGATATTCTATTCTAGATTAAATGAAAGGAAAAAGAAAAGCCGAGCACAGATTCTCACCCATCTAAAACCATTTTCACTGTGAATCGTGGCGTTGGCAGCATCATTCACGGGGGAGGCTCGAGAGAATCCACAAATAAAGGAAACCTGAGAGGAAACCTGCGTTAGACTGCCAAAGACTTTAGATCGATACACCATTCAAACAGGACCGTGACCACAAACACAGAGGAGACATCAACACTGGAATAACTTCAGAGAAAGAGCATGAAAGCCCTGCAGAGACCTGTGCCAAAGCTCTGACTTAAAACCAGTGAAATGGTGTGAAAGTGGCCATTCACAGACGATGCACAGTTTGACTGAGCCAAACCAAATCTGTGAGGAAGGCACAGAAAACTGCCAGATCTGTAAGTGCTCGAAGGATACAGATGTATCCGCTTTGACTCGAAATAAGATTTGCTGCCAAAGGCACTTCTTGTGTGCAAAGTGTTGGGCTTGAATATATTGTTGAAGCCGATCTGTCGGTTTTCCTGCACTGTATAGCAGGGGTCTCAAACTCAAATTACCTGGGGGCCGCTGGAGGCAGTATCAAAATGACCAAAAAAAGACACAAAATAAATAAATAAAAAGACACAAAATCGCAAAAACACACACAAAATTACCAAAAAATACACAGAATTACCCAAAAAGACACATTATTAAAAAAAGACACAAAACGACAGAAAAAAAACTAAATTACTTAAAAAAGAAACAAAATTACCAAAAAAAGACACAAAAATATTTTTTTTAAAAGACACAAAATTATACAAAATTACACAAAATTATACAAAAAAAGACACAAAATTACCCCCAAAAAACTGGAGAAAAACGACAAGATCCTGAAGATCGTAAACCACAGCAGCTTGCACTGCTGAACTTCTCGATGAGGGAGAGTGTAAAAAAGTTAAAGTCAAAGTGAACTTTATTGTCAACCAAACAATGCAACAAGTAGTTACACTGAGGATTAAAGTTGCGTTTTCCAAATGTGCAAGTAAAATATAACACACAACATATAATATACAACAAATAGTGCAAACAGACAACAACAATGGACAAAATGTATAAAGACAAACAATGGATCTGTGAGTTCTATAAAGAAAACTCAGTGTACCATGGAGGGCAGTCAAATTTTGAGTTATGTTATTGACGTGCTATAATGAAGATGCAATGTTAGAAGAATGTGCAGAGTGCAAATTATATGCAAAATGTGCAGAAAAGAAAGAAAGAAAACTCCCAACACGTTCCGGTTGTGCTGGTGTTGTACAGTCTTATGGCAGCTGGAATGAATGACCTGCGGAAGCGTTCCTTCTTCCACCGTGGATGTAACAGTCTGCTGCTGAAGGAGCTGCTCAAAGACCCCACAGTGTCATTTTTTTTGATAGATATACTATTTATGAGGGGAAACTTTGTAAAAACAACAACTTTTCATACTTTAAACCATGTCTGCAGGGGGACTTCAAGATTTTTAAACATGCAGAATTTCTGTGAGCTGAACATTGCGACTCGGTACATCAAGGAAAAGCTTCATCAACTCCTCGAGGCGCACACAGACGCAACAGCTGCTAACAGTTCTGCCTCATCGTAGTAGAGCAACGGATAAACAAGGCGCCATATTATCAGTCGGGGTACACAATTTTCCACAGCACATGTACTTTTAAAAATAACTCTAAAATGGCATATAATGCAGGTGCACCATCAATGAAATGTCTTGAATGAGGGCTGTTCTTTGACAAATCGTGTCCAATTCTGAAACACGGGTGGAACACATCGGTGGACAGTAAAGCGGATGTCAAGCAGACGTGATTATGTAAGTGGGAGTGCTGCAGGTGCTGTCTGTCGGAGGTGTTTGTTTGCCATAAGGAGGAGGAGGCATGACAGCTGCGAGCCTGTCAGCTCAGGTCAACCAAACAGGCATAAATGTTCTCCCCGAGTCCCAAAAGTGATGTAATGTTATTTGAATTGTTGTATTATTATTATTTATTTGTTACATTTTTTTTGGACAGAAATTAACACAAGATAAACCTGGTGGAAGAACTCTCATTATGCATTTTTTAAAATGGCAAATGAAGAGTTAATTATGTGGGGGTAACATTGTCAGTTAAGTCAGATTAATTGCTAAATGATTTGCATATATACATAAGGTATTATCTAAGTTATTGACAATTATTTGCAGAGAACAGAGACCAACATGTAGTCTAGATGTATGCTTAACAGTTTATATTAATAATGTATATAAAGGTTTGTAAAAAGGAGCCTGTTACACATGTAAGCTTTGGTATTACTTTTACATTCATCCATGTCCCTGGAGTATATATATGAATATTAATATACTTTATGAATATTATAAATTAACTACTGGCTGCATCAAAGCGAAGCTACAGAACTGAATCTGCGCCAGCAATAACCTCTGACGTATTTTTTGCATTCCATGTCCTTTTCTCTAAGTAGAGTTTAAGCCTGTTATACTCCTCTTTCTGTAAGCTTACTTGGAAAAAATATTATTTTTATATATATTATTAGACCACCTTTGTTTTCTTCAATTTCTTGTTCATTTTAATGCCTGGTAACTATGGAAATGTCTAGATATCAGCTATTGAATTAAACTCTTATCAGCTATTTTTGTTGTTATCATTATATTTGTCCAAACAAATGTACCTTTAGTTGTACCAGGCATTAAAATGAACAAGAAATTGAAGAAAAAAATGTGGTCTAATAATTTCTTTCCATGGCTGTAGATCATTTGTGGTGGAGCACTGACTTTAACATTCACCGCATGCTGTCGTGTGGTTTGCAGATCCGTTCCTAACCAACCCACATCACTCCACCAGCACCACACCCTCTTTGCTTTTCATACATCGCTGTGCCTCATGCAAATAAGAGCTCAGTGGTTGTACATCCCACTGGAGACATTTTTTCTTTTCTTTTGTGGTCTTGACATGAGACGAGATAAGATAAGATACACTTATTGTCCTTGGAAGGAAATTTGTCTTGGGCTCCAATGCTGTCATATAAAGCTGCTTTACAGTAATAACAGTACAGGTACAGACAATACATACATATAGGCCACATATAACATATACACAGTATACAAGAAACAGTGCAATGCATACATACACACACTCACCTGCCCAGACCCTCCCTCGCCCACTGTATTGTACCATGGGTCATGATCAATAGTACATTTGCACAGTTTGTTTGGTCCTTGGGGCATTTAGGCTTTTAAATGAGGTGGGCACAAATGAATTCCATAGACATAGACGAGCTTCAGTGTAAAGGAGGAGGTGCACATTGTACAGAACAGGAAATGCATGCCTGTTGAGGTTTATACATACCTACCAAATAAGATAAAACCCTAAAAACTACAATTTTCTATCATTACATTTGCTGTTTTTAATATATATATATTTTTTAAAATAGGATGAAAACACCTTAATACATTTTAAGTACATGTCTGCAGTGCAATGTGTGTTTGAAGTATACGGCCTAGTGTCCTTCTGCAGATTGCTGTTATAGAAACTGGTGCAGCCTCTGGCTACAGGAAGTCACAGGTGTGATGGAGGCAGACGGAGCCATAAATGACACACCAAGCTGCCCAAACAGATTACCACTGACAGGAGCTTACATCCTAAACACACAGGAGGGAAGACAGGGAAAAAAAGAAAGAAAAAGAAACACACAGGACATAAAGAAGGAAAATAGTACATAAGGAAGGAAGAGATGAAGGACAGAAGCAAAAACAAAGAAGGACATATAGAAGGGAGGAAGGAGAGAAGACATAATAATAATAATAATAATAATAATAATACATTTTTTATAATGCACCTTACATTTAAGGAAATCTCAAAGTGCTACAGGTTAATAGCATAACAGTTTAATTAGAAAAACGGATTAAAAGGGATAAAAACAGAAGAAAAAGAATACATATATGTACATACATCCTATACACACGCACATAGTATCTAGTACTCAAAACATGTACGTCATATGTTGTTTTTCCTTGACTTTGATGGAAAATGCATAAAAGCCCAGTAAACATGTGAAGAGAACTTCATATGGACTTCATAAAGACAACCGCACAATGTGACTGCACTTACACTCGCCTACGTAATTATATGACCGTATATTTTATTGACGTGGGTCTGCCATGGTAATAATAATAACCTTTGTTGTTTATGTGTTTATTTATTATTCAAAGAGCAGCTTTCCTATAAGTTATGCAGCTCAATAAGCTTTACAATAAGGAAATTACATGCTTCACATTAAAAAAGAGGAAGTATAAACAGGAAGGGAACACTGTAATAAATGCACAACAAGAGGGAAAATAAAACCCACATGAATTAAGATTAAGGCTTCCTTTATTAGTCCCACAGTGAGGAAATTTAAAGAGTTACAGCAGCAAAGTGGATAGCAAAAAAAAACCAGTAAATAGTTAACAGCAGTATAAACTAGAAGTATAGGAGAGGTTTCAGCAAATAAACAAGATTTTTTCAAAATAAAGTATTAACAATTTACAATATCAACAAGTAGAAATATCAAAAGTATTAAAAAATAAAACAAAAAAAATAAATACTATAGGAACATTTTTACAATGTAGACTGAGTCAGCAGTTGATTTACATTTATTTATTTTATTTAGATTACAGAAATATTGTACAGTGGTTATATTGCAAATGTACCACTAAAAGTTCATCTCAGGTACTTCACCTCATGCACTCTTACTGCATTATTTCATGATCATGGACAACCTGGTAAAAATATTACTTCAATAACAAGGTTTTGAGTTGAAATAAGAAATGAATAAGGAATATATGCCACTGCTCATAAAAGTAAAATGAAATGATTGTCAAATTCCTCCTCCTATCTGCTCATATTTATTCACAAGAATCTCTATTAGTATGATGATTAGTATGAAAATAAGTATCCCTTTACCTTGAACAACAGATGCCACTGTTATGATTAATATTCTGATTATTCTTATGATGAACGGCCGAATTATGCATCTCTTTAAGGAATTGTTGCATAACGTTATCTTCTTTCCTTATCTTTTAAAAGCACAGTCCAGTGTACCGAATGCTAAAGGAGATAAGAAAGGAACTATTGAATGCATTTAGAGAATTCGATCAGCTCTTATCCTCGCTGCCACTTAGATACCTGAGGGTCATTTCACTCAAAAGCAAAAAAGGATGAAAAGAAGGACGTTTAGTAGTGCAGAAAAAAAGAAGGAAGGACGCAAGGAAAGGTGGAAGGAGAGAAAGGTGGATGTATAGAAGGCAGAAAGGAGGGAATATAACTGTACACAGTAAACTTCATAGTACGTATCAGAGCAAAAGTCCAGAGGCCCGACTTTAAAGGCTTCCCGAAATATTATGATTTCACTTTTTCTATTTTTAGCATTGTCCTAATGTAGTTTCAGGCTTTACGTAACTCCCAGTTCCGATAAAGTGAGCAAACACCCACTCACTCTCAGCCATGCAGTAAAGCCATATGGGACTTCAGCTCTCATTAGCCCAAGACAGCGTAAAACGAGTCGGCTGAAAGCCATCAGAGATAACCATCATTCAAGCCTGGAAGTGTTTGCTCTACAGCCCTTATGTAAACCCTATACATGCATTAAATGCACACACACTCACGTATATGTGTATATATATATGAAACTCTATGTCACACATACAAAAATAATCATTATCGAGGCTTTACACTGATTTAAATATACACAGAGAAATTAAATTAGTAAGTAAGAAGGTACTTAATGTATTAACCCTCTGGAGTCACCAAAAGCTCCAAATCATGACTTTTTCATCACATCCAGACTAGAAAACAAAGCAGCGTGGAGCCCTACTGTAAATTTACCTCTAAAGTTCTGGCTGTAAACTTCATGAGGACAGTTTCAGTTTGATGATGATATACTAAGAAAAACTGGAGACAAGGTCAAATATTTGTTTTATAAAATGATAGAACTGGATGTAACCCTCTTATATGTTATATTTGAAACCTTTGTTCACATTTGCAACATTTAAAATTCTTTATTGAGCATGATAGTGTTTTGAAAGTAAAAAAAAGATTCAAAATGACATTTACGTTGGACTAAAGGACTAAAAAAGACACAAAATGACCAAAAAAAGACACAAAATGACCAAAAAAGGCACAAAATGACTAAAAAAGACACAAAATGAACAAAAGGACACAAAATGACCAAAAAAGAAAGACAAAATGGCCAAAAAGAACAGAGAAGAAGACACAAAATGACTAAAAAAGACACAAAATGACCAAAAAGAACACAGAAGAAGACACAAAATGACTAAAAAAGACACAGAATGACCAAAAAAAGACACAAAATGGCCAAAAACAACAAAGAAGAAGACAAAATGACAAAAAAAGACACAAAATGACCAAAAAAAGACACAAAATGACCAAAAAAAGACACAAAATGGCCAAAAACAACAAAGAAGAAGACAAAATGACAAAAAAAGACACAAAATGACCAAAAAAAGACACAAAATGACTAAAAAAGACACAAAATGACTAAAAAAGACACAGAATGACCAAAAAAAAGACACAAAATGACCAAAAAGAAGTCACAAAATGACTAAAAAAGACACAAAATAACTAAAAAAAGACTGGATGAAAAGGATTAAAAAATGGACTAAATAGCCCAAGACACCATAGAGTTAAACATATATACAATTTTATTGCTCTATTTAACATGCGACATTCTGAATTTTGGTACATTTGCAAAGCCTGAAAAGTTTTCCGGCTGGAAGTTTACTCCCTGGGAAGCTGATGATATCAGGAGCAATAGCTGTTGTGTTATTACACCAGCTCCCTCAAACAGAGAAAAACCCTGTGATAAATTTTACAGAGCGATCTCTCTGGCTGAGGACAGGCTGCAGTGACAGGACCACTCAAGTTAAGTGCAATAGTAAGTTTATTGAGGAGCCTCTGGATGAACTGAGCAGGTGGGTGTATTTATAGAGGGCAGAGTCAGCAGAGACTCCAGGTAGACCTGACATCAACCAGCAGTCTGTACACTCGTCTGCTGGCCACACTGTGAATAATCTAGCTGACATATCTGTGAGGTGTGGGACTGAGGAAGATGGACAGCTGGTGATGGAGCTGGTGTTTCTGGACTCTCAAAGGAGCTTCTGCTCTTTTCTACAACATAGAAACTTTCTGTGAGGACAGTGGGCAACCAATCCAAAAACTTTAATCACGTTTGTCTTTTTTCCAGTTTTTGCTGCCCAGCACTTCTGCAGTAAACTCACTGACATATTTCTTTATGGGAAATAAATAATAGGGATGCCAGTAAATAGGAAAGCAGTTTATTTTGCTGCAGAAGAAAATCTGTCCATTTTGGAGACTGAGCTCACTTTCACATAGCTACCAGCCTGGTGGACTCTGTGAGATTCAGTGGTGAAGTTGCAACAGTATTAAATTTTTCATTTGTCACATACTGGACAGAATATGAGAGAAAGAGCAGCCACTTTTTCAAAGCAAGACGCGGACTTTCATGTATTGTTTTTTTTTTTTACACTTTTATGCAGCATTGATCCATTGTATGATTGAATCTATAGCCACCATTCTGTCACTTAATAATTCAGTTATTGCCACAAGCAACTGTGTTGTCTTTACATCATCATTACACAATGTTTGTCCAATAGACATTCGTTTTCCTTCCTTTGGTTCGGACTGCATCCTTACCTGCAGCGAACCAAACTCAGGTGCACTTGGAAGTGAACCAACCCGTTTTTTTATTTTTGGTCCCCACCAGAGCTTGTTTGGTTTCGTTTCAAGTGGACCAAGTAGCTCAGGTGTGAATGTCCCTGTAGCATTTCCAAAAAACCCTCAAAACCCCACCACCACATATATTGAGAGCATTTCCAAAATTAGCATCCTTATCGATGGCAAGCAATGAACATTTTCATACCCAAATGTTGCAAGGTTGTTACGTTGAGGGTACAGAACTTCCCTAAAGTTAGGCTAAAAAATTAAGTAGAGTACATAAAATAAATGCACATAACTACCAGAAGGGGATTAGTTACATACCTGACTGATCACTATCAGCAGTGAGGTAGTAAAGTTTGTGACAGAAAGTGTAAACATTGTTTACTTTTGATTTCTTGCTGGGTAAATATCCTGTGTTTGATCCCTCTCAGCTTCCCTAAGTGGATTTGTCAATCTTTAGATCAGGGGTCTCAAACTCAAATTACCTAGGGGCCGCTGGAGGCAGTATCAAAATAACCAAAAAAGGACACAAAATTACTAAAAAAAATACACAAAATGACAGAAAAAACACTAAATTACTTTAAAAAGACACAAAATGACCAAAAAAGACAGAATTACCAAAAAAGACGCAAAATGACAGAAAAAAACCCAAATTACTTAAAAATAATCAAAATGACCAAAAAAGACAAAGAATTACCAAAAAAGACACAAAATTATTAAAAAAGACACACAATTATTAAAAAAGACACAAAATTATTTAAAAAAGACACAAAATTACCAAAAAAAGTAATTAAAGGGACCTTCGACACACAACACGGTAAAGTGCCATTCATATAAAACTCACATTAAACTTTCATATCAGGGTGGGGGCCACAAAATATTGTCACTAGGGCCACAATTGGCCTGCGGGCAGCGAGTTTGAAACCCATACTTTAGACTCTGTTTCCTCGCCTCCCCCTCTGCTTTTACACCCTTTCATGTCTTCGCTTCATAAATACTACAGCCACTAGAGGGCGCCACTAGCTACAAACCTAAATACGGGTCGTAATCAGCTGCTGTACAAACGAGGTAGAGTAGAGCAGGGATGGGACGAAGAAGATAAAGACATGAAGGTATTCTGAGTTGTTTGGTGTCGTCTTACAGATGATTTTGACTCCTGTGGACCTGGAGTGGACGCTCCCCTGTGGAGGAGAAAATACAGCACCGCTCCCAAACCGGCCCCTCCCTCTCAGCCCTCTCAGCCATCTCTGCCTTTGCCCTTTCCTCTGTCGAGCCAAAAACAGACACCAGCCACAGGTGGTCTCTGTGCTTTATCGGTTCTGACACACATCTCTTGCCTTAAGAGCTTAGAGAGACAATTAAAAATTCATTAGGACAATGAAACGAGGGAGGATAAAAAAGAAATAGGACAGACAACAATACATAACCTTGCTGAGGCTCCAAAGTGCTCTGACCTATCGTCTACAATGTGTCTTGCTGGCGGCACTATTGTGTGTGTGTTTGTGTGTGTGTGTGTGTGTGTGTGCTGCTGTGTTGTGGTGTAACTCTGGAGATACAGAGTCTGTCTAATATAGAAAACAAGGCTGCCCTGCTGTTACCCTGAAAATCACACGACAGAGGGACATTTCTGTTGTCTGGAGTCCTGAAATTCACTTCCGCTTTCAACTATGTTCAGTTTATTTTTATGCTCCACAAAGCAGATGGTGCCTTCAACACTAAGGCTGAGCTCAACAACTCCAGACATCTCACCACATTTAAATGATTCTGACTAACAAATAACCATCGTCCTGCGTTTTTGTTTACTTGCAAATGAGTGTTTGCCGTCTGTCTGTAACTTATTTATAAGGGACTGAATTTGTACTTTTCTTTTTTAATCCTTCCTACACTAAAAATTTTTCCCCACCAATGTTTTCAGTCATAAGCTGTCATACATGGCATTATGTTCACTGTTTTTCACACATTTTTTTTTATGACACAGTCTTCTCTAAACAACTTTTTTTTGTTCCCCGAGTGCCTTCCATATGAAAAGTAGCTCTCCTGGACCTTTGAAGTGGCTGTGTGAGTGGTTAACTGAGTCTCATGTTGTACACCCTGCCATTGAAATAAAATAGATAATAGATAATAAATAATAGCGCTGTCATGTTATCCTTGAGAAACTCAACTTCTTAGTTTCACCTTGAAAGTTATATTGTTTATCCGTTATATTGAGTTTGAAGATTTATTGGCAGAAAGGGAATAAAATATTCATCCCTGTTTTCTTTTTGTGTATGATCACTTCAAACTAAAACTTAAAATGAGCCCTCCATATCTACACAGGGAACAGGTTCTCTTTCATGGCATGGATGCTAAAATAGAGGAGAAGGTACAGCTCCACATTATATCGTATCAGCAGTGTCCAACACATGAGCTGTATAAATCTGATCCGCACCGTGGACTGTATAACAAACAAC
Source organism: Centropristis striata (assembly GCF_030273125.1). Lineage (NCBI taxonomy): Eukaryota > Metazoa > Chordata > Actinopteri > Perciformes > Serranidae > Centropristis > Centropristis striata. The sequence goes on from NC_081518.1 coordinate 7,355,663, forward strand.
GGCTGTCTCAACTTCTTGGCTGAGTGTGCACAGTAGTGACAAAAGTTCTAGCCCTGCACGTCCAAATCAGAGCACAAAATGAGCACTTGATCATAGCTCTCCTTGATAAGAACTACCTATGGCAGGGATGGGCAACTTAAATGCTGGAGGAGGCCACCATTTTCCATGGACACTACCACAGCCACATATAGGACCGGGTAATTAACCAGATATGATCAAACTGCAATTTTAAATGTTTACAGTGCAGTAACTTAACATATTTCATGCTCAAATGCATGTTTAACAGAATGAATAGGAATACAAAAGGTTTGAAGCAAATAAAAAATAACCACTTACTGTGATTACTTGTCACCTGAAAAAACACTGTGGGTAAGAAAGGGTGGGGTGAGCGGAGAGGAGATGTGTCTAACTGCAACCTCACTGCTGGATGCCAGAAAATCCTACACACTGCTCCTTTAAACCTACTTGCCTCAGGTGCAGCCTCCCCTTAATCTTTTAACTCTAATCTGGCTTGTAGTTATGGTGTAGTAACAGTAATAACAGCAGGAATGAAAAAGCAGGAATGAAAAAGCAGGAATGAAAAAGCAGGAATAAAAAGCATGTTTTTTGTGGGATATTGGTCATACACACGAGGTCCTGTGGATCTGATTGAGCCAATAGGCTGAGAGCTATCCTTAATTTACACAAGTAGTGAGCCTTGAACAGCTACATAAGGGGGCAGCAATGTCACATGCTGCTCATTTGTTTTTCAAAAAGAAAACATAATTTCTGAATTTCTGACGTTTTGGGCCACTAATCGTGCTATGGAGTGATGGGTCCTCATTTTGTTTGTATTACCAGAACACATACCATCATCAGATCATACCTGTCAACATTAAGGCTTCATAATATGGGTGTAGTTAATAAAAAAGTAAACGAATAAATATCTAGATGTATTTATATTTATGTGTGCCTGACTGTTCCTTGGCGATGAAAGTTGATATTGCCAGTGTAGCCTTTTGCCGAGCTTGTGCCGTTGGGTACTAATATGTCGGCTCACATCATCTTGGCCTGTATTAAACTTAACCCTTCAGGCTTTGCAAAAGGCATGGCCACTGATAAAAAGCATATATAAATGGAAATTGCACAGTCCAACTAAATTTGCAGGTGTATATAGATTTTTTTAAGACGAAACACTGTCCCGCCCTGCACACACGCCTTGAAATAAGTTGTGAGTTGCAGGTTGAAATTGTATGTAGTATGTGGATTGTGTTTCATAGAAAATCTGACAACTTGTGTGATTTCAGAAAAACATACAAAACGTATGGATGCATGTATGATGATTAGAGCTGTAATAATCAGTGGATTGACTTAAATATAAGCAGAAACTACTTTGATAATCGATTGATAATGATTATGTATAATAAATGTTGAGGGACCTGCAAGCTACTAGAGTTTCCCAGCAGAAACAACTTAATGGGAAGGTGCTGGGACTCAGAGATGGACTTGAAATACAGGAAAGTGTTGACAAGCATGGGCATGATTTACATTCTGCCAATGATTTCAAGCTATTCTGCTGATCTATAAAGACATAGTTAGCCAGCAAATGGGTCAACAGAGTATCAACATTTTGCATCTTCACAGGACATTACATATACAGTATTTCAATACATTTTTCCTGTTGGAAATTAGTAGTTTCTGAATGTAATTTTTAGGAGGTATGGTCGATGCAATAGCAAAAAAAAGTCTGACCTCGAATGTGAATTCCCGTTAATTAGACCTTATATATCATACTGGATATGGTAATATAACTATGAACATGGCCATTCAGAGCTCAGGAAGTGATAACTAGGGCTGTGAAGTGAATTCTGAATTTAATGAAGAGTCAATGTGGGATAGAAGATATAATAACTGGAGCAGTATTGGAAATTAGACCCGGTGGAATGGATGACTGATGAATGAAGCAGGAGAACCAGATGGCAGGTAACATTTCAGTCCATTGTATGATCAAAAGGAAAAAAGAAGAAAAAACACTTCTGCCATATTGAGTACCATAGAGGGCCATTGTTTACACGTCTCCAGGCTCTTCCATCACATGTGACCAGTCTGTTCTTAATACATAGTAAATGAAGGGCTCCCAGATATGATGAAAATGATGTTGTTGATGTTTTAATGTGTAGGTAATTTTCTCTAAGTGGAGAGGGTTGAAAGCTAACCACCTGTTTACTTTTGGTCTACTGGTGTTTTTCCAGGATAGAGCTATTCTCTTTGCAATTAATATGCTTAAATCTACAAACAATCTTTTATTAGTTTATTTTTTAAACTTCAAATTATCTTGATACAAAGCTAATAAAAACAACATTTTAAACTGTTTATATACATACAGGACTGTGCAAAAATTTAAGGCAGGTGTGAAAAAAATTCTATAACATAAGAATGCTTTCCAAAATGAAAATGTTAATAGTTTATTTTGATCAATTAACAAAATGCAAAGTGTGTGAACAGAAGAAAAATCTAAATCAAATCAATATTTAGTGTGACCACCCTTTGCCTTCAAACCATCAATTCTTTGAGGCATTTTTTCATACCTAAGACTTTTGCACAGTACTGTATATACATATATATATAATATTATTCTGTATTAATATGCTGTTTATTGTTACGGCTCCACCCACACCCTCCTCCTCTGCTCCTTCACACCCCTCTGTTCCGGCCTCAGCCACTCCCAGCACCTCAGCTCGCTCCCAGCGGGCACTCCTCAGACACAGCTGCAACAGGTTGAGTTGACGAGGTGAATGAGCCGGATCACTGCACACCTGCTGCCACTCTCCAATCAACCCCTCTGCCTACAAGACTCCAGCTCTCCTGCCAGTCATCGCCAGATCTTCCCTGATAGTTACCTGGCAAGTACCTAGAAGAGACGCAGACTCCCTGCGAAGTGTTTGTTGCTGTTGCCTTTTTGTTTTTTGGCTTTTTGACCCTTTTTGCCTCCTTGCCTTGCTCCAACTCACATTCAACCTCTCTTCCCACAGATCTCCCCTCTCCAGCAGTGATCCGGCTTGCCTGCCTGTCAAACAGCCCAGTCACCTCACCTGCTCTTCACCTCCAGCTCACCTCCGGTTCCCCTCCAGCTCACCTCCAGCTCCCCTCCAGCTCACCCAGCCTTTTCCCCCCACATCACCCTGCTAATAAAACCCTGAACTCTACTATATCCTGCCTCCTGTGTTGTGCGCTCGAGCCTCTCCCCGCTGCCCCTAACAGTTTATATTCAGAAATGGATAGGCGCCAGTGAGGTAACTTCACAAACACAACAGTAGATGTGGCATCTTCTTTGTAATTTAATGGCTGCCTCTGTGAGACTAATGAAGCTTTCAAAAACCCTTTGTGGCGTGTCGAGCTGAACAAACTAACAAAAACTAACTAACTACAGAAGGTGACTTTGATGCTTTAACACAAGACCCCAGACATGCATGTGTTCAATTTGATTAATTCATTTTAACAAGATATATGTTGGAATGCTGCCACATCCCTGCAGTAATTTTCCGCATTATAGGGGTGTTTCCATTACAGTCCAATACCCGGAATGGGGCGGGTCTCACTTGCCAAAACGCCCCTAATTTGAATGTGAGCCGCTCTAGCGGTCGTTTGACTGGACTTTTTTTGGCCCTGTCGAAGAGCAGGGCCGTTTTTCTCCCCTGAAAAAAGCCTGGTTGCTGATTGGATAGAACGCTAAGAAGGATGTGACGTAGTACTCGACGGCACAACAACAGCCGCCATTTGTAAAAGCCGGCGAAGTAGCGAGTACTCATAAGCGACAATATACATAAGCACCTTTCATAGTGTGGTCATGCAAATCCCTGCTATATTGCTGGAAAGATCTGTGCCAGCTCTTCGCCTTAGGGCGTTCATAGTGATCCTGAAAAGGCGTGATTTTCTGCCCTTTCATAGTGCAGTTCGGCATCGCAGAACGAGGTAACATGAAATGCTGGTTTGTTTATTATCAGCGGTGGAAGTTGTGCACAGTTAGCGACAGCAGCCACAGTTGTGTCTCTCGTGTTTAATCCGTTGTGTATGTGATGTCATGGTCAAAGCTGTCGCTAAGCGATTACACGACGATCGAAAACCATAGGTCACCTCTGGAGTCTCGTAAATCCCTCTGGGGCCTTTTTTTGTAATGGAGACACGCTGAGTGAGCGGACATTTGAGAGGACGTGGCCTGAGACTTACCCAGCTGCCACTCTTTCCCCTAATGCAGCGGTTCCAAACTTTTTTAGCCGTGCACCCCCTTCTATGTCCCAACCCGGTTAACGCACCCCCAATCCCCCACACCTTCGAAAAAAACAAAATGCAATAAGCTTTTTTATAGCCATATTAAAGGCGGCATGTTTAATCATGCTTAAATGACCAGAACACACATATAATAAAATAATCACGATCACAACAATGCACTCTCTCTTCATCTGAAACACAGTTTCTGTTACGGCTCCACCCACACCCTCCTCCTCTGCTCCTTCACACCCCTCTGTTCCGGCCTCAGCCACTCCCAGCACCTCAGCTCGCTCCCAGCGGGCACTCCTCAGACACAGCTGCAACAGGTTAGTTGACGAGGTGAATGAGCCGGATCACTGCACACCTGCTGCCACTCTCCAATCAACCCCTCTGCCTACAAGACTCCAGCTCTCCTGCCAGTCATCGCCAGATCTTCCCTGATTGTTACCTGGCAAGTACCTAGAAGAGAAGAGAAGTGTTTTGTTGCTGTTGCCTTTTTGCCTTTTGGCTTTTTGAACCTTTTTGCCTCCTTGCCTTGCTCCAACTCATATTCAACCTCTCTTCCCACAGATCTCCCCTCTCCAGCAGTGATCCGGCTTGCCTGCCCGTCAACCAGCCCAGTCACCTCACCTGCTCTTCACCTCCAGCTCACCTCCGGTTCCCCTCCAGCTCACCTCCAGCTCCCCTCCAGCTCACCCAGCCTTTTCCCCCCACATCACCCTACTAATAAAACCCTGAACTCTACTATATCCTGCCTCCTGTGTTGTGCGCTCGAGCCTCTCCCCGCTACCCCTAACAGTTTCAATATAATGCAACAAAGTTATGCACAAGCTTTCACTTTTAAGAGCAAAGAGGATGATGACAGGCTCAGGATCAGAGGCAGAAAGCAGATATGTTGGGGAAAATGTTATAATATTTTGAGCTGTGTTGAACAAAAATTGCAGTAAGTTTAAAGAGCGTGGAGCGAACAAACACAACCCGTCATAACGCAGGTTGGAAAAATGGAAGAAGATAACTTCTACGCTTCTAAGTGCATTTTGAATAGCCTGAATTTATTGATTAATTAATATGACAGTTTTTGATTTTACATTTTACAAAGGAAGGGTTTATTTACACGTCTTTATTGTGTGTGCACACCACACTTTGGGAATCCCTGCCCTAATGGAAACACGGCGCTGTGAAGGAAAGTCTGGTGTCAGCCAGAACCCTGCAAAGGTACAAAGATGTGATTCATAGGACTGAGTCTGCACTATAAATACAAATCAGGCAGTTCACATGAATATGTGATACATAATTAATGATATGACGTATAACTGACCCATAATCTTCTAATCTGCTCACATAACTCTGTATAAGTTCCACAATTTATTCTCTTTATGATCTCCGTCCTTCTCCCCTGCGCTCTTTCTGACGATCACGTCTCTGACACGCTTGATCTGCGTCACATGAGCTGTTCCAAGTGTCAGATCATTTAATTCATGTTGGGACTGGAGCTGGAGAACGCTTTTATCACATCGCTTTCGACATTAGCAGTCAGCCTCTCACCTCTCCCATCTCACTCTCTAATGTCTTCTCAAATTGCAAGATCACCCTCTAACAGAGTAACACTTTTCCTCATGTCTGCACACACACACACACACACACACACACACACACACAGATTACAATTTGGGTCACTGGGTTTCAGGATCCTCTCTTCTGTGTCTTTAGGCTTCAGCTGAGCTACTTTTAATATTTCAGAGATGGTAAATTAGACCTCACTCTGCTTTCTTACCTGAAAACTATCGAAACTCCCTCCTGCTCTTCACATTACATAACATCGCAAATCAATCCAATAATACTCCAGAGTGCATGGAGAAATGCTGAGTTTCCAGCAGCTTGTGTAAGTGCTGAGGTTGTTAATATTACAGCAGTGAGCTGAGTGCATTACTGTCACACTGAACATCATTAAACATACAAATGAAATGTTCCCAAACACGTTTATTGTTACCAAATCTGATGCAATCACCACTGATGAATTATGCACGACTGATATAACTCTATACAGTGATTCAATATCAGCACAATAATAATCACTTGTTTTCTTACACAGAACCAACGATGAAAAGGACGCTGTAGATTTCGATCTTTTCCATGATTGTGACAGATCAGAAAAATAATGACATAAAAAGTTTGTACATGTAAGATTTTCATTCATTCAGTGACACATTGCATGTTAATGATTTTGTTTTGTTGACCATTAAATTCCCTGATGTTTTTAAGTGAGTCAGCTTGCAGTACATCACAGCACCCTTTGTGTCAAAATAAATAAATAAATCTTGAACATGCACTGGATTGTCAATCAGTTGGGTTTTAATAAATAGTTTGACATTTCGGAAAATACACTTATTCATATTCTTGCTCTCAATTCATGTAATGCTGCACTTGGATTTGAGTGCTTGAAGTACATTAAGTCAGGAAACATTCATGTTCCTGCACTCGTAATGGTCCAAAACACGTCCCACCCTCAACAGTTGGCATCTTTGCTACATAATGGACGATGAATGAGCACAAATCTGTTTCAAATATTTTGGCGAGGAGGCTGCGACTGAAAGTGCAAACAACAAACTATAAATCTTTGAGATGTAGACTTTCTCATTCAATGGTTTTTCTTTTTTTTTTCTCAATATTGTAGATTAATACTGACGACATCAAAACTATGAAAGAACACAAATGAAACTATGTAGTCAACAAAAAAGTGTTAAACGAACCAGAATATGTTTTAGATTTTAGATTCTTCAAAGTAGCTTCAGTTTTACACACTTCTGTTATTCTCTCAGTCAAATTCATGAGCTGCAAGCCTGGATGTTTTTCAGTTAACATTCAGTCAAGACTGAATTTGTGGAATTTGTTGCCTTCTTAATAGTTTGAGACGATCAAAGCAAAAAGTGGCTACTTTGAAGAATCTAAAATATAAAACATATTTTCGTTTGTTCATAACTTTTTTTTGGTTTAACCTTCGTGAAGTCTTAACATTCTGCATACTCGCCTTTTCCAAGGGGTCAGAAATGACCCACTGTGATTAAATCTCTACAATAAAGCAGTTTCATTGAACTACAAACCCACAAATCTTATTTTCATAAAGAAACATCCTCTCATGCATCAATAACTGTGTGAATATCAGAGTTTACCGTCTTCCTGAACTTTAACAGTTCAGGAAAACGGAAGTGAAACAATGACAAACTTGAACTTCTTTGGCTTTTAGTCTTATAGACGGTACAATAAGGAAATTGGCTTCAAAATACTCTCCCATTTTTTTTTTAATTCATTGCCCCGAAACAACAGTAAGTAAGATAAAACCTTTCAACCAAAATTCATCTTGAAAAAAGATGATTTTTCTGCTGTTCAACATAGTGGCATAGTGGTCAATTTTGACTCTTAAAACAACGTAAGGGTTAATACATAATTCCACATGTGTTCTTTCATAGTTTTGATGTCTTTAATATTAATCTACAGTGTAGAAAATATTAGAATAAAAAAGAAAAAACATTGAATGAGAAGGTGTGTCTAAACTTTTGACTGGTTCTGTACATTTTCTTCCACTAAGAACCGTCTATACCAGGTATGGGCAACTTAAATGCTGGAGGGGGCCACAATTTTTCATCAACACTACCACAGGGCCACATATAGGACCGTGCACTTAACCAGATATGATGAAACTGCAATTTTAAATATGTTTACAGTGCAGGTCTTAACATTTTTCATGCTCAAATGCATGTACACTGCAAAAAGGTGTGTCTAAAAACAAGATAAAAACACTAAATCTGAGGGAAATGATCTTGCTGCATGGACAGATAATTTCACTTGACAAGATTTCTTAAATTAAGATTGTTAAATCTAGAAATAAGCATGTTGAACACTTAAAATAAGAAATTAACTCGTAAAACAAGATAAATTATCTAACACATCTAAATCTAAGTTTGTTTTATCTTAAGAACCAAATAAGTTGCAGTGTATAACAGTATAAATAGGAATACAAAAGGTTTGAAGCAAATAAAAAATAACTTACTGTGATTTCTTTTTTTTTCAGTGCAAGAAAATAAGTCATTTTGTGCATTTTTACACAGCACTTTTAAGATTTCATGCTCAAATGCATGTAGTTGTACTGAGGGCCACTTCAAGTGAGGGTGCGGGCCGTATGCGGGCCCCGGGCCTCCAGTTGCCCATCCTTGCTCTATACTATAGTCATATAATAAATGTATCAGTCCTGATGAAATGAATGTGGCTGGCTGTTACTGGCTGATCTACTGAGCTTCCTGTGTGTGCATCATGGCCTATTTGAGACAACACCAACCAAAGTCACCCACTAAGTATGTACAGGTGCATCTCAATATATTAGATTATGATGGAAAAGTCCATTTCCAGTAGTTCAAGTCAAACAGCCCCAACCAAGTATTAAGTGCATATAGATGGACATACTTCTCAGAGTCCAACATTTCCATATTAAACATCCTTTTTAAAATTGGTCTTTTGTCATATAACATTTTTTGAGACACTGTATTTTCGGTCTTCGTTAAATGTAAGCCATAATCATTATAATTAGAAGAAATTAAATAAATGAAGACATTAAATGTTTCATTCTATGTGTAATGGATCCGTATGATGTGTTATGTACACTCTTCGAATTTAATTACTGACATAAATAAACTTTTCTATGATATTCTAATTTTTTGAGATGCACCTGTACATCGTGCACACAGTGTACTACATGGAAGTGTACTATGTTGGTACTGCATTGTGATGAAGCACCAGTCTTTATGATAAGCCAAAGCTAATTGTCACCTGGATTTAACTTCATATGGATGGATGTGGGAGTGCTGTAGATCTTCTCATGTAACTCCACAAGAGAGCAAATAAGCATATTTTCCAAAAAATCCATTAATGGGCACTTCAGGGTAAATGGGACAAAAACCTTTTGTCTTTTACTATCATTTTGTTTCAACTATTGAAAGTATGTTTGTAGATTTACTGTAAACACTTTAGAGCAATCCATTGCAAGAAAAACTTTATTGTGATTTTTAGTTTTTTTTTCTTATTTTGTGGATTCTGTTGCTGAGCTGTTTCTGTATCAGAGGCCTTAGTCACTTATGACAGAATTACATGCAACAATGCAACCTTTTTCATGAATGAAAATATGGTCATTATATACTGCAAAGTGTTCTTCAACCTCATTTAAATATGCTCTTATATTGTCAAATTGTACAATACAAAATTTTCAAACAATACACACGACTTACAGCTGACACACTGGTGAGATCATTTCCTGTTACTGATACATTATACCCTGAAAAGATAGCACAGTCTGAGGGTCTGCAATAATCATAATGTTCTTTATACTAAATCTCTGTGATTGGCATCCCATTCATTTAGTCTATACTGATTTAATAAATATACAGATCATTCTTTCATTCACATTTGCTTCGGCAAAAACAACCAGTATTATAAAACGCTACAAATAAAACATGTACAAAAGTAACATTGTCTGACACATGGCACAATGTAAATGGCTCACAAAGTAACTGATAAAGTGCATTTCTGGTACTTGAGGCAGATTATTATCACTATAGATTGAAATTAGATGCTCATAAATAAATATATGTTACACAATAACCTTTCCCCGTAACTGAAACATTTGTAATCCACACTATTCCAAAGAGGAGTCAGTGGCAAGATTATCTAAACACACAAACAACACCCCTTGTCAGATGAGAAACAAACCACTGACATTTAAAAAATGATGAACTGTGTGGATGTCAGTGCTGCTCCTGGAGGTTCCTGAAGAGGTTTAACGATAGAGGAAGGCCACAAATCCAAACGTGGATTTTAAATTTGGCTTCCATTTACAGTTTTTAGTAGGAAATAACTGCAATCTTAATTTGAATTAAAAGAGCAGTTTGACAGTTCAGGACATTTCCTGCAACGAGTTAGATGAGAAGATTGATGCCACTTACAGATGTATCATAAATGTGGAGCTCAAGCTAGGAAAGTGTTGCCTGGCTTAGCCAAAAGGTAACAAAATATGCCTACCAGCACTGATAAAACTCACTCATCTGCACAGTACATCTTATTTGTTTAATCTATGTGTTAGACAGTTAAAATTAAAAAATGTGGTTTTACAGCCAAGAAAAAGTCCACACATAGCTTCTAATAAAACCACAACTTGTTATTCCAACCCTGTCTCCCAGAGTTGGAAAAACTCAATTCAGTGTTCACTTCTGGTTTACACAGGTGTCTCCAGGGTAAAAGTACTGGGTTGTTTAACTCATCCATCCACCCCAACCCTGCAAACAAGGACATCCACTCACTCAAAATATGTTTTCCTTTTAATGTAATTGGGAATGGATTTGAGCATGGTAATGAATTTTTAGGAGATCAGTCAATGTTTTTCCTAGATATAAGAAGATATATAAAGTGTTTTAAAAGTGAGATTTAAAGGTGTTGGTGGATTTTGTTACCTTTGGTCAGAGCAAGGCTGAGCTAACCAGCTCCTGGCGGCCGGTACATTTTAGTGGTCATATTTTGTAAAATGTCAAGCCTTTAAAACCAAAATCAATGGAAAGGAGCCACAAAACATACACTTGTTGCTCATAAATTCACAAATCTCTCAGGCCTTCTCTCCATGTGAGTGGGAGTGGTCCCGCTGAAAGAGCAGGGTCATACCCTTCCTGAAGCGGTGGTCCCTGACACTGTAGATAATGACATTACAGCAACTGTTTCCTGTCAGGATCCAGAAGGCAAAAAAGGAAAAGTTACACCAGGTGTATCCCACCACGTTGCCGAGCACAAACACTGCGATGGGAGTGAAGGACGCTGTGAAGGCGAATGTCAGTATGCCGATAGTCTTGGCAGCTTTGATGTCTGAAAAGGAGGGCCTGTGAGGGCAACCGCCCCCTCCCCCGGCTCCTCCCCCTCCGTCACTCAGACTCCCCTCTGAGAGCAGTTTGCGTTTTCGGGTGTACCGTCGGATGCTACTGAACGACACAATGTTAACTGCTAATGTGCCACCAAGCAGTGTGAAGTCAAATGCTGGGAATAACAGCAGAATGTTGGCATCTGGTGGCAGCTGGTTTCCGATCAACAGCGGGCTGTAGTTGCACATACGACTGCACTCATTGTACTCCAAAGTGAAGTTCCTGCTGAAGATGAGGGGCGCAAGAGCCAGCAGGAAGCTGGCGGCCCAGGAGAGCAGGATGAGGAGCAGAGTCCGTCTGCGGGTCACCAAGGCGTCCTTGTGGAGCGGCCGTAGGATGGCCACGCTTCGCTCCAGCGTCATGAGGAAGATGGTGCTGATGGAGACAAAGGTGCATCCGGCAAACACGGGGCCAATCAGCATGCAGGGTTGCCAAGGGCTCACCAGTCCCCCGAGAGAAGACGAGGTGGCCGGGGACGTAGAACTACTCTGGTACCAAATGGGAGGCGTGCTGGTCACCATAAGAGAGATCTCAGTGTAGACGGAGAAAGGAACCACGAGGACACCGACCATCATGTCTGCTATGGCCAGAGACACTGTGGAAGAGAGACAACAAGGAGAAGATAGCAAAGGGGACACGTTAAGGCTGTTTTGTTGTTGATGCAGTTCCGACTCTATGGGTTATAATTTCAGGTATTTTTATCGGTGATTATTATGCTCAACGGTATGAATTGGGCTTCCTCAACCTTCTAGTAGCTTCAGAAGGCCGTTGTCAGCCTTCTTATCCTACATAAGTGAGGTGCTATATTAACGTTCATTGTTCGGTGCTGACCTCTAGTGGCCACATTGTTTACAACAGGAGCGAAGGAGGAACATTGTATAAGAAGTGAAGCAATTATATGAGAAGGTTTTGGATTGCTCCTTACACACAGGACTTCCACCTTGAAGACCTGGGAAAGTGTGGGATAAAAAAATAACTAATATTATATATATTATAAGTTAAATATATTATATATATTATGTATATATATATGGGTCCTTTTTATATCATGTAAGTTTCCCTAACATTCAGTAAAGTATTTAGCCTTAACCATGATCTTTTTTACTAGGCCTTGGTAGTGTTTCTTAAACCTAAACCTAACCATGTCGTTTTGGCGACTAAACCTCATGAAACTGAAGATAAAACCTAACCGATTTGCAACCAGTCTTTTAATGAGCTGGACATATGGTTGGTGACACATGTATTTGAGGCTGATAACTACTGATAAGGGCCATTTAATGGGTTGATGACATCCAAACAGGTGCTTAGATCCTTTGAAGGTCTTTGGCGTAGGTTACATGCTGATAAATTATTCCCCTTCTTTAGGCTACAATATTGATGTTAATGGAAATATTAATTTATTAATTAAATAAGAATTTAGCATTGTAGAAAGCATAAGTATATAAATGCTGATTTGCACTTTGTTAGTTTAAAAAACTTTCTAAAATAAACACTTTGCATTGAGCATCGAGTGGTCAGACGATAAACAACATTTACCTTTCAGGTATCCCTGTGGTGTTCGGGACTGCCTTGTTTGCACAAAGACAGTCAGGGTGACCACATTTCCAACCACGATGGCAAATGCCAGACAGACCATGAACACCACTGCCAAAGTACGATTGATGAATCCACAGCAACAGAGGGTGCAGAGAGGGGCCAGGGACTGGCCTGGACTGAGTCCTGCCTGAGCGGCTGCAGTCAGGTTAAACGGCCCGTCTGTAGTCGGCAGCAGAACCGCTGTACTCCCGGGAACACTGGCGTTGGAAAGCAGAGCAGTCATGGCCCAGGATAGACTGGTTTTACCCCTTGAGATGTGCAGGTATAGTTGCTCAGGAAACCATGTCCTGAACCGGGAAACTATACTGATGAAAAAATGAAAAATATAGAGAAGCAGTTAATGGTCTGTCCAAATAATGATCCAATCTTGATAAAATCAGCATAAAGTACTGTATGTTATTAATTTGCATGTGCACTTAAAAACAAAAAAAACATTTTCCCATCAGTTATGCAGACAAAACAACTTCTTTACTGCTTGGACCTGGAGCCACCCTGGTCAAAGTGGACACAGCTGCTTTAAATTGTCATTTCAGCTGCTTAACCTGACCATTTAAAATACTACCACCTTCAAAAACCCTTCCCTTAAAACCATCATTTAGATTATAATTATTTCTGAATAGGTTGAATTGTGCAAATCTTTCATACTAATGAAGTTAACACTGAATTCGTTGAGCATTTTTAAGAGAGCCAACCGGCGACTGTTTTATTCAGGAAGCTTAGAAGCTTTGACGTAAGCCAACAAATTCTTGAGATACGTAGCTTACAAGGGACTGGTTGAAAGCATTCTAAAGTTTTTATATAATTGCGTGGTTTGGTCATTTGAGTGTGAAGGACAAGAACAAGCTTTCCACATATGTTAAGACTGCAGGGAAGGTGGTTGGCAAGCCACAAAGAGACCTCAATGACATCTTTAACAGTGCTGTACTTAGGAAGGCTAAACAGATATTTGCAGATCCTTCACATCTACTGAACTCTGAGTTTGAGGGGCGAGCCGGAACACATATAAGAGGTATTTTATTCCCAGTGCCAAACAGGCACTGAACGCCAAATGATGAAGACCTCAGTATTTTAAATGTGTTCACCTGCTGCTGCTGGGTCCTGCACATTTGCACAATTGTTTGTTGCTTTATGTTTTTATTGGTGTATAGTGTATTGCTAGCATTTATTTATTATTTACACTGTAAAAAAAAAAATCTGTTTAATTGACGGTAAAATACCAGCAGCTGTTGTTGCCAGAACTTTATCGTAAAAAATACAGTGAGCGTATGTAAAAACTGATCAGCAAAAACTGTAATTTATACTGAATAATCACATTACTTTTAGGATAATTGTGTCATCATGGTATTTCTCCATTCATTTTAAAGGAAAATTTTATATTTAGATATTTATTTATACATTTAAACTGTGAGTTTTCTACAGTTTATGACAGTAGAATTTTACTATTCGTTGATTTACAGTAATTAAAAGTATCTACTAAGGTGATGTACAATGTTTTTACGACCTATTTCTGATGCAATTTGACAGTGGTTTACTGTAATTTCTACACAATTTTTACAGTGTATGTGTATTTATGTATGTTCATAGATTGTATATTTTTATGTGTGTCAGGTTTGTATCTTATATATTGGAGAAGCAAAAGTCTAATCTAATCTAATCTAACCCTTCAAAACCTTTATGTCATCAATTGACATAAAGTAATACATTCTCATTACTATTTCGTTACAGAAAATCATATTCAATTTGTAGTTTTTCATTATCTATTTCTAAGTGCAGCCATTGCAACAGCATGGTGTTTCAGGGTGGAACATGTCAGCCAATTTTGTTTTTCATTTTAAAGTTAATTACAGGTAACACTTTGACTTTCCTTCTGCAAAGTGTTTCAGCTGCTATTGTCCAAATATAGGCTATTCATTTTTTATTAAAGGTGCAGTGAGTGATTGTAATCTAATATATTTTTTTGTCAAATACAGCGAATATCTGCTCCCAAAGTGTCTTTAACTGAGCCACACAACTCAACCAGGAAAAGGGCCATAGATGGACGCGCAGACTCCACCTTTAACTGTCAAAACCTAGAGCACTTTTTAGTTTTGCTGGATTTTTAATCCGTGAAATAGCCACGGATTCGCTTAATTCAAAATCCGTGGAATAGCCACGGAATCACTCAAATTTCCGTGAAACTGACACAGATTTCGCTATAATGCAAGTTAATGACAGTCATATCCCGTGGCTATTCCAACATACAAAGTGATTATGTACATTCACTGAGTGAATATTTAGAAAATAAAACATAAATTTCTCGCTAGAAATGTGATCAAAATCCATTTTTATGCAGAAACTAAGTCAAAATATTGATTTTTTCACTAAAAATGAGAGAACCGTCCGCCATGTTTTTTGTTCTGACCGCCGGGACCTTAAAAGTCACGTGACTTGGAACAAACCAATAGGAAAAAATATCCATGGAATAGCCACGGGATATGACTGTCATTAACTTGCATTGTAGCGAAATATGTGTCAGTTTCACGGAAATTTGAGTTATCCCGTGGCTATTTCACGGATTCCTGTGAGACCAGGTTCGTCATATCATATATGTGTAGAAAAAATGGATACCAAATATGGGTATAGTGAACATTTTTTATGTGGTACATGAAGGGCAAAATCAAAAGTATTCAAAAACAGCCAAAATAGGCTCAGATCCCAGACGGTTATGGCTAAAATTCTTCGGATAAAAGGCTGAATTTTGAATCAGTGGTAGGTTGTCTTTTATACAAGATTCCCAAACAGTCGGGACAGTGATGTTTCTCGTTGTGTGTTGTGGTTACATGCTGTTCTTGTGCCCAAACACTGTTGGAAGCACCTCGATGCTGTCAGTACCCATGAGGAGAGTCTAAGTTCAGTACCAAATGTCTTTCTCAGCTGACAACTAAATACACCGGTCCTTCAATCATTTATGCTGCTCACTGGGCTGGAGAGGAGAAAGGTACACACATCCAACAAAACAATGAGTACAGGAATGGACATATTCAGACCAGAGCAAAACCAAACCAAGCCCCATGCCCTCACTCTGGCTTTGGGTGCAAGAACAGTCAACGAAACACCACAGCTGTCAGAGCTGAAATCCTTTAACGGATACCAGCTATAAATTAGCCTCAGAATAATGAGAGGTTCTTTTGATGCAGAACAATGAAGATGAGTGGGCGTGTGCTCTTTGACCAGCAAATTGTTTAGGATTTAATGACGACTCATACGTCACTATATGTGGAAGGACTTTGTTTGCATATGCTTGGTTTCTTTCCATTTCAATGCCTTTCTTCCTTCTGGAAATGTAGAACAATAGGAACAAAAGACCATTTGAACAAATACACAACTGACAGAAATAAAGTATGACATAATCACAAACTAAGCAGTACAAGTATACATAAAACAGAGAGAGAAATACACTCGACAGGTAGAACAAGGTTATTATAGCTAACGAAATAACGAAAACTAGAATTGAAAAACCATTTTTGTTAACTGAAATGAAAATAAAAACTGATACTAAACAGATGATGGCAAGTAATCACTTCTAGTTTAAATCACAGTTGGATTTTATAAATTAAGATTAAGATTTCCTTTATTAGTCCCACAACAGGGAAAAACAGCAGTATAAACTAGAAATATAAGCAAATAAACAAGTAAAATATATTATAAAGTATTAATAATTTACAATATAAACAAGTAGAAATATAAAACGTTTTTTATAATAAAAAAACCACGAAACTTTAGGAACATTATATACAATGTAGACAGATATGGACCATTGCACAGAGAATTGCATTATATACTGTATATGGCACTTAATTTGTTTTCTCAATCATGTTGAGCTAACAAACTTAATCGCTGTCTGTATTCTGTTTAGAGGTCTTTGTGAGTGATTTCTGCATTCAGCCTGCCCACTTTGTACAGGTTTTAATATGAGCACACATCTTGGATTTTTATGGTTTGCTGTGTTTATGTCAGGTGAGGATGCAGCTTGTCAGATGAATACCTGATTGCCTCATTATGCCACTTGTTTGTAACCTCTATAGTGTTGTATACTGTTGGTGTGCTATTAACTTGTTCATCATACAAGCATTCGCATGCTGCTCAAGCCTGTTTAACTAAAGACACAGCTGAGGCTCCCTGAGAAATTAACCTTTGGGTTATGTTGAGGCTAATTAACAACATTGTTAAATTCATTACTTATCTGACTGATTTCTGCTCTCCTCTCCTCTCCTCTCATATATATATATATATATATATACATATATATATATATATATTATGGCATGCCATTCAGGAAATTAATCTTTGAATGTTTTGAATGAATTCTTGAATATATGGAATGAACCTTGAATATATTGAATGAATTCTTGAATATATGGAATGAACCTTGAATATATTGAATGAATTCTTGAAAGAAAGATTAATTTCCTGAACGGCATGCCATAATATATATATATATATATATATATATAAATATATATGGAACACATGAAAATCTAAATTAAACTACTACTCTACATTTAACCATCTTTTCTTAGTTGGAACACAACAAGGTTATTATAGTTAACAAAATAACGAAAACTAGAATTGAAAAAAACATTTTTGTTAACTGAAATGAAAATAGGGATTCAAGTTTTTTTTTTAAAAGGATAACTAACTGAAACTGTATTGTGTGGTTACAAAACTAACTAAAATTATAGTGAAAATGTCCTTCGTTTTCGTCTTTGTCAACTTTTTTCATACAGGAAGCCTTGGTAAATATGTTTATTGAGACTGGGATATCTACACGACTACGTGAGTCAATAATCTTCGAAAAGTTCAGCACTTCACTCGAAACAAAATTCAAAACACCGAAGCTGCAAGAGTTAATAACCTTAAAATGGATAAGGCAAAGGAAATAAAAACAAAATTAATTGTGACCTTTTTGAACCTCGCACCCAACAAATACTTACAAATTTTTTTTTAAACCAACACGAAAACTAATAAAAACTAAACTAAAACTCAACATTTTCAAAAAAGAAAAACTAATAAAAAATAGCAAACTCACTCTAAAAACTCATTAAAACTAATTGAATTTGAAAACAAAAATTCACAATGAAATAAAAAACAAAACTAATGAACAATCCAAAACTATTATAACCTTGGTATAGAACTAGGTAGAGGACTTTTTATCCATTTTATAAAATTGTTATAAAAGAAAATTATTAACCTGAAAACAATTTTAACCCTCTGAACCCCGCTGCCGGGAATTAAACTTAAGTTTTCATTATTGTAGAAATTTGGACTTTCAGACAGTCCTTGAACGGATAATAGATTAAGAAAGTTTCAGTTGGAAAAAGTAACCAAAACTAAGCTTAAAATGTTTAGATTTCTGGCAGAATCACTTTATTCTACAAAATAAACCTTTTGGAATAACTAGATACTCCTATGAACATTAAATTCTGCACTCTGCACACTGTGAAGCAAAGATTGAATATATCAGAATGTATGTGCTTTAAAAGTCCTTTATGCCAAGTGCCATTAATATTGTTAATACAAAAATGTTTCATTTGTTTATTTTTATTTTTATGTGTGTATGAACATGTCTATGTGCTTGTAACTGCTTGTCTGCTTTTATGTCGACGTTTCTGGTGTTTTGTGAGCCAAAGGCACATTTTATTTTATTCTATGTGGGCTAGGAAAGGAGCTTGCTGGGGTTTTGTGACTCACCCCAGCTGTTCATTTTTAAACTATGCCAATGCTTTTTCAAGTAGCTTTAGTTGCATAACCTTAACCGTAATGTCAGCCGTGCTGCAGGTGCCATGCACAGATAAACGCAGTTAGGACACAGTCCAGGCTTTAGGAGAACCATCTTTTGTTATTCTGTTTGGTGAAAGTCATCCGGAAAAATCCATCTGCCTTATTGCTCTCCCACTGCATAACGGCACACCTGTGACAGTAACACTCAGCTGCTGCAGCAGCAGCAACAATAATACAATTTCATGACTCAAAGTGATCAAGGCCAAACTTTACAAGAGTGTTAACATTATGAAAGACTCTTGTTAACACGGAATAACTGAAGTGTTAATCTTTCCTTTTAAAATACTCAGAAGGTGAGATATTTTGACGTGAATTCTGCCTCAGCTTTTTATGAGTGAATTGTACTTATGAGTCATTCAAATGTATCGATGATTAACGAGTATGTGTAGTACGTATGGGGATGTTAAAAGGGAAATAATGAAATTACACACATTTAATACTACTGGCTTGTGAATGGATGGCATTTGAACAGCTTCGGGGCTTGAAATGTCATAACAGAGCAATATTTTTACTTTTAATTTAACTGGTAAAACAAAAGAAATGTTATTTTTAGGAGGATGGACCTCATTATGGGGCTCTTTTTCCTACCTTGAGTGAAGATGACAGGCGGAAGTCTTCCCTGTGGCAAGACCTCAGGCGTAGTGAGACAAGCAGCTGAGAGCAAAGACAGCGCACACACACAGACACAGACACAGTTCAAGTTAGGGGGATACAACCCAAACATCTTCAGAGTCACTACAGACAGAGATCTACCAGTATTTGTGTGAGGGGAAAATGAAATGCTACACAGTACAACATGGCCCAATTTTTTGTGTGTGCTTTGTGTCTTTTTGCAAAATAATAATAATAATAATACTAATAAGAAAATGTCTTTTTTTTGTATTGTAAATGTAGCACTTGAAGCAGTTCTGCTTATTTTCTGAAGTTGATGTGTGATTCTTGCATTTTTTTAAGACTTAGAGTAACATACAAATATAAATGCAATTAAAATAAACAATCAACAGTAAACAAAACAATACAATACACTATTAAAGTAAATAAAATATCAAAAAAGAATAAAAGAATAAAAAAGATCAGATAAATAAATGTAGAGAAATGTATGGAGGATGGATATGTATATAAATAATTATAGAGGAATGTATGACATTATGTTTTGTACGGTGGATAAATGACCAAATAACAAGAAGACTTAAATTAGCAGTTAAATAAAATATTGCATGGTTATTGCAAAAGAAAAGGAAGAAGATGAGTATCCAGCTTATTATTGTGCAGTTTGGGTTGAATGGTTTTATGCAATGTATTAAACTAATGTAACATCCCTTCAAATACTAACATTACTTCACAAACTGCTGTTTCAGCTACATAAATCAGTTTGTGCATTTTAAAACAAAATATTAATAGTCCAACCTGAAATAAGTTCATATTTTAATATTAATGGATTTTCTCTTCCCTGATATTATTCTTTGTTTAACTTTTTTTTAAGTGCTACAATCTTACTTCCCATAATGCTTTGGAAGAAGTAAACAGGAAGTATAAAAACACTGATATGCCGTCCCATGCGTTAGCTGTCATCTACGACCTGAGTCCCATGTTTTTAAAAAGTCTATATTTGTTTACAAGTTGGCAACATTAAAAGTACGCCGAATTAGCTATTGGTAGTTCCGTTTTGCAATGCACTCATGCTTGTACAGACAATATAAACTGAATTACTTTAATACTGAAGAAAACGTAAAAACGCGATCATTCTCAGGCAAGTTCTGGAGTTGCAAAGTTACGTTTTTGCTTCATGATTTTTAAGTGGATTTACATGCTTTTATTGAACATGGACATCGAAGATAACGTCATCCTCAGATGTGTTAGTCATGTAAGTCATATTAAATCTAGAAATCCTTTAACAAGCACTTATGGTGCTTTTGATGAGCTCATTAGTGTTGAGATGTTCAGGTGAGCTCAAACAGATGCAAATATGCGCGTGCAATCATCTTGGAAGCCACTTAAGTTGGAGCATGGTGGTTGTCATGGTAACGGTTTTGAGTTTATAAAGATAAATGTGTGTGGGGAATAATGGGTGTATTGTTGTTTACGTAAATCACTCACTTCACTCATTTCAAGGCCTCTCTTGGGATGCCACTTGTTAATTTTATGCACACAATTGTACACAGAAGGATTTTCTTGTATTTTGGGCATTTATATGAGAACATGCTTTACAGGTGCATCTCAATAAATTAGAATATCATTGAAAAGTCCATATCCAGTAGTTCACGTCACGTAGCCCCAACCAAGCATTGAGTACATATAGATGGACCTACTTTTCAGAGGCCAATATTTCCATATTAAACATTCTTTTTAAAATCGATCTTTTGTAATATTCAAATTTTTTGAGACACTGAATTTTAGGTCTTCATTAAATGTAAGCCATATTCATTATGATAAGAATAAATTAAATAAATTAAGACATTATATGTTTCATTCTGTGTGTAATGGATCTGTATAATGTGTTATTTCCACTTTTTGAATTGAATTACTGACATGAATAAACTTTTCTATGATATTCTAATTTATTGAGATGCACCTGTATGTATTTTCTGGCATACTAAATGATATGCGAGTAATGGCATTGGAAAACACCCAGTATCCTAATCTGTAGGGGCTTGGCTTGGGAACTGGAGGATTCAAGTCCCATCCTGAGCATGCTACAAAGTTTGGTCTGGCGGCTGGAGAGTTTCCAGCTTGAGGTGGTCTTAACTACTTGGAGCATTTTTTATGTGGCAACCCCTTTCACCCCAACAAAACTTGAATATCTGTTGCAAATTTCATGTCAGCCTCAAGATGGTGCTGGAGGAAAAGTCAGGGGATCCCCAACTGTGCTAGGATCCATCCACTTGGGACCATTCATGTCTGTACAAAATAAGATAAACAAGAACTGTCAATCTGAAGTGGTGAACCAAACGGACTGACAGGTGTGGTTTTTAACCACGCTACCCTGTTATCAGCTCTGTCTTATAACTGGCTTTGCTCAGATAAGCATTCATTCACCATATTTAATATTGAACTGGTCCCTTTCAATGATGCCCACAGTTTGTCGTTCTCTGGGGAGCGTTGTGCTGCAGTACCTGCGTTTAGGTGTAGGTTGTTCATGCATGCAGTGAATGTCCTTTGACAGGGCAGAGTCCCTGAGTGGCAGGTCAGGCATATGTGGGAAGACTGGGGGGGCTCGGTCAGGGCTCTCAGGCCATGTTGCCCAATGCACAGAAGGGTCATTTGCAGTAATGATGGACAGGCTGGCTCAGAGCCACCTGAGGCTGCCTGCCATAGCACATGAGCAGAAAAACGACTTTCTCTTTGCATTTTGCAAAGTCTGTGTTTGTCAGAGAGGATCCCAAGCAACACATTCATACACACATGAACACAGATACAAACAAGTGTTACTTTCTGATCATGGCTGCTTTTATCGTTCCCGTGTTTGTGTCTTGCTGGCTTACAACTGTGGGAATAGGTTTTCTCTGGCTGCATTCATTCTTGTTATGCGTATCCACCTGCCAGCAGTAGTTTCACTTCACCTCTCACTCTAGTCTTTTAAAAACATAAATATCACCTATCAAACGATAAATTATTTCAACGTTAAAGTTATAAAGGCAAACACCTCTTCCCAAGCCAGGCCTATTTTTCTTAAAAACAAAAAATTGAAGACAATATTTATAGCTAGACATATTTTTGGTCATGATTTACCAATATATATATCATTCTCAAATAGGTCATATAAATAATGTAATTTTAATGTCAAGCCCACTCTTCCTGCCCTTACTAGGGCTGGGCGATATATTGATATATTTTTAAATGTGATATGGAATTAGACCATATCCCATATATCGATATAGTTAAAAGTTGCACTGTGATCCTTGCTCCAGGGAAGCTGCAACTTTTATTTTCAGCTTTGATTTGAAAAAAAAAAAAGATACTCCTGTTGTCATACAATATTTATGTTAACTTAAATAAACAGTGTAAATAACACTACTTGTGACATGTCATATTTGACTTTGACTGAACATTTGCTCTCACTTTGCGATAAAAATATAGGGATATATATATCGTATATCGATATTCAGCCCTAATATATCGGGATATGACTTTTGGTCCATATAGGCCAGCCATACTCGTTACTAATGATGCTCTCGTACCCAATAATATTACATAACTGTTCAGTAATTAAAAAAAATACTTGCTGTTATTTATTTGATATTTATTTAAGTCCCTCATAAACACTGTCGTCTTCCCTTCTACTTACATTTACTGTAGATACCCAATAAGTATGCATGCTGCAGATAATTACACTGTACGTTGCACATTTTAATCTAACAAATTGATCGGATTACTGATTAATTAATTGCTGAAAGTTAATGTGTGTCTGACTGCACATTTGTGTATATGTGTGTGCTCTTTCCCAGTCTAAATTACACACTGCTAATGGACATCTGTCCCCCTTCACTTTACGCCTTCAACAGCTGCTGCACGCCTGATCGATCAGACGCAGAGCAGGAATCCACCTGAGCAGTTTCACTCTCACATTTATGGAAGCTTTTAGCTGGTTTTCTGGGTTGAAAATAAAAATGCTGAAGGTTCGATGAGAAACGTAATCTTCTCATGGAATCAAATATGAACTAAGTTAAACATATCCCACAAAATTGGTTGCGAAAACTCTTAATATGCTCAATTATTTTCCTTCTTGCTGCATCAAAAACAATAAAAAACTGCAACAATTCAATTCCAACAAGACAGAATTAAATGAGCGTCTACAGACATGCAGGTATGAGTCAGTCACCAATGCATACGCCAAAAGAAAAATATTTCATATTCACAGTATTATCATAAATGGCATTTTCCTCTTGCTTTCCCAGGGATTTCTTTACCATGTACTGTAAATGTGTCTCTGGGGAAAGTCACTTAATTTAAATATTTTGATAACCAACAGTGCTGTAATAATTCAGTTTGTTTGATACACCTGGAAACGTCTACTTAAAGCAATAATATACCATACTCAAAATATAACATATGCAAATTGTGCATTAATGTCCTCCAGGAGCACTATCAGTTAAGCATTCCAAGCAAAGTAATTATTCATATGCAAACGCTTATGTGAGTGCAGCCTGACACACATTTCCATTTTCAGTCAACGCTCAAACAGAAGTTTCTTTAAGAAAACAAAACAAAAAAACATAGAAATGTTCTATCTCTTTGTGTGGTGGTACAACACATAACAAAAGATGGGATAATCATACCGGCATTTCCACTTTTATGGACCATAGAGCAGGTGTGCAGGCAGAGGTTGATAACAGGAAAACAATCCAGTTTGAAAGCGTTGACTTAGTGGAGGTAAGATCCTGTCAGAAATCCTCCAGTGAAGAAGAAAGTGGAGCTGTAGTCCTTTCATCATTCATCCTGAGAAAGCACACACACTCCAGCTCTCTGTCCCTGTGATTCAGCCTCTCCCCTCTCCTCCTCCTCCTCCGCCTCTCTCCTTCTGTGGAGCGCTCAACCTCCAGTCCCCACTCCAAAGCCTCCTCCCGTCTCCCCTCCCCTCCCTCACCCTCTGAGCGGCTTGCAGTCCTTATCGCATGCACACGTTCTTCCCTTACAGCTACAAGGTAGAGTCCACGGCGGCCCCCTTTCTCACTGTTTCCTCCCTCTGATGTGCCTCCCCCCCCTCCCCCCTCCTCCTCTCATCTTCAATAATCTGTCATGGTTTGTATCCTACAGTTTCCATCACTGTTGAACTCCTGCGTCAAACGCTTCATTATACTCATTCAATGCTTCCTCAAGCTCATTTTAAGCATCCATTTCTTTTCTTTAATGTTCACCCTCTTCACTATTTGTTCCTTTTCTACTGTCACTTTTTACACTGTGCACCTGTACAACACTCCACGCCAAATACTGGAACATATACTTCACGTCATATGTGATATGTGTAATAATTGTATTGATATTATATATCATATTTAAACAATATTCCTGTCCTTTTGCACATTCTTTAATGCCGGTACAATATATCATATTATATCATATCTTATGTGTGTGTGTGTGTGTGTGTGTGTGTTTACATATTATATATTATGTTATATACTACTATTATTATACTGGCCTTATTATTATTATTATATATTATATTATCATATTATTATTATATATTATATACTGTACTTTTATTATATACTGTCTAGTCACAATAACATTATTACCATCATATCATCAATACAATTACCTTCTTGCCACTGGACTACTACTCTGTGCTTCTTTGTATTGTTGTTTTTATGTGTTCTACCTCGGTATTTTGGGAATTAATAAATCCATCCATCCATCCATCCATCCATCCATCCATCCATCCATCCATCCATCCATCCATCCATCCATCCATCCATCCATCCATCCATCCATCCATCCATCCATCCATCCATCCATCCATCCATCCATCCATCCATCCATCCATCCATCCATCCATCCATCATGTGTCCAAACTGTGTTTTATAGTTGCACGTTTCTGTGGATGCTGTGAAAAAGACATGGAGTGAATGAGAGCGTCACAGACGGAAATGTAGCCCGAGAGAGATTGCACTAATGAGAGACGGGGTAAAAAACAGCCATCCTCTCTTGGGCATTTGTCCAGCTTTGCCCCTGATGGCCTTGGCCTGGCTTTGATCGTGTCTGGCACACAGCAAATCCTCTTTGTTGCCTCCCTGGGGGGCAGACACTACAGTGCTCAAGTGAAACCCCTGCCCTCGGATGCGATTTGAAACACTGGACAGCACATTGCAGGACACGTCAGTGATTTGACCTCGCCTTGACCCTACCTCTGCATGTAAAACTCCCTCTATTCAACATCGGAAATATAAATTGAAGGTCCCTTTCTGATTATGCATGATGACAATATACTGACGAGGAAGGAATGCAAAGGAATAACCTGTGATGTACACGCTGCTATGTGTGTGTTATGTAACTTAATCCTCAAGGGTTTTTGTAAACCTGCCAAATAAATAACTAGAGGGCATATTCCATGTTATAGGACGGGTCATATTCTATATCTGATTCTGCTGTCCAAGAACATGTAACCTGGCCTCTGGCTGATTATGTATGGGGTCCCAGATACATGAGTGCCTGGTCTTATAATGCTACAGCACGTAATACATATTACATGCTGTCAAATAGTGTGCGATAAGCTCTGGTTAGAGTCATGCTCTGAATATACCCACACATGGCAGCATTTACCTGTACGAATGACTGAATTCTCTCTGAGGTGAAAGTGACAGCAGTTGTGTCATTTCTCATTAACTTTTTTCCCTCTCGGAAATCATTTCCGGAAGGGATTACTTTAAAGTCAAGCTTAATAGTGGTTTTTTAACGCTTCCTTGTGGCCTGAGATATGAAAAAATACGCCCCCATGTGTCGTTTGTACAGCAGTTCATTACAAGCCATAGTTACGTTGTAGTTAGAAAAAAAGAAAGAAAGATTTATTTTATTTATCTAGAATCCAATTTGTTGGCCGGGGAAATCACCACGATACGTAATGCTGAATGGCATTTTGACCCATATTTTGCTTTTTAGCAGTCCGTGGCCTAGAGGTTAGGAATCATGCTTGTAACCGGAGGGTCGCCGGTTCGAATCCCAGGACTGACAGGTCAAGGACTGAAGTGCCATTGAGCAAAGGCACCTAACCCCCCCCCCCCCCCCCCCCCCCCCCCCCCACACACAGCTCCCCGGGCAGTAATATGCTGCCCACTGCTCCTTGCATGGTGTGTTTCACTTGTGTGTATGCAGAGATTGGGATTGGGATTAATAAAGTAATTCATCTTAACAAATATTATGCCTCCCACATTTTGATGTTGCGCTAGTCTAGACCATATTTGCCATTTTGATAAAATTTGTTAATTTGTTGAAAATGAATTGTGCAACCATTATTGCAATGCATCTTACAGTTGTTCAGATATTTTAGTCTGGACAAATTTAGTGGATCAACCAAGTAACTGAAAAGAACAACGTCCCTAACATGTCTTTAAGAACCTGATAAAAAGCTATTAAAAACATCTACAAATCTACAAAAATATCTATATTCATCTTTATGATTTTCTACAAAATATGACAATTCACTGTTTTAAACACATTGCCGCTGTGAAACAGAACTATTTTGTTTGGTTTATGCACCAAAACCACTAAGTTAAGTTAAGGTAAGGGGAAAAGGACAGGATTTGGGTTATAAAGAACATTTCTGTACATTACTTTCAACAGGACACAAACCGGACATAGTCTTACCCCGTGTCTTACGGTGGAAATCCTTGATTTGTTTGATCCATCCACCTGCCCGACTCTTATACTACCTCACCAAATCTAGTGTATTTCTTTTCGTAGGGAATCAATCAAACTGTTAATGAGAACAGCCTTTAAAAAATATATCAAAATATATGTTTAAAACTTTCTCACTATGTTGAAAAAATGCCTGTGTGTAATCTCAGTAGTCTATTAGTTTGTCTCTGTATTTCAGCTCCGTGGATATAAAATGAGAAGATAACAATGAGGTTGTATTTCAGAGAAGAGAGGCGCTCTCTAGATGAACATCTTCTGTGTCTGATCCAGTTAAGAGTGCACTTGCCTCAGGTCACCGAGGGCTGCAAAGCTTTAGGAACGCTGCCACCATGAAATGACTTCATTTGAAATCAGTGTTTGATTTTCAAGATTTGTCATATCCAATTACATGCATAAACTGATTACCTTCAGGAAATTGTTTCTGAAGAGTCTCCGGATTGCATTATAAATCCTTTTGCACAACTTTTAAGTCCGATATGAATCTGAAATCTTTCTAGTCAGGCTTGTTACACGTGGAAACTTGTCTATTACTGAGTGCATTGAAGGCAAATGGAGGCTTCTCTTCCATGCAGTCTCTATACATGTTCTGTATAACTATTCATGTACATAGTGTGAAAATATAAACACACATTCTGCACACATTTGAACAAACTAAATGTCTCTGTGTAATAGGGCAGGGTGATCAGAGAAAGTGAAATATCACAAAATCGATATTGGGACAGTATTGCAGGGTTGACTACAGGCTTTCACAACTATTTACACAATGAGACTTTAGATAAATAATCATCAGTAATGTGGATATAATGACTAAGTGAGCAGCTAGAACAGTCTGTAATACAACCTTTAAAACCATGAAAGAACACACAATATCCAAAATTGTAAGACAATATTTAGTTTTATCAGATTTAGGTGATAATAGCCATTTTATTCTGGTAAATCGGTAGTCCTTTGTTGAGTGTCTGTCACTCTGTGTGCTTAGTCATTCACTTTGGCATGAGGTTTGACTTTATTGATCGCTAGGAGCTGTTTGACTGAGATCATGATCACTTACTTTGTTTGGACTGGACAAAATGAAAACTAGAAACTTAGAAAGTTTTTAAAAAATTTCAAACATTTAAAAAAGAAAAGAAAATAGTAAATAAGCAAAAATCAGTTTAATGATTGCATTACCTTATTCCAAACACTGTAACCTGCTGTACATTATGTGAACACTTTGTGACACAATGCAAAGCATTCTGTTAAAGATACTGAATTAATTAAGCCAGCAAACTCTGTTATTTAATATACTTTATTGATAATATTTTAACTAACTACACTTTTTGTAAATACCCAGATCAGTAATCCTGGACTTTGGTCCCTGCAGCACACATCTGTATAACTGCTGTCACAGTTTAAACTATTTACTGCCAGGGATTTTGTGCAATATTGTGTTTTTCCTCCCTGTAAAAAATATCCAACAAGGCAATATGTGCCTTATTTTATGCAATAAAAAATTAAACAGCACAGAATGTTGCAAAATCATTTTTTTCTCCTCCACAATATATAAAAATGTTAGAATCAGCTTGTTTACTTTTAGTAAACTATGATGCAAAACTATGGTGCAAACAGTACAAGCTGTTAGTGACCGTCTTGTTTTGCAAAATGATCAAACACAGACTTGTGAAATAGTTTTACTTTGCAAAATCTCCAAACGTGTTACAACTGAACTAGGCAGTTTTTAAATAGCTGAATTGAGCAGAACTCAACTTTGAGGAATTAAAATGTGATAATCATGTTTTATACCAAACTGCTGTAAACACTCAGGAGAAATGTTGTTATGTACTGTGTATTTTATAACACACATACATCAACAAAACTGTGTAAAGAGCTGTAGGGGCCACACATTTCAATCATAGATAAATGTTCTTTCTCCTGAATCCACATTGTGGAGCGTCTCCCAGCTGATGGAAGGTCAGATTTCACAACTGTTTATTTCAGATTCCCGGAATTGCCATTTTTCTGCCAAGCAGAAATTTCCCAGGCAGATAATTTATCTCTCAGTCGGTATAAAAAGCTGTACAACCTGCTCCAAATGCACAACACACTCAAGAAAGGAGAGATTATAACCATCACTGCAGCAGATTAATATCATCAACAGCATGTGGTGAGTTCAAATATTCTTTTGTCGTTATTTAATCTCAAATCTCTCCACTCCAATACTAAATGTTATAGGATAAAAAGAATACCTAGCTAGTACTAGCTAAGGATCATTACTTACAATATAAACTTAAGCATATTTTACCTTGAAAGGTTGGATGTAATATTTTTTTTAAAGATCTCTAAGTTTCCCAGAAATGATTACACAGTTATGTTTTGTGAGCTCATGTAGATGAAATGCTTAATTATGTAACTCTGCAACTGAATAACTGATTTGTTTTTCTTGGTCTTTATGAATGAACAATAAGACATTTAATGTTTGTGCGAATCTGTTGTTGTTTGAAGGTTTTCTCTGGCTGTGCTCCTCCTGGCTGCCTGTCTGGCAGATGTGACTCAAACTGAAGAAAGGGTGAAAGGTAAACACAAACACAAATATGCAATACACTTATTAATTCAAAACAATTTATAGTTTTCACATCAATATCCCAATTTTATGATTAAAAAATGTACAACAGAATATTTGTTGGTACTGTAGTTGACCAGCGAGAAAGAAAGGATGACGAGAAGTCTGCAACAATGTCGGCATGCAACAAATTTCAATTACAACATGTTGATGTTGAACATGTTAATTATTTCCCATTTTCACCACTTTATTTAAACTCACGTCAACATTTACTGATTAGCACTAATCAAGAAATACAGCTGAGGCTGATGGGAGTGTCCTTTATTTTGCAGAACCGTATTAATGGAGCACCGTTTCAAAAATAAAGTTAGAAAATGCAGTAGAGTCAGGAATAAAGTAATAACAATAACACATTTTATTCAGAAGGCACCTTTCTTGGCACTCAAGGAGACCGTACAAAAAACATAGAAAAAAACAACAACAATAAAATACACAAAACTAAGAACAATACAATAGATTGGACAAGGCAATTGGCATCAGAGGGAATAGGCAGTTTTAAACAATAATGGTAAAAGATTAAATCTGATATATTAAACAATAACAACACATCCAATGAGTCCAGAGAAAGCCATGATTTAAATAACAGATTTTTAGACATTTTAAAAGCGGAATATTAATTTGCCTGCAGGAAATTTCAGTCAGAAACTTTCACTTCTATAAACCAAATGGAAGAATTGAAGGTTTCACAGGTTATTGTGGTATTGACAAAAACACATCCTGCAGAGTTTAAGTGAATCCACGTGTCCTTGATGACAGCACGGGGATCCAAACAGCAGCCTTTTACTTCAGAACAAATTCACGTGGGTCCAGGCTGCAGTTCTCTGAAGCCACTGTTTTACACTAATAGCTCCTCGACAGCTGCTGTTCAGATAGATAACTCCTGCATGAAATGACGCAGGCTTTCCTGCAGGATCTAAGGGCTGGGCTATTACTGCTCATTTCAAATGTTGTCCTTCATTTGGCTGCAAAGCTATTGTATCTGACAAGGAAATTGCCAGCTTCTCTTCAAACAGGCCTTAAAAAAACCACCATGCAGACAGAGACCAGTAGGAGATCAGACTACAACGACTGGAGGCATGTTGGAAAAACATTTATTTATAATAGAAAGGAGCTTATTTCCAGTAAGAAATATGAATGTAATGAGAGAAAGAAAACATTAAATATAACAGAACTATTGAATCAATTTATATATATTCATGCAGTCACTCTTATGCATCCAACTACTTACTCATGAATTCATTTATTAGCTCTTGTAAGCCATTGTTCACTGTGTTGACTGCATTGATTAAAAAAGACATCATTCTTTGTCAATAACCCTGTCAGCATGTACAGCATGATTAATCTATTCATCAACATGGATGAATTACTGAACAGGCCTACCCGCCACAGGCCCAGAACCCAAAGTGTCAAGGCTGCTAATTGGCCGTCACCTGCAAAATATCACTCAAAGAGACATCTACCAACCAGGAAGAGGATCAAAATGACCACACATTAGTGTAAAACAAACTACAAAGAGACACAAAAAGACTACAAAGAGATTTAACAATTCCAAAGGGACACAAATATGACACAGACAACAGAAAAACTTCAAAGAGATACAGCTGCAAAGAGACATAAAAGGACCACAAGAAACAGTCTACCACAGCCAAAAAAATAACTACAAAAAGACACAAAAAGAGAACAAAGACTACAAAGAGACCAAAATGACTTCAAAGAGATACAAAAATACTACAAAGAGACCAAAACAGCTGCAAAGAGACACAAAGACTTAAAAGACAACAAAAAGACTAAAAGACAACAAAAAACTTCGAAGAGATACAAAACAGCTGCAAGATGCATACAAAGGTCACAGAAACATACAAAATAACTCAGCCCAAAAGTAAGACTCCAAAAAGACTACAAAGAGACTAGAACAACTTTAAAGAAATAGAAAACAACTTCAAATAGGTACAAAACTACTAAGAAGAAACACAAAAAGACTACAAAGAGACCAAAACAACTGCAAAGAGACACAAAAAGACTACAAAGACACCAACAAGACTATAAAGAGACTAATACAACGTGGAAGAGATACAAAAGCGCTGCAAAGAGATACAAATAAGCTCCAAAGACTTATATAATGATCACAGGAAGATGCAAAATGACTACTACAGCCAAAAAATAACTACAAAGAGACCAAAAAAATTATATAGAGACACAAAATAACTACAAAAAAACAACACCAAAAAGAAGCTAAACAACTATATAGTTGTGATCCTATGGGGTGGGGCCTTTTCATATCTGTGCCAGGGGCCCACTGTCTCGCAGAATGGAGCCATTCGTGTTTGAAGCATGTTGCCATCACTCTGAAGAAGAGATCACATAAACTAGTTCTTTGCTCTATGATGAATAAATTAGAGGCTACTGTTTCTGGAGGAAACTCTCAGACCATGAACGCCTCGCATACAGACGACCAAGCTCCGCTTACCAGCAGTGATGACAATGTGCTTTTTTATGCAGTGCATGACTTACAACGTGATAACCGTGGTGTCAAGGTGGTCATATTTTATTAATTATGTTTAAGTTCTGCTAGAGGGAAAACAGATGAGAACAAAAATGCTGTCAGCAGTGTTTACCACGCAAAGATAAACCACTCAAACTGGTGAAGCGTTCTTAATATCTGAGCTCAAAACACACATCATAAGAATTAGTTATTTAGCTAGGCTGTGTTTATTCAGGAGGTCTCACCGAGATTTAAGAAGAAATTCCATATAAAACAGATGAAAACAATATATTCAAACTAAAGCTGTCACGATATCAGACTATCACTACATGATATGTAGATTAGTCTGGCCAAAATAATTCACAACAACAGTATAATCGCCATATCTATAGATTTAAAAAAAAAAAAAAATACTGGTGGTCAAATAATTCTTTAAAATGTGTGTCTTTTTTGTAATACTAAAACAAACAAAATATGAATGTAGGGAGGTGGAGAGTGACCATTATTACATAATAAAGCATAATAAATAAGGGTTATTTACTCAGTATTATAATATGTGTATTATAAACATAAAACGCTTCATTTTTAAATACCAGTGTTGTCGTCAATACTAGTACATTGCACTGCTAATTCACAAATCATCATTATTAAATAATCATCACAGAATAACTGATAAAAAAAAGAAATTAAATCCAGAAAATAAGCTTTTACATTTGGATCAAAGGTTTTTGCCTTTGTGTAATGCATGTACTATGCTCTCTTTTTATAGTTAATACTTACGTTATCAAAGGACATAGAAGTGACTGTAGCCTCGAGAAAGTCTGGTTTGCTTTGGAGTTAGTATCATACAAACTGATGGCAAATAGTAGGAGCCCCAATATTGATCCTTGTGGGACACCTTATTAACAACTCCAGTCTGATTTAACAAGAACTATAATCAAAAACAATGGGAAGTATTATATTTAACAGAATGTGATCAATTGCATCAAAGGTCTTGTTGTGTTGACATAACCTGTCTGCATTTACATTGTAGGTCATAACAGAACTAACATGTGCGCAGATGGCACAAGGGACGGGGGGGATATGTCCCCCCCAGATTCATAGTGATCCCGATCCGTCCCCCCGACTTTCAGTGACAAACATCACCGGTAAAACAGAGGATTAATGTTCCGTTAGTTAGACTATTTACATTGCAGCACACATAGAGAGTTCGGCGGCTAATGGTGTGTTCAAGGTCTACACAAATGTCAGAATTTTCTACGTTGTTCTGTTGTCTCCAAGTACTGACTTTCAGTGTAAATTAAACACACCACAAGGCGTTATGGTGAACATGTTAGACCCACCTTCAAAATATGCAACGATTTAGATGGAATAGTAGCATTAGAATGTGGGAGAAACCACCAAATTTAGGCTTTTAGGGCAAAAATGTTCTCTGGGGGAGCATGCGCCCGGACCCCCCTACTTTGTCTGGGTCGCCCCATCATAGTCTCAGAAAACCCTGACAGACAAGAAAATTGCCCAGCAGTATGTTCAGGGTGATAAAAGGGGGAGAGATGCTTTTGGGTCCTTCATTGAGTCAGCTTCAAGTCAGTAAATTAGTTTGGCTGCACTGGGAATTTCATGTACAAACTTCTTTTTATCTATGTAATATGTCGGTTGTTGTTTACACTACATTTCTTTTTTTTTTCTTTTTTTTCTTTTTTAAATAAAACATATTTGGGTTAAGGCATGGAGTGGAAAAATAACTAATTGAGTTGAAATCATTTGCTGACAACTTCGTCCCCCCAGTTCAAAAATCCCATCTGCGCCCCTGAGAACTAATGTATGAAATAAATAAATATATCCTGTATTTATTTCCCAGCCTCAAAGTTGCCGTCACTGCGTTCAAGACGAATGGTCGGGGGAATGCTGGCTCCTCACGTCCCCTGGCAGGCCATGGTCTACCTCTCTGACAGTGTGCTGGACGGAGGCTATGCAGGCGGTGCTCTCATCTCCGACCGCTGGATTTTGACGGCTGGCAGGAACCTGTTTGTCGGGAAGAGTCGACAGGACATTCAGGGAAAAAAGCCTGTCATTCCTAAAGTGTACCTGGGAATCACTGGACGTGTAGAAGCCGGTGCCTCCAAAGAGGTTGCTGTACAGAAGGTGAGCAAGACAAACATTTAATCTGAAATTAAAAAAAAAAAACCATAAATCTCTATAATGCAGTGACATGACATGATGATTACTCTTTGGCTTTCATTAGTTTGTTCTATAATTAAGATAACATGTTTATATGGCTGCACAATCATAGTAAAGAGAAAACAGATGTGTAGTGCATCACATGTTCATTACTCATTTACATTCTCCATTTTATATTTTTTTCCCATTGGATATAATGAAGCAGTCATTAAAACATGGCTTATTTGAATTTCCTTTCATTTTATGCAAATGTAGCTCAGCCACAGTATTGAAGCATCATTGTCTGTTTCTCAGGAACTGAGGTCTTAGCCTTCAGGATGAATAAGACTTAGTGTTAGGAGGATTTGTTCAACCATAAAGGAGCATGTAATCCTATGAAGGATAAGGCAATATTGTATATTTTTTCTAATTATCAACAAATCCCATGCAAAGATCAAAAACAAGATGGAATTGATCCCATTAAAAAGTGTTGCCTGTGCATCCAAAGCCTGATGTACTGCATTTCTCTGTGCCAAAGACCTCTACTGTTGTCAGGAAACAATTAAAAATATAAAAATTAGGTTTCCATACAACCTTCTGCTACTGCTGAAGCATTTAAAGCAGCTCCATAGAAAATATGCTTCTTAGTTGCCAGGCAAAAAATAAAATAGCTTTTGCATCACGTTTAGCCAGATAAGGGAAATATTTCCTTTAATGTTTATTCTGGATTAAAAACCTAATACATCATTTGACTTTGAAGAAAAATAAGAATTTTCATTTTGCATTTAATTTTTATTATTATATATATATTCATATTTTACTCACCCCATATTATATATTTTATAATTGTATATTTAAAAAGATATTTTAATATATTTATATTTATTTACATCTTTAGATGTATTTATTAGTAACTTTTTTATGTTTTTCTTACAGTTTTTTATTTTTTTATTTTAATTTTTTTAATTTTTTAATTTTTTGTGTCTCACGATTTTTGTCACATTTAATTTATACATTTAGGATCCGCTTTAAATTTTAACGGGTCCTTTCTTGGACCATGCTACATCCTTCCAGCAAGTTGCAATTATTAGTATTTACTCCTGTTTAAGTTACGTCTTCTGAAAACTTCAGTTCAAGGCTGTTTTAGGAAATGACTGATCCTTGTGACATGAGTGAAAGTATACTTTATATTCTTGCAGTTGGAGCTGAGTGCCACAGTTAGGCTGTGGTTTTTGGAAAAGTATTGAAAGACAAACGTTGTTTTTGCTCAATTCATCAAATTTGTTAAAAAAAAAGTAAAAAAAAAATATGTTGTGAAACAGAGAAAGAGTTGTGAAAATGAATCTTTTTATATGCCTATTAAATGTGATATTTCATGTAATAATTAGATGTACATTTGTCTTGCATTTCATCTGCATTACACTCTAAGAAAAGATTCAGGAGGTTAGTTAGTATGACTTAAAAACACGAGCTTTTTCAGCATAAAAAATACAATTTGTTACATGTCCATTGTTTTATTAAGTTGATAACTTATTTCAAAAAGTTGATCAAAATTAAAAATGAAGAAAGATGTCTTGACTCAGAAATATATCGATTTTGGATAAGCATTTCTGCCTTCACTTAACAAGGAAAAGTATTAAGGTAATGAAACTTAATATTGTTTTACAATATGCCTGACTTAAGTGAAATAAGTTACTTATACTCAATAAAATTGAGGTAACTATTTGCATGGACTTTTCTGAGTAGAAAGAAAGTAAAATAAGGGAGTTATAGCAACTTGAATAGAGTAATTTGACCACTTATTAACACTAAAACGCTGATATAAAAATTGAGTTGGCAACATAATTAAGCTTGAGGACAAAACAAATCATGTTGGTTGTACTAGACTATTTGAGTTAGTTCAGCTATAAAAGTCTCATGGGAAATACTCAATAATGTCTTAGTTGGAATTACTTAAAAAGATAAATGCAAATTGTTACAACTAATTTTTTAAGTTGAGCCAGTGTCATTTTTTTTACAGTGTACAGTTAAATGAAAAGAGTAATGACCACACACTCAAACATATTTTCTCTCTTGTATTTGACTTTTCCCCGCGGCAGGTTGTTCTCCACCCACGCTTCCAGAACCGAACTGACTGGGACAACGACCTGGCTCTGATCCAGCTGAAGCAGCCTGTGGTCATGAGCGATAAAGTGACCCCGATCCCCCTGCCAGAGATGGGTCAAGACCTGGGAGATGCCGTGGGAGGGTCAGGGGTCATCACCGGCTGGGGCTGGGGGATATACCTAACCCCTGCTTCATCTCTCAAATTCCTCGTACTCCCCCTGGCCAACCACTCCGTCTGTAAGGCAGAATATGAACGTGACCCGCTCACACCAGCTGTGGACGACGACATGTTCTGCACCGGATCCCCCACGGTCGAGGAGAATGTTTGTTTTGGTGATGCAGGAGGCGCTCTGGCTGTCAAAGATGCGGAAACTGGGGAGATTTACGCTGCAGGGATCCTTTCCTATGACAAGCCCTGCAGCAGGTCGAAGTACGGCGTCCATATGAAGATTACCTCGTATCTGCCCTGGATCCACAGCGTCATCAGAGGAGATACGGAGAGGTCGTCGACTCTGCGCTCCGAGGCGATGTCCAAGATGTTCTCCTTGCAGTCGTAGAGCTTCAGGCTCTGTTCTGCTGATTTTGTAGAGGAATCGTTGATGAGTTTTAATTTGAATAAACGCCTGTAATGCAACCATTGCTGTGTTCTGCCACTTAAATGTTGTAGTTGAAAAGGAAACAAATGCACAAATCCAGTGCTTGCAGTTGGTCTTGTTTGACATAATACATAAAAATTGCCCTCGGAAGAACAATGTCATGTCAGTTATTTCACCCGAAGAATTAGCGCTGCTTAATTATGGTAAATAAAATTATCCAAATTATTTTGGTCAGTGTTGAGGTCATGATTATTAAAGAAAAAACAGCATAATCACTGTGTTCAGCTGCCTTTATAATAAAGAGCTTTTTGAAGAAGTAGTTTGCATTAGGATAGGACTCTTGCCTCACAGCAAGAGGGTCGCTGGTTCGACTCCGGCCTGTGGCTCTTCTGTGTGGAGTTTGCATGTTCTCCCCGTGTCAGCGTGGGTTCTCCGACTTCCTCCCACAGTCCAAAAACATGCACTTAGGTTTAACTGGTGGCTCTAAATTGCCCGTAGGAGTGAATGAGAGCATGATTGTCGCCCTGTGATGGTCTGGCGACCTGTCCAGGGTGGACCCCGCCTCTCGCCCAATCACAGCTGGGATCGGCTCCAGCCTCCAGTGCAGATAAGCGGTTAAGGATAATGAACGAATGACTTTGAAAACATTATGCATTTATTTAATTTAAAAACAATTTTTTTTTACAACAGATTTTCTTGAAATTGAAAAAATTCGGCAGAAAAACAAATCTAAAAATAAATAAATAAAAATAATGTATAAAATATACAAGACAAAACTCAACTAAACCATTATTGAACAGAGTGCAGCACGGTAGTCATTTTACATGGAATTAAATAGTTTCCATTGTTGTTGAAAGCAAAAATCACATTTGACAATTGGAATAATAACTTGGAATAATTTCCCAGCCCTAGTGGGAATTGTGACTTTTTTCTGTAAAGTAAGAAGTAGTGAGATATTATGGAGCCAGTTCCCTTTTCCATTCCTTCCATAACAAATTCTGTCAGTTTTTGTGCATACAAACGAGTGCATCACTGAAAGCCTTCCAGGAAAGACTGAACGTGAGTGCTCTTTATCCCCACATTTAAATGAATCCTTTCTTTCTATGATAACTTTTAAACACTTATTTTTTGACCATTCAATGCCATTAAGTGGACAGAAGTGAGATGTCAACAAAAATTTTGGGAAATTTCACCTCTAAACAGTTAACTTTGAAGCGAGAACTTGAGGGCTTCAAAGACCGAGACAACATTTCGTCATGTGCATCGGTGTGAAAGTAAAAGTTGACGGTGAAATAAAAGTGAATGACACAACTCACAATCTGAGATTTCAAGTGTTGCCCGCAGATGTTATTTCCCCCTCACCAGAAGCAGCAGGACTTGAAAGATATTTTTGTCTGGCAGATGCGTCCACTCTGCCACAGATCATGAACTGTCTCGACAACAAATGCTTTTCTCCACACCAGAAAAATTGGGTGATGACAGCTCCCTGTCTGGTTAATACAATATGAGAGAGAAAGATAAGAGGGAGAGAAAAATCAAAGCGCAAAGCCGACACACTGGTTTGATTCCTCTCTGCTTTTTTCAGTGTGATGTGAGAATATACACAAGCTCAGGGTGAAGGGACAGGATTTAAGAGGATCATATTCTTCATTACCGCCGTCTCAAATATGTTATTTAAGCCCCTTTCATTGTGCGGTCCCGCAAATGTCCCACTATATTGCTGGACAGATCTGTGCCGGCTTTTCGCCTTTGATTTGATTTGATTTATTTTGGCACAGTTAAAAGAAAGACAAGAACGTTATAACAATAATACAAATTATAAATTCCCCCCAAAATAAATATTTGAAATAAAAACAAAAGACATGCCAGGGAAGCCCTAAAAACCCTCATGGGGCTTGAATAGTGGGATTCCCCTTATATAACAAAAAAAAAGAACAAGGAACATAGAATCATACAGAAAAAGAAACTAGAAAAACAAAACAAAGGCACAATACAACAATGAAACAAGGATTATAATAGGTTTTTGAATAGTAATAGGTTTTTCAGAGATTTTTTAAATGATAAATGGGAGGGGTTGACTAAGAAAGGAGGAAGTGAGTTCCATATCCTGGATTCTCTTTATGTAATGCTAAATTGTGATGATGTGGTTAGTGATTTGGCAGGTCGAAGTTGTAAAGCTTTTTGGGTAGGGTAATTGAGAAAGTGATTATTGGTTATGTAGAGATTATTAAAAACAGGGGGAAGTGTTTTGTTTAATGAACCAAATACAAACTGTGCAACTTGGAAGCTATTGATTTGATAAATGTTTAGAATGCTAAGTTTGCGAAAGAAAGGTAATGTATGACTTCTTAGAGCTGAGTATTGGTTGCAGTTTAGTATGATGAGTGCTGGCCCAAGCAATATCACAATAACTAACGAAAGGATAAACCATTGAATAGAGATTGAATAGAGATAAAGATCGAGTGAGACTGTTGTATTTAAGAGATAACACATTTTTCCAATTATTCCAATGCTTTTTGCAATTTTGGATGTAATGAGTGAGATGTGAGGTTTCCAGGATATGTTTTCATCTATAAGTACACCAAGAAAACGAGTTGATTTTACTTTAGTGATTGAAACATTATCAATCAGCCTTAGGGCGTTTATAGTGATCCTGTGAAGGCCTGATATTAGTGCCCTTTCATAGTGAAATAGTGAAAAAGGACCAAGTGGAAGGTGTGTGTTAGACGTCACGCGCGACGTCAAATATGGCCCGTTCATAGTGGTCCCGCTTCCAACAGTCCCACCAATTTTCCACCTCTGTGAATACCTTCATGCCGACGGGATGCCGGGATTTATTGATCCCAGCATCCTATTCCGGGCGCGTTCATAGTGGAGGCAAGATGTTACAGAGCCGTAAATGTCCCAGCATGAAATGGCACTATCAAAGGGGTTTTAGTCTGTTCATTATACCTATAAAGATTTAACAGACTGGCTGACTGGCTGTTGATTTCTGCTCTGGCTGTCCCTTCAGACCATCCATTCTAGTATGCATCCAGAAGCAAGGGCCTGACACTAACAGCCAGCAGCTTTACAGATAAAACTAAAATTAGACTGAGATTCTGCAGGTAACTGGCTGTTGCACTTATGCACAGTAAGTGCAACTTACTCTGATTTGGGTCTCTGGCGTCTTTCACTCAAGTGATCACCATAACCACGTGCCAAACCTGTAAATTCAATCTGTTTTGAGCAATTTTTTTGGGACAGTTTAAATCCTTACTTCAAGCACAAACTCAGAGGACCAGTACCCATCGTAAGTCCTTCATTTCAGCTGCTCAAGATTTTTGGAGGGTTTTTTTTAATAAGTAAAACAAAAATGGAGCTGTTGAAGGCAGTACTTTTTTAGCAGGTCTGCAGCAGGGTGCAGGAGGTTCTCCTACATGGCTTTTAAAATATTAATGTCCCTGTCAAGGGCCATTACTCTCTACCAGTCTCAGAGTGAGCTCTCTTTGGCTCCATCACTCCTGCAGAGCACCGCTGAGGTCAAAGCACGAGTCGTCTCATACTGCAGTTTCAACCAGAATCTGCATGGATGATGACTACATGATGATACATTTTCCTTTTATGTAAGTTTATGTGTATATATGTTCACTTTTGTCCCTTACTAGAGTGAAACAAGGAAAACGAATCACACCTTTTCTGGTTAATATGCCGAGTCCAACAAGACAGTAACAAAATCTACAGTACAGTACAGAGTAGGCTTCAGTGTTTTATGTTTTATTGAGTTAAATCAATTACGTGAGAAGTAATGAAAATACTATCGAACACTAAATTTAATTATAATGCATAACTTCCAATGACTTTGTTAAAACTTGGTGTCTAAGTCTAAGTGAGAAAATACTGTAGCTGACACATCAGTTAAACATCTCACCTGTTGTAGCAGCACTGTTCATGCAGTCGTCACATGGGAGCGCCTGCTTCAATCTTTCACCATCAAAATGTTGGTTAGTGATGCTGTTCAACACCCTTGGGTGTGTTCTTTAGCTGAGAGGTTTGTGAGCTTAGGATCCACAGATTGAGACGCACTTGTTGTACTTACTACATAGTGAGAACCGGAACAAGTTTTTATCCAACAGATCGAGGAAATCTCACTTCTTCAATGGCCGGTTTGAGGCTTAAGACTTGCTTTAGGGTTTGGGTAAGGCATTTAGTTCCCTCTGTGTGAGTGTGTGTGTGTGTGTGTGTGTGTGTGTGTGTTCTTGTACTTCCTACATAGTGAGGACCGGAACACGTTTTTAACCAACAGTGAGGACATTTCGGCCAGTCCTAACTTTTTTAAAGGCTTGTTTGAGAGTTCAGATTTTCTTTTTTAGGGTTAAGGTTACAATTAGATTATGTTAAGGTTAGGGTTGGGCATTTAGTTGTGATGGTGAAGGTTAGGTTAAGGGTTAGGGTAATGGGCTAGGGAATTCACTATTCCAATGAGGGCCCTCACAAAGATAGAAGTACATGAATGTGTGTGTGATTTCAAAGTGGAGCACCCAAAGTGTTTAATACTGGTTCCGTATAAAGCTGTTCAAAACAAAACAAAAAAGCTATGAAATCAGTTTATGACAACAATAAGCATTAATATCAGTATGCATCATTGTAGCTTTTATTAGATTTGCAAAGATACCATGGAGCAAGTTTTGCCCTGTTCAGATTCATTAAATGTGGCAGTCTCATCATTCATCCCCACACGTACAGTTATTGTGTCTCACATTAAACAGAAGCTCAGCGTCCAGTCGAATGTCCTGCTGATACCGGCCGTCTGTAGATTCAATCATCAAACACAAGAAATGAATGGTATTTTTCGAAACCAGTCTGCTATTTGAAGCATGATGTGTACTCAGCTGCCACGTTATGTACTCTGTCCTCATGCGTAACTGGGATACTGAAGCTTTCTGAGCTTCATTGAACTCCTTCATATTTACTGTACTCACCACATGAACACGCCAATCTTTAGACAAGGCCATAATACAACAGATATGATGAACTGTATCACCTGATAGACCGTTTTCCACTGTTTGTCAAAACAGGATTATTTCTGTCTGTTATTAGTCATAGATAAGTTTTATTCAGGCCTGCTTGCTCTGTCATGAATAATACTTCCCTTTAAATATTAAACCGATACCATCAGGAAACTGACAAAAGGATCAAACGTCAAAACAGTCAAAAATATTAGGACGTCCTGTCTGAACCACTGTAGTGTTTATAGGCGTGTTTCCATTAGGTACTTTTCTCTCTAATGAGTCACTGTTGGTGTGGCTTGGGAGGGGTTAACATCTCCTGCTCTGACTGCAGCTGGGAGAGACCGCTGCGGAAGGACTGGGCTGCTTGTGAATGCTTTGGGACGGCGCCTGCTACTCGTTAAGAAGAGTAGGAACGAGTCTCCAAAAGTCTCCAATAACACCAGAAAAAGCTAGATTTGTCGCTAGTCGTGTCGGTCTGTTGTCACATTCGAAACACCGTTGGTTAGCCGCTACAAAAGTACCTGT
This sequence comes from Centropristis striata, assembly GCF_030273125.1. NCBI lineage: Eukaryota > Metazoa > Chordata > Actinopteri > Perciformes > Serranidae > Centropristis > Centropristis striata. The sequence goes on from NC_081518.1 coordinate 7,398,085, forward strand.
ATGGGAACAGAGGTCGAGGGGAACTAACTAGTGGGCGGAGCCAAAACACTCAGCTGCTTTCCAAAAAGTACTCAAATGTACTCAGTGAATATTTGTCAAAATGATGATCAAATGATCAATATTCTATTTATGTTTTAGACAACATCCCAATGTTTTTAAATCCAGCAACTGCCTCCGAAACAGGAATGTGAACGTGCCTTAAACCTGCATTCTTTCTGATGGCCAGCAGGTTGCAAGTCCAATTGCATAGAAGTCTATGAGAAAATGATCCTACTTCTCACTTAAATTTTTTACATCAGTAAACACTTTTCTAATAAGTTAATGGTTTGAATCACTAATTTAAAGTCTTTCTCAATATACCGCGATGTTCCCAAACCTGCAGCCACGTCATATATGCTCAATGCTCAAATAAGACTCTGAATGCCAAACTTTAAGGCTTTAAAATGGAAGTCCACACACCGTCCACTTACTACATACAGTTTATGGCTCTACTACATAACATGCACTTGTACATGTGTTACCACAGAGGGATAAAGGCTGCTGTTTCAGCTAAAATGGAAAAGAGAAATAGCCCAATGAGTGATTCGAGGTTGTGTGTCGATTGGAAACAGCAAAAAGCACCTGTTAAAGAAAAAGCTCAAGGTCTTCGTTTTCCTCTCACACTTCATCACAGAGCCAGAGTTTTTCCTGCAGTCCTCTCTTTAGTCCCCTGTACTCAGCTACATTGCATCCTCTATTGCTGTTACTGTCGGGGAAGGCAACATGAGGAACGATGATGGAGCTGACAGGGATTAAATGCCATGCACAAGCCACGACTGTCACACCTCTTCGTGTCCAGAGTACAACCGCCTGCCATGATTCCCCTCAGATCTCCTGGTCTCATTACCTGTTTGTTATCAGTCGCTAATCCTGATCAGAGGTGGCGTGACTCTTTGTTTAGATTTAAATTTTTCCTAATTTGTTGCTATTATGGTAAATACTGGCAAGAATAAAAAAACAAGTACAGAATAAAATGCAAAAAGTTGAATTTAATTTAACTTACGTAGCAATGAATATATTTATATATAAATTAAAGATTAGATATTACTTCATCAGTCCCACAACGACATTTTCTGTCACAGCAGCAAAAAGTGTATAGTAAAGATAGAAAGAACAATCAATAAAATAACAATAAATAGCAACCAAGCAATAACAACAAGAAATATAAAAGTATTAACAATTCAAACAAGAAAAAACAAAAAACAAATAAATTATATATATATATATATATATATATATATATATATACCATTACTCAGAGAAAAAAATGTTGCACTGTGGAATGAAAATGCACCTGATTGAAGTATTGGAAAGTAATGATATTGCACCGTTTGTGTGCATTATAGTGCAGATATTGTCAGTTTTGGTGTGTCTGGTGTACTCGGAGCAGTGCTGGTTATAAAATGTAACTGCTGCAGGAAGAAATGGCTTACAATATCCCTCCCTTCACACTTTTCCTTAGTTGGGAGGTTCTCTGGGATTTTATTTTTTTATTTTTTTTACCATCAGCAAAGCTTTTTGAAGAAGACGTTTGCAGGATGAAAGGTATGTAATTTCAGTGCTGTCATGGTTGTTCTGGTGTCATGAATGGATGTAATAGATGTTTACAATGCCCACAACCCTCTCCAACAGCATTTTCTCATGGGTTGTCATGTTGCCATACCACTGCAAAATCGAAAAGGTCAGCACCCTTTCCACAGCAGCTCTGTCAATATGAAGCCTATCTACTCCAACAACAACAACAACATCATCAACATCAACAAGAGGACAGCAGCAGCTACACAGAGCTCCTTTTTCTCACATTATACCAAATTTTCATCAGTTTCAGACAGGTGGACTCCCTCTACTGCACAACAACTTCACTTCCAAATTAGTGAAATCATTTAAATATACATCTACAGTGCCCTAAAATAGAGAGTGATTGTACCTTTTACATTGCTGTTCCTAAACTGGCTTACACTTTATATTTCTTATATAGTTAGGAAAGCCTGGTAGAGAGTGTTCAAAACTAGTGCAGCAGAGGCGAGATGCCCTGAGTTGAGTACCTTTATATGACAAATCTGCAAAATTAACCTAAAATTAGTCATTTTGACAGATTTAAACAAAGCTCCCACCAGAGCCACACAGCTTGTTTGCACAGTAGTTCTCCCTGTGATGAGTAAACTGACCTTTATGTGTAAGACTGGAGCACCGCTAAGACCCATTTATTCTATATAAAGGTTGATGCATTCAGACAAGTCTAGAAACCTTGAAGAGTGTAACTCAGTGGGCCTTTCCTAAATGCCTTCACCCTGCAAGAGAGATGCTTACTGGATAAACAAGGCCCCCTAGTGGCCAGAGGAGTCAACTAATCAACAATATACAACAACGCTGTGAGCAGAAAAAGAGACAGTGTTGTTTTGAAGTGATGAGTTTTTAAAATTGTCATTTTAAAGTATTTTCAAAAGATAAAGAACCTAGTTTCTGATAGTTTGTCCCATATTTGGAGGTAATCTGACCAATAATTTAGGAGGACATGTTATAAATTGTTTCAAGTGGTTATGCGTGGGAAAAAATTGTATGCAGCAGGATTTCTCTGTGACTCCCATTAACAGTGTTGAAATGTTGGGTGGGAGTACTTAAAGCTGATAGGAATTTGGTTTGGTCATAGACTGCCTAATTATAGACATGATGTCATCCACAGGTTTCTGACCTGCTAACTCCCAGCTAATTAGAAAGGGGCAAAGAGTGAGATCATTAATATGACTTTACGCCTTAATATCATCTAAATGGGTGATTTATATAATAATTCGCCCCTCTCAGAGTTGTCATGAACAGGAAATTAGCTATAGAGACCAAAACTGTTCTTCCTACCATGCTGTGAACATGTTTATTTCAGCAGTTGGAACACTCAGAACAATAGCAGCAAACAAGTATTTGCTATGTTAAGATACAGTGGAGTAATGCCATCCTACCAAGTGAACTTGCACTCTGTTTGTGTGTTGTTGTAATCTGAGTTTCTCTGTTCTTCTACCTAATTTGTTAAAATGTCCGAAGCATCCATATGTGACGAGTTGGGAGTGAAGAAAGCCATGTGAAGGTAATCCCTGCTCACACTCTGAACCACTGACACGCTCTGAACATCATGTACAGCACCTTTAACATGGGGGTCTGTGATTTGACTCCCTTTTGGAGCCAGCTTCAAGTGGCCAGTTGAAGTATTGCAGTTTTGGCACTTTGCATTGATTTAATTTTTCATCTTCTAAGGTTGGCCCAGTGACTCCATGTGGACAAATAAATACATAAGGTCATAATGATTATAATACAAGGTGTCTGCAGGGTTTTAAAAGGTATTCAATTCAATTCAAAAGGTAGTAAATTAAATTAGCCAAAAATAAGGCCATTAAAAAGTAATAAACAGCATCTGACGAGGTTGTTACAGCTGTAATTAGTTGCAAGTTGCCTCTTTAAATTGTGATTAAATTTGTGACTCCTTTACTCGTCAATTTACTTTTGACTTTTTAAACAAGACCTTTCATTAAACCTTTCCGTTTTTAACTTTTTCAACATTTTCTGAGTTTCATTTGTCATGTTGTGCCCCTTCATTGTAGCGGCGGAGAAGTGTTGTATGCTCTCCATACACATAACAATGAAATAACATTTTGTCTTGGATTAGGGTTCAATAGCAAATAATTGTGTATACGTAAATGCTGCTATGGAGGCAAAAAGTATCCAGTAACTGTGATATAGGTACTTGATTTGAAATTTAAATATTACTACACTTACTCAAAAAAGTAACAAAATTACAGTAATCAGTAACTTTAAAATTAGTTACCCCCCACCCTGAAATTAAAAAGGTTGCCACTACAGTTGCAGATCAATGTCATGTTGGTATTAAAAAATATTGTGAAGGTATTAAAAAAAAGCTATTAAATTCATCTTAAGTATTTCTGTATATACCCTGTAATGATAAATCATTAAAACAGGCATTCCCATTGGTACATACATATAACTATTGAGTACAGTAGAGTTTCTTTTAACTTCATGATAAAGGCAATAATTTAATACTTTGATATGAGAACATTAACAAAGCTCAAGTAACACTTGATAACATTCTTTTGAAAGCTGAAAGCATCCCAACCCTAAACAGGCTGGCACCAATTAGAGCAAGAATGATAAAAAAAAAAATGTGGTTTTTAGGCAATAAACTCAGACACCAGCTCTACCCTTCAACCTCCTTCCCCTCAGCTGAAGCCTGACATATAGAGAAGTGTGAAGTTACTTCTCACACGGCTGAAATGTGTGAGCATGTGTGCACAGGAAAGAGCGTGAATGGTACAAACGTGTGTCTGTGTGTGTGCGTGCATGAGACTATCCAATGACTTCATTAGTAGCTGATGGAACAGCACATCGGATCAGTAACAGATGAGAAAGAGACTCAAAGGTGACTATGTATAGATATATAATATACATTTATTTCACAGACAAAGGCAGACAGTCTTCACAGTTTTCTTCAGCAGCTGAAACTGATTTGCAGCCGTACACCTCCAGTATGCGTTAAAAAAGAAATCTCCAGGCAGGAGTATTGATTCTTTCATGAAACAGGCTTTCACACCACATTTTGAAAAGACAAGAGACAATGTTCTCCAAGGTTGCATAAGCTTGAATTTAAATGCCGTTTTTTCCCCCCAATTAGGCCGGCTGACTTCAAATGTAGATACATGTGACACACAAGTCAATAAATAAATGCACAAAGCTGTCACACAAACATTATCCACACAGACACACAGCTGTACAATTCTAAATAGTCAGTAAGAATCAGCAGCACTCTTACTGTGTGTGGCACAGAAAGCAAACAAGACCAAAATGTCTGAAGTGAAGTTGTTTGCTCTTTATGCATCTTTAAAACAACCTTCAGCCCCTCTCAAAGAATAGCATGTTAGATAAATTAAGTACTATTTCTTACCTACCAGTTTCATTTTTGGCTTTGTGTTAAACTTGGCTTGTTTACTTTAATCTTCGTCAGCATTACATGCTTGTTGTGTACAAAAGAACTTATTCATGACAAGAAATTGTTCTTATTTTACCTCTGATGTCTGAACATAGAGAGGGTTTTAATTTCTCCAGGTACCCATTACTCAGTGAAAGTCAATGGAATTTAACTTGTGATGCTCAAAGCAATGGAATCTGAATTAAATAAATAAATGAATAAATAAATAAATAAATAACCATTACTTTCTAGTAACTGTCTCTGTTATGCTGCACAATCTACAGAACACTTAACATTTCATATAGACTAAGTAGCCTATGTTTCTAGTGTAATAAGGTGGAAGCAGAAAACTTTAGATGACATGTCCAGACAATTTAAACCAAAAGTATATACAAAATAAAACATGTATTTACTCTCAACTCTTACTCCAACCAAAGTATCTCACCAGTTTTTCATTGCACTCCAATAATGAAAAAAAAAGATCAAAGGTGCCAGAATTATGCAAGATGCAGAACCAGATATATGACCTGTTTAGTTTCATGCATTCTTCATGTCGGAGCCAGGCGCCAAGATTTACCACAATACACCTATTTTTAATTTAGAGATTCAGTTCCTTATTATAAAGAGAACTGGATAGGGTGCAGCTGCTCAGCCTTGATACCAGTTTTTCCCTTACAGCACTGCAGCAAAATTCCCCCTGCAGCCCAGAAAGTACTTTACCCATAGACCAAAAACTGTTGACTGGACACTTTAAACAGCAAATAAGTTCAATTATGTCTTTTTCCATTATGAATCTTTGATTCACAAAGGTTTTATGTTGGTAAAAACTTTCCTCCAGTGGAGAGAAGTGATTCAAGAATCTGAGCCTCTATATAAGTCTATAGGAACTTAGAGCCGAATATTCAGTTCTTATAATAAATCCATGGTAGCAGCTAATGTAGCATCGAACCACCAGCCTCATATGATATAAGGAGCAAGCTACAGATGTCCGGTCAGCTTCTTTCTAACTCTCTACCTTCACATTTTTTTCATTTTCAAACTTAAACTTGATATCACTTGGAGCCATTTATCAGATTTTGCACAGCAACGCTCCACAACACCTGTTAACAGACTTTGACTTGTGAAATTATTGGACTTTCCCTTAAAAGTTGGATTAACTACACTGTATGTGGGAACACCTGATCTACTGTCTGTACTATATATGTCCATAAAAAGTGCTTCAATAAGTGTTTCCATTAGGAGAATGCTACCATTGCACCATGATAGCTTCTCACCATCAAAATAACACAGCAAGTCAATTAACCAGCTGTTATTCTGGTTTAAAACTAGCAATTCTGTATCAATCTTCTATAGGACCAATATATTTTCATAAGAGATAAGATGCAATAAAATATTCCTTTATTGATCCCCATGGGGGAAGTTCGGGTATTGCAGCAGCACAAGTACAAAGTGAAACAGATAACATAATACAAATACAATAGAGTAATAAATATAAAATAAAATAAATTGTATAAAATAGAAAGCAAATTATCATATTATATCTTACACCTACATTTAATATAAGACATGGGACAATCTAGGCAACTGGACTCTTGTGGTTCATACTGCTCATATTAACTTAACTTGTTTGTTTATTGTTAATATTTAATCTATTTTAAAATATTAAAAACCAAACTGAGCTTCCAAGTTCATTTTTATAGTGGTATTTATGTAAAAGGCTTCGATGGAGCTGTTTTTATTAGTCATCCTGACAAATTCCCACATTAAACAATGTCAGGGTAGTTTGTTCCTTAAATTGGTTTCGTTTCACTCAGTTAACATGTTGGTAAAGGTAAACTAAGTGTCAGACACAAATGCAATGGTAGTATTTCCTCTATTTACTTTCCTCTTTCACTTGACCCTGATAAATATAGCGGACATTTACTATTACTCAACATTAAGTAATTTTTATACGTCAGGTATTTACTGTGTAACTTGTTACAACATAAACTCTTACAACAAGGTGTTTGTGCAACAGGATGAAACACAACTTATTGCTCGTCATCACTGAGGTCAGAAGCTCTGGTGTTTTTATGAGGTTTGTTTCATTGTGATGCAGCATTGTGTTGCTCAACATAAACCTACTGCTCTGAATGTCAGTGAACAGTTCAAAAGGAAACCTTTCACCGATCTGAAGGATACCGTCTCTGCTTTTTTCACATCTTGTTTGCACCACTGCCTACATTAATTCTATTTAAAGCATCAGCAGTGTTGGTCTCAACTTCCTGTGACACTGGGGTAAGATCTGAGACTAAAGGTCAGTGTCTGGGCTTTAAGGTGTTTATTTAAAAAAGACAAAAAACCCACTTTCTTTTTTATTCAATAATGTTTCAAAAATATCCTTCATTATTCCTTTTATTACATTTTTAAAGTCAGCATTAGCATACAGTCATGGAAAAATATTAGACCATTTTTATTTTTAATTTCTTGTTCATTTTATTGTCTGGTACAACTCAAGGTACATTTGTTTGAACAAATAACAAAACTAGCTCATAAGAGTTTGATTTAAGAGCTCATATCTAGCCATCTTTCATGGTTTTCTTGATAATGATTTTGGTTATTATCCAGAAAACCATGGAAAATGGCTAGATATTAGGGATGGAACGGTTTAGGAAAACCGCCCGAATTGTTCGGTTCGACTGTCTCAGCTCTACCACTCAAATAAGAAATAGTTTAAAGAATTTTTGTCAGGATGAAACTTCTTCTTCTTGGTTTAAAAAGTATAATCAACATATACAATGAAAATGCTCATCTGTCAAGTGTGAGAATGCAGGTGTTATGACTTTTGTTTTGTTATTTGTAATTTTGTTATGTAAGAAAAAATTTTAAAATGTAAAATTAAATTCTTTTAAAAGTCAATGCGATGTAAAACTATTGTATTTTATATGTAGGTCTTTCCAATGTACATTAAAAAAAAAGTTTAAACATGCATTTTTCATGAAAAACGAGTGAATTATCCTCATTGAACCATGATCTGTGAGAGTTAAAGAACACCACTGCAGTAATTATTGATTGAAACTGCTGATGATGAAACATAAGCAATGTTTATTGGGATTTTTTTGGTTTCTGACACTTTTAGATAATTAAACATGTTCCAGGTCAAATTGACCCCCGAACATAATTGCTGTTTCTGAGAAACGAACATAACAGGAGGGTTAACAGACATCAGTATCCACATACAGTACAAGTGATTTTAGTTATAAGGGAGAACTGGAATCCAACTGTTTTGACCTCTCAGAAATATCTCGTAATATAAAATTCTAGACAAACAAGCTATTTAATATTACTTGATATTAGCTTTGAGCCTCTGTGGATTATTGCTCATGTCGACCTTTACCTGACGGATGCCTTTCCATCAGTTATCAAAGGTTTACCCTTGCAGTAACAAAGCACAGTGTGTTCTGTACTCTCCGTACCATGTGTTCGGTCTTATTCTTACACCCCCCCCACCCCCCACACACACACACATTGATATGATTTGATCAAAGCTCTCCAGTGCATTGAAACCAGAGGGGGAGCAACACCTTTCTCTGGGTGTGTGAAGTGACAGGAAGCACAAGGACGGCTCAGCCCTCCAGACGAGGAGCTTTATATTAAAACCTTTGACCTTCCTTCCCCCACTGCTTATTGTCGTCCTGCTTACATAACTGTCATTGTCATGTACTTGTAGAGCATTTTCCCCATGGACAAACAATCGTAGAACGGATGTCTGGTAAACTGTTGACAGGACATCTGCATTATATAACTTTCCACTAGCAGAGAAAAGTGATTTAGAAATCTGAGCCATCATCACATTGTAAAGTCTGCAGGCAGAGCGGGACGAGTATGACGTATTCAGTTCTTATGATACAGCAATGGTAACAGCTAATAGAGGTCTGAAGTGAAGGAAAACACTAATTAGCTTCAATCCTGCAACTTCCAATGTTGTCTCTTTATCAACGACCTTTATCGGATTGATGAACTCTGACAACTGGTGGAAAGGCATCCATCTATCTATCTATAAAAGCAAGAAGCGTCTGTGTGTGTGTGTGTGTGTGTGTGTGTGTGTGTGTGTGTCTAGGGCATATCTCGCTGATCATTAGTCAGACTGACCTCAGATTTTGTATGTGGCTTGCATATGGCACGGAGGTGTGCATCGATTTTGTAGATTTTTCAAAATATCATTATTTACGTAGGACGTGTTGCGGCATTGCACTGTTTCTGCTCCGCCCCATTGTGTGATCGGCCTACACCTGGTCAGTAACACAATTCACTCTGGATTTCCACCCTGACTCATCTCATCTGTAAGTCTATTTAGCCTACCTATCTTTAGGAGTTTTAAAGTGCGCTACAAGGTTAAATTTTCCAATAATATTCAAATAGTTTCCAGCAAATATCAATGTTCAATGTGTATGTGCTGGATGGTGTGCGTACCTTATGAAAAGTAAGTGTTTTATGGCGTTGCAGACGTTGTAGTTGTCTGACAACATATAAAACACAATAGTTATCAATCAATCTACACATTCCACAACACACCTAATAACCCTTACTCACATTATTCATATCCATCTGTTAGTGCTGCATGTAAACTTATTCCCTCCTATATCTGTGTCTGTATATATGTCTAACCATGTTGAATGATTAGGTTTCTTTTTCTTAAAATAACAATTTCTTTGTCTCTTTATATACACTTTGTATATTAACACTACGCAAAAGTATTACACCTCATTGTACATCCCACTTTCATACACAACCTCATTTGGCCATAACTGAAAATGTACTTAATCTCCCACTATACGAATACAAACTTCCTAAGGGAACTGCACTAGTCTTTGCAAAAACAAAGCACAGTGTGTTCTGTACACCAGTAAGTACCACCTGTCCTGCACGAACAAACGCATATTTTAGCTCCAGGTTTGTCAACAATGAGAGTATTCAGCTGACTGGAGATGTATTCATATATATTAATTATTCATAATAATGAAAATAATCAAAAGATTGACTCTGTCATGCACAGACACATGAATGAAAGCAAGACTGCAATGTATGAAAATGAGCTAGAATCTTGGAGTCCGAGCCAGCCTGTGAGCTGTGAGTCTAAATCTGTGGGGAGATGTTTTTGAGTGAATAATTTGTAGAACTAATTTCGATTGGACAAGGCCAGTTTGTGAGTCTGTGTCTGCTGGGAATGTAGGAATCTTTATTTGGTGACTTCTTGTGCGCTTGCAGAACTGATTTCCAAATTTGACAGACCCAACACACAAATATATGTGCATAGGAATCGAATAATTACCTAATGATCCAAAACAATTAGCAGAAAAAAATATAACTGTTACGTCCCCTTTTTAAATTAATGAGGAGAGCATTTACATTTAGTCATTTAGCAGACGCTTTTATCCAAAGAGACTTACAAGAAGAAAAACACAACCAATCAAGGTATAGCGCAGTAAGAGCCATTAGTGCAGCAATAAGTGCTAGTGACAATTCTTTAATTATATATATTTATTAGAATTATCGTGTGGTGCTAGGAGACACAACAACCAAAATATATGCAGGAGTCAAAGTGAGGTGTAAATTAAAATAGTTTTATTTTTAACAGTGCTTCAACAAATATGTGCAACAAAGGTTCACAAAAGGGTGGGGAGAATGAGACGAGGTGGTGGTGCCAAATAATGAAATTTTACAAAATAAACCCTAACTGGCTTATCTATAAACATTTTTTGGAAATGAATACACAGGTGGCACCACCCAATAATCCTAGTGTGTCTAACAGAAATTACCTATCACCCCAATCTCACCACCACAGAAATACACTTACAAATCCTATTTATTCCTCAGCGCCTCCCATTAGAGGTGTTCCAGGCACGTCCAACTGGTAGGAGACCCCCGGGGAAGACAAGAACAAGGTGGAGGGATTATATCTCTCGCCTGACCTGGGAATGCCTCGGGATCCCCCAGGAGGAGCTGGACGTTGTGATTAGGGAGAGAGACGTCTGGAATGCCCTTTTTGTCTTGCTGCCCCTGCGACCCGAAAGTGGACGAAAATGGATGGAATGGATGGAATCTTATTTGAAGTTGGCCAGCACCAGTGATGCCACTTACGCGCTACTTAGTAATGCCTTACTCTAATCAGACTACTTTTTTTTCAGTAACGAGTATCTAACGCGTTACTATTTCCAAACCAGTAATCAGATTAAAGTTACTTATCCAAGTCACTGTGCGTTACTATTTTTGGAATTTTTGTAAGAGTCAAATCACGTTTCCGCATGAGGAGGTCGACTCACATGTACGAGGCTACCGCGACACAACCGTAAACAATGGAGGGAGGAGCCTTTACTTTGACTTTGTGTCAGCAAAAGATGGCAACATAAAGGTTCGTTGTACACTCTGTGCTGGCGACAACGTGTTATCTACCTTCAAAAAATACAACTAATTACGTCTAATTTAAAAAAACATTTAGAGTCGCAGCACAGGCACACTAAAAGAGCAAGTCTCACCTGGTGCGAAGCAGAGAGCTGCTAATACAGGAGGTCCCCCACCCTCCAAACAACGAAAACTGGACTTCGGTTCAACACTGATAAGTGGGGGAGAGTTGAATAAGTTGGTCGGGCAGTATGTTGTAGAAGAAATGCTCCCCTTAAACACTGCTGACTCACCCTTGTTTCGTGCCATTATATCAAGATCCCTACTATCAATGAGCTTCCTCACAGAACATCTTTTTCTTCTTACCTGGATATGGAGTATGCAGAGATTGAGAGAAATCTGAAGATGCTGAATGAGGTCAACTTTGTGTCAACTACCGCCGATATTTGGACAACTGACAACAGAAGCTATATGGGAGTAACACTCCGCTGGATCAGTAGATCCACATTAGAGCAACAAGGCTGCTGCTGAATGTAACTAATAAAGTAACTTGTAATCTAACTTAGTTACTTTTAAAATCAAGTAGTCAGTAATGTAACTAAGATACTTTTTAAAGGAGTAATCAGTAATCAGATTACTTTTTCAAAGTAACTGTGGCCAGCACACAAAATACAAGTCCCACAGACAGCACAGAATAAGGACAAGATCACCAATGAATAACAAGAGCGACTTCCTGTTCCTTTCAAAACAACTAGATAGAATGAGCGTGAGAACCTAAAACCCTATTTCTCCCAGTTGACACAACAACACATAGCCGGAGTTTTCCAAATTCTCCACTTTGCCCAGAGTTTTTAGAAATAATCGTTTTCTGTGATAAATGAGAGGCCAAACCGCATGGAAATATCTGCCTTTTCCCTTCGTGTAAACGGGGCCTTAAAAATAAATGCAAACACAAGATCGGACACAAAAAAATCAAAAACACACACACACTTTAATGATAAGGCTACATCATCTTTTGTTGAAACAATCTCAAGTGATCAATAAAGTTTGATTAAATTAATTTACACCAAATATATCCACATCTCAATACAACAAAATGTTGCCTGTAAGCATCACTGCTGGCACAGCAGGAAGAGAGGAATGATGGAAATGTTTCACCTCTTTCACATTCCTGACAAGTTCATCCCCCGAGAAGCACCATTGATTGAAATCTGCCTTTAATAATTTAAACTACATCTTTGAGAAAACAGTCCACTTGTGATCCAACTCACAGGACGCTACACGATTTCTAATTTAATTCAGCTTTTTTTTCAGTCCTGTATTCTTCAGTGGGGTTTATTCATCAGCTTGTGTCTCCACTTTATGTTTCTCCTCCCACACAAACTCTAGATTGCAGTCCTCCATCTTGGACTTGAAGACGCCGTCGAAATATTGATTCAGCTCCTCGGTGAACATGTTTTTCCAGTCTCCAACCTTACCTGAATTGTAGGAAGGGAAAAGGGAGGGATGAGATTTAATTAAATACCAAATATATTATGTTTAAAGCCATATAAACTACAGGTATATATACAGTAATGATCTAGAGATGCACCGGTCCGATATCAGATACTAGACCGCTGATGATTAAAACAGTTGGATCAGTTGTATTGTGACAATAAGGCTGATCTATTCAATTCAATTCCATACTTTGGTCTGATTACATGTGCATGTTCTATGTTGGTGCTTGGTCGATTTGTTTGGAGGCTATGCTACAAGATCCGCTAGTTTGTGATTAATTGTGATTCTATATTCACATTTAAAAGGTTTACACTTGATTTGAAATTTTGAAGATTTTTTTTACCAAGTGGCTTGTGTATGATTTCTAATTTTAATAATACATTTAGTAAATGTAAAAAATAATATATGATTATAATTTTAATTTGTGACATTTCTTACAAAATTAGGAAAGCAATATTTACTGGACTGACACAGTTGGATTAGAGCATTTCTAATCCGTTTCAAGTACAAAAAGAACTTTTCTTCTCAACTGATCATGTTTGCTGACTTCCTCATTTACAGACATTACAGATGTAAACAAACCTTTTATAGACATTGTTTGACATTCTGTGAATTATGCTGAATCATATCCATTCCCATCTAAGACTTTGTGTTTCATTTCACTGATTATTATTCACAAGAAACAAAATATATATATCCAATCTCTTTTTCATGTGACCCTTCAGATTATCTGCAGGTTGGGAACCACTGTAATAAAATAACTTTTGGACAGATCTCAGACTACATCCAATCTCAAATCCACTATTTTTTTCACACTTTTATATTTTATATTCTTAGACTTAGAGACTTAGACTGCACTTTATTGATCCCTTTTGGATGACTCTCTCAAGGAAATTGACGTTCCAGTAGCATGCAATTAAAATAAACAATTGACAAAAAAACAATACACTATGAAAGTAAATTAGTGAAAAAAGATCAGATAAATAAATGTAGAGAACTGTATGGAGGATGGATATAGCTAAATAAATATAGAGGAATGTATGGCATTCCTATGGCAGTGGATAAATGACCAAATAAGAAGAAGACTTAAATTAGCATTTAAATAAAATATTGCACGGTTATTGCAAGAAAAGGAACTCTATTCTCTGACGGAAGACACGATCAATTAACCAAGTTGGATTCATCAGCTTTGAACAGAACGCGCACCTTTTCTCAGGAAGGAGCCCTTGCTGTGGTCCAGTATGTCCTCTGTGATCAGCGTGTAGTTGGACATGTTGTTGTCTTTCATGCTGCTGAAGCTGCATTGCTTCACACAGTTGTCGACCTCGTGGTCCAGCAGGGGACTCTGCAGGTAAGAGCTCAGCTTCTTTATGGTGCCAGGCAGGTCCTGACCGGGGGAATAAGACAATCATCTTATTAAAACAATTTCAGAAAAAAGGAACTAAACATAAAATGTGGATTGTGGTGTAAAGTTGCTTCCTTAAAAGGCTAAATGAAGAACAACCTCTAAAGTGGTCACGTTTCAAAGGCAACTTAGTTTGAAGAAGTAAACATTTTGACATCATGAACTTCTACTTCCATACATTCCACGCTCTTGTGATTGAGGAACAAGAAATAAAAGTATCTTAAAAGAAATTGTACACTTAGTTGTCTATTTAACAAGTTTATGGGTATTTTTGGTGAATCAGTTCTCTTTTACCATCGTCATCTGTTCATAGGTGACGTGAAGCAGATTGTTCATAATTCCTGTCTGACTGGTCCAGCCTTTAATGTGGTCAAACCAGGAGCCGTACTGCACTGAAACAAACACAAGCATAACAAATTTCACTCTTAGCTGCAGAGGTAAAGTCAGGAAATCCTCACATAGCAGTGGAATATAAATATCTGTTTTAATCCAGATGTCAACTCACTTGTGCCCTCCAGGAAACTGTTTAAAAACTCTTGAAACGAGCCAGCCTCAGGGAAGAAGTTGGCCATTTTGTGGAAGTGATAAAAGGACACCACCACATCTTTAGGGTTCCTGCTCACATAGATGACCTGTGAGATGACAGAGAGTTTGAACTTTACATAGGAGAGAAGCTTAACCTATTTATATAATAATTAGTAAGGATATATATATAGAAAACACAGCTTAAACAATCAATATTGATGCTGAACCCATACATTTGTTGTAGTTTTAAATCGTTTTTTAAAAGACAGGTATTGAGTGGGATATTTTATCGTTTCAGGGCTGATAATTGCAAATATTTTTAATGATGTATTATTTGAAAAAATGAAATTAAAGTTGATAAATGATTGACAAGCAATACAGAGTAATTTGCTTCTATTGATTTAACGAGATTCTGCTTTAAAGTTGGTTTGCGATCCGCCAATAAATATGTTTGAGTATACATTGAAATGTTTAATTTGACTGATCATGTCAAAGAATTTAATTTGAATTCTTACTGGACCATGTAGTTTAGTAGAAAATTATATTTAAAAGTCAGGACTGTTTTTCTTTGTGAGTTTTTGTTTTATTAACAAAAGTAATGTTAATTAGATTTGGTAAAATCAGTGATATGGAAAATTTGATCCATCTTTGCTGACTACACTTTAGCCTTCCTTGCCCTCAGGTTTGCATAGAAAAGCCAAGAACAATTTTTTTTAAAATACAGAAGTGATTCAACCCTTAAACCCTTGACATTTCTGCACTACTGGCATAGTACAGAAGCTATAGCCGGGTTATACAGTGATACTGATACGTCTGCAATGAATATTTATTTGCCTGGACAATCTATCGTCACAGTCAAATAAACATGTAGATTGTACCTTTGCTTTGGAGCGCTGCAGGGCGGGGCCCAGCAGATGATGAGGCATGTGTGTGGTGATGACTCTCGGTGTTAAAGGCGAAGCCTCCAGCAACATAGCAAAGTAATAATGCTCCAGCCAGGGAGCCCGAGTCCAGTTTGGGACAGTTTGGGACAAGTGTGGGTCCCCTCTGCTCGATATGAGTGTCAAAATTTGTTGCATCCATGTGGTGCCTGTTGAGATAAATAAGAGAGGTTAATCTTTGATATGACCTTTTCTTACATCCATTTAGGAAAACAACCAATAGACGATTTAGACACTTATGTAATGACTAATGCGTCATAGCATTACACACTTTAACAATTTCAACACTGTCTGAAATAAGTTACTCAACATGCTGGTGTGGTTTGCTGCTGGATAAAGACACTACAGGTGGCTTTGTATTATGATCAGCTGGTCGTCTCTTCTTACCTGATTTGGGATAGGAAACAATGACAATATCCGTGTCCTGAAATGGAAAATTAAGAGCAGATTGTAAGGAATCCTGCGTGTGTAGGTGTCCAGGAAAGGAAATACCATGAAACCTCTCTATAACATCCAACCTAGCCATATCAAACTTTTCTTTGTTATTTGCTAGTCTCTCTCTGTCTCCCTTTTTCTTTTTCTTTTTTTTTAGCTTCTAGTTCCTAACAAGTCTTCCTTTTGAGATCCCTCTCTGTAGCTTCAGCTGCCTGCCTGTCTACTCTGTCTCTTTCTGCCTCTGCACTGCGAGAGACTCAGTCATGACCACAAATGAGTTCTCATGAGCTCGGAAGAGGAAATGCAAATGTGACTGTTCAGTAGTGGGTGTCTCTTACTAAACTCAATAAGCTTAACAAATAGCCCTTGTGCGTCTTAAGACTGTGGAGATCCGGTTTTCTAGCTTGTTCTTTGTTAATTCAATTCAGTATACAGTATGCAGTTACCAGACTCATGTCCAAAAGCCACACAAGACAGGACAGATAAAAACAAACAAACTAAGACAAGCAATCAAACAAGAAAAAGAAAAAAAATTAAGACCAGTATTTGTAAAAAAGTAGTTACTGGAACTCTAAAATGTTTGACGCCCGTTTTTAACATCATAATGCCTGATTTTATCCTCAAATTTCAGTTTTGTGACTTAGTAGTTAAAGAAAAATAAAAGACTTATCATTACTTATTGTGTATGTATTGTATTTCTTTATTAGCAGACTTAGGGTCCATTAGACATCACTTCACAATAGAAACAAAACAAAAACAAGAGAAGGTAAACAGCAATACAGGCAGAAATGATAGAAATAAAAATTGAAAGACATCACCAAATTGATTAAAAAAAACAAAAAACCCAGCAATACCAATAGTTCAGATACAGGTATGACTGGTAGCACACAGCACTAAAACTGGGATTTGACAGCAACATGATGATTTTATTTGAAAATTGCTGTAGGCTAATCGATCAGTAATCAATAGAAGTAGAGATTGCACGAGAAAGAGAAAAACTAAAAAGAGGTTAATAATTTTGGCCACCCACAAGAGAAAATGGAGAGAAATCTTCAGTGTTGGATTCAAGTGGGCGACTTATGATTGTTCTTTCATGTCAGCTTGTCCTGACCGGCGGAGCGGAAACAGCTGATCAGTCATGTGAGATCAACGTTTGCTGCATCAGAATTGAGCTGTTCCATCTCTCATTTAGCGCGTTAATTATTTCTTCGAGAAATACTAAAGCCACCTCAAGCGAGCGTAAAAAACGTTTATGCACATTTTTAAAGTTTTATCAGATTTGGGTTTTTCTATCAAGCTTTTCTCATGCAAATCTTCAAAATGCGTATAAAGATTTGTTGATGGAAACAATTGTAGGCAACCTGCAGTCCATGTAAGCTCAACTTTTTAAACTTGGCCCACAACGTGGCACTATATAGTACAATATGCTTTAAATAAACTTACCTTCATATGATCTGAACACATTGCTTGTGCATATAAAATACAACATTTTCTATACATGTCATCATTCTGGTATTTCCAATCATACAACCGGTCTTGCAGCCTCTTAACTGGACAGATAATTCATTCGTATATGTTAATTAAAAAAACTAAAGGGAGCAGAAACACTACTTTCCCCACTTGACCTCCTTGCTCTGATACCAATAGGCCAGGATTCTTATTATGCTCTCTTTCACTCAATTTCATGACCAACTTTTTGTGATTAACTCGATCAAAAGCCTTGGAGGCCTCAAAACCAATAAAATAAAACCATTTCAGACAGAAGAAATTTTCTTTCTATACATTCAAACATTTGTTTCAAGGCATAGTTACACAAATCAGTTCCATGCTTGGCCTTGAAGCCAGACTCGGTGGTCCCATTATATTCACAGAGCTGATCTAATTCTTTCCAGGACTTTAGATATCACACTGGCTAGTGCGATTGTCCTTTAGTTATCGAGGCTCTCAACCTTACTGTATTTATCCTTAAAGACAGGCACATGAGTAACAGACAGCACACAGACACAATTAATGACTCACGGACTGCTGCCACTCCGTGAGTCATTAACTGTCAAATGACAAGAAGAGCTGCAAACTTGAGGTGTTCAGCAGTGATTTGATCTGAACCACTTACTGTGTATTAACTTGTTCCGGCTTTTAATTGATGTTATGATATATGATGTTAAAACGAAGTGAAATATAAACCAAATACTCTGTTTTGTTGCTGCACCATTCCACTAAATGTTAATATTTTTGTTTCATTTAACGCAAACTTTCCCCAAAATGTAGCCTTTTTATTGTCTATAATAATGTTTACAGTGTGCTCATTAGAATTACGTGTGAACTCTACAGTAAAAGGGTTTAAACATTCTTTACATTATCAAAGAAAAGGGAAAATAATTTACTGGAAACCATCATTATCTTTAATGACTAATAGGAAAAGCAGCCTTGAAGATAAGAGGGAGGAGTTGATGAGGGCAATAAATCAATTCTTACAGAAGGTCATCTCATCTGTTGTTCTATGTTATAGTCAAATCAATAACATTTTAATGCATGTTCTTTTTTTTTTTTTCTTTTTTTTTTAAGATTATTTTTTTGGCATTTTTGCATGCTTTATTGAAAGTGAGAGACAGATAGAAAGGGGGTGACAGAGGGGAGGACATGCGGTAAAGGGAGCTCAGGCCGGATTCGAACCCGGCTCCACCGCAGCGAGGACTGTAGCCTCTATACATGGGGCGCGTGGGTAAACCACTACGCTACGGACCACCCCAGTGCATGTTCAAGCATGACAAAATCTATAGTTTCCTTTTTACACACAAGGCTCTTAATTATTATCCAACAACGAGTAACACCTGTGATCCTCATTAGTTGGACAGCATAACGAGCTACAACCCACAGGAAGGTACAGCATCTGTTGTAAACATGGTTATTTTTGCTGTGAAGTTGTGCATTTTAACATAGGTGTCTATGGGAAGCGACTTTTGGCCATTCTAGGAGCTACAGTTTTTTGGCACTTCAGCATTGGCTCTGTAAGATAATTGTTTTTCTTTTTTTTTTTGCCTTGTTTGTTTTTTCTAGTCTTTGACACAGACAAATACGTTTTATGAGGTTTGGTTACAAAGACAATACATTCTAGTTCGATCAATTCAGCTGTGTGGAAAATGGTTAATAATGATTCAGTTTCAGATCATGTGAAGATCTGTAGTATACAGTACTGTGAAAAAGTCTCAGACAGGTGTGAAGAAATGCCAAGAAGAATCTATGCTGGTTTGAAGGCAAAGGGTGATCACAACAAATATTGATTTGATTTAGATTTATCTTCTGTTCACTCACTTTGCATCTTGTAAATTGATCAAAATAAACTATTAACATTCCTATTTTTTTCCAAACAATTTTTATTGAAAAATACAAAAATAAATTTCCAATTACAGGAATACAATTATCCTTTTCTTATTTTTTTATACATATATGTACATGTAAACAGTCACATATACACATACACAAACAAAAATGAACAAAAACACTTAATAATAACAAATAATTAAATTAAATTACAGAGTGCACTGTAACCCCCAGAATGAGTGCCTGTTACTGGCAGCAGGAGATCATCATGTCCTCATATCTAAATGTAATAATTGCTATTTTAAACAGGTGGTTAATGTTGTTAAGCGGTTACAGGTTATTTCACTTTAGGCACAAAAAGAGTGAGATGGAGACGCTGTGGCTTGGCTGATCGACTTCACTTACACCTGCTGAAACCACCAACAGTGACCCACATGAGCCTTTGGTCAAAATAACCCATATTGCGGTGCATACAAAAAAACACATAATTATGCATAAACATATAGTTAAAATGACTGCAGTTTCATTGAATTTAGGCTACAAAACCCCTAGTCTAGGTTTATGTCTAAACAGTTCCCAGTAAGGCTTTATAGAAGACAGTTTAAACAGTAAGTGACTGCTGGAAGTACTGTGTGCCTTGAGATTTTGTTTTGGTGTACCCTGGTCACAAAAACTTTGAAAACCACAGCTGCACTGTATATAAATATAAAAGTCTGACTTTGCATGAAACTTTTCTACACAATGAAGATGTTTAATGTGCTCCAGACGGCTGTGCTGCTTCTGCTCAGCAGCTCTGAAGTGAAACATGTAAAAGTGAGAGATAGTGCCCAAAGCTATATGTTGTGAACTTTAGAAAATCAGTCAAAAGGTGCATTATACATTAACCACCATGTATTGGTTCACCACTGCAAAGATTGTAAGAATTATCAAGCTACTGTGCTGCATTTATGACTGCTGTCGCTGTAATGAGAAACAGACTCAGGACAGAGGAGGGGCAATGAGCTCAGTTTATCTTCACAGGCATAATCGGACAAAAACGGACAGAAAGCTGGAGTGAGAATCTGACGGGATCCCATTAGATTAAAATCATACCTAAAAATTGAATTATTGAAAAGTTGAAAAAGATTCTTTTCCAAGAGCAGTTAGTAGACTCAGGACTACTCAGAGGTCAGAGGAACTTCAAGAAGTGTATTCTTGTAATTGAGCAAACAGGGAAAAAAGTTAGGGACAAAAAGAGGAAAAAAAAGAGCAGTGCGTTTAACATTGTGTCAAAGTTTAAGAAATGTTCTCCAGTGTTATCTCAGCTGTATGTTTGGCGCTGTGGATCAGTTCTGCTGTCAACTCGGCTGAGGATGAGCACATGACCCGAGCTCTGCAGCTGATGTCTGAGACCCCACTCATTGACGGGTAAGTGAAAATATCTTTTGTCATAGAGTAAACTGTGCTTTGCATGCTGGTGCTTTAAAGTTATGTGCTGTTTGTACATTCACAGAAGCAACAACAACAACAACAACAGCAGTTAACATTTTGTTTTCTGTAGTAAAATCTCTTACTTCTGGAAGCAATTTCCAGTGTTTACTCCCTGCTGTCAAATTACAGTTTATGATTAAAGTTTTGAGGAAAAGAGCCTGTGAGAGTATGACTTTTCACTTAATCTCTCAGCCACAACGACCTGCCTTGGCAGCTTCGAAAGCAATTCAACAATGAGCTCAACAAAGTGGATCTGAACAAGCTGGAAACAACACATACCAACATCCCGAAGATCAAGAAGGGACGATTGGGAGCGCAGGTACACACAGAACATAATGTACTGGGAAATGGGTAATTAAAGCAAACAATCCTTCAGGTCAAGTGATTCTCAGCAGCTCGATCCTATGTTCCATCTTCAAAACCGCTTCACATTTCACACATATTTTTTAGGATAACATTGGAATTTAAGATATGTGGTGTTATCACTGAGAGCTGTTTTCAGACCTTGTGATCTAATGATACTTTTAACCGCTTCATAAACACTTGTGATTTATATTAGATCCACAAGTTAATCTCCTTTTTTTTTTTTTTACAACTTTTTAAGGAAAAGCAACAAATTAACCCCTCTGCTCCCATTTAAAGAGAGTTGGGGTGTGGGCAGTGGATTTTTAGGGGGAGATAGCAGGTCAACAACAAATGCCACAAAGAAGTGGTGGACATTATCTGAAAGCTGTGAACCTGAAGATTAATTTGAGATTTGTGTCAACTAGTTTCTAGTTATAAATCTGTAAGATTAATCAATGAATCGATTAATAATATGAGTAGATGAAGTCCCATACGTTTTTGCAGCATTCGTTTGGGTTGATATTAATTTATCAACACATTTAATGTTAGATTTTGCCATGTTTTTATGCCGAGAATGGATAAAAATGGTCAAACATTTCTCCAACATATCACCCCAAGACACTCCAGGTGTCTAGTTTGTGGTTGTAAAGTTTCATGAGGCTGTGATTATCCTAGACGTCACAACAAGTGATTACAGCAAGGTCAAGTTTTTTTTTTTTTTTATGCTTTTAATGCAACAAAATACTACTATAAGGACTTACATCATGTATACACGCATGGATAAGGCTCATTGAATTGCAGCTTTTGAGTGATATCCAATTTATCCAATTCCAACACTGTTTAGGGACCCCAGCATGCAGAAATATTCAACACATTTTACATGCATGAGAAAAAACTCTTTGCCTTAACCTGTGTGGTATTAGCATAAAGTAGCAGGTATGTAAAGAAGAGACTTGTTGGTACCCAGGAAGAGTATTTCCATTCAGATAACTTGAGGTCAGAGATCAGGGGACTGCTTTGAATGTAAGTTAAACATGAAAATTGAATGGATCTTGCTGAGAATACAGAAAGAGATTCATTCAATGCCAGTCTTGATAAACTCTTTACCTTCCTCTGTAAAATGCTCTCTACCACGAGAAAACCTTCATTTAGGGATCACCACATTCAAAAAAACTGTGACGTGTTGATTGTAATTGTTTAAAATAAGTTTATATTTATACTGTATCTCTCAGGTACTGTACGTACAGTCATGGAAAAAATATTTAGACCATTGTTTTCTTCAATTTATTGTTCATTTTAATGCCTGGTACAACTGAAGGTTTTTGTTTGAACAAATATAATGATAACAACAAAAATAGCTCATAAGAGTTTAATGTAAGAGCTGATATCTAGCCATTTTCCATGGTTTTCTTGATAATAACCAAAATAACTAGCTCTTAAATTAAACTCTTATGAGCTATTTTTGTTGTTATCATTATATTTGTCCAAACAAATGTACCTTTAGTTGTACCAGGCATTAAAATGAAGAAATGCAATGAAAAAAACAAGGATGGTCTAATATTTTTTCCCATGACTTTATGTGTAATCACATACAAAACCACAAAACTAACTGTTTATTTCCATTTTATCATTTTCATGCAGCTATTTTCCAGTTATGAAATAATGAGTCACACAAACACAGCATACTCAAACATAATCAAGCAAGCAAGCAAAAAAGACACGTGTTTGTAATAAGGAACTCTGCAGGTCCATAAATCTTACCAGGAAACCAAGCTGTCCTGGTAATTAATTTATGATCTTTTGTGTCTCTTTCAGTTCTGGTCAGCATATGTTCCCTGTGAGACTCAGTACAAAGATGCTGTCAGACAGACACTGGAGCAGATCGATGTGGTTCACAGGTTGTGCCAAAAATACCCAGAAACCTTCAAGTTTGCCACCAGTAGCGAAGGTGAGACTTTTAGCTGATGTTTGCCTCCTCTACTCTCTATTCTTTATGATGTACCCGCCTCTCAATGAGCCCTCATCTCTCCTGTCTGCACTGCACAGAAATCATGGAGGCTTTCAACATGAACAGGACAGCCAGTCTGATTGGTGTGGAGGGGGGTCACTCCCTGGACAGCAGTCTGGGCTCTCTACGCACCATGTACCAGCTGGGGGTCCGCTACCTGACGGTCACACACTCCTGCAACACGCCCTGGTAAGAGCCTGATTACACCATCCAGCAAGCAAAGAGACATTCATACATGTGACCTTACGACAGCACAAGCAAAGACATTGGCAGTGATGTAAGCAGCACAATGAGCAGAGGGGGAAGGAAAGAAGGTCAAAGGTTTTAATATAAAGATCCTGGTCCAGAGGGCTGAGCCGACCTTGTGCTTCCTATCACTTCACACAGCCAAAGAACAAAGAAAGGTGTTGTTCCCTGGAGAGCTTTGATGGAATCCTGTGTGTGTGTGTGTGTGTGTGTGTGTGTGTCCCTGAACCAATGATAAAGAAAGTATTCACACCCTTTCCTTGAGTGAAAGTACCAAAACCACACTAGCTGTGTTTTGAGATTTGTGTCACCTAGTTCTAGTCACAAATCTGTAAGATTAATCAATGAATCGATTGATAATATGAGTAGATGAAGTCCCATACGTTTTTGCAGCATTCGTTTGGGTTGATATTAACTTATCAACACATTTAATGCTAGATTTTGCCATGTTTCCATTAAAGTCAAAGCGAATTCTGAAGCTAAATTTTGAAATGCTGCATTAAATAAACGTTCCATAAACGTTTCCATCAACTGGTTTAGAGCAAATACACAAAGTATTGCTGTGGGCGAATACTTCAATAAACAGTGAAAGAGGTAGGGGTTGTGCAAGAGAGAAAAAACAACAATCAAAAAGAGATTGCTAATCGGACAATGCTGGCCACCCACAATAGAAAATGGAGAGAAGTCTTCAGGGATTGGATCCAGTTTCCACACTTAAACACCAACAAGAACAAATACATAAGGTGAAAAGCTGTTACATATTAAGGACATTAAGCAGATTTTCACACTGTTATTAGACTGAGACATTTGATGAACTGTTTTCCTTTTACACTACTAAAATGTCCTGTTTAGTGATATTTTACTCAAGTAAAAGTAACAATAAAAAGGGTAGCTACAGCACACTGAAGATAGTATTTCTCTGTTTATCACCTGAGCTATCAGTCAGGATCAGTCATATCGGTCTGGTGTATCATCAGACGTTGGGGTCAGTTCAGGCTGAGCTGTGGGGAGCTCGGGGGATTCCTGCAGGCCCGTTGAGCTCTCCAGGCAGCAGTATCAGATTCTCTTGAAGACAATAAAAGGTGGTTAAATGCCCTGTAACTGTTAGAGGAAACCCCATGAACCTGAGGAAACAAAGAGATGTATCAGATTACAGTTTTTTTTACTTTTTTGTATGAGTTCAGAATATGTACAGTATTTCCAGCTGCAACATAGAAGCGGGTATCGTTTACACCTCATGAGCCTTTGTGTGTGTCATAACAAAATATGATCCTGTAAACACCTATTAGGTTTTATCCCTGCGTTCACATAATAACCGTCTAAGATGTAGTGATTGGGGCGTTCCCGGTGGCACACCTGGTAGAGTGCGTACCACAGAGGCACAGTCCTCGTAAGCGGGCGGCCCGGGTTCAAATCCGGCTCAGAGCCCTTTCCCGCATGTCTTCCCCTCTGTCTCCCCCTTTCACTCTCAGTATCTCTCTCTCTCAATAAACCTACAAAATGCCCCCCCAAAAAAAAAATTAAGATGTAGTGATTAAAACTTTACATACGTTTTGGATTTTTCATTAGTTTGCATTTTAATTTCATTTCTGATTTTTTGTTTTCAAATTCAGTAAGTTTTAATTCGTTTTTAGAGTGAGTTTGCTAGTTTTAATTAGTTTTTTTTCTTTAAATGCTTAGTTTTAGTTTAGTTTTTATTAGTTTTAGTGTTTTTAGTTTTTTTGTAATGCAGTATTTGTTGGGTGAGAGATTCACTAAGGTCACAATAAATGTTTCCTTTATTTCCTTTGTCTTATCCATCTCAGCCCCAATAAGTTTATCAAGTCATAAAACCAGATAGATTACTGTAAATAGATTTCATATCAAACAAAAGGTTTACGTATGAAAAAAGTTGACAAAGACGAAAACTAAGGACATTTTCACTATAATTTTAGTTAGTTTTAGTTAGTTTTGTAACCACAAAATACAGTTTCAGTTAGTTATCGTTTTTTTTTAATTCTTGTTTTTATTTTTATTTCAGTTAAAGAAAATGTTTTTTCAATTCTAGCTTTCGTTACTTTGTTAGTTTTCGTTAACTATAATAGCTTGTACCACACTAGAGAATTACTCCACTACAAGTAAAAGTCCTGAATTCAAAACTTACTTCAGTAAAAGTACAAAGGTATTAGCATCAAAATGTACTTAAAGTATCAAATGTAAAAGTAAATCTTGACCAGAAAAGAAAGTGAAGCTGTTGTCTAAATGTAGTGGAGTCAAAAGTACAATATTTGGCCCTAAAATGTAGTTAAGTAGAAGTGTAAAGTTATGTGGAAATACTGTTATTGTGGGTTTCACCAATTCCCCATACATGAGTATGAATAGTTGTCGCCCCTTTGTCAGCTGGAGACCCGAAGTTAACCCTGAACAGGATTAGCGGTTAGAGATAATGGATTGATAAAGTCTCTTATTATGGTGGATTATTTTCTATCTTGTCAGGGCCGATAACTGGCTCGTCGACACTGGATCAGAGCCGTCTGAACACAATGGCCTGTCTCCATTTGGCAAGGTCAGTATGTACAAGCATTTTTTTATGCTACAATTATGCTTTAAAAGTGTAATGAGTTACAAATCTCAATGTCTTAAAGATGAAACCTTTGTGCTGGTTTACATCTTACTTCAGTTTATTACAGGCATGATGAGCATGTGATGAGCAAGTGATGTAAGAGCTTTTTCCTGTTTTATACTGTGTTTATCCTACTAGATAAATGTAAGGCAAGATAAGGCAAAGCAAGTTTAATTGTATAGCACAATTCAACACAAGGTAATACAAAGTGCTTTACATAAACATTAAAAACAGCAAGACACAATTGAAAACAGTAAAAACAGTCAGTTAAAACAGGGAAATGGAAATAAAAATACAAATTAGATAAAATAAGATACAGCAGGATAAGAAAATAGATAAAATAATAAAAAAGCACAAGTCAAACATTGCATAGTTAAAAAGTAAGGGCAGTAGAGTACAGAAGATAAGTGTTAAAGTTAAGAGTACGCTGCAGTCAACAATAGTGTTTTTAGTCCTGATTTAAAGCAGCTGACCGTTTGGGCAGACCTCAGATCTACAGGTAGTTTGTTCCACAGGTGAGGAGCAGAATAACTGAAAGCTGCCTCACCCCGCTTAGTTCTTGTTCTTGGGACATGCAATAAGCCAGTTCCAGGTCTGGATGCTTCATAGAGAGGTAGCAGATCAAGCATGTAATTTGGTCCGAGGTACTAAACCACATCAGGACCTCCTGTTACTAAACCATTTTAAAATGTAGTGCCTATATAAAATATAATGTTGTATATTTTATTGTTTTTTTTATTGTTTTTTTCCCCTGATCTCTTAAACTTTACATACTGTTTATGTAAGGGATAAGGGATACAGAACAGTTTTATAGTTTTTAGTACCATAAACGGTTTTGATTGATTGTATAAATCATTATTCCTGTCGATGACAGCAACTAATAGTGGAAATGAACCGTCTGGGGATGCTGATCGACCTCGCCCATGTGACTGTAGCCGTGATGAACCAGGTGCTGGACATGTCTAAAGCTCCGGTCATCTTCAGCCACTCGTCTGCCTACAGCATCTGTCCACACAAGAGGAATGTCCCCGATGATGTCCTCAGGAGAGTGGTGAGTGTCTGTGATTCAAGGGTCTAAATCTGAAGGGTTGTGAGGATTAATGGGAGAGGTTGGTTGTTGATGTTGTTATGTTTTTAACTTCTCTCTAATCGTTTTTTTAGTTTGGCCCATATCACATCTCCTAACATCGAGGGGGCGTGATTTTTTTTTTAACCTTTACTGCAGCCAATTACCACCAGAGATGCGCAAGATGTTTTGGCTTCACTTTTTAGTCATGTGTCCATCATGATATTCAGTTTATGCACAAAACGTACAGTCCGTGGTTTAACCTTTTAACACCTCCTCTTATTGGAATTTTCATATATTTGTCACACCCAAAAGAAAAATCTAGAAGAATTGTAAGGCCAAAAGGCATGTATGAAGTTCAATCTAAAAGATACAATTTAGTTAATCTACATAATAAAATAAAATGCATTATTAATATTATTAATTCAGACATAGTTAATTTCTAAATGAATAACAATATTCCAAGTAGGACATGCTTTATGTCACAAAATTGCAAATCACCACATCTCTTCTACATGTTGTTAACCACACCTGTACACAATAACAGACATTTAAGGCAAACCTTTATGGAGCAAGAGAGTTTTTAGTAAAACATCTCCAAAATTAATGTGAAAAAAACCCCGATTTAAATAACATGGGATATCTATTTATCTATTTTAGGATTTTAGCTCATTGCCATTGTGCAGTAGTTTTAAGAGGTTAATTCCCAACAATATACTGCATTTATGAGCTCATGAAAAGTTTTATTCACAAACTTACAATAACTGTCAAACAAATGGAGTGGAGGATAAAAAGTACGATATTTACGAAATAGGAAAAAACGAATGGTTTCCGAGCTTTTTTCCGCCATTGATGTTGAAAGTGATTGAAATATGAAAAAGCAGAAAGTATCAGAAGACATTAGACAGCCTGACGGCAGTAAAACGACCAGCCAACTGAAGCTTTTAAGCCTTTTGAAAACATTCTGCCTTTACTGCTTTATATCTCACATATGACACATGTAAATGCTCTTTATGGCACCAAAGGGCTGAAAGTGGTTGTAAATTGGCACCCTGTGTGCGGCTTATTTGATCTGTGCATAACAATAAAAGATTTTCAGTAAAAGGCAATAAAACAGTAAACAAAACAGCCCTGTAAAACAACAAATAGATAAAGAACAACTGAGTTGTGACAAAGAAAGGAGCACTTTAACAGATAAGAGGTCAATACCCTGGTGTGCTCGCATGCATCTCTTGGCCCAGGTCACATCACTCCCTGTTCTGCATTTTCAGTCTCTATAGAACATCTCCTGCTCAGCAAAGCAGAAATGACACGGTGCCTCGCTCCATCCTATAGATCAGAGTTTCTAGGTCAGTAAGTGTCTCACTGTCATGTTCCATCCCGTCTCTCTCTCTCTTCAGAATGAGACAAGAGGAATTGTCATGGTGAACTTCTACAACGACTACGTGACCTGCAGCAAGACCGCTAAACTCTCAGATGTTGCTGGTAAACTGCTGCTATGACCATGACAGCTGCTGTAAACCTGGTTAAATATTAACACGTGTCAGTCTTTCTTTATTCAAAAACCATGAACTTCCTTTTTCTTTATATTGCTCTCATCATAGATCACTTTGACCATATAAAGAAAGTGGGCGGGGCAGGTATTGTTGGCTTTGGTGGAGATTACGACGGCGTTACAAGGTGAGTAAAAAAACATTCAGACTTCAACTTAAAGCTCCAGTGTGTAAGATTTAGATAGCCTCATCCCCCTCCTGATCAGACAGATTTCCAGTCGAAGAGGCTTTACACAACAGCTGTGTTTCCATTAAAGTCGAAGCAAATTTGAAGCAAAATTTTAAAATCCATCAAGTGGTTAAGAGCAAATAAAGAAAGCTGCATTAATGTTCTTTCATCAGAAGATGGCAGTGTTATGTAATTCTGTAGACTAATCTATCAGTAAACAGTAGAAGAAGTAAAGATTGTGCAAGAGAGAAAACAACAACAAAAAAGAGGTTGAAAATGGAGAGAAGCCTTCAGGAATTTGATTAAATTGGGCAACTTCTAATTGTTCTTTCATTTCAGTGGAAACAACTTATTATTAGTATATATTATTCTGGGTTCTGGGGAAACAGTCATGTGAGTTAAATGTTCGATACAGCGTTTCCTCTTTCCTTCTACATCTCATATTTAGCACATCAACTATTTTTTGGAAAAGACAAAATCCACCTCAAGCGGGCGTGAAAACTTTTATAACTCAGATCAAACTGTCAAACTAGCAGCACTGACCAAATAAGAATACGCGTTGCTTATTTCTCACCTCAAATGTTTTCAGGAACACATTTAGTGTAATGTTTAACTTTAATTTGAGGAAGTTTGTGACCAGACCGCCACAGACCAAGCACCACACTGGCTTGCACAGTATTGCTCTGACTGGTTGAAGGTCACGTTTTGTTGTTCTGATTCTGAACCTGTTGATAACACACATTGACAATGAACAGAGAGGTTCCAGACCAATATCTTGCGATGCCAGGCTAGGATAATGGGTAATTTCAGTTTGAGACCCCTGGCTTAGAATGAGCCATTCATATCTACACAGGGATCAAGTCACAACACTGTGAAGCTGGGTTGAAACTGTAAAACATAAGAAAAACCGAGCTGCTCATTGTCCTCTCAGACTTCCGGAGGGTCTGGAGGACGTCTCCAAGGTGCCCAACGTGGTGGCTGAGCTGCTGAGGAGAGGATGGACCGATGAGGAGGTCAAAGCTGCTCTAGGAAACAACCTGCTCCGAGTCCTAACGGAGACAGAGAAGGTGAAACAAACACACAACTTGATTCAAAATTCAAGATTCAAGATTATTTATTGCCACTGTACAATGTACAACAAAATTCTGCTTGGTATTGCTCAGTAAAAGGTATAAAAAAAGGTTTAAACATACAGACAATAAATAAGACCAAGAGACATAGAACATTCAGTTAAAAACAAGATATGGAAAGATTTCCATATATAAAAAAGATGAAAAAATAAATGCTTTGCAGCACAAAACAATTTAAAGTGGAGTGAATAAAGTGTCACAGTTTTAAGGACGTGTTTGTGTGTGTGTGTGTGTGTGTGTGTGTGTCTGTGTGTGTGTGTGTGCAGAAGGTGTGATGGAGGTCACAGCTCTGGGGGAAAAACTGTTCCTCAGTCTGTTAGTTCTGGTTTTTATTGTTCTGAACATCCGTTCATGTCTTCAGGATTATTTATGGTTTGGGCTTGGAGCCTACAAATTCATAAACTGACAGCCTGAGCTACAAACTGGGGACTAAAGTTTAAAAGGGTGGAATGCTGCACTTAATCAGAATCAGAAATCCTTCACTGATCCCTGGGGTGAAATTGCTAAAGCCATATGGGAGGGGTTTTAGAGAATGTCCATTCCATTTCCATTTTATTTCCTTTGAGCGTTCGTGTGATTGCACAGATGACCGTGTGAGCGTTAAAGTTTGAGTTTTATTACTTTAAACATGTGCGTTTGGCCAATAGTGATGTCATAATGTATAGAACCACCACACCCTGAAGCACTTTTGCTCTTTCATATCTTACTGTGTAATCATGATATTCAGACATTTTCTTCAGTATCAAAAGTAATCCAGTGAATATTGTCTGTTCAGCAATGGAAATTGATTGATTGATTGATTGATTGATTGATTGATTGATTGATTGATTGATTGATTGATTTCCCATTTTATGCTGGTTCCTACTTTGAAATGTGTCATAAAATATATCTTTTAATATTTAAATATATTATTTATACACACACACACACACACACACACACACACACACATATATATATATATATATATATAATTATAATTTATAAAATTTATTTAATCTTTAAATGAGATGATTAACAAATATAAAACTGAGGTATGAGCACGAGAGTGTATATTCATTTTGCCGGTGTATAAACAGTAATATAAATGTATTTTGTTTTTAATCTTTCATTTTAGTTTTATAAATCTAAAGGGAACTGTACAAAAAATAATAAATGTAAAAAGGGGAAGCCTTATAGACCTCAGCCAACACATTTTCCATCAGCAGAAACTTTGCTTTGTCACTTCTGGGAAAGAAATGTCCTATTGTTTATTTTCTTTAAATACACTAAAAATTAGTGAAGTAAACCAAAGCAAACTGTGTCTAATGCGGTGCATTTAAATATAGAAATAAATGGTTTGGGTGTCTGTTATGCAGCATAAATACTAATCAGAGTCATAAAAGTAATTACGAATAGCTTCTTTCTTTTTTTTAATGATGGAGCTTTGGTAGCAGGTGGACACACACACACACACACACACACATTCTTGTACTTCTATCTTTGTGAGGGCCCTCATTGGAATAGTAAATTCCCTAGCAAGGTTATAATATTTTATATTTATTTTTATTAGTTTTAGTTTTAATTTTCATTGTGAATTTTTGTTTTCAAATTCTGTTAGTTTGTATTAGTTTTTAGAGTAAGTTTGCTAGTTTTAGTTTATTTTTATTTTTTTGAAATGCTTTAGTTTTAGTTTAGTTTTTATTAGTTTTAGTTTTTTGTAATGGGGTATTTATTGGGTGGGAGATTAAAAGAGATCACAGTAAATTTTGCCTTAATTTCCTTTGTCTTATCCATCTTCATTATGTATGAAAAAAGTTGACAAAGCCAAAAACGAAAGACATTTTCACTATAATTTTATCATTATCATGTAACCTTTAACCCTTAAAACAAAGTCTGAAATCTCAAAAAAACCTTTAAAGAAGTGAGGACTGGCCGAAATGTCCTCACTTTGCAGAAATGTCCCCACTCTGTTGGTTAAAAACGTGTTCTGGTCCTCACTATGTAGGAAGTACAAGAACACACACACACACACACACACGTCAGAGTATCTTCCTGTCTTCCGGCTGACAGTTTTATCTTTGTGTGTCAGGTTCGTGACGGACTGGCCGACCAGAGTCCGGATGATGTTCCTATTCCTTATGACGAGGTGAAGAACCCGTGCAGGACGAGCTACGGTTACCCCGTCAGTACTGGAGCCGTCCACTCCGTCAGCACACTGGCCCTTCTGCTCACACTGGCTCTTATCACATTAACACGTTTATAAGATGCTAATCAATACAACTGATGCTACTGTACATCAATAATTTGTCTATTAATGATAATAAAATCACATATCCTCTCTGCTCTGACATAAATACAATTTTAATGGTTTTCTGCAGGTTGAATTTGCTAAAAATGACAGTGAAAAACAGTGACTAATAATGGACGTTTATAAAATGGAGAAGATAATGACATTTCTAAATCACAAATTGGAGAAATTCACATCATACTGGGAAAACTGGGTCAATTATGTCGCGCCTCATAGCCTCACAGATTTGATTTTCACAAACCAGTGGCTATGATGTATGAGAAAGATCGCTCCCTACTGATACATGTTTTGTTGTTTCATTTTGTTGTTGTTGTTATGGTTGTTTGTTTTTCTTTTCATTACTTGGATATAACCTAAAATATTATTTCGGCATTTAGGGCAGAAAACAGATGCAAGAAGTATGCTCACATGATGTATACATTGTAAATGTCTGATTCTAAATGGAAAAAAAAAGAAAAAAGAAAAACAGTGACTAGTAACTAACAATATTACATAACAAAGGCAGCGACACAGAGATTATCATGTCAGTCCAGGTTGAGTTTATTGAACTCATCTGGCTGTTTCATCCCACCATAACACTGTCAGAAAGAGGCTGCTGCTGTGGGCAAATGTTAGTGAAGACAGTGAAAAATAAACAAAGTCACACCAAGGTAAACTGAAAACACACACTCACACTAAAAAAGATATTTCTCAACATCAGTATGATGTCATTTCCCTGGGAAGCAGTACAGTGAATGTCCACAGCTCCATCTAGTGGTCTGAGAGGGGAACACCTAAAGCCATGCAAAACATCTCTGGCTTCTTGAGATTTTGGTTATTTGCATGTTTTGAATTGAATTTACACATTAGGTAGGTAGGAACATTTGACTTGACGTAGTTGTGAGACTTCCTGGCATGATGGTTTAGATAAAAACGAGGCAGTACTTCTGTTTCTAAGGTTTCCACTCAGCAAGGACATTAACAGGAAAACAAACAGTATATAAAAAGAGAGTTTCAACATAAATAATAGTAACATTTGTTTCTCTGACCAAGTGATTTACTTTCAATCAGAACAAAAGCATATTTTTGTCCAATGAAGGTAAAATGACAGTAAATGTACATGTAGTAAACTATGACACAATGAGATCTCCTGAGGGCGAATCAAGTGTTTTTCTCATTACAACAACACTCTCTGAGTCACAGTGTTGAAAAAAAAAATCACTTTACAAGATGTTATTGTAAACAGGTCGAATATCCTCACTTTTTTATCTTTATATTAAATAAAGAAAAAAACATGTAAAAGTATCAGGCAGTCATTGTGAAAATATAATGCCCTTCTGTTAATGTTGATTTTGTTCAATTCTGAAGCACTGAAACCATAGCTATCTCATTTTAAACACTTTTTAAAAACACAAATTCAAGACAGATATTAACTTTTTGACTGCCAGCTGCAGTGGTTAGTACATTTGCTACTTTCAGTATTTGAAGAGAAATACAAAGTAAAAATAGCACCTTTAAATAATAGTTTATAGTAAAAAAAAGTGGTTTATAGAGTGGCAGAATTCACTGGATAGCATGTGCATGAATACGAGGAATATCCTTTGACTCCCTCAGTGCATCATTTGGCGCCCTCTTGTGTGCATCACAAGAATAACAAGACTCCACAGAGACCGTGTGAACTGGTCTCGTGTGTCCTCGGGATCCTCTCCGCACTGAGACGATGCTGGTGAATCAGATGGACGGACTTAATGAAAAGTGCCTGAGTTACTAATAAATGGACAAAGGGCTGCTGCTCACATGATCAATGGTTTGAATGTCTCCACACAGACGAGCAGCGTGACCTCAGCTGCACTGGCCAGAGTGAGGACGAGTGTGACCATTTACCACACAAGAAACAAGCATGGCATGTAATGTTACACTTCAAATGGAAGAATTTTGTAGCTCTCAAAAAAAAAAAAAAAAGCTTGGAAGACAAACAAACATTAGCTAAAGAAGGCCACTATTCTCCAGTTCATTACCTGAATTGACGTGAGAACATTCAACATCACAGCAACGATTTCAAGAGTAAAATGTAACAAAAAGACACTGAAAACTGACAGATTTGGAGCCATCGCTCTAAAGTGCACTTCATCCAAGCCGAGGTCAGTTCTTCAGATGACCAACCAGTGACTTAGACAATAATTAAATGAAAGACGATGGTAGAAAGTCTGTGGAGGTATGTGTAGTCTGTACAAGGGAGGATGAGTTAAGATGTCTCCTTCAGCGTCTCATCCTCTTCTCCCTGTGTTTCACTGTCTGACAGCAGAGGAGGGTGAGATGGCACAGCGATCCTGTAAGGCAAAGTATCTTTAGTCAACATCCTCCTGGTGGCAGAGACCAAGCGGGAGTAGTTATCGGGGTTGTATTCTGACAGAGTGGGCCGGGCGCACAGCAGCGGCAGGTTGTCTCTGTCGGGCCGAGCCAGGAAGAGAGGAGGCCGCCGCTGGCACTCGCCCTCCTTCAGGGAGTCGGGGAGAGGCTTGCGTTTGCTCTCAGGTAGGAGCATTATGCTGAGAACAGAGAGGACGGCGAAGGAGGCGAAGATGACGTGGTGGAGAAAGTAGCCGCCGTTATTCTGGAGCTCCATCAGGGAGGAGGCGGCCATGCCGACGCAACCGGCTGCCAGCACCAGGCCGAGACAGCCACCGCTGACAGAGAGGAGAAAAAAGGTGATCAGACATATAGGGCTGGGCGATATGGACCAAAAGTCATATCCTGGTATATTTAGGCTGAATATTGATATATGATACATATTTTTAATCGCAAAGTGAGCAAATGTTCAGTCAAAGTCAAAGCCAAATATGACATGTCACAAGCAGTTTTATTTAAACCGTTTATTTAAGTGAACATAAATACTGTATAACAACAGGAATACCCTTTTTAAAAAACAAAACAAAGCTCCATAAAGTGCACATTTAAATAAAAAAAATATCTTAAATAAAAATAGCCTATGAAATAAAATAGGCCAATCTTTTTCTGAAATAAACATATTTATATGAGAAAAGAATAATGAATATTACAAAAAAACTAAATATGACAAATCCTAGTAAGGGCAGCATTTATATATAAAGAAAGAAAAAAAATTGAACTACTTCGATATATATGCGATGTGGTCTAATTCCATATCACATTTAAAAATGTATCGATATATCGCCCAGCCCTAATCAGACAATACTTTATATGTTATGTTGGCATTTTTCTGTAGCTCTGAAGCTACTACCTGTAGCACCCATTTGTTCCTACAGATAACATTTGAAAATGGGTTGCAAATGTGTGGTTTTGTACTTTAAAAAGGCTTAAAAATACCTTAAAACAGCTGGATACTGGAGTTTTTAGCAAATGTTACTCAAGCAGGAATAAATGGTGCATGTGTAGGGGAATATTTTAAAGCAGCGGAGTAATATAAATTCAATATAATCTTTATCAGGCTTCAGTTACACAGACAATACTTCTTAGTAGGATTCATTTATTCTTTGTTTTAGTCACAGAAACTTACCGAACCACGGTTGGCATCACCTCACAGGCAAAGAGCACACTGAGCATGGCGAGAGCCTGAGAGAAGAGCAGCCCCACCACAGAGAGCACCAACACCAGGCCTCCACGCAGATCTGACGCACAGAAAGGACAACAGACTAATTCATCTTCTGTGCAAAAATTAGAACTGCAGGACAGCAGAGATAATACATTATCTGGCCTGTTAGCCAAAAGTGGCATGATCCAAACCTTTAAACTTGTCATGTGAATAGAATTATGCCATAATTTTATTTTCAAGAGCATGGGTGAAGCTCAAAATGGATTATATGCCTATAAAGTCCTATACTGGTCTGAACCCAAGGAAGAGAAAATTATCTACAGTGTTTCCTTCATATCAAAAATTGCAAAACGATCAGTCCCATGTCATGATTTCCATTCATTCTTTGCCATTTTATAACCCAAAACTCTGAGTTAATTTACAGTCACCAATCTAAATTTGTTAGAGACTGCAGAGTATGAACTTTAAAAATCTGGCCGATCTTTTTCAAATTTTTGACTTTGAAACTGGTTCCACTTCAAGAAAACATAATTTCAGTGGTCCCAAAGATTCCTCATTAACTTTAAAGCCATCAGCTATCAGGAAATACATTAATTAGTTAAATCTAGTAAAAACAATGAACAGTTAGTTTACTTAGTCAGATTACCAACAAAATCAGACAAAAAGATTTACAGGGGACCAGTGGTGGAATCTAAGTACGTTTACTGAAGTACTGTCCTTAAGTACAAATTTGAGGTACTTGTACTTTACTTGAGTATTTAAATTATGTGTAACTTTATACATCTACACTATATTTTGAGGCAAATATTGTACTTTTTACTGCACTACATTTAGCTGACAGCTTAAGTTACATTACAGGTCGACATTTAACATAAAAAACATGACAAATTTAAAGTGATTAGCTACTTTTATAAATGAAACCACATAACAGTATATTAAGTAGTTAAAATGAGCCCTACCTTGAGGAAATGAATATGCTGCTTACATAAGTGCATCAATAATAATAATCTAATAATATATTTGAAACATATATAAAACAATCTGAGTGGGTTCATTCTGCATTAAGAGTATTTTAACTTTTGATACTTTAACTACATTTTAATAGTGATATTTTTGTACTTTTACTTCAGTAAGTTTTAAATGCAGGACTTTTACTTGTAGTGGAGTAATTTTGCAGTATGATATTAGTACTTTTACTTAAGTAAGGGATCTGAATACTTCTTCCACCACTGCAGGGGACCCAAAACAAATGTGCATGGCAGCTAAAGATCTTTACCTGGCTCACAGAGTACTACCACTTTTGTCCACAGGAGGCTGCCAAATTCAACAAAAGTTCCTTCTGTTGCTTTTACACAATTATTAGGGCCACGGGGCAATCGCACCGAGCACTGGCCCCTACGGCAATTAGGTATTGTTATACTGTGGACTTTTTCTTCTTCCTCTTCCGGACGCAATTTCGTCCCGCTACTAAATTAGATATC
Organism: Centropristis striata; assembly: GCF_030273125.1. NCBI lineage: Eukaryota > Metazoa > Chordata > Actinopteri > Perciformes > Serranidae > Centropristis > Centropristis striata. Next base: position 7,435,508 of record NC_081518.1, read on the forward strand.
AAAACGTGTTTGATCGGGATCGGTGCTATTACTTTTCTCTACGGAATACAAATTTACTGCCCAAAATTTTGCATTGAAGTGAATGAGACGGCCGAAAAAAAATGAGCGAAAAGGACAATAATTCGAGATTTTTAAACGTCTACTTCTCCGGCATAATTTCATTTAAACTCGGCATTTAAACTTTAAACAGTAGACACAAGTCTATTGTCTCTTTTGTCTGTCTCTGTGCGTGGTCACTATCAAAGGTCACTATCAAATGCATGCGTAGTTCACTGTGTATGTGCCCTCTCTATATGCATTTATATATTAATCATGCAATATGATTTTGATACAATGATTATGTTTGTGTGTTAATATTGGTTTAGAAACTGTGATTACTTTAAATACATATATTCCATTTGCTTAAACTTAGTAAGATTCTTTAATCACAAAGAATATATATTTTATATTTGTCTCCAAATGATATCTCTGTAAGTCATAACAAGGCAGAATGTTTGTCTTAACAAGTTTTGATAGCAGGTCAGGACACAGTGTGCATGATCTGTCCCTGTATTGATTAAAACTGACGAATCAGCGGATCAAGAATGCGGCACTTTCTGTAAGAAATCTACCTTCATGATTAGTAAATCTGTAGAGGATAAAAAAGGGTTCGAGGGACAGAAGGGGGGTCAGATCTCATGAACTGATCCGCCTTAATCATGTAAATCAGGGAAGTGAGTTTTCAACCCAGGGATCTCTGTAAAATGCACATTTCTTGACGTATTGTAATAAAATTGTGCGCAGAGAAATGGGTGAGCATTTTCGGTTGGTGTCAGATAATTCAATTTTAAAGGTTTCCTCAAGCATTTCTCTAACACTGTATAAAAAAATACTTGAAAAGGAATGCTTGTTGTAGGTGTGCTCCTTGTATATAATATAGTGTTATAACATTACTAGTATTAATTGTTTGAAATCTCTGAAGAATCTCATCATAGTGTACACACACCGGCAGTAGCCCCCGTGGCCCTTTCAGAATTTCCCCAGAGGAAATGTTCTAGTTATAACATGCCATTCTGAACCCTTTAGGTAATAAATGTATTACTAAGGATTAAGGTAAATAAATGTTGTAAACAAAAGATGTGGCTGTGACGTACACTGAGTGAGGGCCAGCAGCAGCAGTGATGACAGTCCCGTGATGATGGCGGAGAGCAGAAGCATGCCACGCCGACCGAAGTGATTGACAGACAGGCAGATGAAGATGCAGGCCAGAGCTCCGGTTATCACCCGGAGGAAGTAGCTGAAGTAGAAGTTGGAGGAATAACTGTGCAGGTTTCTGGTGAAACAGTACTGGATGCCTGTTCCAATGAACCTGGAGACGAGACGAGACAGTTAGAGCATCAATGAAACCCAACACTCAATACTTTTATAATGAAATGGAAAGCCTGTCTATTTCCTTTTTCTACACTGAGATTAATAACTCACAGTGTGAAGCTGAGGATGAGACAGTTCTTCCAGATCACACGAGTCTGACGCAGCTCCAGAACTGAAAAGTACTTCGGCTGACAGTCTTCTCCGTATGCTGAATCTATCTCTGTGAGCAGAAAAATGAAGGATGAAAAAATAGCTGGGAAGAATTCACAGAAAGAGCCCAAAGCAGGGTTTCAAATCTATTTGTTACACATTCTGCCAATGGCTGCTCATGCTACACTTTCTCTGCTAACCCCAGTGGTTTAACTTCTCATCTTGCTACAGTGATATATATATATAGGCCTGTCATGAAAGCACAATTTATAGGACGCTATATTTTCCCAGAAACTATCACCATAAATGATAGTATTGTTGTATCAATGTTGTTTTAGTTTTATAATGAAATTAGAGCATAACAAGTACATCATTGTCCATATTCCACAACAATGACTTTTTTCAATCTTGAGAATATTAAACATGAGAATTGAATGTGGAAAAGAAATATTAAAATATCTTGGATAAATAAAACAATTAAATAAACTACAACCAAAACAAAAACATAGACTTTAAGGCTCTTTTAAAAAAACATTGCAATGATTGATGATCATCATTATGTGTTATATTATTTTATTACTAACATAACATATAAAGAGCTGGAATGGCTGCTGGGAAATATAATTTTTTTTCGGCAATTCATACTGCCTGTCAAACATTTGCAGCATTACTTTAACACAACACAAAAATGCACAAAAACTCACGGCATGTAAACGACAATATAAAAGCGTCTGCTAAATGACTAAATGTAAATGTAAATATATTGAGTCCAGAAAAAAACTATTGTGTCCATTTTTATATATTGAACGATAAGTCAATATAGTAATTATCATGACATGCATAGTGATATAGAGGTGAACTCCAGGATAATAATGATTTAAAAAAAAGATGACAGAAAAACACCACAGTTTACACCAAATCAACTCAACCCCAACTGTTTGTCTTGCATCACCGTGTAATACAGACTCCATGAGGACTGATTCCCTGCTCTCACACTTGAAAGAAACATGCATTCAGCAATCAGCAGAACTTTCATGCCCCTAATGTCATTTCAGACTGATTATATTACTTCTTTATTCAGGGCAAACAGACGAGTAGAAACGTTGTAATCTCCACAACAGATGGATTTGATAAATAACCAAACATGACATGTGATAAATCATGATTCAGGTCAAGTTAAAAGGTTATTCCAGGCACAACCCAGAGCTGCAGCGGCAGAACAAATGTAAAGTTTAGTGATTTAGTTTCCAACCTTATTACTTAAGGGCCTCCCTTTTCCATCACTGTTCATTCATGACAACAGAAAAACTGATAAACTGTACAATTATTTGAAATAGTAAACGCAATAATGAGCAATTTGGCAGAATTTTGATTATTCAGATAAGTTCCTGTAAATATTGCAGGGAAGAATTTTACAGCAGTTGTCTGAGTTTTAGTTTTATTTTTTCATTTAATCTTTGACAAACATACATACTTAATAGGCTTCAGTGTTTTTATATACATTTTTTAAATTGTACTACTCCTATGAAATCAAGACTGTGGCATCGGGAGCCCCAGTTTAGAATCAAATGGAATTAGGTTATATCTGAAAAAATTGCATTTTATTTCAGTGCAGAAACTCAAGAAACATGGATGAATAGAGACATCTCGTTCATGCTCGAGGTTATGTAACATGAACATAATGCTTGTTTTTGTAATGGTTTATTATTATGATACTTGTTTTGAACTTTTCTCATGAAAGAAAAACTTTGACACCAGTTTGTATCTGTGAATACACAGGTTTTGGTTTGTTTGTGTGTGTGTGTGTGTGTGTGTGTGTGTGTGTGTGTGTGTACCTGACAGCAGGGTTTCACCAGGGTACATTTCATCTTGCAGGCAAACACCGTTCCTGGTGGAGAATTCCTGGAGGCTCCTCTTCACCTGAAGAATCTGACCTGTGGCCAGCAGCCAGCGAGGAGATTCAGGAAACACTGACGCACAGCTGAGGAGAAACAACTCTGTTATCATATCTATCTATCATATCTATCTCATATCTCAGAGAGACACAGAGCTCAAACACTCTGTAACACGACACAGGCGGGTGAGAAGATAATCACATGCAGGAGTTCTTATTTTCCTGGTACGTTGGAAACGTACGTTTGTTGGCAGGAGTAAAAAACAAAAGAACATGTTGTCATTGCAGTTGTCACTTTATCTCTCACATCTAGGAGACATCCGCGTACCTGTGTTTAGTTATAAAGCCTTTCTGTGGAAGTTGAGTTCAGATCACAGGCTATGTTCGCTTTATTAGTTCCTCATACCGCCTCAAAACAAGCTGATGCTGGAGACGTTCACTCTTCAGAGGACTTCAAACTGCTGATGAACAACAGTTGTGAATATTGCTTTTCTCTGTGTGTGCGTGTGTGTGTGTGTGTGTGTGTGTGTGTGTGTGTGTGTGTGTGTGTGAGATAACTGGCTTGTGTGTGTAGTGGCACTCCGTCTTATTCTTTAACTTTAACTGTACTACTTTTTGGGCCCTACTAGCAGAAAATAAGCATATAATTAAAGCATAGAAATAATTTATCATTTATATATCACTAAATTATGCATTTTAGACCATTTTAAACCTTATGAATTATAATGAAATTATCATTAGCAGTTTTTATCCCATCATGAATCAATTAGTCCCTTATTGTCTCTTACAGTGTAACTGAGTTGTTTTGCTTTTTGTTCCCAGGATTCTCTTGGAAAAGCAATCTTGGTCCCCGTTAAACTTCCAGAATAACTCTAAACACTAAACTGACTCTGAATGGTGTTAATGTTAAATCAAGTAGGTAGATTTAACATGTGGCTGCACGTGAATTCAGGTGTAGATGTTGAACGACTGTAGAATAATTACTGGCCCTAATGCTTCATCAAAATTTACACTCATGGTGTGTCCAATTTACTCACCACCAATAGGAAAGCAGCAGGAGCAGAGGCAGAGTGGCCGCAGCCTGGAGAACGGGCCAATCACGGCACAGAACGGCGACGCCCGGCAGCAGCAGCTCTGCGAACACCGCGAAGAAGCCGCTTACCATGGCAACCATGAGACGATGGGGAGGGTCACACAGCTCCAACCCTGAGAGAGCGATGGGAACACAGATAACATCAAAACACAGCTGCAGCAAAACTAATACGTCTGTCCGAAACTAATTCATTTCCTGTCGGGACATGAGCGCCTTCACACATAAAGCTACAGTCTCAGGTAAGGTATAATGTGGATGGTTATTAGATTATTCTATTGCTCCAGATGTTATGTGTTGGTAGTATTATAATGCAGTATGTGGACCCCACACTGCAAAAAAAGGTGTGTCTAAAAACAAGATAAAAACACTAAATCTGAGGGAAATGATCCTGCTGCATGGACAGATAATTTCACTTGACAAGATTTCTTAAATTAAGATTGTTAAATCTAGAAATAAACATGTTGAACACTTCAAATAAGAAATTAACTTAAAACAAGATAAATTATCTAACACTTCTAAATCTATTTTTTTTTTCATCTTGGTAAGAAACAAATAATTTGCAGTGCAGGAAGAGCAGCTGCTTTCTGTGTGCTACAACCTCTTTGCACTGTGTTTGCCGTTTCAAAGCAAAATTCTGCATGCCATCTGAAAAAACAAAGCTAGAACAACAAGCTAGATCGGGGTGGGCAACTTAAATGCTGGAGGGGGCCACAATTTTTCATCGACACTACCACAGGTCCACATATAGGGCCGTGCACTTCACCAGATATGATGAAACTGCAATTTTAAATATGTTAACAGTATAGTAACTTAACATATTTCATGCTCAAATGCATTTACACTGCAAAAAAGGATGTCTAAAAACAAGATAAAAACAGCAAATCTGAGGGAAATGATCTTGCTGCATGGACAGATAATTTCACTTGATTAAGATTTCTTAAATTAAGATTGTTAAATCTAGAAATAAGCATGTTGAACGCTTAAAATAAGAAATTAACTTTTAAAATACGATAAATTATCTAACACTTCTAAATCTAAGTTTGTTTTATCTTAAGAACCAAGTAATTTGCAGTGTATAACAGTATAAATAGGAATACGAAAGGTTTGAAGCAAATAAAAAATAACCACTTATTGTGATTTATTTTTTTCAGTGCAAGAACAACAGACCAACATTAATTGTAAGAAGTAATTTTGTGCATTTTTACACTGCACTTGTAAAATTTCATGCTCAAATGCATGTAGTTATACTGAGGGCCACTTCAAGTGAGGGTGCGGGCCGTATGCGGCCCCCGGGCCTCCAGTTGCCCAACCCTGAGCTAGTTAAAGCTGTGAGGAGATAGCGTGCTCTGAACCTCAGGTAGTGACATAAACTTGTTTGGAAGTGTGTCAGTCTGTGCTGAACTTTAACCTCCTTCCCCCCCGCTGACCCCCGACTCTCTTCCCACCTCCTCCCTGTCAGAGGGGAGCGAGAAGGAAAATGAGGAGTTCACTTCCTGCTAACTTCCTTTGCTTCAGTTCTGTCCTGCTATTGTTTCTCCTCTCTGTGGAGGAGCAGAGCTGGCAGGAGATCACTGAGAAACAACTCTCTCAGCCCCAACAGCCCAGCAGCCGAACCTATGAAAACAAAATCTGGACTGAATCTAACCCTGACCTCACAGGAATGTGGGAGTATGTGGGTATGTCAAAAACAGAAAAATATCTGTCTGTATATGAGATTACCTAAAGCCACCACCTCCCACACAGGAATGTGTACAATTTCTACAAACTAACGTAATTAAATTCCTTTGCTGCTTCACTGACAAAGCATGTGTGGAGGAATGTAACAGAGTACATTCAGGACTCTACTCCAGTACAAAGTTGAAGTACTTGTACTTCAGTTTCCATAAACTATACAAACTACAACTTTATACACAGATATTGCACTTTTTACTCCACTAAAGTGACTTTAAAATTAAGAATTTTGCACAGAAAAGAAATTTCAAGCTTTAAAATATATATTTATTTAATGAATCAAGTGGCCGACAGTTTTTACAAGTAGAGCCGAAACAACTGGATTAATCAATTCATTTATTTAAAAAAAAATATTAGAAACTATTTTGAAAATGGTTTATGATTTTTTTTTTATGAAGTAAATCTGTTTCACAGATGGATTATTAATTTTTAGGTTTGGACTGTTGATTGGAACCAACAAGCATTGTGAAGGTGTCAAGTTGCGCTCTGGGTGTTTGTAAAAGCATTTCTAAGCAGGGATGGGCGTTTGGAAGAAACCTGCCAACTCGATTATCTATAACGTTAACGATCAATTAATCGAATAATTGCTGCATGCATACATGGGCAAAATAAAAGATATATATATATATATATATATATATATAGTGTACAAGGAGTCAAGGAGTTCAATGTTTTATGTTTTAGCCCCCGAAGAGGCATGAGGTTAGTTTTCACAGTAATCTTGCATATTTAAATGTATTTTGTGTTTAAATAAGTTTTGGATAAATTAAATTAAATTAATATATATATATATATATATATATAGATATTATATATATTATTTGCTGGGTGTCGGCCTTTGTTCATAAAGCTACAAAATTAGCAGACAATGACAAAAAGAAAATGGAAATATAACGAGGTGTAATTTGAAGCAAACAAGCTTGTATTCCAAAACGACAGCAAATCTGACAGAAGCCATGGAAGAAGGCTGCATTAACATACAGTAAGCGACAAATTCCTGCATTGTATGCCTTTATCTAAATACTTCCTCCACCACTATGTTCAACAGAGTTTACAGACAGAAAAGTTTACATTTACAGACAAAGTCGTGCTGAAGAGGGAGAGCTAAATCGTTGCCACAGAGGCAGTGTACCGTCCCTAAAGGAGACAGCTGAGAGGTGGTAAAGAAAAACCAGCAGCCAGCTGCCTGCTGTCAGTCACAGCTCAGCACAACACACTTCAGTTTGTCATCCGCTGAAATCCCCCCACAACTTTCCCTCTGTGTCACACACAGACCAACACTAAAGCAAGAATGTGAAACCATATTTATTTTGGGAAAAAATTCAACCATGTGGTCTACACCAGTGATTCCCAACTGGGGGGGGGTACTAAAGATCCACAGGGGGTCGCGAAGCCCTCTTGATTTTAAGGTGTGTAATAAATCTAATGTGTTAAATATAGATGAGTCAGCATTTAATTCATTACCGTGACAAAAGCAACTAAATAGGGGCTAGATTAAAAGTTTATTAATTTATTTAAATGTATTATTATTATTATTATTAGTTTATTTAAAAGGGGACAGTGCACTTTCATAAAACACATGATTACACATGGTTAAAAAAGGCAGAAGGCTAGTTTTCATCTGTAGTCCCCTGGCCATGATGTAAAAAAAAGCAGAAAATTACGAAACAAAAAACAAACAAAAAAAAAACACGTACAATATACAAAATACATATACAAACACTTACGATAAATAAAAAAATCACGATAGAAAAGTTTAAAAATAGACTATATTGCAAGAATAAGGGCGTGTGTAACATCTAGAGCTGCAACAGTTATTTGATTAATCGAACAATAATCAATTATTAAATTAATCGTGAAAGATTTTGACAATTGAATAATTGGTTTGAGCAGTTTTTAAAGACAATAATTCCAAATTCTCTGATTTCAGCTTCTTCAATGTGAATATTTCCTGTTTCTTTGTGCCTTTATGACAATAAACAGAATCTCTTTGGTTTGTGGACAAAATAAGAGGTCGTCATCTTGTGGTTTGGGAAACACTGATATATTTCAACATTTTATTGGTTAAAATGGTAAAATGTGGGTCCCTCAAGAGAAAAGGTTGGGAACCACTGGTCTAGACAACAACAACTTCTAAAAATATATAGACCACATAGACAAAAAATATGTCCCAATTGCATACAATATCATATTTCCAGTATATATTATATATCAAACAGCAACTGTTAAAACATAACTGTTTCTATGAACAGGAAAATATGTGCAGCGATGCATGGCAAATCAAGTTGCCACTTAATTTATCATGATCAGTATTTTTTTAAATTAAATTAATTAAAATTAAACACTATTATTCTTATGTTATTCGAAGTCAGAATTTACACACAATAAACACACACACACACACACACACACACACACACACATATATATATATATATATATAGTAGTTTGAGCTGTTGGTGGCATTCTGAATATACGATTAAAGTAATTGAATTATTTTTGTGTTGTCAGAGACTGGAGGATGAAAGCTGAACATACTGTCTTAATGTCTTTGTGACAAGGTTAGAAAAAGTAGACATCAAACGAGGCGGACATGAGAAGTGATTACAGATAATATCCTGTGTGGTGACATTTATCTACGGCCTCGCTATAGATAAAATACTGTGGGAAGATCTTTTCAATAGATATACCTATTTACTTTATTGAGCCACTAACTTCATGGGGAAACAATAGTATCTTGTACGTAGTTAAACCTCATTAATCCTGCTTGGAGAAACCAAGAAGTATTACAAAAAGAAAGAGGTAAATGTTATATTCATTGGTGATATTACCAGAATCTCCTCAAACTAAAACTATTTTCCTTTAATAAGTAATGACTGTATACATTAAAGTGTCATTACATTATCTTCTGTCCTTGTTCTTGACTTTCAGACGTCTAAAACAAAATGTAATTTGCTTGCATTTCCTGATATAAAGATAACATGGTAATACAATAATATCTAATCTTTGACTGATAACATAGTTCACCAGTTAGCTGTGTAGACAGACGTGCTGGACATTTTATTCATTGTATGTATCTCAAAAATCACAGCGTATTTCTGCTTTTAAAGCACAAAAACAAACTGTGACTTCTAACTCTGCAGTTGCTGCTTGAACTCAGGAACCTAAATGTATGCAACCAGTGTGACAGCATTTCATTCTGTTCTGGGAATCACAAGGCCACAATTAATTACTTTAACATTATGTAACAATTACATAACATGAGATTTTGTGCCACACAAACATATACTATTGCAAACGTTGGGCCAAACACACATTGGCTGCAGAAAATCTAAAATATGAGATAAATCTATGGGTCACTTTTATAAGCGGAGTACTCTTTAATATTGAGACCAAGAGCAAAATTGACAAAGTATGAGGTTGAGGGACTTTCCCACTAATGACACTAACGTAATAACAAACAGAACTGGTTATACAATAATGTTCCTGTGCCACTACTCTCCTTTTTTTAATTCGGCTTTATATTTCACTTTTTAGATTACTTTTGTGCCTTTTTGCTACTTTAGGTAATTTTTTATTTTTTTATTTTTTTTATTAACAAAGAAAAAAACTCTTACAGTATGGTTATGGTGTACAGTAAGCATCTACAGTTTGTCACATTGGAAGTCGTATTTTACAAAAGGAGCATAGACAGATGCATAACTTTATGGACACACCGTACAAGGATAGTGATTTTTATTTATTTATTTTTTAAACAAGGAAGAATAAAATTTAAAAAATAAAATAAAATAATAACGAAATAAATAAAAGACACATCCCACCCTCCTCCCTTGTATGACTCTCAATTTCCTTCATTTTTGTACCTACACAATTCATTCATATCATAAATGTACACTCTATTCACAACGAATATCTCAATGAGAAAGTTGTACAAGAGGGGCCTGCAGAGAGCTAGTTTGAAGTTGATCCAGGAAGGCTCTACTTTAGGTAATGTTTTGTTCTATATGTTAAAATCCCTGTACTAAATGACATCAGTCGAATGTGATTTAACAAACACGTGACATTTGCATCAACACAGTGTCAGCGAATGACTCAGAGCGAAGCCCAGGAATCCAGAAGTGCTCTCTAAAATAAACAAAGAAGTGAGTGGTTGTGTTTGAGGAAGCTAATGTTTTTTTCCAATCCCCTGGAGAAGTTGATTACTGAATAAGGTTGCATAACAGCAAGTGGGATGTGTGTGTGTGTGTGTGTGTGTGTGTGTGTGTGTGTGTGTGTGTGCAGGATACTCACTGGCGATGTACGAGGATACGAGCACCCCAGCGAGCATGACGCCCTGAGAGAGACGCAGCAGCAGAAACATCACGGCGCTGTTGGACAAACACACGGAGACCCCCAACAGACTGGACAGACTGATGGAGAGGAGGAAGCATCGCCGCCGACCAATCCTGAAACACACGTTAGCATCATCACAGCGCTGTCATCTTTCAGCAGAGGTGACCAAGTCATTGTTTTACAAGCCACAAGTAGGTTTCAAGTCTCTGAACTCAAGTCCAAAGTCAAGTCACGAGGCCTAAAATCCTAAATAAGTCAAAACGCTCTTCAAACGTAATGCCATTTTACCAACAGTGTGAAAATTAATCAAATTAATCAAATTAATCAAATTTACAAAAATCATGAATGATTTTTAAACTTTGTGTTTAGTGTAACACTATTTTATTTTTATTTATTTTATTTTATATTCATTTATTTATGTATATTTTTTTTTACATATATCCATTTATATTTATATTATATCTCTTAATTTAAATGAATTAAATTATATTATTATTATTTGATTATTATTATTATTCAGTCTTATTTTAGACTCACAAAAGGGTCCATATAATTATTATTTTTTTCTTCATATCATTGTTGTTGTTTTTATTTGTTTTTTTTACTTAATATTATTATCACTATAAATATCTCCCTATCTCTCTATGTATAGAAGTATCCACCTATTCATTACCTTTCCTGAAATGGGTGTTGAAACTTGTATACACCTTGAAAACTTAACATAAAACATAACATAAACATAACAAAACTATAAAAAACAAAATAAATGAATTAAGGTGTTTAAACAGGAAAAAACTAAACAAAACTAGTGCAACTAATCTAATCGAACTGAACTCATCCAAGTCATAAGGCCAAAACTCTCTATCTGAAACATTAAACACACACGTGAAATTAGCGCCAATGTGCTCAATTTTAAATAATAAAAACATATGTGATACATAATAAACTTTATATGGATAAGTAGATACGATTTTATATGGCCCTCTGTGTAAAATGGGATTATAACTTACCAGTCGCACAATGTACCGAGGAGGATGTATCCCACAATCCATCCCGTCATGAAGCAGATGTGCTGCAGAGGGATTTTCCAGTAGTTACTGCAAACCAGGTTCCACTGAAAAGGAAGACAAAGAAGTTCATTGACACATTCTCAGACCAAAACAAAACAAAATAGAGAGCACCGCCTTTCAATTAGGTTTTAAAAGAGAGAAACTGTTGTACAACATTTCATGAGCTTTCAGTTAAAATGTTCCACGTGGTTAGCGGCTCTCAGCAAACTGACGTAGTGAACAAAGTGTGTGCTTTATTTTCATATATTTAACATTTCACTGGTGTATTTCTGTTTTTTATTGTTGTTTATTTCTTTAATTGATAAAGCTGACTTCTGTTTGTGGCTCTCAGCAAGGTTATAATAGGATTTTTCATTAGTTTTAATTTCGTTGTCAATTTTTGTTTTCAAATTCAGTTAGTTTTAATGAGTTTTTAGAGTGAGTTTGCTAGTTTTTTTGTGTGGAAAATGCTAAGTTTTAGTTTAGTTTTTATTAGTTTTAGTATTTTTTTAATGGGGTATTTGTTGGGTGCGAGATTCAATAAGGTCACAATAAATGTTGCCTTTATTTCCGTTGTCTGATCCATCTCAGCCCCAATAAGTTTATTAAGTCATAAAACCAGATAGATTAAATAGGTTTCATATCAACAAAAAGGTTTACAGATGAAAAAAGTTGACAAAGACGAAAACTAAGGACATTTTCACTATAATTTCAGTTAGTTTTAGTAAGTTTTGTAACCACACAATACAGTTTCAGTTAGTTATCGTTTTTAAAAAAAACCTCTCATTTTTTAAATTCGAGTTTTCATGAATTATAATAACCTTGGCTCTCAGTCGCACTGGTTCCCATTGAAGACTAAAATGTTAAAAACAGGTCACAAATAAATGATTTGACTCTCAAAAAAGGCTGGTTTATCACCTAACACTGTAACATTTAACCTTGCTCAACTAGAATGAACTACTGCCTTTGTTGGAGACTATTTTGAGCTGTGGATTAACAAACATTTGGTGCTGTATTGAGTATTTACAGCAGCAGAATGATCTAAAAATACACTCCAGGTTTATTGCAGTGAAGGACTGTGTCACCCTGTATGACTCATGAATGTGGTTACAATATGTTTTGAACAATAACTGAGGAAAAAGCTCAGCAAAACATTTTAGTAAGATCAATTAATTGTTGGTCTTTTTTGCAGGATTTGTTGACCCAAAGAAAAATATGGAATTTAGTCATATTTTAACTAGTATTATGCACTTCACAATGCAATAATTTTATAAAGCATACAGTAAGATGGTAGACTTAAACCAGCAGCTACCGGGAACGAAAGAAACTGGGAGCATGCTTCAAAAAACCGACATCAGTAGGGTACATGTGATTATAAAGCACTCACCAACTAACCTGATGTAGTTTACTCAATTTGTTTCTAAAATATGATTTGTTTATTCAAAGGCTTAAGAAGGGTACATGAACAAACTGTCACCAATGTACTGCATTTGTCGTAATTTGACACAAACACAGAGAGATTTCTGTGAGTAAGCAGGAATGTAGATCATGTCGTCCCTAACTGAGTTAAGATGTCTGCTGACAGTGTTATTACATTAGAACAAAGCAGTGGTCAAAGTGGAGCCTGCCAGCAGCTCCACGCCTGCTCAGTACCAGTCGCTGCCTGGAGGAGCATTCTTCAGACTCACTTTTTTCCATCTGTCTCCTCTGCCACGTACTTTCTGTGTGCAGCTGAGCTATGTCATGACATTTTACAGACACAATGGATACAAAGTTTGTCATCAGAGCATCAAAATGAATAAAACTCAACAACACAACCTCTCTGCAGAAAATATTAGAAGGGGAATACTCATAAAAAATACTCATAATGCTTTTCCTTTGACTCTCAGAGTTAATCTTTCAATATCGTGCCAACTTTGAGGCTCTAGTTTGTAGTTGCTGTAGGCCCCTTAACTAGGGCTGGGCGATATATCGATATAAAAGATATATCGATATATTTTTAAATGTGATATGGAATTAGACCATATCGTATATATCGATAAAGTTCAAATTTGCACTGTGATCCTTGCTCCAGGCAAGCTGCACATTTTATTTAAGATATTTTTTTATTTAAATGTGTACTTTATGGAGCTTTGATTTTAAAAGCTCCTCCTGTTGTTATACAGTATTTATGTTCACTTAAATAAACGGTTTCATTAAAACTACTTGTAACATGTCATATTTATGCTTTGACTGAACATTTGCTCTCACTTTGCAATAAAAATATCAGGATATATATCATATATCAATATTCAGCCTAAATATATCGGGATATGACTTTTGGTCCATATCGCCCAGCCCTACCATTAACTAAAAAATGTGTTTTTTCTTCTTTAGGGCCGAAACACATTTCTGATCATTCTCTCAGATCATCAGGGAGAGGTCTGCTCCGTGTTCCCAGAGTCAGACCTAAACATGGAGAGTCCGCGTTCAGTTTTATGCTCCACATATTTGGAAAAAACTCTCAGAAAACTGCAGATCTGCTGCAACTCTCAACTCTTTTAAATCAAGACTTTCCGGTTTGCCACTGCCTTTAATGCACTGTAACTGTTCCTTTGATATTTGACATTAAAAATATATATATATATATTATCAGCTCTCTTTCAAATTTAGAATTTTATATTTGAATGTACTTTTAGATTCTTTCCTCAATATTTTATCTGCTCGTTTTCGGTCTTCATTTTTATAATTGAATGTGATTTTATATATGTCTCTTTTAAATGCTTTGAATGCTTTGTGTAAAGCACTTTGAATTGCCCTGTTGTTGAAAGATGCTATACAATTAAACTTGCCTTCTTTTTATGTCCCCCTCCATTTGTTTGTGTCATTGTGTGACTTCAGTGTTTTAAAGGTTTTACAGTAACACAAACAAACTATACAATCGAGGCAGCAGTAAACCAGAAGCTCCTATGTTCTGTGAGGTTAAATTACTGGTTTTGTCAATGGAATCTGGTGGCTTTGAAGAGAGCATAGATAATGACTTCAGTTCCTCCTGTTTTAACTTGAACAGGGTCTTCTAATGACACGGTAAAGCAGTGAAAATATTCTAAATGTAGCATACACTTGAACTACTTTTTAAGGGGAGCTTAATATGTTGTGCTGCTGCCTCTGTCCACAGCAGTACATAGCTTAGCTTCCTGCCTGCTTCTCCAGCAGAAAAATAGTTTGTCCTTGGACCATGAAACTGGCATTGGTTTTGAAAACTGCAGATATTTTTCAGAGTATCAAGTCTGACAACATGCCAAGCTAATGAAAAAGGTGTTAAGTAAAGAGGAAGAGTGACCACAAGCAGATCTTCATCAACAATCACCTCACAGATCCAGTTAATCAACACCTCTGTCTCATTTTGAGCTTTTACCAGCTAATAGTGCATGTTCATAAACTGTAGGATGTTTCTGATATGTTGTCAGACCTCTGCACTGCAAAAAAGGTGTGTCTAAAAACAAGATAAAAACACTAAATCTGAGGGAAAATATCTTGCTGCATGGACAGATAATTTTACTTGACAAGATTTCTTAAATTAAGATTGTTAAATCTAGATATAAGCATGTTGAACGCTCAAAATAAGAAATTAACTCTTAAAATAAGATAAATTATCTAACACTTTTAAATCTAAAGGTTTTTTTTATCTTGGTAAGAAACAAATAATTGTCAGGTCACTCTGCTCGGGCCAGTTCATCGCTGCCTGCGGCTTTAATTTATCTTGTTTTAAGAGTTAATTTCTTATTCTAAGCGTTCAAAATGCTTATTTCTAGATTTAACAATCTTAATTTAAGAAATCTTGTAAAGTAAAATTATCTGTCCATGCAGCAAGATAAATTTCCTCAGATTTAGTGTATTTATCTTGTTTTTAGACTTTTTTGCAGTGTGTACTCGGAGGCGATGAGCTCTACTCAGATTTTCCTTTAATGAAGTTTTCCTTTATCGCTGCAAGTGACGTCATGTGCAGAGGAAACTGTTGTTGGTGAAGGAGGCGTTCAGGGTCTCAGGAAGGAACATGGGGGGCCTCAGACTTCCTCAGCATCACAGATTGTCATTGGGGGAAACAAGGAAACATGTCATCACAGCCAGGATATATTTCCTCGAGGCCATGAGGGGAAATTACCCATAATGACTTTGTTCTCCTTGTCAGCCTCCACTTTAACTACTGTTGATACTACATTGAATACTCTGATGTTTGTCTGAATATGTGTCACGCAGACGTGAGGTGTTTGCTCAGGGTCACATTGAGAAATATTTTTGTAAGAACTTGTTATCAATATTTGCAGACTGGGATGGATCCTTGAATAGCTGAAGTCCAAAAAAACAGACTGAGGATAAGATAAAAATGTTTCTGCTGTTTACACGGTTGCAAAACAAGATGCAATCACATTAAAATGCATCGTTTGTGTTCAGACGCTGGTTATATAAAGTATGCAGGAGAGGATCCAGCTCAGAAATCTCTCAAAGAAAAAGTCAAAACTGATCTTGAAAACAAACCCCATTACACTTCCTTTTCTTTACCCCCACACACTCTTCTCAGTGTGAATAATTCACTGTATTTCTATATAGTGCTGATAACCATGACCCTGGGAAACAGAGTGCCAGACAGCAGATAAGTGAGAGGAAACAACTCTGGGCAACAACTGTTCAACTGTTCACCATGAGAGCAAATATTGACTGAATGCTGTGGACAGCCGTCTCCATGACCACACATGCATCCTCCTGCTAATGCTTTTACTGAGAGCAAACCCAGTTTAGGACCACCATCTTGGAGCAAAGCCAAGTAAAATAATTAGCTGTTAAATACCGTAAAGGAAATTGTTCCTCTCAACTCAACTCAACTTTATTTGTAGAGCAATTTAAAAACAACCACAGCCGCAACAAAGTGTTGTACACAAACAAGCAAACAAGAAACAATAAAATAAATAAAACAGGAATACACACTAAAATTAAAAAACAATAAATAAAAGCAAGCCATAAAACACTAAAACAAGAGCAGAGTCTCGTGCACAGTTGAAAGCCAAGGATTAATAAAAATAGGTTTTAAGATGAGTTTTAAAAATGGACAGTGATGAGGCTTGTCTGATGTGCAAAGGCAGCTTATTCCACAACTTGGGGGCTGCAACAGAGAAAGGGTCTCTGTATAACTTTTGTGACAAGTTAGTATCACCTGAAATGTGGAAAACCTGGTGTTGAAAATTGTTTTTTTTGCAGTGCTGTGACCCATCAGGTTTATTTCAGCCTAAAATTCTGAATAAACTAACTTCACATCAGTTTTTCCTCCACTTCTCCCCTTGGTCTAACTCTTTTCAACTAAAGCCAAACATGCACACAGAGCTCAAAGATGACCTGCAGGTTAAACCATCTCTTACCTCCGTGACAAAGTTGCTGTGGAGCCCCGCTACATGGGCGTACTCCCACCCCGCGGTGCAGGACACCCTGAGTCTGGGCACCTTTTCGGAAAAGTCCGAGGTATTGGCTGGGTACTTGAACAGCTCACAGTGGCTGAGCCCGGAGCCGTTGACCCAGGGGATGGTGAGGTTGAGGTATCCCTGTCTGGAGAAGTTGCTGGGGAGGAAAGCGCAGGGCAGGAGCTGCGGGTCGGGCTTGCAGTGATACGAGTCCGGGATCAGAGTGAAAAAAACGTCGCTGAACAGATTCAGCATGACCGCGAAGTTTGGGAACCAGCTGAAGAGGACCACGAGTCGGTTGTAGCGTCCATAGCCGCCCGTTTGAGGGAAAATCTTCCTCTCATAATCCATTTGAAGAGGAGTGTTCGCGGTGACAGATGAGTCCGGGGCCATCGCGCAGTCAGACAGCCGCAGACAGACGGAGCAGCAGGTAAGGCGCACGCGGAGGAGGAGGGGGCGGAGGCTCTGGGAAAAAGGACCTATAAGACACCTGTGAGTCACTGCTGGGTGACTCCTGACTCTCACACAACAACACAGTCAGCAGCAGAGAAACCAGTCAGAAGACATCTGTTGCTGTGATTCATATTTTAGGATGTGTGCGTCCACGTGCACACTGTTTTATTACTGAACTCCCCGTGAAATACAACACTATTACTCACCGATCACCATGAGGGACTTTTCATGAAATATATATTTATATGATTTACTATAATACTATGATTTATTTATATATTATTTTTAAATTTTATAGCATACCATACTATGACGATTTCATGTAATGTGGATGTCATACTATACTATGAAGGTTGTTTTTTTTTATTTATTAGATTTTGATGACCTACCATCAGGGCCAGTTCAAGGCATATATGAGGGGGCAGGCAGAAATGTGAAGGGGGCATCATGCAGACACATCATGCTCCAGGTGGGGTGGGCGATAAATACCAAAGAAACTAAGTAACAAAGACTATAATTGGTCCATTTTTAGGCATTTTAAAATTTGACCTTTTTTGACAAAAAACGACATGCTATAGTATGACTTTTTTTTCAGGGGGTCATGTTTCGACATCCCCTAATGTGGTGTTTTTTTCGCTATTTTTGGACAATCTATACTACCACATTTATCAACAGACTATAATTGACCAATTTGTAGCATTTTAAGGCATTTTAAATGTACAATTTTTGACATAAAAAAACATACTATAGTATGACTTTTTTTTGAGGGCGTCATTGATTCTTTTGCTATTTTTGGACAAACTTTGGACAAACTACCACATTTATCAATAGACTATAATTGACCCATTTTAAGCATGTTAAGGCATTTTTAGGCATTTAAAGATTTCACCATTTTTGACAAAAATCGACACACATGCTGTTTTTTTGAGAGGGTCATTTTTTGACATCCCATTATATGATGTTTTTCTGTAATTTCTGGCCATATTATGCTCTAATATGTATATCCAGGCTATAGTTGACCCATTTGAATCATTTTTAAATTTGACCTTTTTTTTTTAGATGGTCATTTTTCGACATCCCATAACATGGTGTTTTTTTTGGTGCTATTTTTGGACAATCCATACTACCACATGTATCAATAGACCCATTTTAAGCATTTTAAGGCATTTTTAGGCATTTTAAGATTTCACAATTTTTGAGCGGGTAATTTTTGGACATCCCATATGGTGTCTTCCGCTAATTTCCGGCCATATCATGCTCTAATATGCATCAACAGACAATAATTGAGCCATTTGACGCATTTTTAGGCATTTAATTTTTTTTTTTTGTTTTTGACAAAAATCGACATGCTATAGTATGACTTTATTTTGAGCGGGTAATTTTTTGGATATCCCATAATATGGGGTTTTTCTGGTTTTTTTTTTTCGACAGACAGACTATAACATGTATCAACAGACTATAATTGGTACGCTTTAAGCATTTTTAAGGCATTTTAAAATTTGACCTTTTGTGACAAAAATACTATAGTATCATTTTTTTCATTTTTTGGACATCCCAAACTAGATAAATACAAAAGTAACTAAATACAAAAGTCACTTAATACAAAAGTAACTAAGTAACTATAATTGGTCAATATGATACTATGTTGTACTTTTTATGCAATTCTATGACATATTATTGACATTTTCTATGTCATGTTATATTATATAGATTTTTCTGAATTTTCTGAAATTTTAACGATAACTATACTGTGATTTTTTTAAATGAAGTTTTGATGTCATACTGCACTATGACCTTTTTGAAATCGTTTTTTTCGGACTTGCTGAGCTTCTTTTTTTACCAGACATTGTTTACATAACATACTATGACCTTTTGTGCATTTTTTTTTGTGTTTGCTGTACATAAGCATATTTTTTTCCTGTGTATTTCATTATTGGGAAATCATTGCATTTTACTTCTATCATTGTCATTTTTTTTTGAGTAGTGTTTTTTATCTGGATCTGAAGCACAAGCTCGTGGAGGTTTATTCAGCCTGGAATTAAACTAGGCTTTAGTCATGGAAGACATGTTAACTGTTACTTTACACTCTCTGAAGTTTGACTAGTGGATCAGTTGGGATCGGTCGTCAAAGGATGTAGAAATGCTTTTCCCTCATGTGTGTGCTTCCTCCAGTTCAGCAGGGGACTTGTGTTCGTTTCATCTTTAACAGGAAACATAAAAACTCATATTTAATCTCACCGAAAGCCAAAAAACAAGTTACAAGGAACTGTTTTGTTTTTGTGACAGTATTCCCAGGTGTCGACTCAGAACACAAACAGGTTTGTCTGCCTTGTGACAGGGCGGTGGATCATGTTAATCGCAGTGAATGACATAAATAGGTTTGGTACATTTTTAATATGTTAGGTGGCAGGACTCCAATGAGGATGGGCTGACATGGCAAAGGTGAAGGAAAAGAACTGAGATGAAGGCCAGCAGAACAGAAATCTGATTTCATTCAGAGAGGTTCAGGTTGACTGACTGAACTCTTCCACCACTAATGTGTCAGAGAAGGCATCTCAAACATCCAGGTTGTGAAACACTGAAAACACTGACACCATTACATCATCCTGCTATCAATAGAAATGTGTCTCTTTGACCACAATGACCTGTTTGGTCAATGTTATTAGTTAAATGCATCTTCATTATTCATAAAAGTATGTTTTCAAATGAAGTCTATTTTTTTTCTTTTGAATAGGCATATTTGGGGTTTATTAGAAAAACTTCACAGGGTTTCGTACAACTTTTTGAGTGGAAAATTCATGCACTTTTTAAGACTCTTTCACAGTACCTAAACCAAAAAAATCCAGACTCTTGATGCCTTTATTAAAAAAACTTTTACAGAATTAATTTCTACTCACACCATTATATACATTATATTATCTACACCAATATATATATCAATATTTTACTGTAACAGCTATATATATATATATATATATATATATATCCAGTCTGGATTTTTCCATATATATATATATATATATATATATATATATATATATATATATATACACACACATATATATGTATATATATATATGTATGTTTTCATCATGATTATTTAATGCTGGCAAATTTCCAGAGTAAGAGGTACCTTATGTAGCACTTCCCATATTTTTTTATACTATACTGTGGATATCCACGTATATATACTTTTTTTATTTATTGTCCAATGCAACAATCTATTTTCACAAATGTGCAATACAAAATACTCTCAGGAAAAACCCTACATGAAATATTAACAATAACATTCAATAGCAGCCATGTAAGTAGTTTATGTATATGTGTATATTTATGTATTTTTATTACTTTGTAATATCTGTATCTTAGGCTGCTGTGACGACTGAATTTGGGAATAAATTGGGATAAATAAAATCTTATCTTTTCTAGCTTTTAGCTACAAATATGTCGGGGATTCTTTTATTTTTTAAATGTCAAAAGATTTTTGGTTTACATGAGTGACTATGTAGATGAAACACCGGATTATGTTGAAAATGAATCATTCTTTAAGGAGTATATTCAAATTCAAGCACATTCCTATAACCTTAATAACAAAATTGTTAAAATAAAGCATTTCCGAAACTTCCAAGACCTTGTACAAACCTTGTTCTTTACGATGTGGTTGCACACATAATGAAACACACAATCAAGAAGAAACAGAGGACGGCCGGTAATATTTCAAAATTTTATTAACGAACATAATCTCTGAGGAACAACAGCAGTTCTCGCGCTCTCTGTACATGCAACTGTAGAAAATAACAATTTAGAATTTTTACTTTTCAGTTTTAGTCTTTTTTTCCCATCCATCCTCATTTTCGGTTTCTCGCATTTTTATTTTTTTATGTCTTTTTTTTCTTTATTTTTTTTGCAGGAAATCAACAACAGCTAGAGGTGAAAGTACTGGATTTCTGTTACAGCACTGACAATAGCATCAACAACCCCCCTCATATACCCTCCCGCCCACCCCCCCTCTTAGCTGCTCCAACAATATGTACACAAATAAACTACATTGTACAAATAAAAAAATGTTACATTGTTACATCATAATCACCTGCAGCAAGCGCACGCAGCTCGTTGCTGTTAGAACCCCACATTCTACGCAATTTTTCAGACTAGTACAAAGAGGAGGGTGCAAAACGTCCTGGGAGGTTTTATTTACAGAGCTATGTACAGTATGTCTCTTTCACGCATTACAAGGAGGAAAATTTACACAGCGGAGACCAACTTCAACTCAAAACATACCACAGGTGTCAGAAAAAAAACAAAAAAACAAAACAAAAAGATAATAAATAGGTTATTTCTCACCATTTAAAGAGTAGTTCTCCATGCTTTTTATTAGTCATTTTCCACTCTAAAAAAAGGAACAAAGAAATAGCTACAGTCTGGGTTTTAATTAAAAAATAAACAAAACTAGAAAAAAAAAAGGCTTGAAATCGTGATTCTATAGAATGAAAAAATAGCAATTATGTATATTTATGTCCAGTAAGAAAAAACAACACATAACAAATCTAAAATAAACATTATGAGTGAATGTGAGGAGAGTAGAGGTAATATGTTGCTGACTGAGGTGGTGTCAGGCTAGCATCTGTATCACCAGGACCAAGTGCTCTACTGTGCATCTGAGGACTGATGTGTGTTTGTGTCTGTATTCAATTTATCCAGAAATCACTCGTTTTTGTTAGTTGAATATTCACACTGGAGAATCAACGCGGATGGATGTGTTTAGTCTATTGCTCTGTGCAGCGGGGGGGAGAATTCGCCTGTCAGTTGTGTCAACCATCACCATTTCAAGCCTTTGTGGTTCAAATAAATGACTGATTACAGAAGTAAAAACAAAGGCAGGGCTTAAACCGTTAAAAAAAAGGTGACACATAATGAAACGGAAAACACACTCGATGTCTTGTAAACAATAGTGAGAGGGTGTGGTCGGTCAGGGCATAGTAACGGTATACATTCTGCTCGATAAGCAACGTGATTGACATGCCACTGGTGTTTATGCTTTGTACAGGAACAAAAACCCCTAAGATAAACACAACAACATTCAAAACTACATACACTGAGCTAAAAAACACACAAGGATTCTGTGAACAAAAAGACACCCTTAAACCTCTTCCCCCAAAACTGTGTAAGAAACCAACAACAAATTAAAAACAAAAACATGACAAACAGGGGTTTAAAAACCAAATTTCTGGCTATTTGTATCCAAATATGTATGTCTATGTATACCAACCAGGATGTGTGTACCTCTCGAAAATGTCCAGGACTATACATCTAGCCACCTTGTCTGCACAGTGTAATAGCAACAACCATTGCACTTGACTAGACATACCATACACAGCTATGCTGACTGACAGTGTGTGTAAATAACTTTCAGATAATATTGCCATCAGGATACATGAGCAGCTCTCGCACACAGACAGGAAGCCTGCGCGGTAGGTCGGGAAAGCTTTTCAAAACCCACGAAAAAAATAGAGAATCAATACAAGTCATCACAAATCAACATTTGGAACTGGATTTTTCTCTTTTTTTGTTGTAAATTGAGGACAAAAACAGATCTATTCAGCATTAAGCTATTTCTTTCCCCTCCACTGGTTGTGTTTATGTCTGTTCACTTTTTGGTTCGTTTCTGAGAAGATTTAAGTCTCGTGACTGTCTGCTTGGGCCTGACAAGAACGTGAGTAATATGAGGAAGTCACCTAACATTTAAAATCCCTGACACTAGCCAAACCCCTGTGGATTAAATGTTGATAAAAATGTGACTGTAGCTGGAGCAAATTTTATGATCTAAGTGATTACTAGGAGGGATCACGACTCTCCTCTTAGACTTTTAAGGATTTTAAGTTCACGATTTGATTTAATTTAAAACTCTTTTTCAGCTCTAAATTCTTGATTTGTGACGATCAACAGTTTGTTGGTTTTATACCCAGACGACCATCATTTACATTATGAAATGTAATAGAATTTCCATGCCGTTTGGTCAAATTCGGCTTTAAATTCGGATTATACCTGAACCGGAAAGCTCATTTTGATCGATTTTCAATTTGGAATTAAAATCATGACGCCCTGATTGATTACCAAACTGATCTAGGTGTTGCATTTGAATCCTATAAGGGCATTTAACTCCCTGTAGGCTGTGATAAAATTTTAATTTATTTAAAAACACCCATTCAAGTGAAAGGCAACGGGTCTAATTCAAAGCCAGTTATGTTATTGAGTTGTGTGACACACTGGCGCCATCCAGTGATAAAAGTCGGAACAGCGCCTAAAAAAATAAGCTGCTGCTCGCCAACATTGGACAAAGGGGCTGACTCGATGTTAAAAGACAGTATGCAAAGAAACCTTTTAGTCTATTCAATGTGAAGAGCAGACAAGAACAGAACACGTGATGAAGAGCTGAAAGACCTGCGTCCTGTTGGATTTAGAGACAATGATGCTTTGTGATAATTAGAAATGATTTCAGTCCAATTTTTGAAAAAAATTATAAACACAAATCAATTTGAAACCATTCTACATTAACATGATGGTTTTGCTTGTGAATGACATCTCTCTCACTTTCATCCCACCCATATATATCTATGTGACTTTGCCCAACAATGAGTACATTTTTTTTCACTGAAAAAGGCATTTTCTTGGTTCGAATTTTTTCAGATATAATTGTGTAGTAAAGCAATGAATAATAATCCTCTGTCTATTCTTTAAATAAATCCTCAACAACTATTCTGCTACATCTGAGGGACTATATGGTGGTTGGCCTGTGGGAGGCCGGTTTGAATCCAGAAGTGTTTTTCTGTCAGCTATATGTGAGCTGTGGCGATCCACGTCCAGGTGCGTGGCCTTACCTAAACCTGGACCGAATCTACAGATGGGATCATACAACTGTGCACTGGAGTCTTTCAAATACTGACAGAATCGTGTACACATTTTGGCCCATGGATATGAGGGGGGGAAAGTGCTGCCCAAAAGTGAACTGTACATAAAAAGATAATTTTTATTTCTTTTATGTTTTTTCTTTACACTTAACTGAGTGATATTACAGTACATAGGTTATTTACAACTGTGCAGTAATGTGTGGCAAAATAAATTATCTAGAAGGCAGCAAGAATACATTGGTTAACGAATATAAAAACTGTACATAATTTACGGAATACAACTTTTTTTCATTTTGCTTTTGTTTTTTTTCCATTAAACTAATATTGGCTCTGTAGTGTTTCAAGTCACTTCCTCAGAAACAATGAAATGCCCAAGTAAAGAAATAGACAAAAACAATATCTCTCCCCTCCTGTCAAAGCACAATTTCTCAATAGTCTCTTTGAATCTCAACATTCGTTATGTTTGTTTCTTCTGGTTGTCCTGTGGTGTTTTTGCAGTCCATGGCGGTCTGATGTGTTTGTGTTGGAGCAGGCAGGGTGTCTGAGGAACACTCCGGTCTGTCCTCAGAGAGCCATGCCTGTCCTCTTCTGATTAGCCAGGCTGAGAGGCTGCAGGGTCAGTCTCTTCCTCTCAGACACTGGGCCCTGACGTGCACACACATCGCTAGCCCTATGCTGTGTTCCAACCCGCTGCAGGCTCTGTTGCACCGCTGCTCAGCTAGGCCTGGTGCAGTGCGAACAGAGAGGGCGTCCTCTGGGTATACGGTCTTATAGCCCCAAAACCATCAGCGGCTGCTCCGAGCCTCCTGGTCTGTCCATCCCAGCCCTCCTGCTGTCTTACATCGAAGATGCACATGATGCACCGCGGCTCCGTTGACGTCCTCTGGGTCAGCGCTGGACTCGGTCTAGTTCTCCTGGCCCACCAGGAGCCCTGGGTCAACAGGGGAGGCTTCTCCTCAGGACAGGCACCACGCTTGTTGGGAGAGCTCTTCTCCGATACCTCCTCCCAGTGGTGGTGGCGGTGGCGGGTCTTTTGAAGCAGGGACCAAAAACGAATGCAGAAAATATATCTCTGTCCCCTGTCTCACCGAAACTGAGCACTGAGGAGTTGTGTCCCGGTGTCAGAGCCTCAAAGCAAAAACTGTTTCTGCTTCTCACACTCTGACCAAACAAAAGCGTAAAAACTTTGAGGATGAAAGTGCAAGTCGTGTGTTTTCTTTTTCCCCAGTAAAAACATGTTTCCTTCTTCACGGAAGGGAATCCAGAGCAAGTTTTTTCATCTTTACTCTTTTTCTATAGAATATAATTTTTTCCTGTCTAAAGTCCTCTTTCAAACTTGCTAGCCCTTTCCATTCGTTCTGGTTAACGAAGTCTCTTTGAGAAGAAGTTATTCAGACAAAGTTTGCTCTCAATCTGTGAGCACAGGTGTGTCATGCAGGCAGCAGGACAAAGTCGTCGTTGACATCGACCATTGGCACGTAGAAGGACGGCACTTCGTTGACACAGAGGGACTTGTGCCCTGCCGGGTCCAGCTCCTGGACCTTCAGCTGCCACTCCATCCTTTGCACGGCGTTGAGCGCTGCTGCCTCGTGCTGTTGCCGCATTAACAAACATGTCTGGGGGAGGAGAAGCAGAGCATTAATCCACGTGGTACATACAGAAGATTATGGTATTGATGCCTTTGAACTGAAGACGTAACATCACATCACTTCAGAGTGCCGATATTTACCTTCATGCGGTCATATTTGTCATCCACGTCCTGGATCCAGGAAATGAACTGACGAGCGTTGAAGCGATCTCTCACAGATTTGTTCTCATCACCCTGAGGACACACACCAAGTTAGAATGCAGGTTAAGTAATGGATTATGTAATAACTGGCTGCCTTTCATACATTTTACTTTGATTAGGGATGCATGATATAGATTATTTTCAGCCGATAATGGTCACATTACCTGCCTCTTATGGCTGATACAAACAGGCTGATAATTGCATGTTATTGAATTTAAAAAGAAGTTGAGAACCAGTCGTTTCTGCACAATTGAGGGTAAGAAAAGCTAACGATGCAGTGAGCAAAAATGGATGATTTAAGAGTTCATGACCATAACCAATTTGGACAACATCACTGTAAAACAAAGATCAGTTTTTACTCTTCAAACCCTTCGAGAATTAAAAAAAAACTTCAATAATATAAACTGGCTTTTATAGAGTATTTTGCCTTAGAATTTTCACTTTTTACTCTTTTACTTCCTTTTTAACACTAAATCTGTTTTAAAATAGATTTTTTAAAATGATTATTTTATTGTCTTAGTATAATTTTATTGTTTACATTGTTATTTATTTATTTATTTATTACTATATTTGTGTATTATTTTATTGTAATTTAAGAACTGTACGGCACTTTGGTCAAATTAGGTTGTTTTTAAATTTGCTCTGTAAATAAACTTTGACTTGACTTGACTTAGATTTAAAATAAAATGCTTTCACATAACATGTCAAGTATTGGAGTGAGTAGATGCTGCCCTTGTTGAGTCAATAAAAGCAATTAGGCTTCATATTAGCAGCAAATATATCATTGGCTATGATTTTATTATCGGAATCATACATAATAATATAAACTCCACATGATCGGCCAAATGTATATCATGCATCCCTTATTATAACTGACTTTCCAGAGAATATGTGAATATTTCCCACCTGGCTCTCTGATGGCATATTGTATACTTCAGAGTCCAGCAGCATGGTGCAGGCGCTGAATGGCACAGCCTGATTGGCTATTGTCCTGGCTGCTCTGCTGTGGACCCTTAAAACCTCCTGCTCACAGGAAACAATCAGCTTCTCCTGCGAACGATAAGCAAAAGAGAGAAAAGAAATTTAGTATTCAATATCAACTTGGGCATTGGGCTTACCACTCTGGTTGGTGAGGTTAATGGAAATGGGTCATGATCAACAAAAAAAAAACTGCTATTTCACAGAAATCTTTGTCATCTAATTAGCGAGAGATGAAATAGATTTGTGTCTGCAATTCACTCTGGCTCAACCTAGGGGTAGGGGGTATGCAGATTTCACTTGCATTTCTATTAAAAAACAGGCTTTGATGTTTCATCAAAGAAGTGCTCGTAGTGTTCAGTGCACGTGTGTCGCTGTGTGTATGACGGGGAGTGAGCAATAACTGAACTAAAGAAAGAGAATGTAGAAAAAAGTATTGCTTACCCGTTCTATGCTGTGCTGCAACCTGAGCTTCCCTCTCACTGCCTCCTGTTGTCTGAAGAGCTCCTTCAGGGGTTCTGACAGCGATGGAGGTGGGGCAATCTGATGAGCAAACACAACATACCATTATATACCTTCAGAGAGTATAAAAACAAGTTTCTTGGCATTTCATTTTGCCATGTATGTCTTTTGAATTGCTTTGCTGCGGTCAAAAACTACACTGCAAAAAGGTGCGTCTAAAAACAAGATAAAAATACTAAATCTGAGCTGCATGGACAGATAATTTCACTTGACAACATTTCTGAAATTAAGATTGTTAAATCTAGAAATAAGCATGTTGAACACTTAAAATAAGAAATTAACTCTTAAAACAAGATCAATTATCTAACACTTTTTTTTATCTTGGTAAGAAACAAATCATTTCCAGTGCACTCTCCTCGGGCCAGTTCATCGCTGCTTGCAGCTTTAATTTATCTTGTTAAGAGTTAATCCCTTATTTTAAGTGTTCAACATGCTTATTTCTAGATTTAACAATCTTAATTTAAGAAATCTTGTCAAGTGAAATTATCTGTCCATGCAGCAAGATAATTTCCCTCAGATTTAGTGTTTTTATCTTGCACCTTTTTTGCAGTGTAGACACTTTCCTTCCCAACTGTTAAAGCTAATTATTGCTTTGGCTGCATCATTAGGGGAAAAAAGGTGAAGACACCATGACTTACCACAGGGATGTGAAGCTTGCTGAGGGGCTTGCCATCCAGCAGGTAGGAGCCGGTGTAGGTCACATATTCAGCGTAACACTGTGGGGCCTGTGGGGTGATGTAGCACAGAATCTTCCTCTTTTCCTCGATCTTCTTCCTGATCTGCAGGTACTCAAAGTAAGGGTTGGATCGGTCGCTGTGGTAGGGCTCAATATCGTCCAGTTTGATGGCGTTGACGACCACAGCCAAAGTCTGTTGGATCATTTCTCTGGTCTGCTGCATGGCCGTGTTGACCAGCTGGACCTGGACCTGCTGCCCAGCGGAGCGTGGAAATTTCCTCTTCCGTGGATGCTGGGTCTGAGATTCCTCCTCGTCCACGGGGAGAGGGCGACCTTTCGTCGTCTTACTGATAACAGCTGGCGCAGAAGTTGTCACGGACACTGCTGAGGTTGTATTAGATGCAGTGGAGGAGACGGTAATCACAGATTCTTTGTCTTTCTTCAGAGCTGGGAAAGAAGAGGCTGAGGTGGGTGTCGGGGTTCTCGTTGGAATCGGGTTGATGGTCACTGTCGGACTGGTCGTTACAGGGGTGGCAGTGGCGGACGATGTTACTATACAGGAGGTAGGAGGGACAGCAGCAGCAGAGGGATTGTTCTTGGCGCGATTGCGGGTCATCCTTTGAGGGATTTCATCCACCTTCTTGGGGACATCTACAGTGGTGGACACAGTGGTCAGGGTTACTGGCGTTAGCTTGCTTGTGGTCTCCTGAGTGTCTGGTAGTTCCACTGTGGTGGAGAGGCTCACCGCCACTGGGAGCTGAGGAAGAGGACTGCATGACACAGGTTCTGCTACGGGCTCAGACATCTCCTCCTGTATCACCTCTGGCTTGGTGGCAGGCATTGAATCCATGGGTAACTGCAACGACTCAGGGAGGGGGTGGATCTGAATGTGAGGTTGCTGACTGGGATCTGATTTTACAGATGAATACAACATACTGGGATCCGACTCATCAGGTCCTCCATAAGGTCCTTTTCTTTCCAATATGCTGCCCTGTTGTTGCGTTAGAGCCAGCGGAGTGTTAACCGGCAGACTCTGAGGCTCAGGCTCCATCTCTGGTTGGAAGGTGGCATGTGGTGATGGTGGAGCCAAGTCTTGACCAGTAGGCTCTCCTAAACCTAGTTCAACAGGAGGGCAAGAAGACTTCGCCAGGCTTGGTAAATCCACCTCCATTATGTCCGGGTTGTCTCTCTCCGTAATGGTATGTCTAATGTGGGTCGGCACAGTCTTGCTGTGGTCAGCTAGGTCTGGGTCTCGGGCCTCAGCTTCCTCTGTCTTGTCTGGTAGTGGTAGGTCAGGCAAGGAGAAAGGTCCCAGGTCATCCAGTTCATCTGCATCAGCTGAGAAAGGGTCTGGCCAGGGCACCACAGGCTCGGGGCCCACAGCTGGAGCCATGTGGCTCTCAGTTGTAGCAGTGAAGCTGTGTGTCGTCTGTCTGCTGTCTGGTTCTTCACACACTGGCTCAGTGGCCATCTGGTGACTTTCCTCCATGCTCGGCTTGTTACAGTCCTGGAAGAAAGCCTCCAGTCTATTAGAGGATGATGAGGTGTTTAAATAGTTGGGTTCCTCATCAATAGCTGTGTCGGGCCTCTCTGGAGAGGGGATGTCAGCCACAGCCTCCTTCTGTTCATCAAAGTCCTCCTCCGGGTCCTCCGGGTCCTCCGGCTCCTCCGGCTCCTCCTGGTCCTCCTTGTGCCACCTATTCCAGGTAGCATAAGGTGGAGTGACAGATGGGTGTCCAGCCAAGTGCTGCATCTCACTGTCTGAATGGTACGGACTGGTTATTTTGGAGACGGCGGCCTCTATCTCCCCATAAGTCCTGTGGGGAGATTTGAGGTCCATGTCGGCATTCCAACCCATGCTGTGATCAAAACAGTTCTCTCCATGGTTGGGTGCAGAGTGTGGAGGTGAAAGCTCTTGGACTTCTGGTTCCTGCCGGTCCGGAGACTCTGCAGGCCAGCTCTTCCTAAGAGGGTCCTCCACCGGAGGGGAGAAGGAGCATGGCTCCCTCGTTTGCTCCGGCTCCTCCACTGGACAGTGGTCTCCATCAGCTCTCTCATCCAGATCAGCTTCATCCTCAAAGTCATCCTCTTCGTCATCCTCCTCCTCCTCCTCTTCCTGCTCCTGTTCTTCAGTAACAGAGGGGAGGTCTGACAGCACCAGGTTTGGCTCACTGTGTTGAGGCTCAGAGATGTCATCGATGTCCAGGGGCGGCAGAGCAGCAGGAGCCGGGGTCGGTGGTGCGGCGATGTCGAAGCAGGGTTCCTGGGGGTCCGGCCGGTGGACTGGTGTGGAGGGTTTGGGCAAGAAACTGTTGTATACATCATTGCCCTCACTGCCGGCAAGAATTGGTGCTGCCACATCTGGAGTTGGAAGGGCTGGCTCCAGCCGAGGGGACAGCATCCTGATGGGGGAGAAATAAGGAGATGACATGCACTCCAGTCTGTCCACAGTTGCTGACTTGTCCTCTAGAGTTTGGGAGGAAGATGACGGATCAAATTCAGCCGCTGGATCACTCGGCTGTCGAAGGAACTTGTCAGCCTCAGCTTTGAACTCGTCCTCCAGAGGCCTACGGACATCAGAGGACGCAGAGCGGCTGACGAGGGGCAGCTGGAGGTTCTTCGCTGGGGTGGGACACGTTCCCTCCTGGAAACTCTGGGAGTTAGAGTACCTGCTGGGTGGACAGAAAGACATTAGAAAATATGTCAATTTCAACTGCGGTACTAAAGTTAAAATGATTTTTTTTAAAGTAACCACACAGTATATTTGTGCGTTTAAATACCTTTCAAAGAAGGATGGCGAGCAGGCGTTCATGGACATGGTCATAGCTGATGAGTTCTGGCAGTCCAGCCCGTCCAACATGATGTCAGGGTAATCCTCTGCACTACATGATGGGGTACGTGGAGTCTGCATCACTTCCTCAAAGCTGGGGCAGGAGATGACAGATGTTGGTGTGGGGACACCAGTTGGCCTGTTCTGATCTGGTCTGGGAGAGGCAGGGAGGTTCTCCTTCATTTGATGTCCAGCCAGCCAGTCCTTAGAGTTTTGACTGTCAGTGGGCTGGAACTTCCTGCTCGGAGACATCATCTGGGCCGGGAGACCCACATCTTTCAGCTTCTTCTCTTTAAGACCGGACTCCAGACTGTTGGATTTCTTTGATGACAGCTCGCTGCGGTTTTTCCGCACTTCCTCTGTGGACTTGGTCTTGTCCTTGAGTTTAGGATCCCCTGACTTGGGTCTCAGCTTGTCCATCTGCTTCATCCTTTCTTTATGTCTCTTGTGGCGCTCCTCGATTTCCTGGTCTTTTAGACTCAACATCTGACCGAAACTTGTCATTTGATAATCACCATCAACCAACAGCTTTTCACGCGGACGATTATCTTTCCTCACCGTGTCTTTGGACTGAGTGAGCTTTTCATTTTCATCCTTCACCTTAGATTTACTGTGGTCTATTCTGTTGTCTTTGTCCAATGTGTCTCGACTTCTGTCCTTTTTCACATCAAATTTAGGACTGTCTTCCTTTGACCGCTCTTTCAGAACGGTGACTTGTGGGCTATCTTTCAACCCCGACTTCACATCCTCTTTGGAGTGTTTAAATGACCCAAAGCCGTCAATATATTTATTCTTCTCCTCCTTGATTTTTTCCTTGTGTTTCTCCTTTTTCTTTTTGTCCTTCGTCCTGTCGCTGATGACACCAGTTGTTTTGTCTTTGTCCTTTTTGGACATCTCTTTTTCAAATTCCAATGTTTTATCGAAGTCGTCTTCGCCGTCTCCCTTACCTCCGTACGGGAATGTGTAAGGGTCTGCCTCTAGAGGCATGGCCTCTTTCTCAAAAGGGAGACTCTCTCTGCGGGTGTAGGACTCTCTGATCTCCTCGGTCTTGTCCCGTTTGTCTCCTTTGTCCTTCTTGACCTTTTCCTTTTCCTTGTCGTGGCTTTTCTTGGACGAAGATGAAGAGGAATGTCGATGCCTCTCTTTTTCTCTGAATTTGTCCTGGGGTGTCGATATGGACAGGGAGTCTCTCCTGTCCTCAGACACGTCCGTCAGGCTGATGGAGTCGTAGTAAGTAGTGAGGACCGGCTCATGTCCTCGGTCAGTGAAACTATCTGAAGAGATTTCGCTGTTCTTGTCATTGGAGTCGTCCTTGTAGTCATTCATCGCCTCCTCCTCCAGTTTTTCTAAAAGGGACTTTTCATTCTCCCCACTGCCTTTTGAGGGTTTCCTTTCCTTCGAATGGTCCAGCTTGTCTTTATATTTACTCTTTGTCTTCTCCTCACTGGTGTCCCTTTTGTCCAACAGCTTCAGCTTATTTTTCTTCTCCTGATTTGAGTCCACTGACATTCTGTCTTTTCTTTCCTTATGTTTCGCTTCTACAGAGTCTTTCTTGTCTTTGTTATGTTTCTCTAGGGAGCCTTTCCTCTCTTTACCTGTGTCAAATGTGGCCTTTTCTTTCTTCTTTTCTTTGTGTTCTTTGTCTTTTGCCTTTTCCGTGTTATGTTTAGCCTCCGCGGAAGATTTTCTAATTTTTTCTGAAGGGAAGTGATCCAGCTCATCCTGATCAGGTGTCGAGTCTTTTCTGATGGAGTCAGACACAAGTGCAACTCCGCCATTGTAGCTGTCCTCATCATCGTCACTTTCGTCCGTGAAGATGTCGGCGATTTTGTACCATGTTTTCTCCCGGATTTTCTCAGGTTTTCTTTCCTCTTTCTTTACCTCCAAGAAATCCTTCTCCCTGTCAGCGTGTTTGTCTTGGGAGGCCTTTTCTTTCTTGTCCTTGGTCTGTTCTGAAGACATCTTTCGATCTTTGTCTTTGCCGTGAGACTCTTTGTGTTTGTCTTTGACCCCCTCTTTCTTGTCTTTGGTGCCCCGGTCTGTGTCCTTTTCCTTGACAGTTTTTTCTGCAGAGTTTTTCTCACTTTTATCTTTCTCCTGATCAGCTCCTCTGTCTTTTGTTTTCTCTTTGTGCTTGTCAGCTTTCGTCTTTTCTCGCTTTTCCATTCCCTCACCCTTCTTTTCTTTGTCCTTTCCAGAGTGGTTTCTTTCTCTGATATCGCACGATTTACTGACAGCATCAATGTCTTTGAAGAAAGGATCATTGCCGTATTCATCTCTTATAGATTCCTGCTTGATTTTTATGTCCTTTCTTTCCTTCATGAAGTCATATGAGTCTTTCCGCTCTCGGCTGTTGTCTAGAGAGTCCTTGTCTTTTTTGTCTTTGACCGTTTCTGTGGACTCCTTCCGCTTCTTTTCTTTTTCAACCGAATGACTGGAGTTTAATTTTTGTTTTTCTGACCAGTCTTTTTTCTTCTCGTTTGTCTTTTCTGAGGAGTCTTTGTCTTTCTTTTTAGAGGGGACTTCTTTCTCTGATCTTTTGTCATTGTGATCCGATTTCTTGTCCTTGACTTTGTTTTCTTTCCTCCTCGTCTCCTCCTTAACGGTCTCGACAATTAGTTTAACAGCATTATTGGCTTTGTATTCCTTGTACTCTTTGACAGGAGCGTCCCAGCTGTCATCATACAGGGAGGAGTCAGAGGACATCTCGGAGCCCCATCTGTCATGATGGTCATCTGAGGCACTGAGCTTTGTGTCCTCTAAGTTGAGGAAACGGTTGTTGACGTCATAACCTTCGTACTCAGACTCTTCCTTCTGTGCTTTGTCTTTTTTGCATTTCTCCTTCTCCTCCTTGGTGTTTTTCTCCTTGTCCACCTTTAGATGCTTTTCCTCTTTCTGCTCGCTTTTCCTGTCCGTCTTTGAGGAGGACTTGTCCTTGGACTTTTTCTTTTTCTCCTCTTTATGAGCCTTTTGTTTTTCCTCCTTGGGTTTCTCCTTCTCCTTGACATTTCTCTCCTTGTCAGATTTTACAGGCTTCTCCCTCTCCTCCTTACTCGTCTTGTCCTTGGTCGAGTCCTTTGCCTTCTTGTTTTTCTCCTCTTTTGTTGTTCTGTGCACATCTTTCCCAGATGACCAATCCTTATCCTCCGACTTGCTTTTCGAAAGCCGATCTTCCTTTTTCGAATGGTCTTTTTCGTGTTTGGATAGCTTGACCTTGCTCTCGACTGGCGATTCTGACTCAACAATTAGGGACTTTTGCCTTGAATCATCAAAATCAAAAGAATAGCTCTTGACAAATTTCTCGTTCATGTCCTGATTGAGCACTAGACTGGGAGCTTTGTCTTTTTCCTTATTTTTGTGCTTGTGCTTCACTTTATGCTTTTTCACCACTTTGCCATCGACATCAGTTTTGGAGGCCGCACTTTCTGCATTGGAGTTTTTATAGAGCTCTGAATTTTTCTTGTCCACTGTGCTACTGTGCACGTTGTTATTCTTCTTTTTATTCTCCTGCGCTTTCCTCTTAACTTGTTTTACTGACTCGACACTGGAATCAGCAGAGGAGTAGTCAGACTCACTGGACAGCCGTGTTCTGACTGAATCCGAGAGAGAACTAACGTCTGACCACGTCGGAGATGACACAGTCTTCCAGCCATCTGTCCTCCACTGCTTTGGATGCTGTTCTGCTAATGATGGTACTTGTTTCTGAGAGTTCAAGTTTCCATGGGAAGAGGAGGAGGATGCATTAAAGCCAGGAGAGTCTTTCAGGCTCGTTGCAGAAGAGTCCTTTATACTGTTTGAGCCCTTGTCATCCTCACTCTCCATATCTCCACAATCAGAATCAGATGTACAGAATTTATCGTTGACTTTACCAAACCTGACTTCTTTACTGACATTATTTTTACTCTCCTTCTTCCGCTTCTTTTTTACTTTATTCTTGTCTTTTTGTTGTTTAGAGCTCATGCTGCCAGAGTCTCTAGTCTTGGTATTTGTTTGCTGGGCTTGTTGCCGTGGCGTAGGCGCTGGCGTGAAACACGTCCTATCATCCTCGTCTGAACTGTTACTGTCAGAGATGATCCGCCTGACAGTTTTCTTTGGTGTGAGCGAGTTGCTTTTGGAATAGGTTTTGACCTCCATCTTGGGTATGGAGATGAAGCTGTTGGGCTTGGTGACCGGGTCCTTACGGAAGTCTTTTTTCAAGAGGTGTTTATCGTCCACAGGAGGAACGCGCTCCTCCTCGTCATCCTCGTCAAATTCGTATTCGTCTTTGACGGGCGTGACAGCCGATTTAGATGGAGGGTCTGCGTTTTTCCCTTTCAACTTCAACTTCTCAAACTCCGAGTCTGTGTTATTGCCATCGACAGAGCTGGACGGGGCAAACGAGGGGGCATCTTCCTCCTCCGAAGATTCTGTGGAAAGCAAAAAAGAGGCATGATCAGTTAAACGCTTCTACACAAATAACCTGCAGAACTTAAAATGGTAATTTAAGTAGGTGATGCAAACATTTAACACTACATACCTGATGAACTTTCTTCACTTGAGGTGTAAGTGCCTTTCCCCAGTAAGAGATTCAGCATAGTTGGAGAGTTGGCAACCTTTAGTGCTGTTTCACCTCTCCTGTTGCTTTGACGTGGGTCCCCTCCATACCGTAAAAGTAGCTTTACCACCTGAAACAAATAAAACAAAATATTTCATTATGATCTAAGTAGTGTAATGATCTCAAGAGAAATAAAGAAACTGACTCTCTTCCACCATTAGCTTTTCCTTTATCAGAGTTTGGATCTATTGTTTACTCCTCTGAATTTAGAAATGTTATTTTGTTCTTTACCATTTTATACGATAATACAGTTGAGCGCACTCAGACATGAGCTGCCTTTATTACCTATGCAAAGGAGGTTATGTTTTCAGTTCGGTTTGTTTGTTTATTTATTTGTCAGCATGATTATCGAAACATTGTAAAAGGGTATTTATCTTGGTGGGATAAATGCCATACATCTTAAAATCCAATAGATGGTAGTAAAGCTCAGTAGTGACAAAACGTTTGTAGAAAAATATAATGTAGCCAAATGCAGAAAAATGACAACCCATATATCACAATCCATTAATATCTGTAGCTTACCATAATGTTTTCTGATTTCTACACTGTATGATAGACACTATAATCATTTCACTGTGTAAATGTTGAATTACTTAATTGTACTGGCTTGTGCAATAAGGTTTCTTTCTAAATGCAAATAATGTACATCATAAAAGTGTTTTCTGCTTTTAATTAAAAAGTGTTAAGTTTGTGAAATATTTCCTATTTAGAAGCAGATAATAAGATGATGAGGCATCAGCTAGGTAGAACCATATACCATTCATTTTGGAAATATGCAGGTGCAACCAATTTGTATGAATATATTTGGCCTTTGTGGATGTCTGAGCTCTTTGAGAGCCCTTCTAATTGGCTATGCATATTTGTTTTTTTACCTTGAAATGTCCATTGTTGGATGCATCGTGTAGAGGGGTGTCATCGTCCAGACCCTTGGTGTTGACCTCTGCTCCGGCTGCCAGCAGCTGCTTGGCCACATCATAATACCCTCTGTTGCACGCCTCATGCAATGCAGTCCAGCCTAAACATGACAAGAAATACTGTGTGAGATATGTTTGCAACACTTGAATGAATATACATCGCTGCATTCGCAAAGTAAACAGTCTTAGACAGTCTTTACAAAGAGCCTCTTACCTGCAAAGTCTTTTACATTCACATCAGCTCCCTCGCTGATGAGCTCCTTGATGCGGCGTACCTCTCCACGGATTGCTGCTCGGTGCAGCCGAGTCTCTCCTCTCTCATTCCGTTTATTCACTTTGTCTTTGGTTTTAGATGCAGAGTTTGGCGTTCCCTTCTGACCCAGACTGGACTGTGACTGATGCTTTGGTGTTGTGTCTGTAGGAAGGAGATGGACACACTTTTCAACACTCGTACACTTTCTTGTTGCATCTTTTAATAATTTTCTTTCACTGTTTTTTCTTTCCGTCTACTATTCCCTCTGCTACTACTACTACAAATAATTTGTTTGGACTGCTTACAGCCACAAGGGGGCACTCTTACTTTAACAATCAGAGTACTTGGGCCTACTTCACTTGAGCTCATTTCATCACATTTACAAGATTAAACCCAAGCCTTAATCACATTTACATTATTGAGTTTGCACAGCTATTGTCCCAAATGATATTTGAAACGCACTCACTTAATCTATGTCCATGCCTTCAGGCATGCAACAAAGGAATTAACACACAAATAAAAGAGGCTATGCTATGGTCTTCACCAATCTAATTTTATCTCAAATGTCAACAGTCCGGAAAAAAAGTACAGTGCAATTGCAATAACAATGCTATTTTAGGTGTCTAATACATTGACAGCTAAGTGACTTTGTCTACCAATAATAAATATTCAATTTAAAAGGACATAAGGAGAAAGTAAATATTAGAAATAATCACTGAAGAGCAGAACGAGTGTCAGATGATAAAATAAACAAAAAGTGAATGCTTGCAGACATTTTGCATTTCAGTCTGTTGTGATTTGGCTCAGATGCCAAGATTTCACCATTAGTTCCAGATTAACGCAATACCAACAGGGGTTTGTTTCATTTCCTTGTTGGCCCCATGCTGTATTTTAGAACAATAATCCCACTTCTGGGGATTGCTGCTGCTGCTAAAACAAAACAACCACTTTCTGACTGACAGCATGGCTGTAATGACAATTAATGTGGATCAGCTTGTGTGACTAGAATTAAATTAAGCACTCGGTGCTGTCCAGAGGCAGAGTATGACCGAGATGTGGCAAAATCAGCAGCAGCGTGCTCAACCTCCCAAAAATAAACAAAAACAATCCATCCCATGCCTCGGCCCCTCAGCGTCTCTCTCTTTCAGCCCACCATCATTGCTCTCTCCCACACACACACACAAACACTGTCCACATATAAAGCTCCCTCCCATCTCTCGTTCCTCGTCTGCAACCCGTCCAACAGAAGACGTGGACTCCATGATAAGCACGCACCTGGACTGTTGACGGACTCCTCAGCTGTCATTTGCATGAGCAAGGCCACCTGCTGCCGCTCAGAGAGGGGGTACCCGGCCCGGATCCCTGGCATCCCCATTCCAAACGGCAAACCCGCCTTCCGGGTGTTGGTGGGCTCCTTTTTAATGCGCTTCCGCTCTGGACCTGGTTTCTCTGTAACGACAGTGAGAAGAGAAGAAACGTTAATTTTATTGAATTGCATAGACAAAGTTGCATGCATGAATTCAGTGAAACACACATTGAAGCACACACGAACACATCTAATTTACTAAACCTTGTGAATGGCGGGAGTAAGATGTGTTTTATTAGTATTAGACAGCCAAACTCATTGAGAAATTATTCATTGAGTAAATATATTATCAATCTCTTGTGATGACTACCTTTAAATTAGTTTCTTTAGTTAAAAAACGATGAATCAGAATGAAATTTCTAAAAAAATTGCTGTCTAAATTAAGACCAGCTTTACTTCGTATATCTAACAATAGGACTGCTTTTAAATGTTTTTTTCCTAAATCCAAGCCAATAAATGATCAAAAATAATAACAAAAACATTTTCTGACAGATTGCTTGAGCTAAAAGACAACAGAGCAAAAAAAATATTCAATCTACATTGATTCAACAAATAGTGTTCTCATAACAACACACACACACATTGCCCACGCAAAGAGTCAGTTAGTTTCCATGTTTATTGCCCAAATAAACCTGTTAAAAACCAAACCAAAGCCAAAACACACCACATGTATATGCAGCTCAGTATCTGAGAGGCTTGGTCTTAGTAGGGGGTAGACTTTTGTTATTACCCAGCTGCCCCTGAGGAAGGGAGGGGCAACAAGCAGCGTGTTTATGTCTGTCTGTCTCCGAGCCAATCAGTCAGAATCGAGAAGAGAGGAAAGAGGGTGTGACTTGGCAGTGCCGCTGTTATTACGAAATAGTTGGTTTACGTTTCAGTTCAACATGGCCTTGCCAAGGTCACCACATGCCTGCCTGTGTGCCTGCCAGGCTTACTGGAGACACAGAGCTACTGGACAAAAGCAGCTGCTCCACAAAGACACACCCAGCAATTATTTTCAGTGGCAACATACCATCTGATGACCCTTACGGAGGGTAAAGCTACACATGACTGTACACTTCATCACTGAGGGAGGAAACAGCTCCCAAGGCAAGAAAACACAAGCAACAATACAGACTCCTACCACAAAGAGAGAAATAGAAGCAGCAAATGTCAAATGTGCATGCACAGGAACAGCCGTAGGTGCGTGGATGTGTCTGAGCCTGATTTCTTCAGGCCTTTTCTCATTCCAAGACTGGCTGCATTGCTCAAGGCCACAAACACACAAGTAAACAAGGCAAGAGGGAAGCATGGCGGCCGACGCTTCCGGTGGCTGAAGGCTTTCCAGGAAAGGATTTTTCCAGTCACAAGTACAGAGCTGATGAACTTTCGCTAACATCTGTGAACACTTACAGCTTATGTACCCCCACCCTTCTTTGATACATTCTCCAAAGCATTTGCCATTTAGACACATTCCTCCAGCTAGGACTTTAACAGCAGGAACCACAGAAGCAGTCCAAACATGTTTTTTTGAACAGCAGAACTGAGAAAGTGCTTCGTTAGCTTTTCCAGCCTATGTTTACAAGATTGGGAAGCCAGCTACTACCTCAATGCACCCATATAGACAGGGCTCGGGAGTAATGAGTACCAGGTTGGAATGGGCAACCCAGTTGAGATATTGGCAACCAATTTTTGGCTGGTTGCAACCGTTTTTAAACATAAAAATAGGGACAGCAAAATGTATCTTCAGCTGTATCCCTCTCACATCCAGCTGAAGAGACATAAAGCTGCTGTGGCTACTTAATTTCCCCACTGTGGGATATATAAAGTCTTATCTGAAGCAGAATCAAGACAAATGGACATCATCTCTGAAAATAGAAATGATGGAAAAGCTGATATAAGTGCCACTTTAGTGATGCTCAAACTACGTCTTTAATTGAGAAAGGCTGTAAGATCTGAGGTGTGAATCAGCACAGAAAATCCAGAAAGCCACATTTTGAAAGGTAGAAATCAGATCAACAAGCAACCAGTGATTTTTTTGAAGGATCTCATGAAGAACACAACAGACGCACTACTGGTATTTTGTAAACCAGGAATAGAGGGTTGACATCCTGTAGCATCATACAAAACACAAACTACAAAACAGTTCTTATTCTTATTACTGAGAATATGAGGTAACTAAAAATTGAAACCATGCTTCCAGCCCAGCAACAACTTTTACAAATAAGAGTTGAGCCCCGGTAGAGGACTACCACGAAACGACACACACAAGACCAGAATCTCTAACACATGATTAATCATCAGTGGCAGCAGCTGACCTGCTCATCTCTGACACGGGGCACCAGGAGCAGGAATATTCAGTGCTTCAAATTCACAACTTTTAGACCATACCAGCCCGGCATTAAATGAGAAACTGCCTGTACAAATCTGTGTGGTTTTCATTTGACAGGATGCTGCGGGATAATGGGGTACAGCTATATAAAAAATGTGTTCCACATGTTTACAACGGAAGGAATGTTTTTTTTTGCTTTGTTTGGTTAATTACCCTGAGAATTTAGGGGAGATACAGAGCAAAATGGTGAAGACGGCTTCATTTAACATGCTTGTGTCCGCTCAATGGCCTACTATCATTCATCAGCATGTAACTGAAAAATACGTGTGTGTAACGCGTGGATTACTGTATGACACAAATGAACAAACAATTACACACCGCACTGTGCCTGCTGTCATGGTGTGCATTTCTGTTGGATGTCTATTTAGGGAACACTGCGAGGGCTTTTATGTGTCTCAGTAAAATGATATTACTCAGCTTACAGACAGAGTTGAAACCTTACTCTTCTTACTGCTTGAAACTTGACTAACAAGATAAGAGAAAAGGAGAATAAAAAAGGAAAGCAAGCTAGTTAGGGACAGGCACCCCGTGAATAGACTGCCTACCTGAGCCAGGGGAGAAGACCACATCAAACATAAATGCCTGGTAATAATAGAGGTAGATTTTTGATATGGGAAGCAGACAATACTACCAAACAAAGGGACTGTCTGGTTCAGATATACGACACAACTCCACGACAAGACGAACCACTCCAACTAGTCTGACCGGGTTTGTTTGACCGCGGCACGTTAGAGTAAAACAATGTTCTGTTTAGGGACTAATAAAACCTGCATAAACAGGAAGTTGAGGGAGAAGAGGCAGGAAGTGGCCAACAGGATGTTTTGTCAATGCTTTGTATTGAGCAAGAGAGGCTCATAAAAGTACAGCATGCACATAACCGGGTGAACCAGTGCTCTGTCTGTCTGTGATTGTTACATATTGCTTCAATCAGTGATACAGTGAGTGTACAGCTTCTGTCTATTGGTTTTATTCAGAGCCCGTGTGAGTCTGGGTGACAGAAAGACAAATCTCTGTGTGTTATAACCTGCCAGGGGGAAAACATGTGTGGGCTGGAGATCTGTGCAAACCACTGTCTCCTCTAGTAACCCACTCTACAGCTCGCACCTTCCTTCAATGATCACAAGGCTGACCAACATTACTGTGCTGCACACCTGACCCAGTGACAAAGGCAATTCTTCAATAACAGTTAATATCCTAAAAGGCTGCAAAAAGGACTCAGTCTGAACACGTCATGGTAACCTGCAAATCCAAAGACATAAAGAGAGTAACTGACGCAGGCCCTGTTCAGACATGACATGTGTCCTGGGTGATCTAAGCGCAAGTTGACAGCCCCAAGTATATCTGTTCCAATGCATCTCTGCAATTGTTTGAGTGGGCTGTTCCACATGCAAATAAACACTCAGTGAACACTAGCGGTGGGAATCAGCAGAGGCCCGACAATACGATTTTATTCTGATACTTGAATCACAATATAATATTATTGTGATTTTAAGCATTTTGCGATATGGTGAATATTGCGATACAATATATTGCCATTTAAGTGTTTAACTGCATTTTGTATCCACAAAATAAAATTTAATCAAGAATTGTTTTGTTACATAAGAGAAACTTCTCAGTGTATTCATCTTACTTCAGTCTTTTTATTTCTCCACAATGAGAGTCAAACCCACAGACTGGCCAACAAAGTATTCAGTCAAACTGAACTGAACTGATATCAAACATGTATGAACGACAACAACTGCAGACAACAATTACACTCCCTCAACTTTAAGCTTCACTGCTCTGAATTTCTTTGAATGAAATATAAAAAAAGCCAAATTTTGCAGCGTTATTTCGACAACTTCCCCACACA
Source organism: Centropristis striata (assembly GCF_030273125.1). Taxonomy (NCBI): domain Eukaryota; kingdom Metazoa; phylum Chordata; class Actinopteri; order Perciformes; family Serranidae; genus Centropristis; species Centropristis striata. Next base: position 7,478,045 of record NC_081518.1, read on the forward strand.
ATATCCTGACACACATGATGCCCACACATAGATTCCTTACATCTTCTAGTTTCATATGATACTTATGGAACACTAAATAGGATACTTGGGGGCCATGAATCGATATGATATTGCCACGGAAAATATTGCGATACTATGCTGTATCGATTTTTCCCCCGTGCTCTAGTGAACACATGATTCAATACAGCGCAACATAATATTACAGGAATGTCTGTAATATTGTAATATCCTACGGCCTCTGTGTCACAGACATGGCCGCCTTTGCCAGGTAAGAGCGGTGCACGTGGGCTTCAGTGAGCCGAGGATGGAGAGCAGGCAGGGGAACATTTTCAGATATGAGCAGGACATCAGAACAACAGTGACAGTCCGACACATCACCAACAGTATGATAATAACGTCCAAAACACAAGATTCACATTCAGTGGTTTCTGTGACATGAGAAATACAGCAGCAACAGGGATAGAGCAGTGTACAGAACTCATTATCACAAATTTAGCATATGTTATTTATGCAGAGCGCTTGTCTGCCTGTCTATTTAAATGAAGAGCACATCATATTCCTGTTGTCATGTGACAGCTTTAAGTCAGGTGTCGTTGAATGCATAATATAACCTGTATTGTGGACGAAGTGGTAAACATCAGTTTATCAGGAAGGGAACATTATTCAGTGGAGAAAAATACAACACAACACCTGTTCTGAAAAAACAAGGCCAAACTGACCTTAACGCCAGCCACATCGGCAACAAATCTGAAATTAGATTGAAGCATCCAACTGGGAAGAAATCAATCCAAACTAGTTCATTTTTTGGGCCTGTGAAATTATTTCAATATTCAAAATTAACTATGAACATGATGTAGTTAATTTACAATTTGTATGAAGTGAACTTTGAGCTAGCTCTTGTGAAGTGTGAACTTGCACAACCTTGATAATAACCAATTAATGATAGTCTCGGGGCAGCAATGCAGAAATTACTTGCTGCCTTTGGCAACAGGTAAAACTTATCAGCCACAATCAAGTCACTGTCTGACACATACAATTATTAGCGCTGCAAACGCTTATTTCCAGTATTGATTAATGGATTAGTCGTTAGAAAGAGTCCAAAATAACTTTATCAAATTGCTTGCTCAACCAACACAGTCCAAAACCCAAACTAATGCAAAATGTCCAACTCATTTCAGCGCTGTGAAAATTCCTCTAAAAAGCAAAATGGTTTGTATAGGCTGTGGTCAAAGACAATTTAAGTAACCATAGAAAGCATGGGCTGACAGAAAGGACATTTTCCCAGATAAAAGAAGATAAGGAGCAGTTAGAAAATATTTAGTTGTTTTACTATTGCTTTGGTACTTAGTGAGGATGGAGATCTTCAAAAACAAACAAACAGAAAACGCTAGTTATTTCCACAAGTAAGCAACATTTTATGAATGAGCCTTATGGGTGCTGGTGCGGTCTTAATCTGTCAAGACTGTTCTACCATCTATCTCTGAACTCTGACTGCTGCTGTGGATCATGGTGGTGAGGAGGAAGAGGGGAGAGAAGAGCGAAAGGAGGATGACCTCAGGAAGGAGGAATGCTGCTGTCTAGCGCTCTTCAGGAGGAGGTCAAGGGAGACTTGGCAATTCAGTGAAGGGAGGGATGAGCACTGAAGCTCTGAGAGCTTTGATTAACTTCAACATGAATGATCTGCAGTGTGCTGTGCACATTGAGAGATATTCCTGTCCCTCCTCTAGCTCACTTATAGGCTCTTGTAATGTTTGTAAACACTAAGCCGGCAACTTGCATGTGCACGATAATTAGAAGCTGAGTTGATAGCAATGTATACAAACAACATCAGCATTACCACAAAGGCTTCCCCTGCCATCACGGAAATGGGCAATCAACGCAGTGAAATACATTCAACGTAAGCCCAAGCTCAGGCTGAAGTTGATCTTTCAGATAATTTGGTGTTCATCAGAAGACTGCTTCCAAATAGATTTTAAAGTGGCTGTACATACAATTCAGAGCATATCCATTGCCTGCATATAGCTCTCAACACAGCAACGGTGGCTAGCTGCTAACGCTGCTAACACCATTGTGAACTATCCTTAAAACGACAACAGTGGAGACAGAGCTAACAGTGTAACCTGTGGGGAAACCGGTTAGAGGCCATTACACTTCTTTGACAATGATGTGGGCCTGGATGGTGTTACAAGCATCATTTGGTCTAAATTTACATACTTTTTCAGCCGACTTAAGCATTTGACATGATTTTCTCTTCATGTTAACTTCTGATTGTCTGTAATAGCTACAAAAACAATGGATATAATTCATATCAACAGTTTACTTAGTTGAAGCCAAGGACAAGGCTACTGGATATTTTGGCATATAATACCATACATCATGGTCATAGTTTATCTATCAGCTCAAGCCACAGAGGAGAGGAGAGTTGGTAGTGGGGTAGGGTTGAGAAGGGGGCTGAAGGGTGGGGGCTGTGAAGTGTCAGAGGTGTAAAATTTTGCAAAGAGGCTAGACACTGCAAAAACTTGAAAGGCCAAGAAACAAAGTCAGACTATAAAACAGAGAAACAAATCAATATACAGTTGAGAAAGGTATGCAGACAGACAAGTTCCGACTAACAACACATGCACACACACAAGTATAGAGGGCAAATAGGCTTCTCAAACCAAGACACTATTCAGCGAGCCACTGCTAACACAAAGCAAGTTTTACTGATGTGATGCAATGCATCCTTGAAGTAGTAAGATGACAGACAGATGCTAGCAACTTGGCTGTGTAAACTACAGGGATTGTGAAATACCCTGGGAACTTCCAATCTTCTACAGTTTGTAAACACAAGAAACTATGAAGAGACAGTTCTTATCATAATGTGGTGCAGAGGTGAAGCTGAGAGTCAAGGTCTGAAACACCATACAGCCCAACACAATAAAGGTCAAGCTATTAGCATACGAAGAGACTATCCAGCCATTGTTCCTCAGGTGAGAGTTCACACCTCACCTTACTGAGGGGGCTGGGGTAGACCAGTTTCTTAGAAATACAGCAAACAGGAAAACCACATGAAACCAGCTAATCAGAGTAAAATGAGAGTTTAAAAAAGCATGGATTATTCCTCATAGAACAGTACACTAAATAAGTTTGCAACATAATGCAATGAATCATGCAAAAGGCAGTGACACACACACAAACACTACAGGGATTCGCGGGTGCCAAGTAATGAAGAAACAAGTTACAGCTTCTCAATCAAACATTCCAGTTATTCATAATTCCCTTGAGCTACAGAGTAATTACACACAACCCCATGTGTCTACAAAATACATGTCTATCTTAGTAAACTTGACCCCAAACCATAACATTCATCTGTTACAACATGCATGCCTTTAACTCTCCACTTCTTTCCCAAGTGTAATCACAGAACATAAACCAATGTAGCGTCTCAGCCTGCGCTGACGATGAAGGCCGTTACCAAAGCCTCTGAGTTGGACCATTATCAACAAACTAAATCCTGAACCCTTAAAGCCTAAAGTCAAACAAGCATGAGCAGTAGTCCTTCTCTCCCTAATTAAAGAAAACACAAAGCCGGAGCCTTACCAAAAGCAAGACCTGGTCAGGCCTGTACGGTATACAAATTCCCACTTAATTGGATCATGATTTCGTGTGGTCTTCCTCTCCTTTCAGACTGCGACTGTAGGAACAAATTCCTCGGTTCTGCCACAGACACACAGCTGACTTGAAGCTTGAGCTGGGGACACATTCACTTCACAAAGCCCAACCCCCTTTTTTACAGAGCATGCCTAAGTACTTCCTGCAAGCTTGAGAGGATGTGATGTAGTGATTACCACTTCAAAGTCACATGTTGGTGGGAAGAACATATTGCTAAGTAAATACATTGGTAACGTTTCTTACCTGAATCAGAATCTTTCTGGTCTCCATTAGCTCCAGCAGTGAAGGGCAGCTTCCTTTTAGGGGCCTTTTCTTTCATCTCTTTGATCCCATCACTGCGATCCAATTTGGGAGTCTTGTTTGACAACACTTTATCCTGTGAAAGAGATAAATCAGAACATGAAGAACAATTTAAGTGACATGGTTAAGAGGTAACACAGCTTTAATCAGAATAAAGCAACGCTGCTATTAAAACATCTACTTTTTTTATGAACTGAAAGTATGAGACGCTAAAAAGAGACATAGGCTAATGCAGTCAGTCAAGCATGAGCTAGCTGTGGATCCTGCAGCCTCCTCCTGTACTTGGTGTCGTCCTCTGCCCTGACTTTTAGCTATTATGGGCTCTGCAGAGCAAAACTTTTCCATAGAGTTTCCTCCTAGATTCCAGCACAAAGAGCCAGGCGCAGGGAGAGGAGGCTAAGCTGACGCCGACTCGGCTCTGTGGTCTACAGCTTCTGGAAACAATCACAAGTCCAAGTGTATCTGCTATCAACACATGTAAATACTTATGTGTTTGTTAAACTTGTTTCTTTGTTGTATTGGGATCTGATAGTGGCTTGCTTATCCGGACTAGCAGCATTATTACAGTTAGAGCTGAAAAGACGCGGCAAAAGTCTGGAGTTGGTTTCATTAATTCTTGAAGGGTCACAGCTAAATATTTCATTATAAGCATTACTTTTGATATCAAAGGGATTTCTTTAAAATGCTTTTTTTTTGTCTCAACAATCCAAAGCAGCTTTCACTAGTAATTGGACATTATTTTTTTACTAAATAAATGTGTGTCTGAGAAAGTAGAAAATAAACAGCCAAAAGTTTCAGTGAATGACAGAATGGAGAATCGGAGCAGAGCCACAGAGACAAAACAACAACAACAAAACAAAAATCAACAACCTGTCACCCCAAATACATACACCAATATACACAACACTGTTAGACATTACACAACATTAAGAAAATGGTCAAAAGCAAAAGCTTAGAATGCAAATGATAATGAAATTTTACTTCCTACTTATAACGATGTATTCAAAAGAAATAAACAAAGATATTATTGACTTTGTCTTGGCAGATACTCCATAGTGAAGGACTAGGGCTGTATCTGGATCCAAAATAAAATGTAGTCACATTATGAATAAATAAAAATCCATACTTTGTATACATTAAGGATGTATTAAAATTGACAGGACTTTTTAGGGAAAAACTGAATTTCTTGGACATATGGGCAAAATGTGTCAGTTCATTTTACTCCAGTCACCCAGAGGTGCACATTTAAAGGATCTTTGTATTTTTCCCTCCACCATAGGAATTAGGCATTCATTCATTCATTCATTCTTTTTATAATGGCAAAACTGGCTTTGGTTTCAAATCATTTTTATTATAATTTTGCAAATAACTGGTTTTGTCCAAAGTCCAAATAACTGGGGGAGCAACAGTAATATCAGATTGTGCTCATTAACATATTTGTATCTACTAAATTAGAAAGCTACTTAAAATAGTGTTGTGGGCTTTATCAGTTCATTATTTGCCATGTGTGGTTTTGGTCAGATTTGGTTGAATATTTTAGGTAATGACTGTGCTTGTAAATCATAGTTGACACCATCTGTGGTAAACTCCACAGTAAAATAACCATTACAGGATTAAGTTCTCAGTGAAGAAGGACTTCAGGCCAGCAATGGATTCACTCTGTGGTAAATAGCTTATGTATTTATCAAATTGATCAGTCCAAACTGTTTCTGTGTTACATCAAGATGCTTTTAATCAGTATGCTTCATGTGCAGATAGTTTAAAGTCTCATAATGGAGATGCAGGAGCAGGTCAGGTGTAATGTACACACACTCATTTTCTTCAGTTAATTTCTCTGTCCTACCTTCTGTCCCCTACTCATCTCTCTCCATCCTCAGGGCAGGTTTTCCATTATGTGTCGACTCTTTGAACTCCTCCCCCTGCCCTGCCCCAGTCATAAGACTATGATGTCATGGTACAGTAGAGACAAACAGTGTCAGCTACAGTTAGCTGATCTCTCCGTCTCTCTCTCTCTCCCTTCCTCTCTCCGTCTGTGTCTCTGCTCGGCGACACAAAAGCTTTTCACAAAAGAACACACAATTCATGCAAAAGCATGATGCACCCATCTGGGCATGTGCAAAAGCTACAGTACATCTAAGCGGGGAAACCGAGATGCAAGCGAGCGATTTCATTAAGAGAAGAACAAAACATACAGCAGAGCTGAATTGCATTGGTAGAAAATGGTCAAATCACCAACGTTCATTTCCAGCGTTACACCGGGTTGTTTTTCTCCTGAATTAAATTTAAAGAAAGCTCTGACAACCAGAGACTTTCCTCAGATCCGCCTTCATCTGCCTGTTTGATGGTCTCCTAGCAATGCCTGCTCTTTTCGTCTCACTCCATTTTCCACCCACCCCTGTGCGCTTCATTCCCTCCCTCCCTTCCTCCATGCCAGAGTCTGATGCAATCCTTTGCAGAGGGCTGTAAATCCATGCCTGTATGAGCTCTACCTCTCCTCTCTTCGCCTCTTGGTGCTGCTCCTGGTAGCTGAACAGTTGGCACATACCGTGACATCATCAAGCTGCGTCCAACACTTAGCTCCACTGCAAACAACATGACTGTACCGGTGTAAAAATTCAGGGGACGCTACCTTCAAAACCTGGATTTCAAGACTGAATGTGTCTTAACAGGCCAACAAGGCTGTTCAATTCCAAAGATGCCTCTGAATGTGGCTGAGAAATTCTGACTTTTTTTCTCCCCCTGGATCTCATGGAAACAAACACTGCATTCTTTGCGGCCATCAGTTTCCAAAAAACTATTATGCAAGAGTAAATTGTGTAATTGTGCATGACGGTGGTCCTGGTAAAGTTGGGAAATAGAAGCCACACTTTATTTTTACTAAGAATTCACATTCAGGTGGTCATCAGTCTTTGCTATGTCTACTGTATATTTATCAATGTGTATAGATATTGACACTATATATATCTTCTGAAGTGTTCATCTAATATTAGCTGGTCTTTGATGCCAGGTGATATTATCTTATTAAGTTTGTATTCTTATTTACTTTTAAAACTGAGGCATGGTTATTGCCAGGCTTGCTTATCAATATTATCGACCGATATGGTCCCATCACATAATTATTAATATCTATTGGTATCGGCGCATACATTTTCCAATATGCAGCTTTTTTGAGAAAATGTTGCTTGGGGTGAATTACAAATGTTATTAGATATGTTTTTTCTCAAATTGTCTGACAATGGTTAATTGAATATTATGTGTATAAAGTTATGTGTTTCAAAGTACCTTTGCTTTTCATATTGGTGCACAATCTGAGCACAACCCTCATAAAAAATGTCTTTTTCTTTTTCAACTGAATTTTCCCCCTTTAAAATGAGTATGGGCTCCAAAAATCCCAATTTGGTTCCAGTGTTCACTAATGTAGACGACATCACAGACACAGGGAAGCTTTCATAATGTTTGACCCCACCACAGAGGTCAGAGAGCAGGATCAACAACATAACAGCTTCACTGCTAGTGTCATGCTGAAGACACTGAGGAGGAACACATGCAGTCTGTGGTAGGGCATGTTCCCAGGCCTTCTGGTGGAAAACTATTTATTTTAGCCAACATTCCCTTACTATGAGGTCTTCCAAGGTTTTGCAATTGTGGATCAGATGTAGTGGTTTAGTGTCAAGTTTCATGGACAATATATACGTTATATACAAACATTTGGTTATTGGGCACAGTGTGTGTTTGTAGGGTTTTCAGTCTTACCTTCTTCCCACCCTGCTTTTCCACCATGTCGGTGTTGAGTGGGAAGTGGTCCAGCTGGGGGGTTTTAGAACCCCCACCTTTGGGCATCGTTCAGCTCTCCCCACGCCAAGCTTCATTCACGCTGCCATTGCATCGTCATCAACCGTCTGGAACAAAGAGAAAGAAAAAAAGAGATGGCGGGGGAGGTTAGCAACTGGCCACTACGTTTCTTTGAAAACACATTTACACACTGGCAGACGATGCAGCCATTAGCGGCACATCAAGCACTCTATTTTCAACCATTACACCCCTGATCTGGAGAAAGAGCAGTTGCGAGGGAGGACAGCAAGCTGGGTTGCAGCTGTGGCAGGCAAAAAGCTTATCTGTTTTTCAGGCTGAACCCAAAGTGCAAGCAGGGTCTACCCAAATACCTTACAACATGCTCAGTAATCGCTGTTCATTTTAAGATAAACGAAAATTCCTCAAAACAACAGGGGCAAACCATTCGTATCACACGCACTTCAACGAAAGCAGTCATATACTGGAATTCAGGAGTGACAACAGGATAGACCATGTAAGATATTGCATAACCCCAATGTTGTGGAGATATTGAGAGAGCTAGGAACAGCTGAGGAATGTCTTCAGGAACGTGACTGGCACGTCCCAACAAAAACCCAAACAGCTACTTAGCGCTATAGCTAGCCACCCCTTGTAATTGTGGGCTTTACCCTGTCCTAATTCATGATATCCCTACTATAGTCAGTCAGGAAGATGGTCAAGATGAACATCTTACAAAGACAACTTGACATCTACCTGGTATGCATGATGCATGCTTTTTATAATGAACTAGCAGAACAGAGAGTTCTGTGCAGTTTAATGTGCTCTGTGTTGTCATTGTCTACTTTGTCCTCTATGCAAGTACACAACAACAATCCCCAGCCTTACTTCGAGAGGAGAGGCCTTCTGCTGCACAGGGCCATGAATTAATCATACATTCCATCCCTCAATTCTCTCCTCCATAATGCACTTTTTCTTCTGAGTGCGTCCAAGTATGATCATCCTTCTGACTGACTGAGTGAGTGAACAGATGAGACCATGGCTGCATCATTTTTTTCTCTACTTTGAGACACTGGCACTCCTATCTTCCCTGGCGCCACTTCCATCTCCCTTCCCCTCCCCCCATCCTGCTTCCCTTCCCTCTGCAGTTATCCTATTCAAAGACTGCTATTTATATCCCTCCAGTCAAGTCAGTCAAGTCAAGACAGCCAGCCAGCCAACCAGAGAGGCACAGAGCTACAGAGGATGCACTGCTCCCTCTTTTACTGGTGTATGAGAAAGAGAAACATGAGCAAACACAGCAAACCATGCCCCCTTCCTCTCTCCTCTGGCTCATTGTTACTGCCTCTTTGCTACAGCTAGGCACTCGCTACAACCTCCCCTAAACTCCCACCTCTCACCACACCAAACAAAGTGACAGGAAGGTTGGCTACTCTCAGAAATAAACAAACCTTGCAGCAACACTCACACACACACACACGCCTCAAACTGGGTCAGCTGGGCTTCTAGAACAATAATCTCTGCACTATTTTGGGACTACTATGATGGGCAGTTATAGCTACAGAGCATTTTGCTGACATGCGAAATACAGGAAAATGATGTTTGCAAGCTAGCAGTGACACAAAGGCACACACAAGGAGAGGAAACCCTGTTTAAAACCACAGGCCTCATTTCCTTTGTAATTCCATCCCAATCAGAAGATGCATAACATCTGCTAACCGTGTCTGTGTTGTTACCACTAAACAGTTGATTAATTCCATGTGTGTATTTGTGTGTGCATGTTTGTATTAAAAATAAGTTTCTTTACTAGGGCTGTGACGATAACAGCCTCACCACAATACTGCGGTCAAGGCATCATGGGATTGCTACTGGACGGCTAACAACAACAACAAAGGTCCTTTTAACACTGATAAATGGATAAATAATAATAGAAGACAGTCAGTGTTGCATTTATAATCATGGATTTATTTTACAGATTCTCCAAAAAGACAGTGCAGTTCAAGACTGGATTACAAAGCTTCAGAAAGGGATATGATCACACCAGAGCCAACGCTGGAATGGTGAAATGGTATTGTTGGCCTGCTCAGCTGCATACCTCCGCAGCTTCCAGGCAACGCTAAAATTTTCAAGCAGTTGCGAAACAACAGACTGTTAACGGACGTCATATAATGTATACACCTGGTGAAATGTCGGAAAAGGATGACTGTATGAAAAAAGACAGACTGTCCAAGCCTACAAGCAAAACATTATTTCTGATATATATATAAAAACAACAACACCAACCAACTAAGAAGTTCTGCATGTAATAATTCTTTCTGCTGTTGCAAAAATGCCAAAATGTTCACATTTTAAGGGTTTGCAATAATACTGAAGCTTTTGAGCATTTGAGACATTTCAGCGAGCTGAGACGCGGACTGATTAGGCGCAGGGCAAAGGGTTCTCAGGCTTACACACTCGAACTCTCACACGCATACAGAACTTTCCTCCTTTCCTCTCCTCACATTGTGCTGTATTTCTTTTCTTTCATCTCTGTCTCCCTGTCCTGTCCACCTCTGTCATATTGTATGTGTGTTTTAAGTATACGTTTGGACGGGTTAATCGCAAATCTCATTGCACTAGTACTTGCTACTCTGTGCAATGACAATAAAGGCTTCCGATTCAGATTCTGACTCTGACATGATAAACATTTCATTTTTGGTTGCCATTCACATTCACTCTTTTCACCAAGCTCCACTAATAATACAAAAACAAATTCATAAAGTCGGATGAACATCAGTCTACTTAGTTTACTTTGTGCCTCTATAAGGTAATGTGTAATGTCTCTAAATGTACCAAATGTTGCAATGCCTTGCTAGGTTGGGTTTATACATGCATATTCAGTCATAGGCGTAATAGAGCAAGAGGTTACTCATAGTGGTGGTGAACATTGTCAGCCAGCATCCTGTTTCTCATCTGCTATTATAAAAAACAAAACAAAAGAGCTCTCAGTCTGTTTTTTGAGGTTTAAGTGCTAGAAAGGAACTTGTGAGATCTTCAACAACCTAATATATAAAAACATTTTATTAATTATAAGATATAACATGTAGACATGGATATAGATATTATATTCTGAGAAAACTCAAATTTGCATTAGTTAAATATTCAAACAGGGTAGTTTGGTTTAACATATGTGCAATGCATTGACTATTGTTGCTGACCACAGCCAAAGCTCCAACTAGCACTCATGCCCAACGCAAAAAAACAAAAACAAAACAGAGGGGAAGCACTGTTGAGTTTTAATGTTTTATACATGACGTCAGCCAAGTTAGACTTGGCCATGGAGATGATGACTGCAGAAACAAGTGGCGAGGGGTGAGCCAGAGAAGCAATCTCTTCCAAATGAAGGACAAGACCTGCCAGTACTACTATCCATCCCTTCTCTCCTCCTTGCATAAACACGCACACACTCACACACAGACGCACACACACTTCTTTCTATGTCCCTTGTTCCTTTCTCTCTCCATCCTCCTGTAGCATCCTCTCTATCCTCTGAGCCACTCCCTCTGCGGTCAGATAGAGGCCAACACTTCAGCATATTGCAGCATACTGTGTGCACACTCACAGATGCACTGACACACACCACAAGCACACTTACACTGGGTTGTTATAGTACCAGCTTACTTGATTTAGGAAGTGTAACATTAAAGGTCTGACTTGATGAAAATCGGTGTGTACTGATTTAAAAACCTACATGCTAAAATGGAAATCACCCCTTGGCTGTGTCTAACAATATCACAACTGTCATGTGGCCAGCCAGCACTGCAGCTAGATGCTAAGCTAACTAGCCGTTGCCTTCAGAGTGAGTCAATGATGCCATATCTGTGATTATAAAACTCTATGAATGAGTGTGAAAGCAGCCATATTTAATAATAGTGCTTGCGGCTGTGGATTTATTCCTTTTAAGGCACGGGAAGGTGTATTATTGTGCCCTGCAACTAGTTTAACATTAATGTTATATATTCAAAAATACTGTTACTGTGTTGTGTAACATCCTGGAATGAATCCATACATGCTACATATAGCTGTGCAAGTATTCATGAAAGTGCAAATCATTAAAAACCGCAAAGCTCAAGAACACAAATGCTAATTTAGTTCCAGACGTCTGCTGCATTAAAATGTTTGAATCTATGACTTCAAACCTGGAAGGCTCATGGACCAATTTCTACCATAACAAATTTTTAGCACTGCAAGCAATTCTGTCCCAACATGCACTCTCAATTCAGCAATGGGAAAAACACAAAAAATGTAAACACGCCGACACAAAGAGTTGTAAAAGAGGTGAAGGTGCACGTGCAGAGATGAAAAGTAGTTGTTTGCTCTAAACTGTGCCACTCCTAACTCATGACTCTCAATGTACACACAGAAACACACCTCAAATTTTCCACACTGACAGCTGAACAGCATAGCAGCTGCATACAGGGATGGGCATGTTGCTCTCTGTCTGTCGTGTCTGTGTGTGCTGTATGGTTTGGTGTGGTGTGTGCACAAATCCCATTGTCTATTGCATCAGATACAAGTCAACAGCACACTCCCTGGCAGTCAGTCAACTCATCTCTGTTTTTCACACAGCAACATAAATAGTTAAGCAAATGTCATGGGGGTCAAAGTGTCCGCATATTAGAGATGTTTTTGCTGCAAACCAATGCAAGTTTAGTTTACACTTTTCTTATGCAAGATTTTTCTCCCTTTGAAAGTCATCGGCCGTGCTGTAGCAAAAGTGAAAATAAATTAGGAGCCTGCAGCTGAACTGAGATATTCACCCACCACCACTATCTTTTTACATGTGTTCTCAAAGACTTACAATGACAGTGACTCATTTTTTGACAAATAATGAAAGTTAGTAATCTGCATCACCACAAAGACACTTGGAATGGAACAATCGAAACTTGCAGAGAAACGCAGCTCGATGTTGCAGAGAGATTTTCCGTGGCAGTAGTTTATGGCTGATGCCACCAGCTAAAAACACAGACTGGGCTAAATGTGTTTTCAGGGGCATTTAAAAGCAAACTATTTGTGTACATTCAGTACACAATAGTGTTCTATTTTTACCAAAGTATTTCAAGTCTCTTAAAGCAAAGGCTATAAACTTTCAATCCTGTGGAAGCCACAAATCAGATACAGCTTACTGTGTTTTGATTCAGCATAACCCACAGTTGCACACTATTATAGGTCTTCGGGAGGGTAATAAAAATTACAACTTTGCTTCAAAAGAGTCGTCACATTGCCTTAGCACTTTTTTAAAAAGAGTTGTTGGTTATCTGCCATTATTTACAAATCTGGGTCAAGTCTGAAGTTAATAAGATGAGCTGCAAGTCAAGTCTGAAGTCTATTTATTGAAGAATTGAGTGTGAGTCCCTAAATGGATTACCAGTGTGATTTTAGTAATGGCGGCTGGACAAAGGTCAAGTGTCATCCGTTGGTGTGTCCCATTTCTTCAGTTATCCCTATCTAAACACACATCAAACGTAGGGGTGTCTCCAAAAACCAAACCACTGGTCCACACTCTACCAAAAGTCTGTGCGTTTGTGATAAGGATAGGCAAAATATAGCCGTCATTCATACAGCATTCATCATCAGTCATGATCAATTACTTTTAAATTGTATTTAAAGGAAGTTGTTATGTTTATCAGTTGATTTTGATGTATTTTGTTGTTTGATGTATTTTGTTGTTGAATTTGACAAAAAAAAGGCATCTGGCTGGGCAATATTTGTAATATAATTTTGTAATTTGTGCACATCTGTTATTTGCCTTTGGCAGCTGAGTCATTATACCCACATTACTACACTATAATATCATCGCAATAATAACAATATTGACATATTTGGAAGAAAATATTGTAATATTTGATTTTCTTCTTGCCATTATGATATTGAAACGGTACCATATCATCCAGCCCTAGTTTGTGCATGTGTGTACCCTAAAGTGTTTGGACATACTATACAGGAAAATGGTCTATAGAAGGACGACAGCGGCAGCAGCAGCAGCAGCTAGCCTGTTTGGTGTGCAAATAAAGCAAGACGGGCTCAACTGCTGTATCCTGGCAACCAGAGCGCAGCTTGGCTGCTTAGTCCCTGACCTGGGCCTATTCACTTCATTATAAACCTGTGTAGAGAAAGAAGAGGCCGAAAAATAAACGAACACACACAAACATGTGCTAACACACACAAGTGCTGAGAGGAATGGTTCATTATATTAAAACATAACTGTGTGCCTAGAAAGGAGCCGTTATCATCTAACATAACATAACAATGATAATATGTATTGTTCCTAGAAGTTTTTGGGATTTTCAGAAAACAAGTTTTTGGGTAAAATAAAACTGCGTTTGATCTCAATCTCTTATTTGTTTTCCTACTTAATAATGACCCTCTTGCTTAAATGTCGATATGAGCAGCAGGTGATGCACAAGGGCATCTGGAATTCACAAAATATATTTGAAATGTGAGTGAGTGGGAGTGGTCCTATTATCCATAAGGCTCTCGGAGCAGAGAGAGCCAGAAAGCAAGAGAGGAGTGAGATGTGGGGAGGAATCCAATCACTTGGTCTGATTTTCTATTCTGAGCACGTTCACTCTCCCTTACACCTCTCTGTTCCATCCAATAACAGCTCAGTGCTTGCTGCCTGCCTGCCTGCCAGTCTGGTAAATCATGCTGTCTTTGCCAGTGACCTCGCTAAGATAGTGGCAGGCCTGTATATATATGCAGCTAGGCTGCAGGAAAGGCCAGAGACAATCTAGTGCTTTTTGGCTCTCTCCTCTCAATCCCTCAGCTTCATCAGTGCTCTGACTCATTCTCATTTCTTCCCCCTCTCCTCTCTGAGTACTTCTCTCTCATCTGCCTTTCTCTCTATTCTCAACATCTCTCTCTCCTCTCTCACAGGCAAAAGCCTGACATTGCCACAGCAACGTGTGAGCGCATGCACACGCACACACATGGAAAGCCTGTTGCCTAGCAACTCAGGGATGAGACAGATGCAGGCCTATCAGAGAAGCTAGTGAAAGAGCTGTGAAGGGAGAGAGGGAACCTATTGATAGAAGAGTGCCTCTGCATATCAACCTCAAGCAATGAGGATTCAATCACTTTCTGACCTTTGAATCACCGTCTGACCAAACAGACCTGTTTCACTCGTTCCAACATGCTGACAAATGTCATTTATAACAGTTTCTAAGTTAGTTGTCATGTTTCATGAATGTTTACACTGCAAAATAGTCAGGACAATCACACAAGAGCTTATGCAGTAAAACCGCACTGTTCCTGAAAACATTAATTGGTTTGTAGTGATCACACTATCAAGCTATATAATAAATATGTATGCAGAACTACCATCACTACAACAACAACAACAACAACAAAAATGATACTTCAAACATCAGCTGAAGCCCCATTATCTGCTCCAATTCTCTGGATAGCTTGGCCTTATTTTCACATGCCCAACCCCCCTGACCGAGTGGCTGTTAAGCAGGACTGATGGAAATAACAACAATGTTTGGTAGAGCCGTCTTCCCATGCAGGGAGTTTACCCAGCCTTATTGCGATAATAATCACACAGAGCCAAGCACCAAATGCACCAAAATAACAAGAATTTATCTTTAAGGTGTCCTACTTATCAGTCTATATTCTTAAAAGTGGTGATTCAAGGGGATACATTGCTATTTTCAATTCAACATCACTGTTTCTTCTTGCCCAATACTTTAAGGATTCCAGTTAGAAATTGTTGGCACAGGCTAAGTCTGTGTGGCAGCAAGTATGAAGCAGCTAGCTGGCTAGCCACTTTCAGCCTTACCCTTAAGCTACACCCACACTAAGCAGCTCACTGAATTTAGATCTCAGGACAGAAACAGTTCTGTACAGATACAAACTTTTTAAAAGCCAGCATGAGTACTAAATATTGTGCAGCAATTCATGGCATGTAGTTTTTGCCTTTTGAAATAGTCTTGCAGAGCATTTGGACTTTAGGCTTACAAATCTAGACAGCTCAGATATAGTGAAACATTTCTATCTAAAGTTCAAAACAAGGTCACACCATCTTAACTACTTGTGTTGAGTGGTTTACAAACACAAAGTAGACTCCCTTCAAAATGGACTGATCATTATTAAAAATTATACAAGGAAGAACATTACTGACAAATACAACTTACTTTCGCAATAAAAAATATTTCAAGCTGAAGGTGAGAGCCTCTACACAGAGGAACCACAACATCATGACAGCTCAATGTGCTGGTACAGTACAGTGCTGTTTGTGTGGGTAAGTAGTAAGAAAATCTAATGAAAAAGTATCTCAAACATCATGAACCATATAGATAGTGATCACTGGTAACGCTTCATATTTACCGACAACACACAGAAGCAGAGAACTTTTGCATTCCAGGTCGATGAAAAACAATTAATAATCATAACACAGGGCACCAGCAGAAGATATATGACAGGTCCATATTGTGGCTAACAAATCAAATATAAATGTAATTACAAATTCCCACATTAAACATCTAAGCAGTGTGGCCTTTCTGACAATACATAAAACAAGCTCAGTGGTTAATTGAAAGATTGTGGATGTGAGTGGCAGAATAAAAAATACATCTCTAATAAGACTAATAAGTCTTCACCCTTGGTACATCAACAACTAAATTAACTACTTGGTGAATAAATCATCTTCTAAGAAAGTGGAACATTTTTTCTAATGAAGAATGCTTGAAACGTTTCTGTGCCCGACAAAATTGTTAGATTGCAGAAATGGATATTATGGAGACATAAAACATTGTGTAGATACTACGTATGCCTTAAACAGACAAAATCATCTTCTTATTCCTGAACATGAAAGGTCACCTAACATGCCAAGTACTGGATTTGGTTCGATAACAAACCCGATCTGATGAGCAAAATTTTGAAGACAAAATTAAAACAATATCCAACTCTGCAGAAGCTGATTACAGTCATCTGCAAGTGAGTACTCAACACAGGTCAAACTGCTGTGGAGCATACTCAAACAAACATAAACACATGCTTCACAAAGCTAAAACAACATGGTGGAGGAGGGACAACATAAAGATACACAGATTCAAATTAAAAGAGGAAAAATGAACCATGCAACCCCCAAGTCATACTCATATACACACATATTCACACAAGTGCATCAAGCCTAAACCATATTTCTAAAAGTATCAGCCAAAGGGGTTAACACCAGAGCCTAAGGTGCGGCTCCATTTTTCACACAGCTTTTTGCAGCCTCTTATATTCAGACTCATGCAGCACTGGTTGGCCCACAATACGCTTTGGTGTGAGCCAACCACTGAAGTGCTAAAGTGTCAGCACTGGTAACACCACCTTTCCAAAAAAAAAAAAAAGTTACACATACACATATTCCGTAATATAGAAGCCTAATCAGTTTTGACAACTTAAAGGCATATTTCTTTTTCCTTCCTTTAAAATGTATAGCCTTTAAGAAAAGAACAAATAAAAGTGTCTGCTGTTTATTTACTTTGGATCGTTATAACAGCTGGATTATGGGGGAGATGACATGTGTTAGGGGTCCCAGTCCAGATTTGAAGCCAGGATGTGATGGTTATGTGGTATATACTTTAGCTCACTGAACAACGAGGCCGCCCCATCTGCCTGTTATCGTAAAGTGTGCAACGTGTTAAGATGTGTGTGTGTGTGTGTGTGTGTGTGTGTGTGATCTACATCATTATTCTCCTGCAAGAGACTGACAGAGAAGATAAATGATTGAATGTGTGTGTGTGCGCCCTGTGCCTGCTTGAGAGAACATGAATGAGTGAGTGTGTATGTGTACAAGTAAGTGTGTATGGTAGTAGAATGTGAGGCACGGTGACTGGATCTACATTAATTAAGGATTATGTGAGGAGGTAAAAATAAATGCAGAGCAGAGGGAGAAAGCCTGGATGGATAATGAACAGAGCGAGAGGGAGAGAAAGGCATGGGAGAAGAGGCACAGAGGGTGGATATGACCTTTCCACAGATGAGCATCATAATGTCTCACAAACACACACAGGCACACACTACACACCAATGTAAAATCTAAAAAGCGATCCATGTGTGAAGCAGACTGTATGGCATGATGCAATTCTGGTAAAAGTTTTGTTCAAAAGCTGTACCAGCTTCATACAAAAGGGACAGATACATCACACATGCAACACAGTTTTCCTCAGCTATCTGATCTCCTCACACATTCTGAATCTCCGGCACCAGGAATTGTGTGTTCTCGTGCATTTTGATTTTAAAGGATAATGATCAGGCACTCAGCAAGTAACAGCTAGGGTTGGGCGATGTCCACCGAGTAGGCAAATAAAGATTTTCAGTGGAAAACATTGTGATGGATGAGGATATTGTTGAGATTATATACTTTTTAATGCTTTTTATACAATTGCTATGTTACTTTTCCTCCGTATCAGAGTTTTTTGGCGGCTGTAACCTGTACCATTACAAGCTCCAATCTGCAAAAAACATGTTAATCAACCACCAGAGCCAAACCACAAACCGCCAACTTTATGCATTATACTTGCACAATAGTCAGGACTGAAGACAGAGACTGGGGTTTTTTAATCACTATGTTGGGTTCAGTGGTTGATGACTGTCAGTCATTGGTGATGGATGATGCCATCGTCCACTGGCCCAACTCCAGTGACAGCCATTGTTTTGGATGAAGACTTCTATTTTTGTTTTTTAGTCCAATGAGGACATCTTCACCCAGTCTCTCTTGCAGACACTTACTTGTGCTTACATGCTTCATTACGATCTGTGCATTCCCATTTTGTTGCTTTTCTTGATTTAAATTTGGCCTCTTTTACTTTCTACAAACGTCGTTATTTCACTCAATGACAAAAAGTATGGGTTTATAATCATGATAGTGTTGGGCAATATGACAGAAAATATAATGTGACAATAGAAATGTGTCCACTGCTGGAGAATCAGCCATAATTTTGGCGTGATCTCACAAATCCAGCTGCCTTGCAAAGTAATGTGATTTGGGCAGACATGGAGCAGGTGAGTGAAGTCTTGAAATTATTTTTTTTTGTTTTGTTTTGTTTTCAACCCAAGTGCTGTCTCATCTGAGGCAGTTTTTGTTGTTAGTGAAGTTCCAAATAAAATAAGCAAAATATTCAAGTGTAATGAAGTACAGCATGGCTATTTTAAACCATCTGTTACTTGAACAGAACAATTACTGCATCATGATGATACATACAGTCACTATGTTATAAAATTATATAAACTGTGATAAAAGATTTTGGCCACATCACCCACCCCTAAATCACTATTCAACCATATCTTATTACGAAACATTTATTTGGCAGATCTATTTGTCCAAAGTGATTTACAATTAAAGCATTCAACTCCAATGAAATGAGAGCTAGATGACAACACCAACGGAAGAATAACCTTCTTTATGAAGATAAAAGCCACGAGCGGAAGGACACCTTATCTTTATATTTATCACTCACTATAATTACGGTCCTAAAATCATTTTAGTAGGCACAATGATCCAAATTCAGAGTAACCTTCTCACAAACCTCGAGGTCTCATGAACAAAAAACTGTATTAGACACACAAGTTCAATACATATTGTAAGTTTGCATTGGACTCAAGTATTTGTATTTATTTATCTGAAGCTCTGAGTGTACAAACAAACATGCCCAAGAACTAAAAAATAATACTACAGTATTTCTTTTTTAAAAATTGGAATTGGGATATTGGTTATTATCAAGAAAACCATGGGAAATGGCTAGATATCAGCTCTTAAATTAAAATCTTATGAGCTATTTTTGCTGTTATCATTAATTTTGTCAAAGCAAATGTACCTAATATATATATATATATATATATATATATATTTTTTTTTTTTGATTAAAGAGAAACACAAGTAAGGGGAAAAGGTTTATGTGTTGTGCGGAAGGTTTATTAATTAGCCTTCATATTGAATAAATTAATCTGGAGCCCTGGTGATGTGTAGTAAACCCCGAGTCTGAAATTAGGAATTGCCTTGGTCTATTATAGCCTATTGTGAATAGAAATCACATGTTATGAAGAAACTCGAGGTACTGGTGAAGACCCCTCTGAGAATGAACAACCAATACATGGAAACATTCTGCCGCACTGCTTTCTGTTATTACACAGGGACCAGAAGGTGGGACAGGCAGCTGACTTGGCACATATGGAGACAGAGAAGAAGGAGAATCAACAGCAGAGACCAGCAGCAGACAGACAGCCAGACAAGCAACCCGATCCCTACAATGACAGAGGAATGCAGGCAGAGCCAGAACAGACCGAACACATACAGCTACAATAACAGCCTTTCCAAATGGAGCCTCACTGGCGAGGAATCATTCCTCAGACACGCACAACATACACACGTGGGTGCAGCGTAGCTGGGGACCAAACAGAATGTTAATGCTGTCCTGGTGCAGAGGGTGGAGGGAGGCAGGATCCCAGATGAATTATAAATCACTGGGCAGGGCCGGATGGAGGGATGGAAGGATAAAAGGCCTGCTACTGCAGAGCACAGCCAGCTGAGGGCTGGGGCGGTGCCTGCTTAAAGAGGGGGCAGGGAACTGATGCCAGACTGAGGCAGTGGTGAGGGCATGTGCATATTTGCAGATTTTTCAGGATGTGCTTGTGTATGTACACATTTGCATGCAATTTCAGGAACTGTAAAGCGTGGGGTGCAATTAAAGGGACTTGGGCAAGGTCAGAAATGATTCGCCTTGAGACCATGTCTCCATCAAGCTTAGCAGAGGAAAATCCTATTTAATATGATGCCCAGCATAGAAAAAGGTTGGATTTATAGAGCTTTTCAGTCTTTCTTGTACACTACAGCGTCATCATCCACAGCTCTGAAGATACAATGTTAATTCAGAGGTGGTAGGAATCTTTGGGTACAATATTGCCCACATTTTCAATGTCTTACGCCACCAATAACACACACAGGTATTAGACAAGTCAGACCTTAGGGGTGGAGAGGGATTAGTTCACAAAATAATTGCATATCTTACCCTCTATGATTCTGAAATTGTACACTATTAATAAAGTTATTTTGAGGGGACAAACAAGCTCAAGAGTAAAGTGCAGCACACGCTGGAGTTGCCTTGTAGTTTATCTTCAAAAAAGGCAAGCATTTGGATGCATTTCAGATTTAATGACTTAATTATGAGCTGTGTAAAAAAAAAAAAGTGAAATATTTAGACTACTTTGTACCCCATCGCCCAGACTACAAAAAAGGTAGTAGAGTAGAGATCCAATACTCCAGCACTGAAAAACAAGATCAGCTGACCAACTCACACTGCTGCACTTTACAAAACTCCCTGCCAACTTGGTTTGGTTGGGTGTAGAAAATAACCTGATCGCTGGTCCAGTTCAAAAGGCCTACACTTACAGCACTGTGGATACAAATGGTTAGCTATGGCTGGTACAAACATTGCAGCAGCAACACTGTTTTCCAATACCAAACATTTTTATACAGAAGGTATATCTGACGTGTTAAACACACCCTTGCTGCCATATGCATGCATTCCACGTGCATTTGATGCATATCCAAATACTGTTGCTAAGAAATAGTCTTCAGGGTTTTAGCTAGCCTAAGCCAAACAAACCTTAACCTTAACCTCAGTGAATACAGATGCAGAAAAAATAAACCTAACATGTAGACAGACAAACTAACAACTGACCACGTAGGGTTTGTGGCAGGCAACACACTCATAATGAAACAATCAATAAACTCATCAGATTGGACAGAAAGGCTACAATTAGTGGTTTGAGCAAGTGCTAATCCTGACACTTTCACTGAGACAAGAGAATAAAGAATAATGAAATGTCTGAAACCTCCAGCAAAAAATTGGCACCAAAGTCTGGTGTAACACACACGCACAAACATTTAAGCCAAAGCTGTGTGTGGCATAACTAAGTTATGACACTGAAGGCTTGGAGCATCCATGGCATTATCCCAAAATATACTCTGTCCAGTGAAAGAGCAACATAGCTTGGAGTGTCCAGTGAAAGAGCAACATAGCTTGGAGGGACACGTGCTTGCTGTGACCACACACCACAGGGTCCTCCGGTTAAATTGAGATAAAAGCTCAATCATATGATCGCGTACACCTGGCCGTATGTTTACCTTATAAAAAAGTCTAAACCAGTCAGGGAGTAGTGGATGTGAAGAACAAGCATAATATCACTCAATCTACTTGATAAAAAACTGTTTTGCAAAGTCCTCTGACCCCTAACCAACAACTTGATCAACAGATTAAAACTAGGCAACTAGAGCTCCAATCTGAAAGGTAAACTGACCTAATGTTTAAGTCAAGCAGCACAACACCACCAGTTCGCATGCAGTTTTGAATTAGCATCTGTTTATCTCCTAGTATAAGGGTGTGTGTCCAAGTGTGTGTTTGTGCTGGCACTCCATCTTCTTCCGAAATGGAAACTGTAATAATTGAAAGAGGCACTACCCTGAGGGAATTGTTCTTCCGGTGTTCACAAGGCATCACTTCTTAGCATCTGAGCCTGCACACAGATGTGCACAAACACGTACACACACACACTCTTCCAGACAACAGCTATCAACATATGTATGCAATTTAGCCAATTAAAGCTTTAACCCGTAACCCAGTGCAGCCCTACCGCAGAGGTAACACAAACTGTTTTCATGTGAGAAGAGAGAAGACAAGGAATAAAAAAGGATTTATTACTACAACAAAGCAGGAAAAAGGTGAATCATATTAATAGAAAACAGCAGTGGTTTTCATTGCTTGGACCATTTCCCCTTTCAGATCCACATTTCACAAGGCCACTACTTGATATAAAACTTTGAAAGGAATTCAAGTATCAATGCAGTCATGTAATGAAGATGTCATACACAGTCAGCATCAACTGTTTCCTTCATACTAACCTCAGCTGTGTCCTTAAGCAAAGCATGAAGTACATTCCAGATTCAAACACTATGTGGGAAACACTATGACTATTTATGATGGGAAATTTTACCAATACGGAATAGAGATGTTCATGATTGATAAATCTGTTCTTCACACTGAAAAATATATGTAGCAGATGACACGTGCAGATTAACAGTCAAAAAATTCATATGGTTTTGTTGTGTTACTAGGCAATGCAAGTTTGGGGATGAGATGGAGCAATAGACGTGTTACCTTGCTCTGTATGATATTTTTATCTACCACTCGTGTGAATATATTATGTAGTGCACTCGAGGCTTGGCACAATATGGTTGAGTCCTGCACAACAAAAGTATTACTGTGAAAATCCCAGCTGAGTTGCATTCTTCCAGTACTTCAAGTTAGCTAGTGGTCCTAAGGCTCATGCTAATGCAGCAATACTAGCTCCAATGTCTCCCAGAGCAACCAATAAAAGCAGCACGTCAGACATCATAACCGGTGCAAACGTTAGTCCTTGGGGACAAGCAGTGCTTCGCACAAGCTTCAGATACTGTCGAACAGAAGTTAAAGACCTTCTAAGCGCATTCTATCTACTAGTAGGATGGAAATGTCATACGTTCCCCTGGCGAGCGAAGTTGCCATAGTATTTGTGCTGCTCTGGGACATTGGTTCCTCCTGAGCAGCTGGTTTTACCAACTGGAGGAAAATATAACCAGTAAGACTGAAGTGTGTTGTCAAGAGATCCAATGAGCCTATTTTGTTCTTTACAAAAGGCACTTGGTCTTTGCTGCAGCCTTTTTCATTGATAGAACAAGAATGTGTTCCGCTTTAAATGATTGAAATAGAAAACACTGGAACAGACATTGCCATTCAAATCAACAAAGCAGGATGGTCTTTGCCACTGTAACCTTGCGACAAGTCGCAGACTCATTGAACATTACTGCAAAACCTCGCCTCAAAGAGGCAGTTGAGTAGTACAGGGTGTGGAGAGGCAGCAAATTTAACAACTAAATCCACACAGTCCTGTCACAGCATAGGGGGGAAAAAAACACTTTCTCCAGATGAGTGACAGCTTCGTTTGGCACAGTTTCTGTAACCAGTGAAGCATTTAAGCATGGTGATATCTGCAAGCTAACTAGTAAACTAGCCAGTTGTCGGCTAGTTATCTAGATAGCATACTAATTACGCCATGCTTTATGCTACATGATGACAGAAAATGAGCCCCACAGCCAACTGGTGCTCAGCAGCATTCCTGGGTCTAACAGTTTCTCTGCTCTTCGCCCCACAGCAAAGAGACAACTCAGACAGGAGGAGAGATGATTGAAGCCCTAGCTAGTCAACTAGCTGGCAGCCTTTCTTCTCCAAATTGGCAGACACACTTTACGGCACCATAACAACCAACAACAACAACAACAACCAACATTTTGTTATGTACTTGCCATATGATCCGACAAATAACGCAATGTCCGTTCTGGTCTTATTCTATTTCTATGCTTTAAGTGTTACTTCTGCCCTGCATGGCTAATCTCTTGTAATTTATGAACACCAACGAAGCCTGTAAGCCTTGTTCTTTAGAATATTATATGGCCATCTATTGAGGCATACGTGAGCAGCAACTTTGAATGTCAGCATTATGTTTAATGCAGTTTATTAGTTCATACATCAAGCTTAGATTATGCTTGTTGGTGGTCATGCTGCAAAAAATCACTCATGTAAACCTTTAAAAGATTTGAGAATATGTACTTCTTATAGTACAAATGACATATGATTAAAGATGATCAATAGCATGGTCCACTATTCAGTAGACTGTATCCCTAACACGTCTGCCAATATAATATCTGGAGTTTCGAAGTATTTAGAAATCTAAGAGTAGTGGTGGGCAAAGCAGCTTAGTCATCTCAGCAACAATGATGAAGCTGAACAAAGGACTTGAGCACAAATAACACAAGAATGTTCTGTGGAAGATGAGGGGAGGCAAATAAAGTAAGTATGGTGGAGGGGTAATTATAGCAAAAATATCCCAACATGCAAACCAAAGTTATGGAGCGCTGAGGTTAAAATGGTCAAAATACAACAAGCAAAATAAGGTTAAGGAGAGAGCTGATGCAAAAATAGTACTGAGGTTATTGTATTTTGTTTTTCATTCAGCTGTCCAGAGGGAGCTCTCATGCAGAGCAAACCAGTCAGAGACCTTTGGGTGCTCTCGAAAAAAGCTGCCAAACAAACTCCTGATCTTCCTCACTTCTCTCAGCAGCCATCCCCTACCCCCACACTCCGAGGCTGGAATTTCCTGTTGATGGCCCAGTGCAGACGCCCACTCTCTTACGGAAAACTTTCTTTGAAGATGAGCATGAGAGACATTGGAAGGAGAAAACTACTGAATAGAAATGCATGTCATGGTGGTGCCTTCTGGCAAAAATCTGGAAGGTTTACACTGCTGGCACACTTTACTATTCACCCATGCCAGAGAGGCAGGCTACCACTAAAATTACACACAAACACCAGAGGAAAATACACAAATTTGACTGAAGGGAATAGAAGTTGTTGAGTGGGCAATAAAAAGGAGTTGATCGCAACTAGACAGATTATTGGATGGGAAGGCAATGGTGGGCTGCACCTCATTGTACTGGGCGGGGATTACTCAGAATTGAAATCTAGAAACTGTCTCAGTCTGGGACTGTTTCATGTACAGGGGTTTCTGGTCTTACTAGTAGAAGAGGTACTGCAAGAGGGTCCAATGTGGTGCGGCAGCTCTGAGGACAAGGGGTGCATTGAGGCTAGGGAAAAGGGATAGATGATACAGGCGTGTGAATGTACAGGCCCAAAACCCCAGCCTACTCAGGTTTCCTCCACAAAGCTTCCATTTTACCATGGCACACCAACCCCCCTCCTCATCTTGCACACAGATGCACATCCCTCCCCACCTTCTCACCCCATTGTGCTTTCCTTAAATGTGCTCTCAGCATGATCTTTTATGTTATGGCGTAATGTTGCATGAACGGTTGACCACCATTAAGACTACTGGATACACTCAACTGTCAGTCCTGTATGTGTGTATGTGGGGGTGTGTGTGTGATGTAATATCGGAGTGTTTTGAGGAAGCACTGGAGGGGGGACAGGGTTGCAGGGCATTGTATTTTTTCCTTCGCCCCTCCTTCTGTTTTTGTTCGGTTGAGTGACTCATCAAAAAAAAAAAGACCCTGTGCACTCTTTTCTCCCCTTCCAAGGTCTGGCCAATATGAAAGCAGCCCTGGAGAGAGGAGGACAAAAGGACACACATGTGACACGCTAAGGCCATTTGGGATCTGGGTCAGGATGGTGAGCTGGTCCTCAAATCATGGCATTCACCAGAAAATGACTCCGACAGACCGCAGCCCCTGGCAGCTTATCATCCCCTTTAAACTTGCTCACTCACAAGAAGATGATCTTGATACAGGACACTCATCAGCTTAACCTCAAATTAAAAAAATGCCAATAGAAATGTTTTGAATTTGCAGAAAAATTCCCTCCTCTTTGACAATAAAGACACACGCATGCGTGCACATGGGAAGAGGCCCCGGTTTTCAATGGGGGTGGGAGGGGTTTCTTCAGTGTCAGAGCTGAGAAGCAGAAGGCAGCATTCATATGCAGATACTCTGCCATGTGTGGAAAGGAGCACAGAAGAAAGGGCTTCCCTCCACACTAGAGCATGGCAAAACAATCCCTCACAAGGAAGAGACACATAATCTCGCACAGATCGTGAGCTAACCAGTCAACAGGTAGCAGGCTGCAGGACTAGTAAAAGCAAGCACCATCAACAGATGTGCTGTGTGCATTGGCCTGGATTTGACCCTAGTGGATTGTTAACATGGTCACGCAACGGGCCCGGGCTTAAAAATCACTGAGCATATGTAATATTAATCCAAAATAGTACGCCTTAAAGTTACACAGCTGAATAAAGTATCTAAAAAAAATTCTGTTAAAAGTAAAACCTTTAAAATGTAAAATAGAGGAGAAAAGGAAAGTCAAGACAAGACAATGTCAAACTGTCACTTTGCTGGCAAACTTAAATCTTAGCCAAAAATCTGGAAACAGGCCTAAGCATTTTATTCCTGACGCAATAATAAATCTGCTTGCCGCAGCTGATGGATTCAGCATCTAGGTCAGAGTGAACGCAGTGTACAGAGAAGAGGAGAGGCAGCAGGACTGGTTGCTATAATACAAATGTGTATCGTTTTGCTTCTAAAAATGGTATACTGCAGGGGAAAGCTATATGTCCACTACTAGAAAAACAAACAAAACGTAAGAATTAACACTAGAAGCATTCTTACAAGTACAAATTACGCAGAAAACCAATTTCCAACATAAAATGGTCGTCTGTAGCTCCATTGCCTGCACACTCAAACAGTCAAACACACTTCTCTTACACAACGCTGAACGTGAGAGGGCTCAAGATAGAGCAACTGAGCAGGGATCCGGCTTTTGAAGCATAAAGGAGTGAGTCATGATGACCTACATAGGCTGTGAGGAGAGAGTGAGAGAGAAAAAGAAGGGGGTGGGGGTGGGAGAGA
The DNA here is from genome assembly GCF_030273125.1 of Centropristis striata. NCBI lineage: Eukaryota > Metazoa > Chordata > Actinopteri > Perciformes > Serranidae > Centropristis > Centropristis striata. Next base: position 7,505,268 of record NC_081518.1, read on the forward strand.
TTCCTTCCGCATATCAAAGTGTTTACTTGGCTCTGCATGCGCCTTCTCTCTGGGAGGGAGGGAAGGGAAAAAAAGGAAAGCAAGAGGGGGGTAGATAACGTTAGGATGGAAAAGAAAATGAGAGGACAGGAAAGAGGGAGTTAAATAATACAATGGCTGTCACTGTTGTTGCATCCCTTGATCTCTGCACTTCAGGACATACAGAAAGCCCAGCCAACAAATTTCCAAAAACCTACCCTCAAAGCAAAATGCACAGACAAGGTTAATGCTGGGAGATGACAACAGCATCTGTACGGTCTGAACCAGCACATTGCAAACACCAATATTCAACTAGCATGTGTCTCCTGCATGCTAAGCTACAGGCATGGAAACGTATGTGGAGGCAGTGTTACATCTCCATGATATATCAACTAGATTTCACCCCAATATCAAGGAGACCAGCAATATTCCTCTCTGATCAATAAGCACTGCGGAGAGATCCAGTTCCCTTTGAAGCCGAGCCGTGGATCTGGTTTCCTAATCACCTCCACCACTGCACCCTGTTCCTCCTCCTATTTTGTCCCTCCCACAGATTTTCCAATACAATGGAGCAGTTTTCACACTACATGTGGGCCTGAGCTGGGTCGGCCTGTTTGGGAGAAGAGAGGGGGAGTAGCAGCTTCAGAGAGAGAGGCAAAGAGGGAAGGCAAAGGAGAACAAGGAGAAGTGGTAACACAGAGGGGAAAGCTATCATTTCTGGAAATGTGACAACACAAGTGCCGAGCATTTGTATTCTGAGCTGCATCATTTGCAGTTGAATTAGTTTTCAGATCAAGGTGTAAAGGCTTTTAATAGTACTCAGTGTTTAGGCTCCTTGTGTTACACTGTGGTAAACCACTGGAGATTTTACTTCAGATTCAAAGCTGGCACTGTGTGTGTGAAGATAAATTATCTTTTGAAAAATCTTCACAGTTGAAACCGAATTGGCTGACACTAAATTGGCCAGAATGCTTGGCAGTTGCAGGGTTAATGTTTACAATTAACCATTTAAACGTTAACAGACAATACGAATTTTGATCGATTCATACTACCAGTTATAAAAAAATATTATTTCAAAAAATGCAGGTCAGTAAGTCAAAAACACAGCCTCAGATTGGTCGTCAGACTCAACCTGGGCATCATGAACGGCTAGTAGATGGCTAACAACTGTAATTAAATCACAGAAGACATTTACCATTACGAAATTAGTCCCCAAGAAGACACCGCAATTCAAAGCTGGATTACAAAGCTTCTTGAATGTGACAGAATTGCACCCGAGTGCTCGTTGGAATGCAACAGTGATTACATAATGTTGATTATGTATCACATTGTAGGTCTGCAACTATCTGTTTCCAAAATTAAAAATACATAATATTTGAATGAGTTAGAATATATATTGCAAAACCTTTTATGTTTGGTTGTAAAATGTCCTACAATGTACTGTTTGGGCAGCTCCAGTAACTAGCTTTTAAGAAATAACATTACAAGTGATTCATACAACTAAAAGCCAAAGACAAGTAAAGAAAACAAAATTAAGAGAAAACACAATTCTGTAATGGAGAGGCAGAAAGCCCCCACCCCCACCCCAACTGTCTCCCTTCTTTCTCTTTCTGTTTTGTGCTGCATCACCATTAAATGCGGCCATGGGAGCTCTGCCAAAGAGCTGTAAACTGCCATCCACAAGAGGACGGCTGCAACCAAAACAACCAACTACGTCATCTCTCTGAATACATTTCCGTCCACTAGCTCTTTCTCTTGTACACAAACAAACAGGGATTATCTTGGGATATGTCCCAATTATGAATGCTGCTGGACCATCAATCTGATAATGTCAACTAGAGAAATTAAGCAGTGCTTGTATTTGTTGTTAGGCTGATGCTTAAAAGTCAAAAGCCACCAATTGTCTGTGAGGACTGGGGGGGGAGGACACTGGCCTATGCTGGCTGAGGTGGACAATGGGGTAACACGAGCGTAGCAAGTGATGAAGAGCGTGGTGTGTATGCATGTGTGTGTGTGTGTGTGAATGTGTTTGGTTGGTGTTTGGGAGAAGGGCAAAGGGGAGATGAGGTTAGGGGATAGAGGGAGGACAGAGGAGGCAGCTGGGGGAGGGGAGACGCACTAAAAGGACCGGTGAATTATTGATGAGAGCAGCAGACTGGCCCTCAGTACTAATGCACAGAACACGTACACACTTAAAGGTGCACACAGGCATTTACACAGACCGTGGGTATTGTTACACATTACATCATCCGTGCCTCCTCCCCTCTCGTCTTTTTCCTCGGCCACCACCCACAACCTCAATTTAGCCTGTCTGTCCGACTGTCTCTTCACCTCAACCTGTCTCCTGTCCTCAGTCACGCCATCCCCATTACATCTCTGCTACTGCATGATGTGCTTTTGTTATGCGTTTCACTTTTTGCCATGGAAAGTCCAAATCACACGGCAAGCAAAAGCATCATGATAGTGTCGAGAGCGGAAGTACACAATTTAGAGTGTGTTAACCACAAGATCGGAGTTCATGCAGAGGCTAGGGAGCCTCTAACAACACTTTGTTCAGGCCAAGCACGGCACATGGTGGTGGACACGTCTATTCCACACAAACACAAAGGGGGGACTGAACCAATCTGACTGCCACCCCTACTCTGAGCTCTGTGTTTATGTGTGAGAACAGAGAGAGAGGAGGAGTGTGTGTGTCATGGGGCCTGCAGGAAATGTTGTGTCTGAGACTGGAGAGCAAGAGAAAGCACAAAGCAAAAGCCAGATGAAGAGGTAAGGCGATATTAGGGGGAAAAAAAGAGGAAGGAATATAATTGGGAGACAGTGTTCAGTCTGCTCTGTTTTAGTGTGTTCATCATAAAATGAAGGCAGCGGCTTATTTTTTGATAGCATGATGTTGTTGGAATACTAAACTAGATCCCATAAGAGCCTTAGCAATCTGCTCGGTCGTCCAAGAGACCCGTCCACCCCTGCTAGTGAGAAATAAGACAAACACATTTGTCCATATTTATGCATGCAATTTCCCATTATACTACCTTTCCCTAGACATGAAGCCTTTTTCTTATGCAGCATCTCTTTGCCAAGTCAGAGCAAGAGTGTGAGAGGAAATAGAAAAGACAAAAACAAGAGCATAATGTGGTAATAGCTCTTGTAGCATCTCTGCGAAAAATACTACATTTAAATCTGTACGTGCAAACCAGAAAGCAGAAATCTCTAAAGCTTAAACTCCACGATTAAAGCTATCCTCGCAATGGTGAAAATCACTAATATTTCTCAGATCAAAACAAAACATGCACCGAATTTCTGCATTATTATGGAATAAGGATGTAATATTTTGACAGCAAATTATGTTTATTATCATTATAATTACATAAATGGTTGTGCTTGAATAAAAGAATAGCCAAAAAGAATTTAAGCATGTGGTTTTTGTGAGGGTCCAGCAAAGAGACACAGTCTTTAATATTGGTAAACATTTGCAGATGATGCCGGTGCACAGGCATATATTTTGGGTTTCCGTTTGTGCGTATGCAAGCAGAGCACTGCATGCTGAACTGAGCAGAGCAAAGCTGACCTGCATACAGAGCTGCCTAGCTCTGCCTCAACATTGTTGTTGCCTGTAGAGCTCTGGTCTGCCCTTCCCCCATCCCTGTCTCTCCCACTCTCTCTCTCTTTCCCCTCCCCCTGACTGCGGCAGGCAGGCAAGCAGGGCAGATGGTATCCTAGCAAGCAGAATGACCCTGGTGTTCCTGCCCCTTGTTTTGATCCTGCAGTCCTGATTGTCCAAGCCTAATCCTACACTAGCCAGAGCTGCTGGACCGCTGCCAGCACTCTTATTAAGCACACAAAGGCTTTTCATTACAGCTAGGGCGCTAGCTAGCTCTTCAGCCTACACACACTACCTCTGTGCCGTCACTCGGCTGCTTTTCCTCCGGCCTTATTCTCTCAAGCTTGCCTCTTCTATTGCTCACCAACTTGCTCTTTACTCAGAAATATTCAGTTTCAACAATGAGCCTGTCTCCACCTCTTCTATCCATCTACTTTCTGCTTGGCCTGCTTCAAAACAGATCTCCATATCCCTGTTTTTCCATAACATGTTTGTTTTCCACTAATTTCTTTGATAAGCATTTGAGAACACCATCTACAACTGTAGACTGTAGATTGTGATACTGTTAGTATAGTAGTAACACAGTAACTATGACAGATAATGTTTTTAAACCATGGGAAAGTGCATTTAAAAAGCATTAAGTATTGAATGTGATCTGACCATTATGCTGCCAATGTGTCAAGCTACAAATGAAACCAGTGTAAACAAGGCAGAATAATACCACGATGATAAGGCCTGAGAGTAGACACTTCTTGGAATTTCACAGCCAATCACAACGTGCGACTGGGACCAACTTGATATGTGATTGAGGAAGAGATTGTTACAGTTCTGCCTGAGTGCACTTATTCTTAGCAGGGATTACTACAAGATAAGTCAAATTACAACACACGCTCTATCTATTGAGCTACATAACTAAAATTCCACTTCCTCTGAGAAAAATCAGCATTGCTTCCAACTAAAGGCAAAAACCAAGAACATAATAATATCAGTGCAAGGTAATATATGTAGGAAAGAGTACATTTTATTATTATTGTTTTTATAACACAGAGGTGGTGGTCAAAACGGACCTAAAAAAATATAAATAATCTACCACTCCTGATCCCACAAAAATAAACCATCATTTTTTTCATTCATATAAAAGCAGCAGCTAGATAGACAAATTCAATACAGTTTAACTCCTTTGTACATTTCATATCTCACATTTGAAAAAAAACAAATGATACAAGGCTACAAAACTGTTTTTTTAATAGCACAGGAATAAATAAAATCAGGACAATTATAAACGCCTGCTAAGGCACTGAATGTGTTTTTCTGAGGGCTTAGCCATGCACTCTGAAACACTCGCTCATTCTTGCTTCCTCCTCCTCCTCTCGCTCTTCTCCATCTCGGAGCTAAAATCAAAGATTATGACTGAGAAATCTACAGCATGTTGCCTAGCAACCTACACAAGAAAGCCACACTACATCAGATCACATGAGGGACATGTGCATGCCCATGCACACCCACACACGCAATAATATGGGGTTTATGCTTACCCGGAGCCAAATACAGAATGACTGAAAATAAAAACACTTCATAACTGTGTAAAATCATTAATTTATGATACCTGGGTCATGGGCAAGAACAACATATTCATTCTGAACACGACACAGCTCTCTATTTCCAAACTGTATTCTTGCCATCGTGAGAGATGAGCAGTTTTCAAGGCTAACTTGTTACAGGTCTTTAGAAACTTTTATTTGGCCATTTTGCTAAAGCATGTTGCTAGGTGAAAGGCAACAACTTACATGTACTGAAAAACAGCAGCAACAAACAAAGAAGGACAGAATAGAAGGCACTGTGAGGCAGACACTCCTCAGCATGAAGACGGGTCATAAAGAGGGCCAGCTCTACACTTTTACTGCTGTCATGTTTACCAACACAAAAGGTCCAGTGCATAGTCCAGTAAAACGTTGCTCAGCTCAACCAGATGCCATTTACTTTGAGTTCCTTTCAACCTCAAAAGTACAGCTTGTTTAAAAATTAACCTTTTAGTTGCCAGGACCTTTTTGGGTCACATGCCGCTGCTAGATTTACTATGGGGATTCTCCGAAGGCAGTAAGCTTATCAGTGGAAGCAGGTTGAGTCAATGCAGATGATGTAAGCCAGCTCCGACCAGACTAGCCAACCTTCTGTACTTAAGAATCCATCAGGCTTAGCGATCAATAGGAATATGCCCTGGCTTTGTGCTGCAGCTGCCGCATTGCAATAAAAGCCTTGCTGGGCCTGACCCGGCGAAAGCTAACACTGATAAAAAAGCTGGGCTGGATTACCAGCAAACCCTGCCCTCTGCTCCTTCCACTGTTACACACACCTTAAAAGTAAACGTCAGTCACATTCTACTCACTATAATATGCACTTCTGTAGTAGCCATCATCTGTACTGTGTTATGCTCCAGTACTAGCAGAGGAGAAGACGTAGAGTAGAGGTGTAGAGTATGTGTGTACATGCACATAGATCTTGCTGCAGTGCACCGAGCTGTCCTCCACATTTCCTCTTATTGCAACCCATCAAAGATGTGTACGCATACCCAGAGTTATCTCTTGCTGTAGAGACCTGAGAAGATTACATATTAGTGCTGCGCACAACAAAGGTAGCCGCCTTGATATGCAGGGTAGGATAGGTGGGAGTGTGTGGTACTGTCACATTATGTACGTGCAATGCCATCTATTCCTGCTGTGCAAGTCAACAAACTAGGACTAGGCTCCTGAATTCACAATTTCTGTTTCCATAAAGACTATCGCCGCTTTAGCAATGAGCAAATATTAAATTTAGGATGCCTACTGTGAGTGAAAAGTCAAGATGATTATATTTTGAACACATCATCAAGGATAATACAAGATACCTGTTATCATTAAACATTTAACACTTTGCCAAATGATTGGTATCACCAATTCAGTCATAACAACTGCAGTGCTACAACAGAACGGATCATACCTGTACTTGAACTTAAAGACCACTAAGAAGCTTCTAAAATAATTTAAAAAATTGGGTTGTGCCAATTTTTTTGTTGTTGTTACATTTTGAATCTTCTGTTCAGATCTTAAACTGAAGCTTCAAATGCTTAATGATGTCATCACCCATCAAAGAACAATTGATACACATTGAAACACGTTGAAACACGCTGATGCGCTCAAACCCCTTGCTTCATGCTCACTCTCTGTCAGGACACAAATCAGGACACAAATGACTAGCTAAACAAGAATTACTAGCTAGCACAACCTGCCGTCCCTTCGCCTAATTCCCCGCCACTAAGAGACTTTCCCCGGGAGAAGAGATGGCGGACCTTCAGTTAGCAATTAACAGCAACAAAAGAAAAGTTAGCAGATCCAGCATGGAGTCGAGGTGGCCAGTGATCAGACGCCTGGCACCAGGGTTTGCTGTGCCTTAATTTGAGTTGTTACAGTGGCTAACTGAAGTCCCTGTCTCCAGAGTTGCGAATCACATGAGTAAGACACAATCCTACGCAGCCACTACTGGAATCTAATTCTACAAATAGTATCACACTAATAACATTGGTGTAGCCTAATCTTTATCTTCAACTGTGCAGAAATACAATATTATATGAAAAACAAGAGGTTATGCAGCTTTCAAATGTTGATTTAAATTCCGACTGTCAACATTAAGAATGATGCTTCAAAGTACTAAGAAACATTTTCAATCCCTGATCCTGCATTTCTGTATAATAAAGTCAAAAGGCAGACAGTTACATTTTGTTTATGTAATATCTTAAACACAGCTCTTTGTGTATGGCTTTAGGTGAAATAGTGAGAGGGCCAGGCCATGACTAACTATCGACCTGTAAAAGTGACTACTGCCTTGGAGCCTTGCAGTTTTTCTTTCCCCCCTGTTTGCCTCTCCTCTCTTCTCTGGCCTGTGACATCATCACCGCTCCAAAGAAGCGCTCTATATTTAGCTGCTCACACCCCTGCTGGGTCTCACTACTCTGTCAATGCCTCGGCCGAGCTCAAACTCCCTCCCTCCTTGCCTCAGATGGCTCATCTCTCCCTGTTAGCTGGGGAGGTGGAGATATTTGATGCTTTATAAAAAAAAAGGGAATAAGGGGAGCAGGACAGAGCTGAAGAGAAAGGAGCAGAAAGGGCCTGAAAGGAGATAAAGAGGAAGATGCTCATTGAGAAAGACAGAGGGGAGGGTTTGGAGGAACAGGCAGGATGGTGTGAATAGCTGTGCTGTAAATCAGCCTCTCCATAAAGTCTCCCTGTGAGAACAGCTCACGTGTTGCCTCGTTACGCCACACTGTCACAATGTGTGCCGGCATGCTCACACACTTCAAAAAACACAAAAAAATAAGCCCTGCAGAGCTCTGCAATACTACACTGCACTCTTCCACTGCTGCTCAACGGTACATTATAAAAGAGTGTGTGTGCGGGAGAGAGGATGGGGGAGGGTGCAGTGTGTCTGTGACTGGCATTTCAAACATCCTCCCTGCACAAAATAACATCCTGGGAAGATAATCTGTGAGCGTGTGACAATTTATTCAGGCTCACGTTTCTGCAGAGTGTGAAAGCCACTGAGCGGTAGAGGGGAAGTGCAGGAGACCAAAGAGTGTGTGCTGGTTACTTCTGCCTAGAGACACCCAGCTAACAGCTTCAGCAGCCACATAGAAAGTAAAGGACACACTGCTTCATCTCATTTGCTTTTACACATTCACCACCTCACTCAATAGCGAGCCCTTTTTAATTTTTCTACCCAATGCTTTTTTTGTTATCCACATCACTGCCCACTCTTCAATCTGCCCACCCTCCTCGCCGCTGTTGGGGCTGCTCAGTAAAACTCAAGGGAGGCTGGCACTGTCGTAGAATGAGCTACAGTGTGATGCAGGAGAAAAGGGTTTATGGTGTTTTGGGCGAGGGAGCAGGAATGTACCATTTGATGGCCCTATTTCCACAGGTTTTCTCTGCTTTCTATAGCCTCTGTCTGCAGGAGGCGGGAGGGTGGAGAGTCATCAGGGTCACCATCATCCCTATTTACCTGCCCTGACTAGCTGCTAAGCTATATAAGCTGGTGTTAGCCAGTCTCTGGTACAGTTTCACAATACAGCTCCCATGCATCTCAAACAGACTAACCCATAATACAACCAGGGCTGAATGTTTTGGAAAAAATATCTAATTGAAATTATTTCGACTGATATTGCAATTGCAATATAATTCATGATATTGGAGGGAATTGCTGTTTTTTAACCATTACTCCCATTTTCATTGACAGTATATCATGTTTATTTTGCAAGGATCTGTACCCAACCTTGATCTGGGTTGTGACAACCAGCACGGGCATATAAGAGCTCTCCTGTACAGAAAGCACATGGAGGGAAAGCAGCTGGTCAGCAACCGTATTCTACACCCAACAGCTGTCAGCCATCCTCACCAGCAACCACGATGATTAATTTATACAACTTGGCTGCTGGTGTTTAAGGCCATACCACCAGGAGTAAGACCTGCTCGTTAGCGATCAGAAATGTCTGCAGTAAAAAACGGTGGCTATGTAGCGTTCCAGAGAAGTAGCAGTAAGTGGGGCGTAGCTAAGAGGTTTGGCTGGTCTAGCTATCGTTGTACACAGCAAAGCCCTGGAAGGTTCTGTGGTCTTAGGGTTGAGGCATGTGTGGTTGACTTATGAACAAGGAGCTCCAGTGTTCCAAACATAGACCTGGATGTAAGCTTAAGGCTAAAGCAACAAATGTATGGCACATGCTTGAGAACACAAATCTATTAAGTTTAATCAGCAATGCACACACATCAATTTACTAGGGCTGCAAATAACGATTATTTACACTATCTACGTATCTGCCACGTACTTTCCTAGATTAATAGATTGGTCTATAAAATAGCAGAAATTAGGTTTCAGTTTCTCAAGGTTCAAAGGGATGTCTTTAAATACCTTTTTATCAGTCAAAACCCATGGATATTCAGTGCAACATGATATAAAACAAAAACAGCAAACAGTAGGAATTCTCCATATTTTAGGGACTCAAAGCAGCATTTTCCACCATTTTTGCAAAAAAAAAAAAAAGTTGACCATTTGTTGATTAGTTAACTTGCTTTACATTCCTAGAGCCACACTTGCACTGTTTCTTAGTAGTTCGAAGCCTCATTCTTAACGTTGACAGTCGGAATTTAAATCAACATTTGAAAGCTGCATAACCTCTTGTTCTTCATATAATATTGTACTGTAAAAAAAAGTTGACCATTTGTTGATTAGTTAACTTGCTTTACATTCCTAGAGCCGCACTTGCGCTCATCCACACATACACACTATATAACCCCCGTCAGTAATGTGGTAGTGATTGAAGTGGGAACTAGGGGCTGTACTAACAGGTGGGCACACATGCTGCTAGGGAGATTCATCAGATTATCCCGCCAGCACTCAGGGCAGGCTTGTCTCGATACATCGTGTGTGTACGTGCGTGCGTTGGTATGTGTGTATTAGCCCTCTCTACAGGACAGGTGAGGAGCAGATCTGCCTCATCTCATTCCTGATCACGTACGGATCCAGCTCCATTAGGACACGCCACCCCCAGCTCCCCCATCCACCCACTCACTCACTTACGCACACACACACACAAACACACCGCCCTCCCCTTCTTAAACTACGAAAGTGGGCTGAACACCAGGCAGTTGCTATCCACCTTATGTTTCCCAGCAACAAGGAAGCGCTCCGCTGCGATGCTTTGTCTTTTAACTTCCTGTCTGAGCCAGAAGTGGGAACATATCTTGCTGACTTTAGATGACACCTGACTGTGACCACCTTTCACCTGGAATTTGTGAAACATCTTACATTTTTTACAGTTCGATTACATTGCACGTTATATTGTTCTATATATCTTATGTTTAACATTATACAATCACTCTAGAAAGAGCATCCAGAAAACAATGTTTGCACACGTGCAACAACCAGAGACAGTCGAGATAGGTAAGGAGTAGTAGTCTTAAATTCAAAACGATTTCTAATAAGAAAGAACTGAAACAAAGAAAAGTTCCTGGGAGGTCAAAGCTGCTATCTCTATTTAAATGGTATCTATGCTTTGGAATAAATTGTGGTTGTCTTCTTACAGACAAAATGAAGAAACTCTGATTTTAAATGTATGCTGTGCACTTTCAAATGCTCATTAAAATCTTTAAGTACATCTGCACATGTATTGAGTCACTGCTGTTTACACACAAACTTCCATTTGGCTGGATTAGTCTCCCATAGAGGATAACGAGGCGGCCGCCTCCATCAAATTTCATCCTGCCTCCAGCTCTCGACAAAACTATGACGGGCATCTTCATGGTAAACACTATTTCCTAACAAGCATCGCACTTGCTGCTATTGCGATTACAAATGACAGAAATCCAGCATTACGCCAGTGTGGTGGTGCTATTGAAATGAGCACTGTGCACTGGGAAAAGTGCAGCTAAAACTGCCAAAGAGGGAGAAAAGAGCTGTCTGTTTCTGCCTGGACCACAGCACTGGAGTGGTTGTGTTTCTGCTGGTAACACAACAGTTATAATCACTGAAGAAAACACAACCTCTTTCTCCTGCTGTTCGATATTCTAATATACTTATAAGTTGCAAGTAGTCCTTAAAAAACCCACTGCTGCAATTGGCAGACTGCGTTTATTAACGCTGCCTACATGTGACTGAAAACGACTACAACGATTCCGTTTCCAAAAAGGAAGTGCAAACAGACGTCTGTACAACATGATGTTAGTTTATTGTAAGACATCTGAGACTTTAACTGCCACATTTACTGATAAAAATAATTTAAATAAGGAAGTGAAAACAAAAGGCTGTTTTTTTAAAAGGTGTGAGAGAAGAGGACTAAAAATACAACTATTTTCAAACATTAATTTTAAATGCTTCAAAAACAGAAGAAGATCATGGCAAAATACTCCCTTGACAACAACATATCACAATATAGCATGTTTTCTGGTAATTAGGTAAATAACCACATGATAAAATCTATTCTGTATTCAAAAACTGTATAAAAAACGTTTTTTTTCTATGGTTTTTTTTCTATGGTTTTTTTTCAGCTCTGCTCCCACATGTAAGGATCAGTATAATAAGCGAGAGTCCAAATTACATAAATATTGCCAAAATGGTGTTTTCAACCTTGAAAGGATAGAACTGATAAAATATATACAATAAACATTTGTATATCGTGTTCACAATATATAATCATCATATCGCTCAGCCTGACCCTACCAGAAATAATGTAGCAGGAGCTTCTGGCTTTATAAATCTTATCTGTTCGGCTTTTGCAGTCCTTAGTATGTGTGGATTATAGAAGTTCCTATCAAAATAATGATAAAAACCTGATATATTGTGCAGTACTACTGGCCAAGTAAAGGGGTTATCTATAATACAGAAATAGAGAGCGAGAGAGCGAGAGAGAACATTGCTGGTATAGTTCTGTCCTCTGTCCCCCTCAGGCCTCTGTGACAGGTGCTGTGCTTTTTTCCGCTGCTATGCAGGGCCTCATTTCTCTGCAGCTCACCCCAGTTGGCTACGTGAGGCACAGCACTGGAAAGTTGGAGAACACAATGCCAACTGGGGCACAGGTGAACGGAGCATGAGGTCACCATCAACATTTCAGTCGGACGACAAAAAAAAAAAAAAGTGCAGCTCAATTATGAAACTGGAGCTTAATTGGTCTGCGAGAAAAACAATGAGCCGGTGTTTATGTCTGATACCTACACCTTGGCTGAACTAAATAACCTGTTTGTGTGGGAGGAAATACACAAACATGCGTACAGGATTTAAACTGAACTCAACTGACAAGCAGCTTTGCCATTTTAATTCATCATGGTGCGGTGGCAACCATTTGCTGATGCCAAAATCTAGCATTCCACTCTGCTCTGGGCTAAACACGGGACTATGAAACTCAGGAGGGAGAGAGAGAGAGAGAGAGAGAGAAGAGATTAGACTTCCTATTGTTTATTTTATCTTATTCAGGGTCCGGTGCTCTACATCACAGCAATACTAGAGGGACAGCCGAAACAGGCTCATGAACCACACAACAGCAAAGCAAAAGGAAAATAAACACACACGCTCCAGCAGGAGCCAATGTGAGGCAATGTTTTCCATTATAAGAACAAGGTGCAAATTTAGTGCTCCGAAATAAATTCTGCCTTTATCGAATCTTGGATAGAGCACAAATCTATCCATTTTCATGTTTGTCACGTCACTTGTTTATTTATGTGAGAGCATAAATTACTTCCCCTGCTTTTTGCTGTGTGTGGCAGGCATAAGCAGGATTATTAACTGGTCTAATTCTGGCATTAAACACATCAGAATGACAGTTTTAGCAGCATCCACAGTAACATCTAATGGATTTGGGTTTCACATAATAACAGTAGATTTCATGCATTCCATACTTCAAAATGCAATATCCAATGAGAAATTGTACAGAAATATTACTTGGAATTGTAACTCACATTGCAATATATATGAAAAAATGAGGAAATCTAGCATGAACTGCAATGGGAAGAGAACAATCCTGCTGTGATGATTTGACTGAATTTGAGCATAAAAAATCCCCTTCGGCTCCCTCTTCTCCTTTTTCCTTTAATTATTCACCACACATTTCAAAATAAACCATTTCACAACAAACAGATATTACACATTATCATGTGCTGGACAAGCACCCACATCTAGGCAGACCTGGATTTTTGGCAGAGACCTTGTGAAATTAACCGCAATGACTAAAAAAAACCTCATGCAATAATGTGTTCAGTAATGTATTAAATACAAATTATTGTCCTGCCACTGCTGTTTAAATTCTTATTAATCTGTTGCGTATATTTTCTCTGAATCGAATGTCCACAACCATGTGGAGACAGGAAATAGAGGAAAGCGTTTTAAAAAAATTCTAGTGCCCAAAGCAACATCTTTGAATTGCTTGAGACCTGAAAATCAGGAGATATTCAATGATTTATAATAGACAAATACAGAAACTTCTGACATGTGCTACCATGGAAGTAGTGAATTTTGCTTGATGTAACGTTAATGAAATCACCATAAATTGGTATATTATTCAAATAATTATTTCAGCAGCATAGGCATAAATGAAGAGGTACAATTATAAAACATTCTTCTTCAGCTTGTTATTTTGAAATAAAGTTGGGGTTTTTTTTTTGATAAATGTAGATGTATGATTATAAAACATTCTTCTTCAGCTTGTGCCTTTTCAAATAATATAAAAATAGTGTTGCTGCTATTTCATCACACTGATTAAGACACAATTTACTGGGGATTGGACATGCCTGGTGGATATATGATTCTTTTGGTAAGTTCAATATCAGCCAATAACAATTCAGTGTATCGGATCGGTGAATCATCTCTATTTTTTTTTCTGCAACAATAAAAACTGCTTGTTTCTGCTTTTATAAAACGGTTCTATGTTGTTTATTAAATCCTGAGTGGAAAATGAATGTGTGAGATGGGTATGTTCTAGCAAGCGGAGTGGGGGGTAGTCCTAGCAAGCACAAGGTATTCATCTAACTGGAGCAAACGACAGATGCTCAGGACAGTGAGGTGAAATGTTACAAGGTTTGTCTAGACAGCCGAACAGCAGCAATCAGCTTAGTCAGCACTTGTTTCCTGCAAACTACAGCGATGGAAATGACTGAAGCACTGTTAGACCGGACAAACCTTGCTGATCATTTAAATTGGTTGCCAATGTGGAATTGTTTGCAGAAGGCGGAAAGTAGAACTAAACCCCCACAAAGGATTTGTCTGATTTAAAGACATTTGATTGCATTTACAAAAGGCAGGTACAACGAGATTATTTAAACTAAATGACAATTGCCAAATCAGTTTTGTCCGTCAACTTCAAATGTAGCCCTACAGTGAGATTTTTTTAGTCTTGGCATCAATTCCGACAGATGAGAAGCAATAATTCGACTCCACAAAGGACAAATTTAAATGCACAACAGATCTGAATCAACACCTCTGAGACACAGTCTAAACAAAAACTGTACGTCATGAGCTTTGCAATGCTGGCACTTCGGGCAAACTGCCATTTTTAGTATTTTTCAACACCAACGCACACAAACTGGTGCACGAGTGCAAAATCTGGACCTTGAAATTTCCATTCTCTACGATAACATACATGCTCACACACACAGCTCACTCACTCATTAGATGACTAAAAACCTACAGAAACTCAAATAAAGCATTTCGAATCACTATCACTAACACTTCAAAATCAAATATAAAAAGCATGTCTTCACACGATATAGTTTGATCATTGTTGTCTCATTATGACTACATGGGTGTATGTGTACTTATGTGTTTGTAAGTTAATAACAAGTTATGTGTGTTAATAATGGTAATAATGAGTTTATAAACTACATTACTATGTGTTATACATACATATATATAAATATTATTGTTATATTACATTACATTGCATTACATGTCATTTAGCAGACGCTTTTGTCCAAAGCAACTTTTAATATTATATAACTGAATATAGTAAATTAACATAGGGAGAAGGGGTGGGATTTAATAAGCTATGACTCCTTTTGAACACAAATAAGTGTTGAGTCTTGTTGTCGTTTCATTTTGTCTTGTATTTATTGTTGTTCGTTTGTTTTTAAATGTTCATCTTTTATTTTGTGTTCAAATAAATTCTCAATCAATCAAATCAAATCATGAGGTCAAGAGTGCTTTGCTTCTTGAGGCCTGACAGAGTAGACAACAGCTCTACCTTCTAAGAATAAAAGCATTCAAAGATTAGAAAGTAATCTGCAGATATGTAAACCAAGCAGTTGTATTATTGTATTATGTTTTTAAAGGTGCAGTTGTGAAGTGCAACACAAAAACAACGGCACCAGCAAATACAACTCAGAACCAAACATGACGCCACACCTCCAACTGTTCATTCTTTAAATTATTTTAGCCTTCCCCTCATCACTGCTAGTATGAGATCTGATGCTAGCTCCTTCTGTGTCCAGTTGGCTTAATTAATCTAAATAACGTGTATGTTTTTAAATAGTATGCAGCAGGTTATTGACTGACAAAAGTAAAAAGATACAACACAACCTAATGTGTTCAGTGGGAGAGTTTCAAGCATTGTGGCGTGGCCAGGAGCAGCAGATAAAGATGCAGGACAGAAAATAGACAGTCACCACACCTCTGATGTCTTATCTGAACACATCACTGTCACACAAACAAGCCACTCGCTCCTCACAAGCACACACACACATACACACTCTCTGAATGTGAAGGCGGACGAGAGTGAGTCACTCTCCCTTCTGGCCATGAAAAAAAAAAAAAATGCAATCTGTGGCAGAGACTGGGCCTTAACAAATTTGATTTAAATAAATAGTACTTGATGTTTTTTTTTTTAAATGTGCACCCATTGAGTAATTATCAGGACCGATTCTGAGGGTAAAACAAATCAAGTTAACTATAAACTAATTTCAAGCTTACTGTAACATTACCAGCTAAGATAGTAGTGAGCAGTTGTTGCCATAATATTTATTTCGATAAGTTCTGCTGTCTGTGATAACCAGGACGCTCTGCTGGACATGAAACCAATGCTTCATACAGCTCCGTCTAGACCCAAACCCTCCATTTTACCAACAACTAAGGGCAGAGGCAGAAAGAGAAAAAGACAGCGAGAGATAGAGAGAGAGAGAGAGAGAGAGAGACCAGCTCTAATGCAATCTAATGGAACATCATACTATGAGGGGCTGATGCCTGGGACTGCCAGTTCAAGCCATGTCCGCGCTAAGCCTGCTCAATTTGAAATCTTTTTCTCCAAGTTCGGGTCTTCCATCTGCACTCAGACAAAATTTTCACACCCATCACGGTGCTTGTTGAAAAAATAATCTCCAGAGTGGATGGATCTCAAAATGCCAGTTGTGGATTGTAGTGTGGATGGGAAAACAAAGCTCTTCAAAAATGATGACAAATGTCTTTGCAGACACGGCGAGGTGCTGTGTAGCAGCAATATGAAGAAACCAATTCTCTGTCATCATTCAAAAGGGGAGATCACAATGAGATGGATGCGACAAAGCCAATGACACATTTACAGATGTTCTTGTTAACCTATCTATTTGTTTTGGAGTAAACTTTGGGAGCATAATATAGTGATTTAGCCAAAATTCTAACTGCATGGTGCAGGAATTGATGTTTCATTTGTTAAAGGATTACTGAGGAGACTAAAACCTACAATGATTGATCCTGTTAACAAGTGTTGCCTGTGTAACGCCAACCTGATACAGCCTTCATGCTACAATATTCCATTGTCATCTTAAACCTATGTAATCAAATAGGAAAGCCATACTGTTGCACTGCCTCATATGTCACTTCAATGCATTAAGGCTAGACTCAGACTAAGGATGGCATTCTACATCCATGTTGTAATAGCAGCAGACCTTATCACCTCAGCAAGGCAAAGATAGGAACGTGATAACAACACACTGGAGGTAGATAGTGAGCTAGACAGCTTGTCAGTGGTACTATTACGGGAATCAGGAGCACAACCGCAGATAAAGAAAGCAATAAGTGAAACATTTGACATGTGAAGCTGCACTGAAGTTGGCGCTTCAAGGTAGTGAATAATACTGGCATCCCTTTTAATGGGCAAATAAATTGGTTGTTTTAATAAGCCTTGAACGTGTAGGTAGAGGTGGCTGTCAGACTAAAAGAGTGAAGCAGGGGAAAACAGACAACAAGGGGATATTTATGGACATTGGAAAAGGATGAGACAAAGAAGGTGACATAAACAGTGAGAGGACAGGAGTGATTAAGACTGAGGCTAATTATTTATGTTTCCAGATACGCTGAGCTGCAATACATTCAAATCAGAGGAATGAGCCACTGAAAACCTTTGGTATACGTTGTGTGTTGGTTTCCCCAACAACACTTCTAAATATAACCCTCCACAACTGGAGCAAATGTTGAATAATGAAGCGCGGGAGGTTCTGGAGAAGGATGACATCGCCAGGAAAATTTTGCCAAGAAATTTAAATGCAAGATTCTACATTTTTCTTTGGCTCATGATCAGAACACATGGGAGCATTAAATATGCCATGACACACCCTTACAATATTCATGCGTGCTGTTTCTTTCTTTATCTTTGCTTTTTTTTTATGTATTCCTATTAAATACCAGGTAGTAGAAGGGTAGGTAGAGAACATGTCTATAATTAGAAACAATGCGGGGAAAAAAAGAACAAAACTATAAATTACATCAATTGCATGCCAGAGATAAAATGTTTGAAGTTTGTGAACCATATCAAAATGACTATAACTCTCCGTAAGTACTGGTGCATCAGCAAACAGCACTCGGTTACACAAACCGAGAGCACAAGGGCTTTCTACTTAAAAATGCAATTTTTGCTCTGAGACCAAGTCAAACAGGAGAGGTGGTGTCAGAGCTGGCTACTACTGTACAACACAGACACTGTGGGAGCCTGGCAGGCATCAGTGTAGCGGAAACAAATAGACTTCACTTCAGAATCCTGCAACACTACCACCACACACGCACTTGATTCTTCATTTGTAGGCTACTTAAAGGTCATCTTCTGGCCTCTGATGTGCCATGTGGGGAAACCAGTGTATTTTCAGCAACCATAGCTGAACTGCCCAATGGTTTAAGTGCAACAATTTCCCTTATGATTTCAGAGTAAGCACAAAAACATTTTGTGAAAGTCAGGTAAAGCAGAAAAAAACACTTTTTTTAGATTACGTTTAGTTACCCCTTTAAATGTCTCAACTTCAAACTGTCTCTAACTTTACACTCAAACAAGAATTTTGCTTGAATTCAGTACAAAACCACTTAAAAGGAAACATTGGATAGAGTGAGGAACGAGCCACTTTACCCAGTAGTCCAATAGGATTGAGGCTCAATACTCTGCCCAAGTTAGAGGATGGGAATGGGTATGAGGCCGTCAGTGCAGTGCCATTAAGTTTTGGCCAAAGGTCGCAGAGTATAGGCCAACTTTGTCCTGAAAGCAAAGAGTGGCGAAATAGAAAACGTGATCCGAACAGAGCTGTGATGATCACGATGTATCCTGGGGTGTCAGCTGGTGTCAGTAATAAGATGATCAGAAATGGAAACCAGAGGAGGGTAACTAGCTGACTTACAACAATCCTGAATACTTCTTTCAGATCAGAGGTCAGCTCCTCGAAAACCCTGTCTTCCCATCCCCCCACTACCCCCATAAAACACCCACACTAAAGACCTGACACTTTTTATAAACAAAAGCTGCCCCTCCGTGCTCCTCCCCTTTGCCCCTTTCTCTACTTGACTGTGGCTCTCCTGCTCTCCTTCTGTTATGGTTATCTACATCTCTGAGAACAATAAGGCCGAGGCACTGGAGCCCAGAGAGGACCGGAGAGGGACACAGATGTCTGTCCAGCCACCCACCCCCCATGCTACATTCAGCCCTCACTTCTGTTGGTAGACAGCGAATGGGAGGCAGAGTGTAGTGGGTGGGTATTGGTTGTGGTGGTGGTAACGGAGGGGTGGAAAGGGGATCTAAAACTATTGTTACCATGTAGCAATAGATGACATCATTACAGTGACCCACAGCTGCTCTCCCTTCTAAAGTGAAGAGGAGGAGAGCAGCTAGTATGTTATGGAGAACAGCCAGTATATTTCTGTCATCCTCAAAAACCTGAAGGCTAGTCGGAAAGACAAAAATAAGAACAACTTGCCCAGGTACTCTTGTATGGGGAACAAAGATGTGAAGGTGAGGTTTTTATATCATACAAGAAGGTCTTCACTTTAAAACATGCTGCATCTCTTCTACATCCATTCACACAATGAGCTACCCTCCTCATCAACAGGCAGGCTTGGTATTGATCTTCCCTCAGGGTTTTCTATTTACAGTCTGCTGGTTAGCAGGGAGAGCAGGGAGGGTGTTTTCCAGAAACTTTACTCAGCAACCATTGATTTGCAATTAAAGCGAGACCCTGCATTCCCCCACCAACACTGATGACTGACTCGCGAATGCCTCAAACACAGGGCATGCATACACATCATATTTTCATGTGATTTCATGCTCTAAAGACCACTGAGCGGCAAAACGAGACCAAATGGTGACTGCTATAATTGATGGGAGCTGCAAAACTAAAAGGAAAACACACAAAAATCTTGAAGCAGTGAGGATGGACAATAATCCGTACAACCGGGTAGGCAGAATACCCAAACTGGCAACATGTAGCGAGAAAAAAAAAAGGAATTTAAGTGTACTGAAAATAGCGATAGGAGTCCGTCTGTGGCAAATGGGTTTCACTGTGGAACCAATTATATGTTTGCAGGTGAAACCTCTACTACCGAAAGACGGACAGGGCAAGAAAGTAGGAGGATGAGTGGCTTAAAAAGTCGGCAGACAGCCAGTGGATCTCACAGGGTGTGGTGACTCTATATCCCAGAAAAGGCAAGACATTCCCGGGACAAACAAGCAAAGTGCTGGTTTGGCTGAGAGAGCAGACAGCAGAGTGTACAAGAGGGGGGAAATAGCTGAAGAGAGACAGCAGAGGAACAGAGCAGACCAGGAGTTCCAACATGGAGACAGGAGCCATATGTCAGCACAGTTCAACACACAAGGGGTCTGTGAGGAAAAGTCTGCAAAGGCAAAGTCTCTCTCTCGCTCTCTCTGGTTTCTGTCGTCTTCCTGCTCTCTCTGCTTGGTACTAGTAGCATTACGTGTACCGCCCATCCCCCCCCAAAAACACACATACACACTCCCACTCTGCTCCCTTCCTTCTACTCTGCAGAGAGACGTGCAGGTTGGGAGAGGAGGGCCAGGAGGATGAAGTGGCGTGGGAAGGGTTAAGTCCAAACAGATCCATCTGCTTCCTCGTCTGTCCTCCTGGCTGGCTGCTGGCCCCAGCCCAGCTTTTACACAGCCTGCAGCCTGACGCAAAGCATAAACACATACAGACAACTGGACTGCACACGTCAATAAACACAATGTTGACAGGTTTGAGTGTTTTTTTAAAGCTTAAAAAAATGAAAGAAATTATACATATATATGGAATAAAGGGAATCGTTTTCCAGATGGTCTTGAAAATGATACTCATGCCCTAGGCCAAAGACCTGGCCAGTACATTTGAATGAACATCTGAATATGTCTTTAACAACTCACTGCATTCATACTGAACAAACTGAAAGCATTTATTTCCCTCCATGGAAATACGTCGACAATGTCAAGAGGACAAGGATCACAACATAATCATATTTCAGGTTCTATGTTTACATGCAATAAAATGACTGTTTCCAAAGAAGTTATGTGGGATAGCCAGAGTTTTCATGAGTTTGTTGATATACTAGGTATCTTCTACCATAATACTACTTCTTTATATTTTGCTCTAATTAAGGTGTCTGTTGTCAGCCTGTGTCAACAAGGAACACTGAATTGGACACAGGCTGTAAACTACGACACAAGATTTCTCTCCATCCAGCATCTAATTATTGACAAGCATGAACACGTGCATTTCAGCTTTCCAAACAAGATGACAAATAAACACCCCAAAGAGACAGTACATCTGCTAACATCATTTTGCAGGACAAACAGCTAGTTGAATGTCGCATTTCACACAGCATTAAATGTAAGCTAATATCTTAAATTATGTGGGTCATCTTTTGATATCTGTCCTTGGCTGGTAAGCTACAGTTACCAACACCAGCTTGTTTATATTGTGTCTCTGTGTTGCTGTCAGTCAAACAAGTACACTGGCCAATCCAACTCAGAAGTCTAATATCTCCAATTACATTTTTCCTCCTTTAAATTAGGACTGCACGAGTTAGAAAATTATCTTTCAAATACATCCTCTCCCATTCAGAAAAAAGTTGGGTCGCTTTGAAAAACAGGAATGAAATCATTTGCAACTTGCATTCAATTAAATACAGTACAAAGACAAGATATTTAATGTTAAAGTAGATGCATTGTGTTTTTATTGACATTTTACACAGTGTCCCAACTTTTTTTTTTTTTTTTAAATTGGGGTTGTATGTGCAATTAATTAATATTGCAATTGTGATATAATTCATGATATTGAAGAGAATTATCAATTTTGTGGTGCAAAGGTTCATGTTGTACCAAAAAGCTTTTTTCTGAAGTGTTTAGAATACAATTTATAGGCTGGGACATCTCTGCAGCACCACAATACTTGATTCAGAATGATATTTTGACACATAGTTTGCTTTTGACAAAAATTGCACCTTCCTGCGAATTGGAAATTGTGCTAGTCCATAATGTAATTCCAACAAAATGTTGATTATTTATGCAGCCCTACTTTCAGTGATTACAAGAGTACAGTAGTGGCCATGATGGAGGTTGATGTGGACCGGACAAATGGACAGTTTTTGTAACAATTACATACTAGTGTTGTGTCGCTCTATGAGCACCCAGGCTCACTTAATTCAGATATATTTACACTGATTATGTCCTTACATAATATACAACAACCCGTTTGTGGTATTTACATAACAGTTGCAATAACTGCAGGATCTGTTGTCTCTGATTATTATCACATTAAGATTGCATGTAAACACTGCACGTCATACACTTTTAATTTGCTTTCCCTACTACTTTATGCAACTAAGCAACAGTAAAAGCTGGGACAAAACAAAAACCATTTACTACACACTGATGTGTTGATACTTGTCACGACCAGTTTGACTTATAACTGACACTTAAACATTACAAAAATGAAGTGACATGGCTACAATATGAGAAATAAGCATGATGCAGGGAGAGAAAAATTCCCTGCATATGAGCACTATTTTAGTTATGGGTCTTCTATGAAATGGATATACATGCCTGGACCCATCCATGCACTGTGCACAGCCGGACAGCTGCAGGGAATCAAAGGCAAGAGAATAAAGGGAGGGGACAACGGTGTGCACTGCTGCACGCACCCTCTTAAAAGAGTATGTTGTCACTGAGACGAAAGGTTGTCTGATGAAGGAACACCTGGGAAGGGAGAGGCCCAAACCTGCCGAACCCTCACAGTTATTCCGCCTTTGTACTTAGAGAATACAACAAAGAAACCTGCTTCTATACAGTGAAATTAACATAGGAGGACTGGTTTAGGCCGCTGATGCTGAGGTGTGTTAGTGAATGAGAGAGACAGAGAGGGAGAGAGACAGAGAGGGGCGTGCAGACTTACAGTATGTCAGACAACAAGGTCAGCCCATCCCGGGAGAGGTGTTGGCTTTCTAACACAGTACAGCTACTTGAAACCAAGGTCATTGCTCTGTGGCTGTGAGAGGGACAGGAGAGTCGGGCCAGACAGGGACAGCTTTGCCACATGGCCTATGTATAGATTTGATATGTTGCGCAAGCTGAATGAGGGTGTAATTGTGCACTTGTTATTTGTGTGTGTGTGCGTACGTGCCTTCAAATTTTTGGAATTCAGCTCGCTGGCAGTAAATAAAGAAAGAAATGAAGGAATAACATATCCACGCCCATTCAGGGCAGAATTTCCTGAAACCAGATGCCTTTCTGACATAAACAAATCAGTCCATTATCGCTGCCATTATGGCTAGAAACTGCAGAGTAGGGATCTTAGCTGCTCTCATTCAGCCTTTTAATAGCCCTTTGCATGGTTTTGACTGCTTTCCTAGAAAAAGAGGCCTATTGACTGGCGTTGCACTCTCATACAGCAAAAGCTTAGAGCAGAGTTTCCTGTAGAAACTCGGCACGGTCAAACATATGGTTAAGTTTAGCAATTCAAAACTAGCTGCTAATCCAGGCTGAGCTCTTACACACTCATGTGGAGGCACATAAGACCATATGAGACTATATAAGGCAGTATGTGTCCCTTTGTTATATTTTTCTGCTGTCTTTAGTTTGGGTTGTGGGTGGAGAGGAGCATTAGAAAGGCAAAGAAGGAGTGATGACACACTTAGCTGTTCACTTTATATAAATGTATAACTTAAACCAAAATGCCACTATACTTCTACACAGTCACACTTTGCGTTTTATACTTTGCATGGAATTACAAATACCAATGGTACATATTAATTAATTCTAGTAAACCATGTTGACAGATCTGTGACAGTATGCATCCTTGCTTGTGTGATTCTCACCCATTGAAAACTGGAAAACATGAGTAAGATTTGTATTTGCACACACGATCAACACCACACAACATTTATATTAGTGCACAACATCCAGTGAAGCTGGACGAGAGCTGTTGGATGCAGCTGGACGAGGGTTATTGGATAAACAAACAACTTAACTGTGTAAGAAGGGAGGGCTACTTCAATGTTATCTTATCCTCCCCCACGTTGGACAAGGGCCTAGCAGCTCTAAAATTAGCCGTCACATCTAAACACAGTCTTTGGTGTAGCAGCTACTCTTTGATGGGAACTTGGCTCATGGCTGACGCACTGAAAGCACACTCAAGCCCATCTCAAAATACAGAGATGAAGCCAAGATAGTATACAAATGCAAAATAGACAGGCCATGTCCCAGACTGTCTCCATTTTCTACATTGAAAGCATTTGGATGAAGTGACACTGAAGTCGCTCGCTACAACAGTACAATAAACTCTATATTATAGTTTACCTATATTTTGTATAAGGTTGGTATGTACTTTTACAAAAATAATCAATGTCAATGCACTACCATCATAAAATTATATATTTTTTCATGAATATGAAATTCCAAGCAAACGTATTAAATTAACAGAATTTTATGAAAAATACATTTCATAAAGTTTAATTTGGTTGCTGCAACAAAAATAATGTGATTCAATGATAATCTGTTCATTTTTTTATTCACTGTATTGTAACTAACACTGAAACTAGCCAATATGACACAGGGTCAAACATAGATTTGGTCAGTAAATACAACCAGTCAGTTGTCTGATTGGGTTAGTAAAAAAGAAAAGCCACAGCATCCTTGCATGCAAGGCACTAATCTTGTTGGTTAATGGTTAATGATCGGTTAACAAGGGTCGGCAATCGGTCAGAAAAAAAAAATCCCTTGTCTATGCTCAGACCGGAGATGTGTGGAAAGAACGCCATGCAACCTTATTGAATGCTGTTGCTGTATTATGATACTTAGCAGTGTTTCCCCTACCATTATGGCCCCCCTTGACGATCAGGTTAATTTTATTTTCTACAGAGGATATATCATTCCATGTCATGTTTGACGTGTACAATTCTCGTCTGCTCTCTGTTTTGCGCGCGGCGGAGTTCTGGCCCAATGCGCGCACACACATGCAGTTTCCCATTAATTACCTAGACTGTGGCGGCCCGCTATAGTCTAATTTGCCGCGCTATAGTCACATTTCAAGCTACTTGAAGTATATATACACTTTTTACGATATAAGTTCTACTGTGTTGTGATGCCGCTGCTCAGCAGAGTGTCTGTCACGCGTCAGTCATTCATTCCCCTGACCCCTCCCCACCTCTCCGTCCTCCTCCAAAGACATGCACACGCATTCACCACTTTCACACGCACTGAATATACCGAGCTGGTTAACCGAGGTCCAAACACACTGATGCATACGCCGTTTGGTAGCCGTGAGCTAACATTAGCTTACAATTAATGTTGCTTTTATCACAGAAAGCTTAACTGTAAATAACGATTTGAATTACTTCCTGTCGCGAAACACATGCAGCTTTCAGAATAAGAGCACAGTGCGTTAACAGCATCCACCACATAATTTACAAGAAGACTGTCAAAATAAGATGCCTCAAATAAAATATACAAGAACCCATATTCTCCGTTACAATAATGTATTAAAATCTGCAATGATTAAGATCAGTGTACATTAGGGAACAGTGGCATTAGAATGTGTGAGAGGCCACCAAATATGGGTTTTTATTGAAAAAACGAATTCTCCAGGGGGCATAAAGATTCTATGTCACGGTATCTCTCGACTGTGAAAAATGTTGTGCGAGGTGTTTGCCGTTTGTGTTTAGCTCTCAAAGTGCACAAGATTGATGCATTTAAGTTAAAATGTACATTTTTTTCCCTTGAGGGCATGCAATACGAATCTGTATTACCATTAATTTCAAGCAACCTAAAAACAACAGTGCCATGAGAAGCTTCATGTAAGGATAAATTAATCATATGGGTGAGCCACGCCACAAAAAAAGAAATGCAAAAAGAGCTGCTGTTCACATATAGAAGTGATGTTTAAGATTGATTACAATTACACAAAAAGAAAGGAGCAGATATGACTCATCAGGGAGACTGTGACATGAAACAGGCTGCTTTTGTTTAAAATACAGGGTTTCAGTAGTTTGTGGAATAAGTAGACAGTAGAATACATGGCAATTCATAGACCACCAACATTATAAAGCAGCAGTGAGTCTAAATCAGTCTAACCATCAGGTACGGATCCTGTTTGAGCGTGCGTGTATTAACATGTACTTAAGCTTGTGGAAAACAGTTCCTGGGAAGCAACCATGACCTCCCAGCGAGAGCAGGAAGAAAGGAATCTTGATGAAAGCCAACCAACATCCTGTGCTAATGGCTGTGCAGAAATATTACTATAAGTCATCTACAATTGTATAACAATATTATTTGTATTTATATTTAGATAGCAGGAGGGTGAATAAATGTATAAAAATGTGTTGGCCATTCGTTTTCATTGAAACAATGCCAACAGTTTTTGCAATAATAGATGTTTTTTATTAACCATATACATATATGCGTTCCTTTAAACAGACAAACAACTGAAACCCTAAGGAATAATAAACAAGAAAGAAAAGCCTGGCTAAGAGACAAAAGCTAGACAACTTAAAATCAGAGGAAACTAGAATGGCTCTTAGAGAGCACAGACCTCTGCAAAGGCCAATGGTGCATTCACATACTCCTCAGCTGGTCCCATTAGAGAGTTGGGAAGTCCCACGTTATTTTTATTTAGTCATATTTGTATTCTGTTGCTCAGAAGTGTTTAAAAAAACATGCTGCTAGTGGTTTCCCATGTGACAACAAATAGCAAAGGGAACTGATCAGGTAACCCATGAAATATGATTGAGCAGTCATTTTTCTAATTATAACAGCACATGAATGTTACACAAATGCCCCTTCTTGCAATAATAGAAGAAAAAATAATTTGTGTATCCCCCATGGTTTTGGATCAACTCCAAAATGTAATGGGTCCCAGGCCTACATCCTTCCAATAAGTTTCATGCAAATCAGGCTATTAATTTTTCAATAATCCTGCTAACAAACAGACGAACAAAAAGACACACCCGACCCACTTGGCGAAGGTGAAAAATATATATTTTGGACACATTATTTGCTGATGTGGGAATGGAAACATCACTACTGCTTATACTCCCAATATTAGGTATGTTCTGGTGCTGAGTTACTTTCCTTCTTTATTATTTCACTATTCAAGTCCTTTGTCATTTCTTAGCAGCTAAATCCCTAAGTCCGTGGAGGGAAAAATGCAGGAATAATAAGCAAGCCTTAGAGTCAATGCTGCAAGATGTTGTACATAAAGCTGCTGCTATTTATCTTTTTCACTCTCACGCCTACGAGTTACTTCTACTCACTCAAAGCGCTAACTGGTCTGAACCTCCATTACACAGAACACACTAGCCTCCCACTCCCACCTTACTAACACAGGCAGACTGACAGGTGGGGTAGAGCGTGTGTGTGAGTGTGTGTGTGTGGTCAAACTGCACAGGGCAATGGCACAAACACAAGAAATTGGGAAAACCTTAAATCTATCTCACAGCCTGTCAACCTTGAGAAATTTGACACGGAGCTCTAACACTCCTTAAATGAACTCTAACCTTCTGTGTCACCACACTGATGTGGAGCCCTTGGGCAGGTAGTAATGCATAGCACTGCATTCCCTTAGTTGCCATCTCCCTGAAACTGTACGACCTATGGCAGCCCTCAAATTCCTCTGCCTAAGATGTGAGCTCCCTGCCATTCAGCTTGCTATTAGCGTATTTCTCTGCACTCCATGCCACAGAGCCTCGCCTGTTCCCTGCAAACAGACTCCTTCTATACGGCATCAGTGTGCAGCCTGCCTGAGGGGGAGGAGGAGGAGCAGCAGAGGGGAGGAAGAAGGGAAGGCTGGGCAAACAAAGCCTCTATAGTCGTCTCTCCAGCCGGGCCAGGCCGAGCCGCACTAGCGGGGGCGAGTTATGTAATGTGACTGGCAGGGCCCACTTCCCTGTTCAGAGCTGCTGCACACACTAATCCCCACTGAGGAACAAGCCCCGCTTTGGAGGAAGAGGAGGAGATAGAAGGGGAGCAGTGGAGAAGGTGTGATTACAAGAATTTCAGCCTTTCATCTGCACCAAATCGAACACAAAGACGCCTCTCCCCTCTCTGCTCCTATGCTGAAAGATAACAGTCAGAATGATGCCAGCAATGCCGACGGCTAGCTACAGCCTAGAGAAGAGACCACTCTCACTCACAGTCAACCGCTACTCATACCAGACTATTAGTAACAGGTAAATAAAAGGTGGTTATAGTTTTCACAAGGCCTGACATGCTGCCATAACTGCAGTCCCATACACATCACTGCTAAGCTACACATTTCTACTAGATATTTAATAATTCTATGCATAAATATGGTTGTCACATTTGCAATATTGATTTTATTCTGAGGGTTCAATTAAGCAGCCGATGCAGACGCTCTTGTCTAGTGTGGTTGGACCTCTTTTTACAGTCATGTTATAATAACGTAATGCTTATTATGTAACAGCTTCGCTCACAATCTTGTTCAGGTGTCTCTGCAATAGAGCACAGAGGAATGTATGTATGAAAGCCTTCTAGTCATCACTTATGTCTACTACTTTAGTACATTATAGTGGATGTGTGTCCACACTTTCATACCAAAGCAGGGCATTGTGAAACCAACATGGAATCCCAGATAGGGAGCAAGTAGACAGATATGAGGCTGAGAGGAAGTGGCACCAAGACAGTTGCATAGTGAAACAGAAAGAGAAGAAAAGGACAAGTGATTACCAGGCACCTCAGTCAGGTCTGCCAACCATGGAGACCAGGTGGAGGATTTAAAGCAGTTAAAAATAAAAGTCTGATTCTGATTTACTTAGCTGCTTGCCTGGAAACCATGTGACTGGCATCACATGAGGAGAGAGGGGAGGGAGGAGAGTGGCAGAGGGCGCGTGCACGCGCATGCGTCTGTCCAGCTCCCATAGGCGCACACGCACACAGCATGTACTCCTCTCCTGGCACCATAATAAGCTTTGTGATCAGTTTCCTTGGTTTCCACTGACAGTAAGCAGATATAGGCAGCAGCTCGGAGAGGTAAACAGTAGCAGCTCTTTCTGGTGCACAGCCACAGGCACACAGACACAGAGAGGCGGGTGGGAGGAGAGTAAGACAGTCAGAGACAGAGGGAGAGAGATGAATTTGTGCAGAAGAAGAGGGGGATGAGCCAGTGTTGCAGGTGTTGAATAGGACTTGATATGAATAACAAAATAACAAGATTTTCCTATCTGTTGCAATATTACTTGAATGAACCAATATGGATTCTCAAAACCCTGAGAATAATCTCGATATGCATTTATGGTGTATGGATTCTATTTCTACTACTACTCGTCTGTCACTACTGTGTAGCTATTGCTAGCTGCTACCCAGCTGTCTGCACATATCAGGTTGAGGTATTGTCAACACAAACAGTGTAGATGAATTAGTAAGCAGACTTCCAGTTTCTACTCCGTCTGTGCTCAAAGTGATAATTGAAGTGGATGCAAAATATGCATATGCATGCATGATGACACCCTTGCAAGCAGTGCAGACTATGCTTGCTCAACTCTTTTGCACATGCATGCCAATGGAAATATAGATGTGTCATGTTAGTCATTTTGCAAAGAAAGTACATCTTAGGTCCACAGTTTTATAACCAGGAAATGTGTTTACAATTTAGTCTATAATGTGCACTTTGCACAATTTTCTGTAATGACACATATCCAAAGGTTTTGTGATTCCGGGATACAACTCCAGATGTGTTCCCTGACACATTTGTCCTTAGATTATTCCTCTAACTATGTGATTTGGCATATCTTTGATGACACCCTGTCTGTGAAAGAGTTGGTGATCATACTTTTGCAATATCTCTACTTATCTCTCTGCCTTTTTTTTCCTTTAAAAAAAAAAAATAGCTTCAAGATTGACAAGCCTCTGCAGTGAATGCAATCCATAATGACAACCTTTAAATAAAAACTGTGTTTGTTGACAGAGATTTGTACAACTATGTCATCAAGGTGTGGCTTGTACAAACTGTGAGTAGTTTGATCAGTGTGGAACCTTGCTTGTGTGGCAGTAAACACTAGTTTTGTGCCATTAAGATGTCCAATAGAAGTGACCATGCACTCATAATCTAGAATTTCACATAATCAAGACTTTCGGCTATAGTCACATTAACAGGAAGATGTGTTCGTGCGTGTGCAATGCGTGTGTGAGTGACACAGAGACACAGAGGGTAATGGAGGGCTTTTGTTGGACACATGCTAGTTCTGCACTTCAGAAGCTGTGACCTACTTTTCAGTCGCGAACACACAGACACAGACACACACACACGCACACACGCACACACTCTGACAAAGGGACAGGAAAACAGAGGTTAGGCATGCACTAAGCCCCATTCTTAATACATGCATTCCAGTGGATAGAGCTCAATGCTGCTGCGTTTTCAGCCTGCCTGTTGGTACAAGCAACTTCTGCACACACAGCCTCCTGCATGACTGACAATAAAGGGTAGAGCCTGATGCTTGTAGTATGTAAGCACATATGTGTACAAGTACACTCAAGCACAGACCGTCTGTCTTCACACTGGTTGAAAACACACACAAAAAACACACTACACTGGTTGTTTGGTTAAACAATAAGTACTTGAGCTGCCCGATGTCCCATTACTGCAATGATGTCATTTACTAAGCTAGAGAAATTACAAACATGTGAGACAAAAAACATGCCGTCACTTGTCACATGGCTAACAATAACATAAACTCAACTTCACAACGCATCAAGACTGAAGAGTAGCCAATATCCTTTGCATAGTACAGTTATTTATGTAAATAGATGGATGATGAAAAGATAAAGGTGCAAATGTGATCCACACACAAACACACACCATAATGTACTGTATTAGGATGCCAGCACAAACCGAAAAGCCAAAAACATCTTTTTTTTAGAACAGGTGCTTTACTAATAGTGCTTCAATGAGAACCCCCTCTAACAAGATTGAGCATCAGACTGATGGTAAGAATATAAAAAAGATTTTATTCGTCAACATACCGATTCCATGGCTGTGGGAGAATGTCAGTGGGCTAAAATCCAACTAGAAAAACGCCTGCTGTCTGAGTCCACAGAATCCTGAAAAACAAGATGAAAACAAAACCAAGCATTAATTACTGGGACAACACAAGCAGTTTCACATTCCTTATAGCGGATAGGTATTGGGGTGTATGCAGACGGTCATGTTTCTCCTCTCAGGATCGGTTCATCCACAGTTCTCTTGCAAGCTGAGAGAGGCCAATGGAAAGAACAAGATACAGAGGCACTGGCATGCATTTGGTTCCGTTTTTCTTTCTTCAACGCAACATTGGGCACTCCAGCCTTGGTCTTTAATGCGGTCATGATGTGAATTTGTCCTGAACCATATATATTGATCCAACACCTTTCCTGCCCAAAGTATCTAGACAGATTATATGTTATATATTTTTTAGCAGATGTTTGATATAAGATGTACCTGCTGATAACCAACTATAGCAATGTAGACAATTCAAAACAAAGTCTTTTTTTGACTGAGCATGACAAATGATGCGAGCTGAAGAATCTGTATATACAAAACAGATTTAAAAACCTTCAATAAACATTCAATGTTTTGTGGCATGACATGACATAGAAACACATTCATTTTGCAGCGCCAGCAAGCTGATTAGTAATGAACAATCGCTCAAAGCTGCAGGTATGACAATAAAATATGTCTGGTGGTCAATTTGTGTAGGCAATTTAACTGCAACGAAAATGGCACTATTCACATGGTACTAGGATGATCCTATTTCCATAGTTGGGAAGCCGTTCTTCCGACTTCTGTTCCTCA
This sequence comes from Centropristis striata, assembly GCF_030273125.1. Lineage (NCBI taxonomy): Eukaryota > Metazoa > Chordata > Actinopteri > Perciformes > Serranidae > Centropristis > Centropristis striata. The sequence goes on from NC_081518.1 coordinate 7,536,948, forward strand.
TGAGTAGGTAAAAATGATGCTCTAAATGCTAATTCTCTGTTGACTTGCAAAACTTTCACAAAATGCATCAACATAGTAGCCATCAAGTTACCCTACTTTTAGGACTATAAACCCCAACCCTAAAAAAAAGGGGGGTCCATCATCCAATATCACAACATTTTTTGCAACTACTGCTCTGAACCAGAATAAATTAAATAATAATGAAATGGCATGGTGACACTTCCATGACGTGACAGCATAGCCAGAAGCGTGATAAACGCGATCAGTAAGAAGTTCATAAGTTTGAGTTTCCAACAGCTTTAATTTGACTTCAACTTTATTACAGAACAAGAGTTTGAATATAGGAATGTAGTATTGATCAGCCATTTTCCTCAACCAATACTGACTCCAATATCCAAGCTTTGGGCACCTACCAATACAGACTACAGATAACATTGTTTTTCCCCCCCAAATTAAAAATTTGTAAACCTTTTTATGATGAACTGATTAATATTATTGATATGTGTAGAGTAATGCAATGCTGTATGCAATTCTAATAATGGTGTTTATAATATAATAATAATATGAAATTAAAATGTCACAATACATCAACCTCAACAGACAATCACCTGTCATAATATTTAACTTACATTTATAACACTGATGTGTGCCATCATCATTAGTTACACAGCAAGGATGCTAAACATTATGTAACATTAGCCTCTAGTCTACCATAATAAGAAAAACTGCAGCAGCAAACCACTGTTGTGTTTTGAGTGTTTTGAGCTCAGTTGTCCAGAGAACATTTCCATATCTGGTCTACAAAAGTAGCCAAACAAAACACAATACAACCTAACCAGCAAAAGCCCAGTCCTGCTCATGTTGCTAACAGTCCTGGCTGGCTGCCCTTCCCCCAGTCCCCTCCCAACTATGAGGACAAGGGTTTATCAGGATTTAGGAGGCAGGACATGGGGGGGTATTTAACAGAGGCCCAGTGCTGGGCTAAACTGGTGACATTCCAGTGATTATGGAACTCCCCCCAATCTGAACCCACATTTGTTCCATCAATCTGGTTTTGGGCATCACAAGGGGACTGGGACCAACAGTCAGCTGCAACTAGCTGTCAGCTTTAACACCATTCTAAAAGACAGTACTTGCAAGTTCCCATGAAATGCATTGTACCCCAAAATATACATTTAGATAAGTGCTTATATAATATTTGTACATGTCCATGTATATCTCTGCTACAGGATAATATCAAGGAAGACCTATGTGGCCCTTTTTACAGAGTACAAAGGCTGATAGTACAGGCAGGGTGGCAGGTGGGTACGCGGGACAGGATTAAGGCCAGACCTCACTGGGATGGCCTAAGTGGTAAGAAGGATGATGGTTAGATGCGTATTTGTCTTTGCACTGGAGTGGAACCTGTGGGGCTTTCCCAGCGGGAAGCGCAGGATTGACGGATTATAATAATCCAGCCAGGAAGCAGAACACTTCCCTCCCAACAGAGTTTTGGATACAGAATACACACAATCCCCCTTGATGATCACCTACAAAAACTGCCAAGAGACACAGTTTTAACCAAGAAATGTAAATTATAAAAAGCATGGCTACACAAACACTCAAAGAAAATCCAGAAACTTTTGGTCAACCAAGGTTAGTCTCTTAATTATACCATTTCCAAAAATACACACTTTTAAGAAAACCATGTAGCTGAATGAAGAAAACTGAGTATTTCTGTACAATGACATGTCCATGGTAACTGTCTGGAAGTGAAATAAATGGAGGTGTAGGAAAACTGATTACCTATTGTTTATTTCACTGACAATTTAACACGTGTACTGAGCCTCTGAAGAGCTGCTAATGGCTGGAAATTGCATTTAAACTTCAATATTTTGTTATTAGAGAGGACGAAGAAAGGCTGTGCTCATGAGCTCCAAGTTTTCCTTCCTACAGTTGATCCAGAGTGACACTTTTCACTGGACGTTTTCCATTTAAGTTTACATAACCTCACAGGGCACAATACCACAGACTTCAGAAAAACACTCCAACTTTTTCATGGGATGACTACAGGACACATACAGGTCACATTCCTCTGCCCACAACAACTGAGATGCTATGGATAACATCACTGATAGCCTGGGTATGGAAATATACCATGGGAGCAGGTTGCACCAGCTCTCAATATCAAACTAAGTCTAATTAAAATGGGTTTGCAGACGCTGGAATTGGGGAACTGTGTCTCAACATTCCTGCAACTTTATGAAACTGAAACAACATTTACACCCACTGCAAAGGTGAGAAAAGAGCTGGGGCTTGAACATCTCCCTTAAGTGCTCGGTTTCATTCTTTACACAACATTTTCTGTCACTTTTTCTTAGTACAACTAAGTGCAACCCAATAATGCCTTCCATGAGAAAATATACGGCTCTATTGCAGCATTTTAAGCAATATGCTGTTCAATCCACATTTGACAAACACTGCCAACCATCATGGTAGTGAAACTACGTTTCTACAAAATGCTTTAGCATCCACATATATTATTTAAATAAATACCTATGTCACGGTTTGCCTCTGCACATGCATATTTCAGTTGCTTCTGTCAATGTTGACGGTAGAAACAGAACTGCGTTGGGAAGAAATTTCCAACCAACTCAATATGTTTAGAGGGCTAGAGTGGTTGTCGCACTGGGTGGCATTGAAAGGCTCCTTAGTAACGGTTGCTTCCTAGCTAATTAGCTTTGACTAAGCTACACCGGGAGAGAATGAGAGGGCGACGCATATGTGAAGCACACACATGAAAACTGCTGACAGGCCAAAATTACACAAAACATCAATTACATCCTGAATCACATCAGTAACTGGAAAGACAAAGAAATGCATACACAGGTGTACACAAACTGGCACACACATTTTCAATATAACTTACATAAGCTTTCTAATATTTGTGTACAAAACTATACGGCGTCAGAGGTGAAAGGTCAAACTCCTACCTAAAGTTAAGCCTCATTTAACCTAGCCTCATGTCAAAGGCACTGCCTCCACACCATGTGCAGCTGAGGCCAAACATTTAGCATTATCATGCATAATTACAGCAAATTTCGAGTATCACCATGACAACATGCCTGCATATTTAATTCTTCTGCATGTTCTCTGGACATGTCCCTGTTATCTAACAGCTGAAATATCAGCAGTGTGTTTTAGAGCGCTTAACTAAGCTTAAAACAATAGAACTGAGAGACTGCTGGTTCCATGTGCATGACCAGTGGTGACATGTGACATTTGTGTATGTGTGTGTGCGTGTGTGTGTAGAACAGGGAGACCTCCCCTGGGTACTGTGGGATTAAGGAGGAGACAGGAGCTCTAATGCTGGCTTCAGGACACAGGCTCCTTTTGTCCTGCTTCTCTGTCATTCGGAATCTGATTACAAGAAGAGCTTCCATTGCCACAAACTGGTATCACTCCTGCTACTTTATGGGAAATCTGGACCATATAACATGAAACACAGCAGTGTGTGTGTGTGTCCCCAGGGCTGCAGAGCACCTCTCCAGTCAGTCCTGTGTCTGACTGTCCTATCAGAGAACAGATCAGTACCAGTTGAAAGGCGACCTGGAACAACAGCGCTGACCTCTGTCTGGTTTCATAAAGTGTGTCACAGGCCTTGTACACATCATGCAGGGAGATCCATTCACTTTCACACTGCAGCCTTTGCAACACAGTAGATCATCTCTATAAACATTCACAGGCTGGCTGAATTTTGTGGAGTTCATATGCAGGACACAGTAAGCACAGGATTAGAAATGTTGGCCCAGAATTTCAGCAAACAAGAGTAAGATGTTGTGCTGTTGGGTTTGACGAAATAAGGCATGTTTAGCCAGAATAGCCTGGTGATAAACCTCTGTAATATTGCTTAAAGGTGTGTCATTTGCTGTCCAATCAATAGCAATGTGATAAAAAAAAAAGTTAGATCACATTGATCGAAATAAGTCTAAAATTGTGTTTGGACCAACTTAAGCCCTGTGTGGAAAAAAATGCACTCCCCTTATTGATTTGAGCGAGGCCACTCTGTCGATGTGGTGGGGGCACCAGTGCAGAGGGTTCCAGCTGAAAAACGCAGGGCCGTACTGTATAAAACTTTTTACATGGTTCAACTTCTGTCGAAATAGTATGAGACGTCACCTGGCAAGGTCCTAGGTTGGCAAATCAAATATTTGCAAAAGCCTCTTCACCCAGAGTAGCCCGAGGTTCGTCTAAGCCAACACCACACAGCAACAATGATTGTGACTGTGTTAAAAGGACGGCCGACTTAATCCTCCTGTCATCGATAGGGTGACATGAGTCATGTAGCTCATGCTACTGCGCTACATCTTTGTGTTTGTGGTTCTCATGACCAACTGTTGGACGACACTCACATCACAACACAACACAACACAACACAACAGCACTACAGAGCAACTGAGAGTATGTCAGACTGACAAATAGGTTAAGCTCTCCAATGAGGGACTCCAAAAGCATATGGTTACATATGTTGCCCCCATACATTTTTTAAAAGTATTTTTTTAAACTGTTAACCGACAAAAGTAATCTCAAGTGATTAATACTTTTTTTTTAACAGTTAAACGGTCAATGATTAACACCCCTACTATCTAGAGTTATTTAAACACTAGATAGGTGGGATACAATAAAATACAATAAAATGTTACGCAATAAAATACAACACATCTTCTTTGTAGTGCCCATGTTTTCCACATCTTGTCGTGAACACACTGAAGTTACAAAAACAACTTCCCAGCTCAGGAAATGGGACAATATGAGGAGCATGTGAATGCAACACTGGCCTTTGTGAAGGTCTGCGCTCTCCGAGTGTCATTCTAGTTTCTAAGGTTTACCTTGAAATCGTTGCAATAAAAAAAAAATGTTGCAGTGTTCTAGATCCAGTTGAATCCCTCCTTGTAATATTAACCTTTTTGTACTGTAAACTGCAGTTAAAAACTCATGGATCCAATATTGATGTCAGCAGTACCTGAAACAACACCCTCAACACCATCAGCGTTACATTTTGTCAACACAGGACTGCTTTTGGTTCAACGTACAGTGATTACTGAAATGCTGTCTTCCCTGAATAAAGGTGGAGCTGTTCATGTGCATTGCTGTTCTTAATCTCACAGCAAAAAACAGAACAATCGTTTTTGTCCACAAATAAAGCAAAGCTAATCTATCATTCTGCATAATAATTGTAATGTAATGTAATGTATATATATATTTGTTAATACCGCTTATTTTTATTGTGACCAACCTCTTACTGTAAAATGTCTTTCTACTGTGTGTCAGCCTGATGGGGGGTACAGTGCCTATAGTATCTGGAGGCGGGGGGGGGGGGGGGGGGGGGGGGTTGTTGTTACTGGAGAGCTCAGTGATGGTTAGTGCTGTGATGTCGATGATGAACCCACCCCTATATTTAGTCTGAGCACTAAACCAAATAAACAATAGGGAGCAACAGCAGCTCAATACAAGGGCCTGGGTTCGGCCTGCAGTATGTCAAAGCATCAGGTATCAGAGCTTATTGTAATATCTTTACTAATTAGATTCAGTCATCTGCTCTTCTATGCTCAAACACTGGAGGGGAAATCTGACACTGGAGGGTGTGGGGAGACAGCTGGGGGGAGGGGGAGATGGGCCAGGGGGGAGGAGAGAGAAAAAGAGATGCACACCACACCTCTCCTCTTCAAAAACATCTACATTATTGATAAAGCCTAGCTTCTGCAGGGAGGGACCACAGCACACTGATCCTCCATATCTCCAGCATGAGCAACCAACACAGACGGCACAATGGCAGCTCTATCCGAATCAGTTGATCGAAAGACCAAACACAGTAGTGTGGGATTAAGGATCAACGCAGGAGACGGCAACGAGATGTTATAATAATAAAAACAAAAACAAATGCAGAGAGGCGGATGAGATGGGGTGAAAGAGGGAGCAGGGAGTTAAAAAAAAACTGTCTAGATGACAAAGATAATAAGGTGAGTCTGTTAGATGGCTGGGATGGGTGGATACCAGCTGAACAACAAACCAGCTAAATAAAAGCCTGATATTAAATGAAGGCAGAGAAGTGAGAGGAGGAGGAGGAGGAGGAGAAGGGAGGGGAGAAGGGCTGCAATGAGAAGGCAGCAGTACTCGTGACACAGTTAGCGACAGCGCTTGTTTGTTCGGCACAGCCATGCCGCGGCAAGCTCAGCTCACTCGCTCAGTTCCCCCTCGCTACGAATCTTCTGCTGTTGTCAAGGTAACAAGCTCTCTGGACTGGGAAAAAAAAAATCTTCACATTCAAAAGATGTCTTTTCAAATGCTGGCCTCAACCTGAAACTTGCATGTGTTCTCAATATACAGCCTGTGCCATTTAAACATTCCCAGTACGTTTTCTCTGGTGCCGCTGGAATGAAAATGAAGGATAGCAATAACAACATAGTGGTTGGAACATTTATAGTAATGTTGTTTAGAGCTGCTTTATAAACATTTAATCAGTTTTCAATTTAATTATTCCAAGGCCTCATCAACAAGACAAATGCTCAACCAAAAAGCATCTTGCCTGTTATATACAGTCCTGACTAGGTAAACGTCTATCAAATTGTAACCAGTAACTCGTCGCAGGGATTCATACAAACTGAAAAGCATGCACGTTGTGCTCATGACCAGTTACAATGGGGGATAGGAGAAAATAGTGTAATCTACCAAGATTTATTGTGTCTAAGTCCCTAAGTCGGTTATGTTCAGACCACTTCAAAGATTATACACGGATATTTTTCCGATCTTAGAATAGAGTATGTAACATTGTTAGGGCTTAAAAAATAAAACAATGGTGATCCACTATCAGACTCTGTTCCACTGACATTCTATGTCCAAAATAGGGTGCTAAATGCATATAAGCATGCAGCTTTAGTGCATAGTACACATAATATCATTATATTATGCTTATGATTGATATCACAAGCACAGCAAGATATTCAGTGAAGCACAAAACTATATCATCACATAAAATCCCTCTAATACGCATAAAAACAATCTATCCTATTCTACTAATTCAAACATAATGTGTTTCTTTCAGCAAATATAATCAGCAGTATTTTCACAGATTTCCCCTTTTGGACCACTGCTTATTATTCATTTTAACCCTCCATTGCTGTGAGACAATATTACTTTCTGAAATGTTTGACATCCCTGTCTATTTGAATGTACAGCTTATTTTCTGCTCTTTCAAATCTTATTATATATGATTATACACAGTGTGCGTAAACAAGTAGCCGTTGCAGCAGTGTTATGATAGCAGCAAGGGCCAGAACTGCTGCATAGACAAAACACGAGAATGCAGAGGGGGGCCAAGCAAGGAGTGTGGCTTTGGACGTATTATGTAATTAATGTTGACGACTAAACAAACTGTGATGTTAGGGCGAATCACATTTGAATTTGCCAAGTCACACCAGCAGCCAATCCATGGGCTATCAGTTTCACCCATTACAACTACAGATTCTCTTTATTTTCCATTTTCCCACAATACTTTATCAGTTAATCTGTATCATGTCTATAAAAGCCGCCTGTCAGGGAGTAAAAAAAACAACCCAAAACCTATATTTTAATTCTTACATAGCAAATTAGTATTATGTCATTTACTGTCAAAATAGCAATACAATGGTCTGTCAACCAATCATTTCAGCACTTATACTCTCGCTATTAAAATGATAAAAGCAGTGCTACCGAAGAGTTGCTCTAAGCTAGTGGTGTTAATGTCACATGTGCCCATTTCACACACTGAACCTGCAACACTGCTGGCTTCAATATATGTGTTAAGTCCAAAACACACTCCCTTGTAAGATGTACGTCAAAACAGCCTATTATTTTTTATATAAACCTACACATCAGTGTCAACAAGGCGTGGGTTGGCTCGGCTGCCCTGCAACAGAATATGACACTGTCCTATTTTACAGCATAGACACTGGTTAAGGCTCCAGAGAAGCAGCAGTTCTTTCAGACTTGCTGTTTCCATCAGCACACCCCGGCTCCTCTACGCTGGTTTCTTCTCTTGTCAGGTGTTGGAAAATAATAATAATGGAAAATAATATACCAGGACAGAAGAGCCTAAATGATGGATCCTAATACCCATGAGGTGTCAAAGCACTCTTCCATTGCTTTGGTCCATGATTATTAAATATTTTCAGGTAAGCACACATACTCTGGCTTTAAGTCTTTTTTTCTCTATATCTTTCCATTACTCGTAGACAGGGCTGAAAAAATCCACATCATTCAGTCTTGCTGTAGCAAAATACCACTACCTATACGTAGCAAAGACACCACGACTACAAATGGATTTCATCAGTCTTACAAGTGTTGTAGGCTAGTTCCCAGCAACCTATATGTTCTGCCCGTCTTCCTTTATTCCTTTAAAACCCACCTACTCAGGTAGGTTTAGGGGTAGGGGAAGGGTTACGATTAGTCCAAAAACGTGATAACGCAAAAAGCTTGGTCTGGCAATACAACCAAAATCAAATATCACAATATTTTACAACAAATATCTCATTATCGATATTACTGTGATATTGTAGGTTGGGCGCTTTCACAAAATATTTACACAATGGGGTTTTTGATAAACAATCATCAGTAATATACAATGACTAAGCAGTTAAAGGCAAATTATTTGACAGCTGAAACTGTCTGCTAAGTTCATAGGGTTACATCAATTTACTGAAATGCAGCTTTCTAAACCAAGAAAAGAAAAAAAACTTTGCCTCATTAAGGATACATAAGGATATCTAAAATCTAAGACAATATCTAGTCCTGTATCCAAAATCAACATAATACTGATTATATCAATTTGGATATTGGCTAACCTTTTTATGAAGACCATCCCAATTCGTCCCGTTTTGGCAAAGAAACTTATTGGGTTTTAGATTCTGATTACTGACTTTTGTACATTGTGACATAATCTTTCAAGAGGCAATCAGGATGCATGAATACATTTTTCCCCAATCCCCTAGGGCATACAATAAAAAGACAAGAACACAGAGCACCATCTCACTAATGCTGATAGCTACTCTGCAGTTTTAAGTGGATGAGTCAACCCAATACACCTTTCCCTAATCATGATATTGCATATTGAGCAAAGGACTGGGATGAAGCACCTCAGCCTCCGGTTCTTAATTGCCAAATGTGGCAGAATCAATGTATAGAATGGCAGATTATATTTGAGGAGAACAGTTGTATTTAATCATCTAGCAACTAAATATTCAGTGTTCTTAACAATGGCATTATACAGAAAGTGAAGGCCAACCAGTCTATTCACTCACACTGCGATTTGAATTTCTATCAAGAAAGCTTGCTCCATCATTCAGCCTCACACGCAACCTGAGCGTTTCCACAGTTCTGCCATTTGTCATTTTCTGTTGCCATGGTTGCAATGAAAGACAGAGCTCTTTGAATATTGGAAATGGAGGAGTAGCAGCACATGGTACATTATCGACATAAACACCCGCACATGCTCTAACACCCCAGAACACGTCGCCTGTGTTGGTTCTGAATGCCTGCGGCCATCCGCTCACCCACACAATTCTCAGCCAGTTAAAAAGTCGCCATTTAATAAATATCTCCAGTTGACACACATTGTCTCCACGCAAATACTAAATCATGCATTCAGCTGCAAAGCCAGCTCTCCAGCTACACATAGGGATGTGAAACTCAGACTTCTAATAATGCAAATTCTGCGTTCTTCAAAATACAACATGCCTCTTTAAAATACGGTGCTAATAACATGACCAGAAAGATTAGCAGACAGTATTGATCCACAGTGAAGGTGTGATAGCTTCCTGTGTGTGAGTGTGTGTGTGAAAGCGTAAGTACATCATGCATGATGCCACTGTCACCTTGACAAGGAGCCATTTCAGACCTTCCTCATATTCTGCTGGGCTTGACTGTCAGTGTCCGTCTTTTCCCTTCTGACAGACTTGAGCCACACACAAATACTCCTGAGTTCCTCTCTGAGATTTCTCATTTCAGCCTCATTGGAAAGCTGTCTAAACGCCAGAGCAGGGTGTGCATGAATCAAAGCAGTGTGAAACTACTGCAAAGCCCGCAGAGTGGGGAAATCGCAACAGCAGAGTGTTGTTATGCATGTTTATGTGAAGACAATTGAACCTTGTCAAGAGTTGCCACTGACAGTTAACATGCCACACGAGAACACGATCTGAGGCAGAGCATGCTTGAGCTACTACTAACACCTATAGCCAATGAGGGCTGCATACCATGAACATACACACACCCACGCAGTGTGAATGTTGTGTATGGTTTTTTTTTTTCTGCTCACTCTGAGGAGGAAGAAGAAAAATCACACAAGAGTCTGCTGCAGAGGGCTTTGATCTCACAGATGAAAAGCAAGTGACAACTCTCTGCACTCTCTTCTGTGGAGGTATGACTGCATTCATGTGCACACAGGGGCAAAAAAAAAACCTTAACAGTAGCCATTCAATACAAATGTCTGGTGCACATTTTCAAAGCAAAAAAAATGTATTCCAAGAACACCAGGACAGCAGTGACAGTATATGACACAAGATGCAGGTGGCTTGTGAGTGTGTCTGTTCACAAATCATGTATGTTTTGGTTGTGCAGCATCTCACTTTCTCCACTCGCGTGACTAAAACATTTTCTATCCATTTGCTTCCTATTTCAATCTAAGGAGAAAAAAGGCATTTTTTATGGAAAATGAATAGATAGGAATAAACAAGAGAAATACATGGAGCGAATACACAAACACCTGATCATTCTCAGGATTCAAAAAACGAGCCGTTAACAAGGGAAAAGATTTTGGTATCTGAAGCATTTTGGTTTCTGTTTGTAGTCTGAGTTGTCTATACCAATCAGGTTTGAGTGGGCTCTGGTTAAATGCAAGGAAACAGTCAGTGTGGAAAGCAAATGAGGTGGAAAGCATTGGCTTAAATGCAATCCAGGCCATCGTCAAACGACAATTTTGCTTTTGTTATTAGTTTCTTTAAAATATGTCTACAGTCATACGCAGATATCAGTCACAGAGATTAGCCAAAATGCTGTTTGGCTCTAAAAGACCTCGAAAAAGTAAAGCAAAGTTGCTAATCAGAAACAATCACCAGCGAACGAAAAGGAAGTAGTGGCCCTGATATGCAATTTTCCGGTTAGTCATTGGCCACACCGGGAACCCAGAAATGTTGGCCATTGCCCCCACAGGCTTAATCGTTGTCGCATTAAATGCACCAGACACAAATATTGCAGTTGTGTGAAATGACCTTTATAGTTACATGATAATTAGCCAACTTCTTGCTAACTTACACACGGAAGAATCATTCCAGTCAGTTTCACACAGTCATGGTTACAGATTACAATTTAAAAATAAAACGCATCACATCTGTTCTCTTGGTCAACAGCTTCAGATTTCTCATCAGAATCTACCGGCAGATAAAACTGCTTGCTTACAGTAAGCATATTTACATGTGGGACAAAAGGCATGGCATGAAAATGATCTGCCATTACTTCACAAAAAATGCAGCAAACTTAAAGCGGAAAAACACCAAGGCTGCTGGTGTGTGTGCATGAATTTTGTCAAAGGAGGAAACAAGGCAAACAGTTAGGTCCAACGCCCTTAGCTTCCTGCAAGCAGCGCTTCCTGAGGAACCAGGGCTACTGCATTGAGGTGGGGATGGGGGAGGAGACTGTCAGAGAGTAAGGGGAGAGGGGAGACGAGCATGTGAGGATGCTGTAATGCAATCGTACTGCTGGGCTCTGAGATTTAAAGATGGGAATCAAAATGTGGTCGAGAGAAAGTGGAAGCAGGGGTGGAGAGAGAACAGAGGTGTTGGGGGGTGGAAAGAGAGGACAAGGGGAGAGTCGAGCCAAGTGTGTGAGAGAGCAGCATAACAGTGCACCACAGGGCTGAGTTCAGCAGACGATCTAATCTGTCCAAGAATCACAGTGGGCGATATGATGGAATTTAACAGATAAGTTGCACAAGTACAATGTGTGTGTTTGTGCAAAACAGGTCGTTATATTATATCATATTTCAATGATGATACATCGCAATATACCATGCTTTCTGGTAATTCAATATGATCTATATGAAATAACCACATGGTAAAGCCAATTTTGTATATTCCATACTGCATGTCAGGAAAACAGTATCTCTATGGTTCACTCTTCACTCACACATTCAAGGATCAGAACATAAAGAACAAACATTATATTTCAGTTTGGTAATGTATATTGTCATATTGACCAGCTTGTTATTAAGAGTATGTATATTGCCATAAACACATCTGCATGAATCATCGTACACATGCAGGAATAGTATACACGGCTGGCACAGCAAGGGAACATTGACCTTACTTCTTTTAACTTTGATGGACCCAAAAGCCCATCGCTCTACCAACCAACCACTCCAAATTTAGCCCCTTATTAATAAATAATTAAATAGGAAAACCATTCATAATAGAACAGCTGCAGCTTTAAATAGATTTCAATTTTAAACCCTTCTGCGAGGACACGTTTGTGTCTAAAATGTTCAACATTGGTGCCACATGGCCCACAAAAGCCGACTTTACACAGCAGATCAAGACCTTGGGACACTTAATGAGGTATAAACCAAAACATAGCCTCTGACAAATATGGTGTGAAACGAAATGCTTGACGTTCATTTGAAGCTTACAGGATCTGCCTTTTTTTTTTTTTTTTTTAAACGTTTTTATAGTGAGGCTGAAATATACAAGACTGGGGAGCTGCCTACAAAAAAAGGACGCCATTTTAATGCACGAAGCCATCTGATTGCTGCTGCTGCTTTTTATAAACACTTACTACCTGCCTTCCAGGTGTGGTTTTTTTAACACCATAGACCGTGAATATAAAACTTACTGGGAGCTGACTTTAAGTCTCCGATGTAAACATTTCCCCCCAGGGTAAGTTCACACCAATGTGGAAGACTTCTCAAAGAATAAGAGCTTTTAACCGTATTATCACAAAACTATAATGTTTATCAAGCTAATTTCAAATGACAATAAAGAAATGGTACATAAAAGCTAGGAAATATGTATTCGAAATTTACGAAACGATTATGCCAATTATCAGGGAAAGGACTAGCAGTACACACATTTGTAGCACATGAGCTGAACGATGCAAAAACATTGCTATGATCCTGTAACTGCTAACCTTTTTCTAAGAAACTGTACATTCAAACAGGCTATGCAGTGATTGTGGGTGAGAACTGGCTTTGCATAAGTAATGAGGCGGAATAAAAGACTGTCCTACATCCACGCCAGAGATTACACTGCTGGCTGCTGTTTCTATAAAAAGATTCACTGCAGGGAGTATGAGTGACACAAGCACACACGCACACACAAACACACAGATGGGCACAAAAACAAGGCAGTGTATTTATAGGGAAGAAGGTTCTAGTATCAAAAGAACTTTAAAGATCAGTGTCTGGTTAACGCTAGTCAACCAATCACAGATCTGTGACTATTCCAAGCCTTGGCAGACAAACACAGCGAAAGGCTGGAAAGATTATTGCTAGCTCTAGGCCAACTTAAAATGTCTTCTATATTTCCTGTTCTCCTATTTTCCACTTCTCATTTAGACTGCTTCCTTTCTGGGCAAAACAAAGAACGCAATGAAGTGTTTTCACAATGTGAGACACTCGTATACAATGTGGATGTACAAGACTCCATACAAGGGCCAAACACAAACTGGCCTGTAGCTTTAAGAAGTGCTCTGGGCTGCCACATATTCAGGAGGGAAAGTCCCTGTGCCGGCTGACTGAAGATGATGTGATTTTCCACTCCCTGCTGACTGCTCTGGTTAAACACACTAGCTAATTCCTGCTTCTGCACCAAGAAAAGAGTTAGGGTGTTTTTACTTTCACCTTCTCTGAAACCTGGTAAGAATATTCTAGACATTACAAATCATTCAGGGCTGCGATTCATTAATATTTTTTACAATTGTTTATTCTTTTGACTACTTTTTAGATTAGTTGACTATGCACAAAATAGAAAACTGCCCAACTATGAAGAATACCTATCAACATGTGCAGCTGCCCAACAGATTTGCCACAGTGAGGAAACTGTCTATCCAGTTAATAATCTAGATATTCGCCAATGATGCTCTGTTAGATCTTCGCCTTACTTTGAGTGGCCCTTTTGCTTTTCGCTTTGACACCAAATCCTTTGCCATCCTGTCTGGAGTGGCTGCGATCAGCTGATCAGCTTTGCCACAGCCAGACACAGTTGGTGTTGAATTGAAATTTGTTTCCCCTTAGAAAAGTGTTTCTTTTGTTCAATGATTGCACCCCGATTAGGATGAGGAATAAGGTTTGGTTCAGGGTTAAGCTAGCACAAACTCATCGATGGTAAACAGTTTGCAACATAACACCAAAACGCAGGTAACATGACAAGACAGCATTGGGGGCATTAAGCAAAAAATGTTATCAACATATGCCAAAACACCTTGTAACATTGGTTAACACTGATTACTGCAGCAAGCCTATTGCCCAGTTACATCACAGTAGTAGTACATTATTTTCAGCCTTGGTTGTCAGGTAGCAACCTGCAATCAAAACATTTTTTATTTTCTTATATTCCCCTTACTGTGTTAAGAAGTTATTTGTGGCAGTCATTGCTGAGCCTCAAAGTGCCATTGCTCTTCGAGAGTTGACATGCCCCTTATAACGGTCCTCACATGCTCCTGACCTCTTCTAGGTCATCCAAGTTGTTATCTAATGCGTAATATTTTCACTGGCAGTCCTGTAGTATGAGTGCTTGAACCAAGTGTCACTCTGGCCAACATCAAAACAAAAGTTTTTGCTGAATATAAGAGGTCCTCCAATGAAATGGCTCGCCTAAACAGACACCAACTAGAACTGTTGAACTATTTCATTGAACTGTTCTTAGGTCAGCAGGCAAAAATGCATGGGGGTGTATTAGTGTGCATACTTGAGCAGCCAGTATTCTTGCTAGATGACGTTGTGTTATAAAATCTTTAAAAAGCACAAGTTCAGCCAGATTTAAGTTTTCCGTCTGTTTCTTGCTGCTGCTGGGGTGGCAATGCAGTGGCCTCATTGAAATTAATGAGATGGCTGTGGTTTTTGATGCAGTGCTACTGCCGACCGAACATGGCTTTAATACGTTCCCCAAAACGCCTCTCAATCACTGTCACATGCACACCTCTGAGGACGTCCAAGTTATCCTGGAAAGCTGGATGAACTTAGAAAAATGACACACTGGCCTCATTTGTCTGAACTACAGTTTGTGTCTGAAGCCTCTAATGGGTTACAGAACAGGCTTCTTCTACAAGCCAATAGCACAATATGACCTCCATTACAGTGAGCCAGGAACAAGAAATTGAAACTCCGCAAACCATACAGGCTTTACAAATAAGCCTTGATAAAGAATTCACGCAAGTAAATCATCTGTCTGAAGGCAATTACCCACAAAATATGAAGGAGGCAAAGTACAAAGAGCAGCATCAACAATAGGTGTAACAGTAGAGTGCTGTTAAAACGGACAGTGGGATGAATCACAACCTCTTTATAGCCACCAGCCTGACTGCAAAGACAGAAAAGAGCTGAGTGGGGAAAATGCATGTACTGGTCAAAAAGGGTGCTTAGATCTTTTGTGTTGAGTATACTGCCCCACAGCATGCTGGGGGGGAAACAAAGTATGGCTGCATGTGTTGGTGAGCAGGGGCATGGGCCCCGACTGATGGACCTCATCTCTTTGGTATTTAGGTATGCCTTTGCTTTTCATTCACATCCCACCCGCACAGGCGCAGAGGCCCATCTCCCCACAGCCCTCCCCTCCCCCCTTCCTGTTGTTGCATTTCAATGTAAATGGGTGGATGAATGGCTGCAGCTGGCCCATCAAAAGGCCAGCCCTGCTGAAGGGCCTTGGTGATTGAGATTCAGCCAGGCCACACCACCTCTACCCTCCCCCACCCAGCACTTTGTCCTAACACCCTTACCCCCCGTCTCAGCTTATAGCTTATGCCCAACATGAAGAGGACGGCTGGGCACGAGAGGGCTTAAAGAAAACTGATAAAGTTGTTTGCCTCCAAGCACAACAGTAGTCAGGCATGAAGCGGTTTCTCAAAGTGGCAGTAAATCCAAGACATATTTTATTTATCTCAGGGTGACAAAGGTTGGTTATGGACAGGACACAATATCCTGTTCCATCTCTACAGTGATGGGGAACTGAAAGGACAAAACAGCTTTCACATATATATCCCATTTACCATCAATTTGACATAATTTCGTCTTTTAAGAGGTCATGTTTGAATAGTGAAACCGCAATGTGGGGGAAAAACACAATAATCAGTCATGGGGAAAAACAACATTGTTTCAGTTCTGTAAAAGCAATACTGTGTGATCAACAGTGTTGAACAGTAAAGCTGAAATCATGCATAATACCAGGGCATTGAAAGACAAACTTCTTGATTTCAACAAAACAACATCAGGTGTTGCGTACCACCAGGAACTGCAGATAATTAAAGCCCAACCTGCAACACACACCAGTAGCTCTTCACCCAACCAGTTCACCTTGTTAAACTCATCTGACAAACAACCGTTAAAGTGTGTCAACGTAGATTCAGACCAGCTTCCTACGTCAATAACTAGCAGTAGCCACTTTACAATAGAAACCTATTCTGGCTCTAGCAATGAAAACCATATTCAATAAGTGATGAGCTAGCATTAACAGAAAAATAGCAATAGAAAAGATCCAACTCACTCTCTCACTCCCAGACGTGTGTGCACAATGTTCTGTTTTATAACACAGTTATTAGGGGGCTTTAAGAAAACATGTGTGGGCTACCTTAGCTTTGGATCGGCATGGAAAACACTTTAAAAAGGAGGCCATAAGATTGAAGAGGAAAAACGCAGAAGGTAAGTGAGTCCGGGCAAGCAAGTCTGTCTTGTCTTTTTCCCTGTGTGTCAGCAACCGGCTGAACAGACCAGAACAGCCGAGCCCAGAGGGACACATCACACAGACTGTCTCTGCCATCAGCTCCCAGACCTGGCCGACTAACCTCAGAACATTTCCAATGCCACGTGTGGACAATACATCATCACATGCAGCCTCCTGCTCAGCAGCACATCCAATCAAAACACCAACTGTTGTCTCCAGATTTGCACCACCCCTAATTCATGCTTGCCTAGACTGAGACACACAGCCATTTGCCAAATAGCATTACCTACTCAGGTTCTCCCAGAGTGGAAAACATGCACAAATGCAAAGGTGCATTATCACTCCCTTTTGCAGATTCTCCTTTGTTCCATCTGCTATTGTTTTGTTTTTTAAACAAACAAACAATAATTCCAGACGTCATGTCATTGTGTCTTTGAATCTTCTTTTTCCATGATTCATGTGGCAGTGATCTTGATCTTGAGCTGTACTGTGTATGATATATATGGTAGACTACTCTGTCTGTAAAGCAAATTTCCCCCCAGGTACATAAAAGTAGTTTGAATCTTGAACTGAATCTTGCTGGTCTGCCCATGCTATAATTTGCCAGAGGAAACATATAACGCTTTGGGAGCAGACTTTTATGTCAAGTTTTGCAATGTTCTGCATACCTGAAATTGTGATTAAGCATATCACTAAGTTTCCTTTAAAAACAAGAGCACAAAATATTCCTTTTCCAAGCTTCGATCAGAGAGATCAAAAGCCAAGTCTGTAAAAAGCATATTTCTGGAAAAGCAGCAGCATGCCAGAATAGAGATCCTTTCCCTTTGATGTGCAAGCGTCTCAGGGAAGAGAAAATATTATCAAGAGCGGTGCAGCGGAAGGCTAGGAAGTAAGCACAACCTAACATAAGTTAAAGACACCATCAACCACCAGGACCTCCTAAACCCCAAAATGAGGCTCCACAGTCCCTGAGGGAAACAGCAGGATTGGGGCCCGCCATTTTGTTCCATTTCGCTTCAAGGATAGAGGAGGGGGCAAAGGACTAGGCTGAATTTCAAAGGGCTTCAGATGCCATTTGAGTATCCGCAGAGATTGTGCTGGTAGAAGAGCAGCTATAAAAGATTTACACAACTCAAACAGGGAGGAAGAGAGGGGAGTGAGAGAGAAACCAAGACGGAGAGAGAACAAGAAAGGCAGAGACAGACAAAGAGAGGCAAGAAACAGGAGTAGCCATGCTTGTTTACCTAAAAGGACCACACTCTCAGCACGAGAGGGGGAGGGGAGAGCCTGCATGGACAGGGGGCAGGCAGAGTGGGTGCTGGAGTTGCAGCTAAAGGTTTCTTTTCCCTCTTAGAGCTAGCACAACTAGCTATTATTCTTTGAGTTGGGGACCTCAAGAAGAAGGTTTCTCAGCAACATTCAAGGAAGAAATTGCACAGTGTGCTGCAAACTACATCAGCCACCTATGCATCTTATTATTTATCAGGCCCCCCAGAATTTCATGGTAAAAAATCTCAAAATCCTTGGTGGACCTTTAAAAAATCCACGGTGGGACAGACTAGTTTCTTTGCAAAAACCTCAATATTTCCAACAGATCTAAGGAAGGCATACACAATTATTGAAAAATACATCAAGTTTTCAATGCAAGACACAAAACAAAAAAGTGCAGTTTGTATATCTACAACCGCAAGTGTACTGTGGTATTTTCTGTGTCCACATCAGCCATAACTCCTACAGTTCTGATTGTAGGGGGATTCTTCGCACACAGGTTTATGTTGACAGCAGTCCAGTGAGATTTATTCAATAATAAGATGATCTTCACTGCTGTCAGTGTCAGGAGCAAACAATTTGTCACGTCATAATCTCTTAATTCCACTGTCTTTCTGTTTTACACGGTGGTTTAAAATTTCCGCACGCGTTCATGTTCCCGCGGAAAACTCCGCGATCACAGGATCCTGGGGGGCCTGTTATATAACACATCACATAGGAGAGCAGAAAAAGTGTGGGCAAGTGTTTTCCTTTAATGACCACAGATTTTCAAACATAACTGCAAAGTGTTGTGGTACTGTAATGCCTTAATCTTTTCTGCTCACACTTTGACATTCTAACGACACCTACAGTATTTACATAAAACATTACACCACAGAGAAATCCAATCCATTAGTTGGGGAAACGTTATGGACAAGAAGAGACATGGTGTCACACTGGACAAACTATATTCTATTTATATGTGACATATGACCATGGCCAGTCATTTTTCAAGGGGAGCAATATGTAAACACCTATACTGAGATGGAAAGTTTTGTAGAATGGTGTGCTGATCAATGGATAACTGATATGTTCACATGAAATACTAATCAAATAACAAGGACAGGATTAGGGCTGATAGCTGTTTTATAACCATCAATTACCTTTTAAATTAACTGATTAGCCACAGTGATTATAAAGTGTCAGAAATAATAAATGCATACGACACATCTCTGTATTACAGCACAAACTGGCATCTTTGAGCTGGTTGACAACAATATAGAAACAATGAATGATTTGAAACTGATAGCTGCCTAAGTCTTTGATAAACCCTGAAACTAAATAGCTTAAGTCAACACTTCTTACTTGCATAGAACAAAAGTTTAAAAAAGCTCTTAAATTTAAAATTAGTTTAAGCTGCAGTGTTCCTGAAAAAAACAAAAACATTCCTCTTTAAAACCATTATTTGGCCTCTTTGTTGCCTTTGCTTTCAAGACGAACAATTGCTCGAGGTCCAGGTAAATTAATTCACACACAGGCTGCCTTTAAAAACAAAGAAAGGAAGTGGAGGGACAAAGCCATACAAACAAGTGGTCAACAATTAAAAAATGATTGCCAGGCCGGCTATCAACAGTCAGCTTTTGTTTGCCAAGGATGACAGATTGGTTACCATATTTCAATCACTGTTAACCAGACTATAATGGTCCTGTGTAAGTTATAAGCCAAAATTGACTGACAAATGGTTCATGGAATGCATAAAAAGGCACACATCTAATGGATTTCACAATAAAATGTGATTTAGCTACACTTTAAATGACAAAATAAAATGGAGAGGGACAGATTTAAAAGCAGGCATATTTAGTGAATTACAAAAGGAAGAAAGATGATCTGCAAGTCACTCTGTAGTTTGACTGTCGTGGTCATTTCTGAGCATGTAGTAAACCGTGCTGCTGAAACAGCAGAGTCATATTCTGAAGAATGATATCTACTGTGCAACTACTGCAGTGCTCTCTGCATCAGATCTCTTGTTCATCATCCCTGATATGCTTTTCATGTTTCGGTGCCTTTTTATACTTTTAAATTGGGTGCAATGGTCTCATTATCAGTACTCGTACGCAGTGGATTATTCAGCGAGTTATCATTGAACTTAATGATCATCTGGTTGTCCTGTGCAACTGTGACTGCCAAGCCATCAGCCACAGCAATAAAGAGCGTCTTGCTCTCATGCTTTCACTCTTGTTGTTTTTGCTATGATGCATGGACTCAGTTGCGTTTGTCTTCAACTCAGCCTTTTAGTCAGTCACAAAAAATGTGGTTGACTACGAATGAGATAGGCAACAACAAAAATCTTTAAAAAAGGGTCTCAAGATCGAGGAGGAGAAGGGAATTCAGGCATGTTTACAAAAACAGTGTGTTCACAACACTGTAACAATGGGCTGATGTGCAAACAATCTAGAGGTTGACTAACTGTGGTGTGGTGCAAACGAGTCAGCAAATATTCCCCATCTGGGTAAAAGTACCATTAACAGTGTCTGAAGAGTTGCTGGATACAAGAGGCACTGTTAGGCAGTGAGAAAGCAGAAACGTGGAAATGCCGCCTTTCTTTCTATTACACAAAACATGTATCTCCAACTACAGCTCATGATCTTTCTGACCCCAGCAGAATGCTATTTCCTGTTGCAAGCAGAGAGCATGGACTGCAGCTGAATACAGGGTTTTTGCCTTCAGCCAGTACACCTTAAGTGAGCCTGGGCCGTGCCACAGGGATAGCTCCGGTAAGCTTGCTGAACTAGAGTTTGTCGCTGAGCAGGGGATAGATGATGTGTGGGCTTATGTTGTCGCTAACTTAGGGGCTAACCCCTTCACTGTAATCAGGAGGTGACAAGCAAAACATGGGGACTTGGCTTGTGTCTTGAGAAGCATGCATTCACCGACAAATAGCCTATACTTTACTCACACACTTTCTCTCTCCATCTCCATCTCCACTGCACACATGCTAACATTACGCACAAAACCGACGGGTGGTCTACTCAGGCTTGGCGAGTCTCCAGGCTTGCAATACACTGGTGGAAACCTTGAAATAGTATACTTTCCATAGAAAGGTTCCTAACTGAGTGAAATGACCCAGAAGTATCTAAGTGCCATCCATTAAGAGCTGGTCGAATTCTCTATATACTAAGGAAAGGTGCTCTAATGCTTCCTTACTTATCTCCTTTCGGACGGGGTATACTGGCTCATCCTTTACTAAAGTAAAGGAGAAAATACCACCCCACAATTCCTGCAACATGCAACAAGGGATGCACTATGTGCCTATTCACGAAAACATAACACTTCCTTTCATACAACCATACTAATTGGGATTCATGTTGATAAATGTGAGTGAGCAGGAGGGTGAGTGTGAGCAACAATTCTCAATGGTGATAACCATTTATGTTCGCTTTTAAGACTGATAGCTCATGCTTTTTCCCTCACATATTTCCTGAGACCTCATGACGTTTTCCATCGAAGCCAAGGAACAATGGTGAGGAAAAGGCCATGATATTTTACTGTTTAGCTGCAGCCATGGTTTCATTCTATGGTAATACTTGGGCAAAATCTCACCATTGTTCATGGGAACCTATTGGGTCACATAATTCAGAAGTTCCAAGTAGCATGGCAATTACCCTGACTGTATATTTTTATATAAATCTCTGAAAATATCTCAAAAAGACCAGTGTTTGTCGTTATTTGTAGATGCAATAAATGTGCTGCATCAACTGTAAACATCAGCATGATGTTTCATCATATCGGATTTGGATGAACATGCACCACTATAGGTCCTCACTACGGCCTTGGATTTGCTATTCATAAGTCCACTGCAATATAACTTATATAAACACTATTCAATTCATTCAAAGGAAAACAAACAGCTAAATATAAGGCATACAAGTGCTACTACATAACCCGTGAAATACCTGTGAAAAATGTGTGCCGTGCATATAATGCAAAAGAAGAAAAAACAATCAGCTATAAAATTGATTGACAGACCCAGTGATACAATGATTACACCTAATGTGTTAGAGAGAAACTTCACTTTCAATGAGGCCGTCATTCGGTGTGAGGGTTATCTTACATTCACAATGTAAACACTTTAGTGATATATGGCAATGTATTAGAGATCAGATTTGCCAAGAGTTCTGCAATAATGTCTTGTTTACATTTTAATCCCACACACGCTAATCTCCATGTATAACTGAATAGAGCATGTGATAACATTTGAGGCTTTAACTATAACACAGAGAAATAGGACCTACACAAGCTCAAGGGAGACAGAGATATGCATCACTGCCTCTGCAGTGTAGTCAACATGAACGCCCCAACAAGCTAAAACACTCTCAGTATCTTGGTGGAAAACACCACCAGCGGCACTGCAGTGTTTTCCTCAGCATTGGTACTGCACCAAAGTGGAGAGCTTCTCCTCCATATTCCATTTCCTCTACAGCTCATCTCAAATCCCACCATGTTGTGCCCCTCCTTTACCAATCTAACACAGAAAACACAGGCACTCCACTGAACTAACTTAGGTAATTGTGACAGATATCTATCCTATACAGCCTCCTGTCTATGAACTCTATACAGACACTTCCTCATGAATTAATATAGCCTGTGGGAATTTCAAAACACTGTTTTTTTTCAAGTATTGTAAAGCACACACATTTTCTTCATTAGATTTTGCTTTGACAACTTAATTCATTGCTTTCCCTATAACATAAAGGCTTGTAACATCCATTTTGCTTCAGTGCTGGAATAGACTAACAAATGGACAAGACATAGTGCTTCATGACTGGAATTCATGACGTTGTGCACACTTAACTGGAAAAGCAGGTAAGCTAGTATTTGTTTAGATCAACAGCCAAATAACATCGGCCATAGTGCCAAGCAAAAATAGGTGGATATTTGGACATTATTACTGCCCTCCACTGAGAAATGTTATGATAATTGGTGACTGGGATATTGCAAGTACCCCTTAATACTAGTCTTGAGAGTATGCAGCACATCCAATCATAATATTACTCTGAAGCCTACTATGGATGGACAGTGTTAATAAATTCACTTTTGCTTTCGAGGCAAGCCGTTCAAAACACATGCGCCAGGCTAGTGTTTCCATCTGCTAGATTACATATAACCATACCTCAATGTATGGTATCAATGTATGCAGCTCTAGTTAATTACTCAAAACATTCAAATTTAATGTTAAAATATTAAAACGATTTAAATGCCAGCCCCACCACACATGGGCAATGGACTACCACAGCTGAAGTAAATCTTATAAAACATTTTAAGAGCTTACGTTACCTCAAGGTATGATACACAAAATAACACCTTTTAGACCAGATTATCAGATTTTTTTAAACACATCTATGCTTAACCATAAAAAGGCTGCATTCAAGAAGCAAAACAACGTGCTAAAAATACGTGTGTTTCCATGAAAAACAAATACACTTTTTGAGTGGTCGAATTCAAGCAATTTACAAGGTCCATTTTCAAGCTTTTCCATGATCTTACAACGGTTGTAAGTTGCATGTTTTCGATGAGTATTTACATGCTAAAAGGGGTAATTTCACTCAGCCATACCAACAGTGATGGTTTTACACTTTTAACAACCAAAAGTACAGTTTGCTAATCTCAATATTCAATTTAATTATTTTTTTTAATTCAACATGTGATTATCTATAGTCATATTGCAAGAAAAATACAATAAGAATTTCAAGCATTTTCAAGCACTTTATCCAAAATCCAAAAGCACTTTACAAAACTTGAAAATACAGCATTAAAATGTAAACATTTTCAAGGATTTCAAGCATCCGTATGAACCCTGATAAATACAGAAGCACAAGCAACACATTGTGTGTTTAAAAACCTTGGGTGAATGAAGATATTACATGTTGACCTTTGTCGCAACACACATCAACCCCAGTGAGCCACGGGGGCAGCAAGTCGGTTTGTTGTTGTTAAAGCGTTAGCAATGCAGCACCAGTAGAAATGCGACTTACCTGTGTCTGATTTTCCACAAATTCAAATAGATATCTGAATCGTTAATGTTTAGTCTACGCCGCGATGTTTTCGGCCGATGCTGGATGGTCCCATTTGTTGCCGTCGGTTCAGTATAGACTGGCCCGGAGACATCCGCATAAACTCGAGACGACCATCGCAGCTCGAAAGCAGCTCACTGGTATCGAGGCTAGCGCTAGCTTCTTAAAACCATGTAGACCAACAAACAGGCGTCCAAAGATTTAAAGACTAAAATATCCACGAAAACTCGTTTACAGCGTAGCTATTTCATCATCACCGCAAACTACGAACCTTTAGCACTCCATTTGCGCAACGGTATGCTTGCTTGGGTGGACGTAAACCATCAAAAGATCATATTTTGTTTCGGTTTAATCCTCTCCGCCAACCCATTCGAGCGGTTTTCGAGCGGCCTTTGACTTCAGTGTGTGGACGCTAGGGACGGAAACGCTCCAGGAATGAGACGAGCCTCCTGATTGGCTCCGGCGCTGTGGGCGGTTACCGTTTCCGCGCAAGATGAAACTGACGCCATTTTGGATCCACCCAGCATCCTGTTCTCCCTTCACAATGCACACAAGCAGCGCTCCAACGTGGCTGACCGCAGGTCACAGTTTCAACTGCAAGAGACCACACTCCATTATATAGTTGGAGACCGAGAAAAGGAAATGGAGTACAGGCATCGGGTGCACTCGATTTCCACATTTATAGGAACCTTTGAGATGTGTTTATATCGACTGAATGTTTATGTATTTAGATTTTACAGGTTATTTAAAATGCAAACGTTAATGTTTACTGTGAAAGTTACACTGAAAACTCATTCGTATAAAAACTATACTAAATGACGATGTTGGGTAACTCTTTTCTCATGAATGTATCCTCACAGGAATCTTTAACCAATATATGCTTTGGCACTTAAAATGTAAGTTTTTTTCTTGATAGGTCAGACCAGCGATGGGCAACTGGGGGACCGGGGGCCGCACACGGCCGCACCCTCACTTGAAGTGGCCCTCAGTGCAACTACATGCATTTGAGCATGAAATCTTAAAAGTGCAGTGTAAAAATGCACAAAATGACTTCTTGCAATTAATGTTTGTCTGCTGTTGTTGCACTGAAAAAAAAAATACATTAAGTGGTTATTTTTTAATTGCTTCAATCCTTTTGTATTCCTATTTTTACTGGTATACATGCATTTGAGCATGAAATATGTTAAGTTATTGCACTGTAAACATATTTAAAATTGCAGTTTCATCATATCTGGTTAAGTGCCCGGTCCCATATGTGGCCCTGTGGTAGTGTCCATGAAAAAGTGTGGCCCCCTCCAGCATTTAAGTTGCCCATCCCTTGGTCAGACCTTAAACAGGATAGGGGTCAGAGGCATATGACTAGAAAGAGACAGCTTTGGTAAGAAAGCGGAGCGTGCTGGTGCACAAACTCGACGCACCCATAGTCGAGCGGAAAGAAACGAAGGCTCCCATTGGCTAAAGGAAAAGTTATATATTCTTATTGGTTTATGTAACGTGTCACTCAAAAACTGACCCGTACACGTCGCTTCTCACGACATTATTGCCTTGATATTTTTACATCACTGATTCAGGGATATGAGAGGCAGCATGCGTGGTTTTACCGCAATTACTAACAGCTGATTATTTCACTGACACAAAGAGGATGGTGGTATACATAAAATCGCTTGCTGAAGTGATCATATACAATTAAAAAAACAACAACAGACAGCTGACCCTGTATGCCACATATAGCTCAAACGTGATAGGTTTGTACAAATTGATCTTCCAACCCAAAATAATATGTGTTTATATGTATTCAGTTTCGTTGTTGTTGTTGCTGAATCTAGCTGGAGCATGGTTTTCTGAACCCAGAGCTTTATTAAGTTAATTAATAGCGCACTCTGCTGGAGTGCTTCTACAGTGCCATTGCACCTGCATAAAAAGATGTTTTAAGAGAAAAATTGAGTAGGTAAAAAACAAGTATTTGTACTTTTCGCATTATTTTGAATGATAGATTAGACAGACAGATTATACATTTTAATCAAAGTAAGTTTTTTTCCCATTTTGTTTATTTTCCAGCTGCCATCAGCAATTTTTGTGTTTTTGTCTAAATGATTTCTGTATTTAAAAAAAACATTTGTTATATTGGTGTAATTATTTTCATTGTGTTTTTATTGTATTTTTGTATCGTTTTATTAAAGAAAAACAAAACAAAAACTTCAGTAAGAAACTAAAATGGTACAAGGTCAGACATCCTAGACAACAAACAGTCAAAAAGACAACCATTGATTTTGTTTTGTTCATCTCCTCAAAGAGGGAAAACATAGACAACATTTTAAAAGACAAACGTTAGTTATTGTTACATGTTCCAGAAACTGATGTTTTAATTACTACATTATTTAGGGAATTTGCACATGTTTTATTCGTATATTTAATACTCAAAAACATAAGACATGGCCCAATATATCTTAAAAACTGTAACTCAAGACAGTTGGGACAAATAGGTTAATTATAAAGTCTTATCTAAGCCAATTTTACAAAATGAGCCAATGTTTATGTCTCGAATGCGCATTGTGTGCGTCCCCTGGTGTAGCAGAGGTGCAGATATTACTTTGCTGCATTCAACGTGAGCTTGCAAAAATTCGGCAGCATTTAGCTGTAATATAAATCTACTTGAGGTTAACTGCATAATTGAAATATAATGTGACATTGAAGAGTTTGCGGCGCAAACAGTATATTGTATAAGCCTTGCGCGAAAGTCTGCGCAGCGAGGAGGTCCTCGAAGCACAAGAAGAAAGGTTAGAGTTCAAAGTGCAAAGCAAAGATGTTTTCAAACGCTACGAGATGTGCAAACTGAATTTTCTGCACAGATTAAACGCACTCAGCAATGATGACGAATAGACAATAACGATATAATCAAACCTACAGTAAACACGTGTAGTTTTTTTGCTTTATTTTCCGTGCGCAGGAAGTCCGGGAGAGGAAAAGTAACAGTGTTGCTTTCTAGCTGACATCTTTGCTCGGCTACACGGTTGAATAACATAGCTAGCAAGCTAGCTCTGAGCGGATTTGTGGAGGTAAACAAACGAGCTAAACACACATTATTAGCTTAATAGAAAAAGTGTAGCTATGGGATCTTGTTGTTCACTTAATTAACAGTATTCAGGGATAACAGACACTATGTCGGCGTTGTTGTTGCAGCATCGTACTGGTCTTTGTAGAAGATACAGTTCAGGTCTGCTGTGGGCTCTGTCAAGGCGAAACTATCGTATATTAAATAAGCAAACATCCAGCGATAGTGTTAAAAATGTGCTGTCCAAGTGGGCTAATATCAGGAAAACACTTCTGTCGAAATCAGAACAGACCAGCACAGGTCGGCCACAGAAACTCATTGAGGTAAGTCAAAATAAACAGAAACATGGTAGTTGGATAAGTGCTTCTTAACTATTTTGTCTTGTATTGATGGTTGCTATTGTTAACAGTTGTATGTCACGATACCAGAACTTTAAAATTCAATATAGTACTTGTATTATTTTTTTTAAACAACACGATACTCGATACATTTTTCGATACCAGACAAAAACTCCTAGGCCCAAAAAAATGAATTATTTTTCACCCAACTCAACAATCTGCACACTTTGCTGGTTCAGAAAAAGTCAATGAAAACATACACATTTTTCCTTGTCATTGTTTCTTCTGTATAACCTTGAGAAAATTCATTGTAGATCTGTGTTTCGTACTATTGAATATGTATATGGTAATATTTTAAACTTGTGGTATCGAAAAAGTGTCGATGTATCCATACTTTGACAACTGTAACACTAACTGTGAGTAAAATGTGGAAAACTAAGGAGTAAGAGCAATGTGTGTGATCTGTATACCAGTACCCCTTACCTTAGAATATGCAGGTGCATCTCAATGAATTAGAATATCATAGAAAAGTTTATGTCAGTAATTCAATTCAAAAAGGTGAAATAACACATTATATACATCCATGTTTTAATTGTAATGATAATGGCTTACATTTAATAAAGACCTTTAAATTCAGTGTTTAAAAAAATAAAATATTACAAAAGACCAATTTTAAAAAGTTCATCTATATGCACTCAATACTTGGTTGGGTCTATTTGACTTGAACTAGTGGAAATGGACTTTTCCATCATATTCTAATGTATTGAGATGCACCTGTAAACTATGAAGACAAAACAATGACATTAGCAAATTTGATCTATTTACACACGTGTATGAATATATTTCTATTCACATGTGTAGTCTGCTGTCTCCCCCTGCTTGAAATTACATCATCAACTTAAATTGTCAATATCACCAGGGGACTGACACCCAGTCTTAAAAGATATACAATGCAAGATTTTTCCTAAAACAATAATGTATAGACTCATACAAGTAATGTTATTAGATTCAAGAGATTTGTTGCTTTTGTTGACCTACAGGACAGAACAGGTAGCTTGGAATTATTGTACAGATCTGTCTTTGTAAATAAAATAAAAAGTTTTCATGCATGTGCAAACTACAATACAGCATTTTCTCTTGCATTTTGTTTAAATGAGAAATGTTGACCCAATGTTCCCATTTCAGAGTCTCCTCCACAGACCCCTGGGTCCTGGCATGGTGGGAATTAGCAAAGAGTTAATCAGGAACAACCTACTGAGGAACCCTGTTGGTTTGGTAAATCTATTAGGTAAACACTCAGTTTCATCAACTGTAGTTTTTGTACTTATGCACTTGTATTGTATTTACTTACTTTCACCTCCTTTGATTCCAGGGTCATTAAACTTATTTAGTACATCTCAATCTAAACAAAAGAGAAACAAATCGGATGGAGAAAAGGGAAAAACCCCAAAGGAAGATGAAGGTAAGTGGTAATTTGTTTTAGCTGATTGCTACATCTAGCTGTGACCTTCATTTCTTTCTCTGATAATTTTTATTCCCTTTCCCCTCCACAATCTGCCTCCATCTTTCAGAGGATAAGAAACGTCGTGAGCAGGAGGATCAGATGTACCGGGAGCGCCTGCGTGCCCTCTTCATCTTAGCGCTCATCATGAGCCTGCTGAACACCATCATTACCAGCGGCGGCAACATCTCTTGGAACGACTTTGTCAACGAGATGTTGGCCAAGGGAGAGGTGTCACGTGTTCAGGTCGCTCCAGAGAGTGACATCGTAGAGATCTACCTTCATCCAGGAGCAGTTATCTTTGGAAGGCCTGTATGTCTTGCAGGATTTAATGCAAACGCACAATTCGCATCAGAACTTTTACAGCAGCTGTACATGGTTACCTCTAATTTCCTGCCACGTTTCTTGCTTTGCAGAGGCTGGCGCTCCTGTACAGAATGCAGGTTGCCAACATTGACAAATTCGAGGAGAAGCTGAGAGCTGCTGAAGAAGAGCTGAACATTGAGTCTAAGGACAGGATACAGGTGTCCTACAAGCGCACGGGATTCTTTGGGAAGTAAGAACTTGACCTTCTATTAACCCATTGAAGCCTGAAAAGCTTATATGTCGTTTTGTAGTATTTGTATAAGCTCTCAAATACTTTTTGAATTTCATTTCTATCTGCTACAGAGGCTGAAAAATCTATTATTTAGTAGAAGCGTTGACACTTCTGTTGAATTTAGAGAAAAACTTCAGGTTTTAGGGGCTTATTTTAAAATCGCCCAGAGGTTTTACAGGCCTTTTAGGCCTCAGTGGGTTAAAATAAATCAATTTATAAAGTTTAATGAGCAATTTGAATGAATCCTATCTCTATACACAGTGAAACAATTAATCAAAACAATCATCAGTTAACAGTCAGTGCAACAGATTTTTCTTCTCATTACTAGTTTCATAAAGAACCAATAGGGCCATTATGTGCTGTAACTAGGACCGGATGATATGACAATATACATCCTAAAAAAGACATTTGTCTGTATTGTTTGTGTCACAATGTCAACATAAACAGCAGCCAATGTTAACTGTATATCTAAGTATATAAAAATCTGCTTTACTATGCAGATTTTATACAGCACATTTATTGAATTACCAGAGAACATGCTCTACTGTGACTTCCAGTCATGGAAAAAATTATTAGACCATTTTTTTCTTAAATTTCTTGTTTATTTTAATGCCTGGAACAACTAAAGGTACATTTGGTTGGGCAAATATAATGATAACAAAACTGGCTCACAAGAGTTTAATTTAATGGCTGATATCAAGCCATTTTCCATGGTTTTCTTGATAATAACCGCAATCATTATCAAGAAAAGCATGGAAAATGTCTACATATCAGCTCTTAAATTAACTCTTATGAGCTATTTTTGTTATCATTGTACTTGTCCAAACAAATGTACCTTTAGTTTTACCAGGCATTACATAAACAAGAAAGCAAGGAGAAAAAAAGGTTGGTCTAATATTTTTTTTCTATGACTGTATATAGTTATTGAGATATGAAATGACCTAGATCGAGGTTTGATCATATCTGCCAGCCCTATTTTTGATCATAATAGCCTAATGGCGTCTTTAAAACATGTGGGTTTGTCATTTGTATATGTATTTAAAGTGTTAAAGAGGTCAAAATTGGTGGGAAAAAAACATGTTTTTAATGTCTTGAACATTGATTTTCTTCTCTGTTGATTTTAAAGACTCAGAGTTTTTTCATCTGTTTGTTTCACAGTGCGGTCTACGCTCTGGGGATGGCTGCTGTGGGCGTGGCTATCCTCTGGTATATCTTCCGACTGGCCGGCATGGGTATCAGACAAGCCGGCTTCAGTGCCTTTGTGAGTGAAGCCACATGAGCAATTTGACATTTAGGGTTCTTATTGTGTTCCACTTAATTAACTTGTGTATTAACTGCATATTACAACGAACTTCACAGAATCAACTGAGGACGGCCAATTTCACCATTGTGGACAGCAAGGGGGGGTTAGGAGTGAGTTTCAAAGATGTTGCAGGCATGCATGAGGCGAAGATGGAAGTTAACGAATTTGTCGACTACCTCAAGGTAAGAAACTGAGACTCCCAGTTACACACTGTATGTTGGTCATGCACACACTGAATAGTCAATGTTAATTAAAAGGTGTAATATGTAAAATTTCCGCATTTAGGCTACGTTTACATGATGACGGTCTGAACAGGAGACGCAATAGTGGCGTCGCGTCTTCACTTTTTATCCGCGTTTAGACGAGCATTTCCGGGAGGAAATCTGCATGCGTACCGTGACGCAAAAGTATGTGGGATTCGATTGTATGCATGCCAGGCGGCATCACTTAAAGTGATAAGAGCATCTCTGGGCATATGGAAGTTTTCACGCCACGTATTTTCATCAGCTACTTCTTCCACAAAGTTCTCCACCATCCACTAGATCTCCCAGGTCTCGTCCAAAGCCGTCTGGCTCGTCTCCAACAAATTGGTGCATCCAAAATGTGATAGAGGTAATTACAGATCCTTCTCTGTTCAATAATACTATATGTACATATCCTGTACATTTGGTGGAAAGACTCCTGTAAGTTTATTAGAGCTGCCAGAGCAGCTTGAAGGTCCGACGCATGGAAATAATCCCACATGTTTGTTTATTTCCCTGTAATGGAGCATGTATGTGACGTAAAAACGTACACGACGAGAGCAGATCTGAGCAGAGTTTTGCGTCTTGGCAGCGCAGACGGACACGATGCGGCGGAGCGAATTCAAGTTTTCCACTTTGGAAGGTGGTTTCAGATTTTTGTGTTTTTAAGCCCCAAAAAGGCCGTCACCATCTAAACAAAAGGCACTTCCGAGAAAATATTTTGTCGTTTTTACCCGCAAGCG
This sequence comes from Centropristis striata, assembly GCF_030273125.1. NCBI lineage: Eukaryota > Metazoa > Chordata > Actinopteri > Perciformes > Serranidae > Centropristis > Centropristis striata. Next base: position 7,568,978 of record NC_081518.1, read on the forward strand.
TCCTTGTGTAAACGGGGCCTGAATGTCTAAAAACGACTAGACCTTTGTTATACATTTTGTTGTGTTCCTACAAAATCCCAGCTGTTTCCAACAATGTGTTAAAACCCAGAGAATTTTGTTCAAGTTAACAGTGCACTTGTTTTTTTTTTTTGGCTACCTGTCAATAGCATCATTCATGGGGATAGGGCCTTCTCCATGGCTGCCCCCACCCAGCACAAACATTTTCCCAGTGGTGGAAGAAGTATTTAGATTTCTTACTTAATAGTACCAATACCACACTGTGAAATAACTCCACTACAAGTAAAAGTCCTGCATTCAAAACTTACTGAAGTAAAAGTACAAAAGTATCAGCATCAAAATGTACTTAAAGTATCAAAAGGAAAAGTACTCATTATGCAGAATGGACCCACTCAGACTGTTTTATATATTCTAGATGTATTATTGGATGATTATTATTGATGCATTATGAAATCATTAAAACATGATATTCTTAACACACTGTCATGAGGTTTAGTTTAAACAAATGTCACTTTAATCACTTCACTATCATGTTTTTTATGTTGAATCTCAAACTGTAAAGTAACTGGCAGCTGGCAGCTAAATGTAGTGGAGTAAAAAGTACAATATTGACCTCAAAATGTAATGAAGTAGAAGCATAAAGTTACATGAAAGGAAAATACTCAAGTAAAGTACCTCAAAACTGTACTTAAGTTCAGGACTTGAGTAAATGTATTTAGTTACTTTCCACCACTGCATTTTCCATCACTCCCTCTTTCAAAACTGCCCTCAAAACCCACCTATTTAAATCTGCTTTTAACCTGTAATGCGTATGTCCCCCATTCTCCTTGCCCATCATTATTGTTGTTTTTTTTACTGTTATTGCTTTCATTGTTCTTAGTGGTTTGCAGTTTTAACATACATACACACATATCATCACAGAGATTGTTCCCTAATGCTATTACTTTTACTGTCCTTAGTTGTTATTGATTTTGATTCAACGTTTCTAATGTGTAAAGTGTCTTTGAGTACCTTTTTTAAAGCATTATACAATGAAAATGTATTTTAATCATCCCTTTAGCCCTCTAGTTGCTTTAACCTCTGCATCAGCAACAGGTGTTGTCAAACAAAGACAACATGATCCCACGCTACATTACTACCACAGAGTCCATCTTTTGTCACTGTCTTGATTAAGAGACCCTATAGCAGCAGAAATGACATATTCTGTGTTTAACCCTTTGATGCACAACATGGGTCTCATTCATTCCCCATGTTATTTAATGTTGTTGTGTGTTTCTGTGCTCTATCTTTTGATATCAACTTATTTTATGATTGAATATTCCAAGTATTCTTTAAATATCTTGTTTTTGATCATTATTTCCATTTTGCCTCTCATACTTTATGAAGAAAAAAAGTTTTTGTATTATTACATCGCTAACTACTTAGCTAAAAAATGGGTTTGGGTCATTTTTGACCCATGTTGTGCATTAGAAGAGTAGTGACACAAAAAGGGATTTTATTAAAAAATGAATAAAGGAAAACATAAAATTAGGATGCATGATGACCAAAAACAAACTATTTGAGGAAAACCTGGAATACTGAATGATGAAAATAATTTATTGCAAAGATATAGCATGTTGTGCATCAAAGGGCTAAATAATCTAAGGATATGGTGAGTCTAATAGATGTTTTTTGGTCCAGCTTTTGCTACAGTGTCTACTGGACGAAGTTTTGTATTTATCATGCAAACCTCATAGAATAGGGATGCATGATATTATTGGCATGTTATCGGTATCGGCCGATATTGGCTTGAAAATGAACTATCGGACATCGGACAACACGATATAAACAACCGATTAATTAATGGGGTGCACATCACCTCTCTGTTGCACCTTGTTTGTAGCTCATAGAATTGTGCAGTGTAGTCTGAGCCCACTTATTTATTTATGTTCTGATTAGGGACTGAAGCTGCTTATATTTTTTGTACTTTTTGTGATTTTGTTTGCACAGTGCAGATTGAGTCGTCACATATTGGGCTCCTGTTTTAAGTTAAATTTTAATTTAAGCAGCAGTCTGTAAGGTGCATGTAGTTTTATTCAATTTGGGTTTAATAGCTGTACAGTTGCACTTTTCACATGTTCCCAGTGAACACAGGTTATGTTTACTTATTATGTCAATAGGGAAATTGGCCATATTTGCCCTGATTGTGGGTATTAGTTGTGCGGGGAAAAAATATCGGTAATCGACTAAATGAGTTGTAAAAAATCTGCATATCAGATATTGGCAAAAAATCCAATATCGTGCATCCCTATCATAGAAGTAAAACTTTAATTTCCCCATTTCAGTGTATCACTTACCTCGTTGATGTTATCTGTCATCAGAATCCAGAACGTTACCTCCAGCTTGGAGCCAAAGTTCCCAAGGGTTCACTGCTGCTTGGACCTCCAGGCTGTGGGAAGACCCTGCTGGCCAAGGCTGTAGCCACCGAGGCTCAGGTGCCCTTTCTGGCTATGAATGGCTCAGAGTTTGTGGAGGTCATTGGAGGTATGTACAGACAGCAACACCGGCAATTAACATGACATAGACCAGGGATGGGCAACTGGAGGCCCGGGGGCCGCATACGGCCCGCAACTCACTTGTACAACTACATGCATTTGAGCATAAAATCTTAAAAGTGCAGTGTAAAAATGCACTAAATTACTTCTTGCAATTAATGTTGGTCTGCTGTTCTTGCACTGATAAAAAATAAATCACAATAAGTGGTTATTTTTTATTTGCTTCAATCCTTTTTAATTCCTATTTATACTGTTATACATGCATTTCAGCATGAAATATGTTAAGTTACTGCACTGTAAACATATTTAAAATTGCAGTTTCATCATATCTGGTTAAGTGCGCGGTCCTATATGTGGCCCTGTGGTAGTGTTGATGAAAAACTGTGGCCCCCTCCAGCATTTAAGTTGCCCATCCCTGGTATAGACATAAACCTGGTCAACATACATCAAAATAATGCTGATATTTAATATGAGAGGAGATATGATATAGGGATGAAAGCGGGTGTGTGAAATGACATTAGGTGGTTATTGTTGACATTTTATTTTTTAAATGTATTACTATTTTTCTTTTTTTTGTGTGTTGTTGTTGTTTTGTCTGTTTGTTCATTGTTGTCTCATTGTGACTACATGGGCGTATGTGTCAAGTAAAGTCAAGTCAATGTTTATTTATAGAGCACATTTAAAAACAACCTCAGTTGACCTGTGTTGTGCTGTACAGTTATTAAAATACAAAAAAATTATACACAAATATAGTTGTAAATAAAAACAATACTAAAAACAATAAAACAAAAAAATAGTAATAAAAACTAAATCCAAAAATAACAAATTATGTATGTTAATAATGGTAATAATACGTTTGTATACATTACTATGTATTATACATACATATAAATATTATTGTTATATAACTGAATATAGTACATTAACATAGGGAGAAGGGGTGGGATTTAATAAGCTTTGGCTTCTTCCCACTCCTTTTGAACACAAATAAGAGTTGAGTCTTGTTGTTTCATTTTGTGTTGTCTTGTATTTATTGTTGTTCGTTTGTTTTTAATTGTTCGTCTTTTATTTTGTGTTCAAATAAATTCTCAATCAATCAAATATCTGTTGTGCGTTACAGTGCAGGGATATTCTGTAATTTATAAGAAATCAGACTTTTCTGGGTGCATCGGAGGAATGCGTTCATATGGCAGCCTTATACAAAGGTTAATTTCTGACATGACTTGTGTTGTGTTTGTGTGTAGGCCTGGGTGCTGCTCGGGTGAGGAGTCTGTTCAAAGAGGCTCGAAGCCGAGCGCCCTGCATCGTCTACATCGACGAGATCGATGCCGTGGGAAAGAAGCGATCCAACAACATGTCGGGTTTCTCCAACACTGAAGAGGAGCAGACCCTCAACCAGCTGCTGGTGGAGATGGACGGTGAGTGAAACGCTTGTTGTCATGAGAGGCGGACCTTTCTCACAGAATAATTAAACCCTTCTTCTCGTTTTGCAGGAATGGGAACGACAGACCACGTCATTCTCCTCGCTTCCACTAACAGAGCAGATATCTTGGACAATGCTCTCGTGAGACCAGGAAGACTGGACAGACACATCTTTATAGATCTGCCCACGCTGCAGGTAGTCTTCAGCACTCAGCAGTTTGCCAGTGACCTTAATGTAAATTAGCTTAGTTTTATAATAAGCAAGTGGCTTGCAAAGGAAATGTAAGGCAGCTTCTAATTTTTCTATTTTGAGAATACACCACTGGTCAAAAGTTTTAGAACACACCAACTTTTCCAGAATTTAATTGAAAATTATGCAGTTTAATGTCTTAGTCTATTCTGAAATGAACGCACATTTGCAACATTTAAAATTATTTATTGAGCATGATAGTGTTTTGAAAATTAAAAAAAGATTCAAAATCACATTTTATGTTGAACTAAAGGACTAAAAAAAGACACAAAAAAAGACACAAAATGACAAAAAAAAGACATGAAAATAATTCAAAAATGGACAAAATAGCCCAAGACTCCATAGAGTTAAGTTGTTAACCCATTTCTTGTTCCCTGAAAAAAGGCCTACTTGCATTATTCTGAAGTGTACATTATCTTTCAGTTTTGGTTAACCTTACCTTTTTTTATTTACCTCTGGCAGTTCACCACTTACCTTTGTACCCTTTCAAGCTGTTCATTTGACTTGAACTGCTTGAATTTCAATAAAAAATGGAAAAATTGGGGTGTTCTAAAACTTTTGACCGGTAGTGTATATTGAATGAAGTCACACATGTAACCTATTGACCAAACCAAGTTTTGTGTAAGGCATTGCACCTTTAGCAGCTGCTTTTTTCCCCCCAATTTGGTGTCCTATTGAGCTGTTCCATTATACATTTTCAAGAAAACAAACATATGGATCATTCTATACCAACTCGTCTCATCGATCTTCTTGGAAAAAAGTCAAAACTTCTATTAAATTCATGGGACCTTGTAAAATCATTTATAGGTCTATTCCAAATACTTTTCAGTTATCTGAACCAAATGTCATCATTTTTTCACATGCAAGAAATGCTCATTTACAGAGTATTATTAAATGATGGAGTAATATAAAATCTTCAATTTTTAAATATATCTGCATTGAATATTAACACTTTCCCATAAAAAAATCTCATCTATAACCCATCTTGGGAAAATATTCCGTCAAAATATCGAAAGTGTGTTTTTCCACCCTTGAAGCCATATTTGGTTTATGCAGGGCCAAATAAAGTTATTAGTAGTTATGTAACAACTAATAAAAACATACAAAAAAACACTGTTTGCAAAAAAAAAAAAAAAATCAGCAGAGATATACATTTTTATAAATTAAAGATTATTTTTCGGGAAAAAATGTATTATTATTATTTAAATTAATTTGATTACTTTAAAACATTGAGTAATTACTATTTAAACAAATGCATGTTCAAATTATACTGAGGGTTTCTTGGATAATTAGTACATCCCAAGCCAGTGGAAAAAAATGGTGAGGCTCACAATACAAAGAATCACAAAAATGAGGAAATTTAGCACCGAACTTAAAGAAAAAAAAACAATAATCAAACAAATAATCAAAAATGTAAATGTTTGGAGTTTTTTGCAAGGTCCCATGAATTCAATAGAAGTTTTCACATTTATTATTTCAAGAAAATCGATGACATGAACTGGGAGGTCTAGGTGATTTGAGGTTTAAAATATACTTTGTCAGTTAAAGATATATATATATATATATATATATATATATATATATATATATATATATATATATATATATATATATATATATATATATATATATATATATATATATATATATATATATATATTTATTTATTTAATTGTCTCTCAGGAGAGGAAGGAGATCTTTGAGCAACATCTGAAGACCCTGAAGCTGACCCAACCAGCTGATTTCTACTCTCTGCGCCTGGCTGAGCTCAGCCCTGGCTTCAGTGGTATGTATACATATTTATGGTTTACTTCTCATGTAAATCTATGAACATCTGTGGCCATAACAAAATAATGGCCCGTCTCTATGAATAAACATAAGGTCGTGATCAACAAACATGAGACATCTTTGGACGTCCAACAAAACACTGTTGATACTTAGTGAAATGTCGTTCCCATATGGTGATCATGAAATCTGTTCACTTTGTCCCCGCAGGTGCAGACATTGCGAACATTTGTAACGAAGCCGCCCTGCATGCTGCCAGAGAGGGCCACAAGTCCATCCATACCTTTAACTTTGAGTACGCAGTGGAGAGAATGATAGCAGGTACATTGATGCAAACAGTGTAATGCTGTGAAACTATAAATCCCATTTGTCTCAGTTGCCGACTTGGGCAAAATGTGACAGATGTGTGTCTGTGTGTGTGTGTCTTCAGGGGGTGTAAAGAAGAGTAAGGTCCTGTCTAAAGAGGAGCAGAAGGTGGTTGCCTTCCACGAGTCTGGACACGCCCTAGTGGGGTGGCTTATGGAGCACACAGAGGCAGTCATGAAGGTACCACAATGCTGCCTGTCTGCACCTTCATGTTAGCCTGGCTACACGTCCACCCGTTCTGGCTACACGACCACCCGTTCATTTCTCCGTAGAGGAGGTGTGGTTTACGATCCTCCAGAGCTGTTTATTGGGCGCTTAGAATGTCTATCAAAAGCGTCTGTAGGTAGCTCTTAGCCAATCAGATCAGTTATACCAGATGACGTAGTAGAGCAACAGAGATGGATGTTTGTTGTGTGTGTGTCTGTGAGAGAGTGTTGTTTGCTGCTTTGCTTCTTCAGTTCTCGCTTTCGGCAAGATTATTTATTTTCACGCTTTATTCCCCCTCATGTCATTCAGCCACACACATCCACTGATTGTGTGGTGACCGGCGGTCTCTGTGATTGGATCCCTAAAAAAGGGCTAAGAAACTGCCGTGGTTTCCAGACTGGATGGAGGTTTGAAATTAAATTCGAGCGCGCAAGGCAGTCTGGGTATACCCAGGCTACCTTCATGTACTGTAGGCTTTTATTGGAAATGCATGACATGTCATGACATGTAATTCTATGTATGGCATAATCTCAACCAGATCAATTCTGTAGATCAACGTTTTGGCACTTTGCAAATTTTGCCTAATTGATGAGGTGGGGGAAAAAAATCAATACAGTATAGTGTGGATATATCGATTCATGACCAGCAAGTATCGATACTTAACGTTCCAACAGCGTTTTTTTTACAGAGACTGTAGTGGGCTCACTTTTAGGAATATACTGGAGATACTGGTCTCACATGCGAGAAACGAGAAGAACCTGTGACAGGATATCGTGTCAGAAAGTTGTCGAAATAACGCTGCAAAGTTCAGGGTTTTTATGTTTTGTTCAAAACAATTCAGAGTAATGAAGCTTAAAGTCGAGGAAAGTTTGATAAAAATGCTGCAGTTGTTGTTGTCCATACATGTTTGATATCAGTTAAGTTCAGTTTGACTGAATACTTTGTTGGTCAGTCTGTGGGTTTGACTCTCATTGTGGATAAATTAAAAAATGAAGTGAGATGAATAGACTGAGAATTTTGTGGACACAAAATGCAGTTAAACAGCAATATATTGTATCGCAATACTCACCTTATCGCAAAATGCTTAAAATCGGAATAACACTGTATCATGACTCAAGTATGGGGTTAAAATCGTATCGTGGAGCCTCTGGTGATTCCCACCTCTACTTATTGATACTTCTAAATCTAAAGAAGCCTGTTAACCCATTAAGGCCTAAAGCGCCTGGAAAAAAATGCCTGGAAAACCTGTGGGCGATTTTCAAATGACCCCCTAAAACCTGAAGTTTTTCTGGAAATTCAACACCTACTAAATAATAGATTTTTCAGCCTCTGTAGCAGATAAAAATGAAATTCAAAAAGTATTTGAGAGCTTATACCCGTGACTTTCATACGAAGTTGAGTTTATTTGTCCAAACCTTCAATAAAGTTTTTTAAAAAATCAACAAACTCAGCAAATGTTACATTTGACTGAATAAAAAATCCTATGCATAATACTAATACATGCCCATTAGCAAGATGCAAACATGATATGACCACTGGAAGAACAAGACATAGTTCTCATTAGCCTACTGTAATAAAAAAAGAAATAATTATCATAATAATAATAATAATACATTTTATATATTGCACTTTTCAGGGTACTCAACAACGCATAAAGTAATATAAGACATAAACAGTCATGATTTCTTATATCATCATCACAATCAATTAGCCTATTATTATTATTATTATTATTATTATTAATATTAATATATTATTAATAATATTATTATTATCTCCAGATGGCCACAAATCTGTCTGTTCTTCGGTGAAAATATGTCGTCTACAAACATATTCCTCATCCATAAATGCCGGTCGATTGGTTCCGAGGGTTCAAAGTCCAGATCAGCAATTAAATGATCGGCGCTGTTTTCATCAGATCTCTTCCGTCACTTACTGCTGAGCTCCCTCCGCTATAGTCGTCTTCCTTTGATTTCAAAGTTCTGGAAAAGTCCGATGTTGCATTGCGACACTCCCACATGTATTCTGATCATGATTCTGATGCATTTCATTGGCCAAGAGACCGAAAATAGGTGGAAAAAAATACAAATACTACAAAATGACATATCCGCTGTCCCGGCCTTAATGGTAGAGTGATGCAACAGCGCTCCCGGTTTTAACGGTAGAAATGCGGTAATGCTTTCCTGGCTTCAATGGGTTAAAAGGAGCACTCAGTACCAATTTCTACCAAGGCTGCATGTCTAATCATTTTTGATTTTGCCCAAATATTTATTAGTCCATCATTGCTCAACTTTAATGACATGAGTGGTTCTGGAAATGTTTCTAGATGCAGGGACTGTGTAAAAGATGTTACCACCTGGCTGGTTTTGGAGGGCAGTAACATATAATTGGGATAGGAAATGAGGTGGAATGCGACAACTGGACGGTTCTGGTAAAAGTCAGGCGTTTAATAACCAGGGAGAGTGCTCATTCACAAAAAAGTATATAACAGAAAGAGGCTATACAGGGGCTGACAAATAACCAATGCACAAAACGAAGTTGAATAAATTAGTAACTTAGCTCTTGGCTCAAAAGAAACAAAAAGAGCTCAGCACCCATAAGCTTACTAAATACAATGGACAAAAACAGACTAATAGTTAAACAAAGGATGTCCAACTCTTGGCAAACAAACTTAATTACAAAGGTTTCAAAAGCACTGGCTGAGCCACTCAGAAAGGCAACAGCCAGGCACTACTTCAGCACTCAATGCTTTGTATTAACACAAATGGTGCGCAACCAACAGCAAGGCGTACTGATCACTGGTTCACAGGCCGCCTGAACTGTGGACACACAAGCTATTTAAAGTGCAGCTGGGTTTGATTGAAGACTCCTGATTGGTAAACTCGGTCGAATCACAGCCGCACCAATCACAGACGCCAGCGAACAGCAACCAGGAAGTAAGCGGTCTCGGCTCCAGAAGGACCACTCCACGACAGGGAATCACACAGCTGAATTTGAATAATCGGCAGAATCACTCATAGAAACAATACAGTTAATACATGCAAAACGGTAGCCAGCGGCAGCCGTAACAAAGACCCTCGGTCTCTTTTCTCTATTTCTGCTGGTGTGTCTTATTTAGTATTTGCTACAATGGACTTTCACACATCTGTCAAAGCCAGACGGACCAGAGGGGCGGCTGTGGCTCAGTCGGTAGAGTCGGTTGGCCCCCAACCGAAGGGTTGGTGGTTCAATCCCTGACCGTCGCAGCCTACATGCTTAAGTATCCTTGAGCAAGATACTGAACCCCAAATTGCTCCCGATGGTGTGTTCATCGGTGTGTGAATGAATTCCCAATGGTGGCAGGTGGGACCGTTTAGGGTAGCCTCTGCCACCAGTATGAATGTGTGTGTGAAAGGGTGAATGAGCGCAGTCTAGTGTAAAGCGCTTTGAGTGGTCGCAAAGCGACTAGAAAAGCGCTATATAATTCCATTTCCATTTACCATTTACTCTGTGTTAAACGTGTTAGCTTGCACAGCAGCTGGAATCTCAAGAGATCACAAGATGACGCAAACTTCTATCTTGTGAGGCTTCAAGTAATATGGTGATATGGTGATTTTGACCAGTATGCATCCTGTGAGTTGCAACTGGCTATGGGCTATGGTGGTTTAGGCGTGTGTAATAGACCACTATTGGTTCGTCCTTTCGTGATAGAAAGGGATGGGTTAATACAATCACCTGCCACGTATTTTTGAAAGCACCTGCACTTTTCCGAACAGTTTCCAACAACGACTTCTCAGATGGTTCTGTGTAACAAACCATCTGGCGCGACAGGTTATTAAATGCTCAGTTAATGTGTTTGATTGTTTAGGTTGCCAGATGTGCCAACAACAATCCCAGCCTCAGTACATTTATGAATGAGGACAAACTATTAAGCCAAGTCTCTTTATATTGACCATGCCAGTGCAGGAAGACTTAATAATATACAATAGAGAAACTAAAAAATGTTGGGAAAACATGGATGGCCACACAGAAAGGCCTTAACAGCAATCGAAAAACAATCATTTTAAGAAAAGTGTTTTCTTCTTCAGGTATCCATCGCCCCGCGGACTAATGCATCCCTGGGATTTGCCCAGATTTTACCTCGTGAGCAGTTTCTGTTCACCAAGGAGCAGCTGTTCGAGCGGATGTGCATGGCTCTGGGAGGACGAGTTGCTGAGTCGATCACCTTTAACAAGATTACAACAGGTACACCTGATTTATTGTATATCCACTGTGATCACTGCCTGCTCACATGCATGTCACTGTCCAATGAATGCTTTTCACTTATCCCTCTGATTTATTTCAAATTACTTCTTCGTAGCTTTCTGCTGCTCAGATTCCTAACAGTCAATCTTAATTTTTTATTATTCCTGATATAAACAGATTATTTCAGAAGATTTTTTTTTAAATTTAAATTATAGTTTTTTTCTCTTTTATAAAAATTGGTCTTAAAGGCTAACTCTCAAGCAGAAGGTGTTGTTTTTTTCAGTGCACTACCCTGACCTTCCATCATTTAGACTTTTTATTCTACTGATCAAAATCTGATTAACACTCAACTTTGAAAAGGAATTTCAGCCAAGTATCTACACAGTAAACTGCTGAACATTCAAATGTAAATGATCTCCTATACCAGGGGTGTCAAACTCTGGCCCGCGGCCCAAATTTGGCCCGCAGTGTAATTTTATTTGGCCCGCGAGGCAATACCAAATTATTATATTATTATTGTAAATTAATGACATTGATGTGTTTTTTATTTGAAATTTGATTTTGCATGTCTGCACTATTTAGTTATATATTGTATGTTTATAAGCGTTGCAGGTTCCATATTTAATGTTAAAGCAAAACATGTTTGGTACATATTAAAAGGTTTATTTGTTCAATGTTGGCCCGCGATTTTATTCAAGTTTTAAATTTTGGCCCATTGTGTATTTGAGTTTGACACCCCTGTCCTATACTGTGTACTATAACCTGATAGTACAGTGATTAAAGTGTCCTCTCTCTGTGTTCCCAGGAGCTCAGGACGACTTGCGTAAGGTAACTCGTGTGGCCTACGCCATGGTGAAGGAGTACGGCATGTGTGACAACGTCGGCCAGGTCTCGTTCCCAGACCAGGTGGCAGAAGGTTCCATCGGACGGCGTCCTTTCAGCCAGGGCCTGCAGCATCAGATGGACCACGTGGGTTCTAAAATTGGATTAGTTCTCTGTTCTCCATCCCACATTAGCACCCATTATATTGACATAATGAGTTTCAGTTATCACTTTAAAGTATTGATTTTAAGCTTTTGCCATTATTTCGGTGCCATAATGTTAACAGGTTATGTGGAACAGGACCACGTCACATCTTCCTGTTCATCTAACTTAGAACACAGTGAATGTTGTTTCATGTCATTAAATTCTGATTTGACATCAGTTTTTGTTCTTTCAGGAGGCCAGGATGTTGATAGCCCGCGCTTACAAGCACACAGAGAAGCTGCTACTGGACAACAAAGACATGCTGGCACTGGTCAGTGTTCCCATTTTTTAAAGCATTAATGTTGTTTGACTAGACAGTAGCTTTTTTTGCCAGCAATGAGCAGAGCACTTCAGTTTTACCTTCTTAGTCTGTATTATGGAAGTGGACATCGCCTTCAGGTTTAAATAGAGAAGCCAATGCAGAAGTGCCTTAAACCTGCATTCTTTCTGTTGACCAGCAGGGGGCGACTCCACTGGTTACAAAAAGAAGTCTGAGAAAATTACACACTTTTCAGCAAAGTTATCCCCTCAGTAAACATTTTCCTAATGAGTTTATCATCTCAATTACTAGTTTCAAGTCTTTCTGACAGCATGATGTTCATTCTAGTAGACTATGGTCCCATTTATAGTAAAAAAAAAAAAAAAAAAAAGACGATAAAGCAGGATATGCTTTAGGGCGCGGCTACCTTGTGTGTGATAAGCTACAATCATGGTGACTTGTCAATAAAAATAAAGTAAAAGCAATGGATATCCATCACACTGTGTACAATGAAATAGCTGTTAATTGTTTCTTGTTAACGTTGAATTATGGAAGCTAACTTTGTCAGCAGGGACGGGCGTAGTAGGTGTGGTCAGGTTGCTAATATACAGTACAGGCCAAAAGTTTGGACACACCTTCTCATTCAATGCGTTTCCTTTATTTTCATGACTATTGACATTGTAAATTCATCAAAACTATTTATTGATGAACACATGTGGAATTATGTACTTTACAAAAAAGTGTGAAATAACTGAAAACATGTCTTATATTCTAGTAAGCAAAGGGTGGTTACTTTGAGGAATCTAAAATACAAGACATGTTTTCAGTTATTTCACACTTTTTTTGTTAAGTACATAATTCCATATGTGTTCATTCATAGTTTTGATGCCTTCAGTGAGAATCTACAATGTAAATAGTCATGAAAATAAAGAAAATCGCATTGAATGAGAAGGTGTGTCCAAACTTTTGGCCTGTACTGTATAATGGGCATGCATAGTATCTTTGGCTTCTCAGTCAGATTCACCCTCTCATACAAATATGGTCACTTCTAGCTCCAAAAAACAACAACATGGCAACAGCCAACAACTTGAGGCTTCAAAACAGTTGTCCACATACCAATGGGTGATGTCATGGTGGTTCTGCCCACTTCCTTTATACAGTCGGATTTGTGTTTAATTATAATAAGTCACAACTTGTTGGGGTCTGTTGTGTCTTTCCAGTTGGCCAATGCTCTGTTAGAACGAGAGGTGGTGAACTACGATGACATTGAAGCCTTGCTGGGTCCACCGCCCCACGGGCCCAAGAAGATGATCATCCCACAGAACTGGATGGAGGCCGAGAGGGACAAACAAGACACGGGAGAGGACGAACCTCCGCCACCTCCCCGAAAACCCACAGACGAGGACGTGAATCCACAGCTGGTCTGATCTTAAAATGAATGTCTCTTTATTATTCTCCAGCTGCTGCAGTCATCAGACACCGGGTGAATTTTTATAAAACTTGGCAGTGATTCATCACTTTGAAGCTTTATATGCTTGAAAGTTTAATCATCAAAGTTTCCATGCAGACTTTTGTGCAGATTCATTTTTGCACTTGTTTTCCTTCTAGCTGACCCATTTAGATAATCTGAAACAGGCCTAAACAAGCCAGAGCAACTTTGACATTAATTATTTTTGGGAGGAATTCAATTATTTTTCCCATGTCTTTGCTGCACAGCTATATATTTTTTTTTGCCATAGAAGCACTAAAAATGGATAGATTTAAAAAAGGATGTCTACAACTAGCCTGGTAGTCTAGAAAAGTCCTCTGAGCAACATTTTCTGTACGTGGACTCAACAATTACACTTAAGAATTCCCAAACAATGTGTGCGAATGACTGAAACTGATCACTTTTATGCAAACATACTGTAGCATATACAGATTCAAGTATTACTTCTGCAAATTTCTTATTTCACATCTGTAAACTACAGCAAAATAACTGTAACTCAACTCATTCTATACAGACTAAGTTGACTTTAGGGGTAATGTTTCTACTTAGAGAATGATGCACCAAATATATTTAATTCAAAAGACAAATTAAAGTCTGCATTGTTGGTTATTGAATTGAGCTGCTGTAACGAATTAAACATTGCTGTGGACATGTATACCTTAAAGCTTGCTCAAGTTGAAGTGATAATGAGGAAACTACATTTTTTGAAATAAGGCTAAAAAAATCAAAGTGTCTGTCATGTTTCGGGTTAAGCAGCAGATATTACCATTACAGCTTTTGTTCTTCTCTGACCAAGAGATGTAAAGATTGAGTTAATACATAGAAAGTTGTGTTTTCTCTTGTGTATTAAGTGAATATGAAGTCCCAAAGGATGGTGTTGCTAATATTAAAATAAAGTTTTATTTAAATACTGTGTGTTGCCCTTTATGTAATGTAACAGAATGCAACAGGTATAATGGTGCAGTAAGTTTTATACACCTGGATTTGTAGATTTCTTCGAGTCCTCTTTGCAGATCATCTGAAGCTGTTGAATGGGGACTGTCGCTCATATTCTGGTCTCATCTGTCTGTCAGCAGGTCCAGAGCTCTCTTAGCTGTGTGTTCATTGTTTTGTCGAAAGGTGAACCTTCAGCCCAATGTGATGTCTTGGTTATTCAGTTTTCCTTGAACTCTGAGCAGACATCGGCACCAAACTTCACTGTTGCAACATATTGTGCAGGTAATGAGCAGTTCCTGGTTTTCACCAGACTTACAATTGAGGCCAAACACTTAAATCTTTGTTTCATCAGACCAGAGAATCTTTTTGTGGCCCTTCTGGAAATGTCTCCCATCTCCACACAGGATTGCCAGCTTCTTCCAAAATTGCCAGCTCTAGGACAGGTTGTTGTTGTTACAGATTTCTGTAACTGTTCTCTTGGGAACCCTCAATTCAACAGATTTTTTTGTAGCCTTCCTCAGATCTGTCTCGACACAATCCTATCTCTGCAGACAGTTCCTTGACCTCATGGCTTGGTTTTTGCTCTGATATGCATTGTCAGCTATGAGACCTTTTATAAATAGGTGTGTGCAGCTTAATGCCAGTCACAGCAAAGGGTCTGCATGCCTATATCAATGTAATGTTTCAGCTTTTTCATTTTGATAAGTTTGCAAAAACTTCTAAAACCCTATTTTCACTTGGAAAATGAGTTTTAAACAATTTTAGAATAAAGCTGAACAAAAAAATGTAATAAGAGGTAATGAGGTAATACTTGCTGAATGCTCTGTATATAGTGTGTATGTGAATGTATGAATTCAATGTAAACATAGTGCAGCCTGTGAAGAGGGTCTAATTTCATAATGAACAATACACACACTCAATAAAAGATTTACATTTATTCTGTAGACATGGGTAAACTCTAAATTCAATGAACATATTAAAAAAAAGAAAGAAAATAAAACACCATCCAAAGTCCTAACCTCCAAACAATTTGTTTACAGAATACAGTGCGGTACAGTTTGTTTTGTTGAGAAATGTGTTTTTTTTTCCAAGAAGATGAACAGATGCTGGAATGGAGGATTTGTAATCAGAAAAGGAGAAACAAACATATAAAAGAAAGTTTACCTTATAAAATAATCACTTATATAAAAAAAGAAATACATACATTTTTTAATATCTCAGGCTTGTTGTATGCATCATTACTGAGCAATCCAAGTCTGAGGATAAACAAAACCAGACATGGAAAATCATTTCAACACACTTTCTGTTTGCCTTTGTAGCATGCACAGCTGCTTCCCTTGTGGCTGATCATGTCCACTCACAATTTACTGTCTCATCACTTTTCCCAGAGCTAACCACAAAACTTAGCAACGAACCGTTTCGTCAGTTGTGTCCAAATGCTCCACAATAAAACCTTAAGGCACATTAGATGAAAGGCCTGTGGTTTGTTAAGCACTTATTCGTCCTTGGCACATTTTAAATCTTGTCCTGGACTAAAATCTCTTCAAATGTGTCCAGAAAAAAACACCTGAGGCATGATCTGTGTCCCTAACTGGTAGTACGGGGCGCTGTGTGTCCACCTTTAACGTGGGTCGTACATGTTGGCCAGTTTCTGGAAGCGTGGTCCCCAGTCGTTGAGGTAGTCGTAGTCCTGGTCTCCATCAGAGCTGCCGGTAGCGATGGAGCTGAGGCTGCCTGCCAGCGAGCCCTCGCCCTCATAGTCATAGATCAGAGCTGTGTCGTATGGAGGCACGTTAGGATCGTTGTCAGCAGCCTCCAGGCCCTGAGGGAAGAAACATTATAGTGTTTTTCAGTTGATAAGGCTTCAGGAAATGCTCTGGGAATGCTGTTTAAACTGTAAATGGACATCATTTACTCTTGAACTATAAAAAAGGTACATTTTATATTCAGCCTCTGAAATCCTTTTCATGCAAATAAAGGGTAATGGGATGAGACAACATCAAATATAAAAGAAAACATTTGACGATTTTTAATAATGTAATATTACTCTGGTTGATCTCCCTAACTTAATTCTTAATTCATTTTTTGAAACTAACTACATCACAGATTAAAAACTATAAAATCTAATCCCAAATAAAAGTCTATATTTATTTTGTGAAAACCGCCTATTATAAGAAGTTAGTTATAGTAATACTTTATTATTATTATTATTATTATTATTATTATTATTATTATTATTATTATTATAACAATAATTTTTATTTTTATTTTTATTTTTATTTTTATTTATTTGTTTATTTTTTTTACATTGATAGCCAAAATCCCATTTGTTTAACTTTTTGGAAAAAAACAGAAAAAGTTGTGATCTCCATCGCCAAAACATATTAAAAATTAAAAATAAAATGTATAAAATAAAATAAAATAAAACTGTACCCCTAACATTCACATTAATAAAATTGCCTTTTCCCCCAAAATAGTCTACTTTTTTTTTCAACATGATCTTTGCTGGGTTTTTTTTTTTTTTTACATAATATGCCTTGGGCTAAATAATGCAACTAGGAACATTAGAAAACATGCTAAATCTAGATTTAGTTGTCCATTGTTGGTCTGTCTATCAGGCCTGATGATAATTTGGGGAAAAGATATACATTCCCAAACTTAAGTGGTGGGTATATTTTTTTAATTTGTGTTATGACATTTAGGTAAGACAGGTTCAGGGTAGAAGCCTCTCACATCATTGATGTAATCCTCGATGTCAGTGGGATCTGCTGGAGGCCTCCGTGGGTAGATAGGTGAGGGCAGGTTATGTGGAGCGTCCTTCCTGAGAGGCTGCTTGCTCCGAGGAACACCGGGGTAGTAGGACCCCGGGGTGGAAGGGGCATCGTGGGGATTCCACAGCAGGTCGATGTTAAAGGCGTTCTGTGACGTGAGAGGAAGAAGCTACAGATTGACTCTGCATGGACTTTAACAATGCAGTGATAACATAGATTGTGTGGCCTGAGCAGCCTCACCTCGTCCTCCTCGCCCCCGCCTTGCTCGTCATAGTTGAAGACGTTGTCACGGATGTCGTCTTCTGATTCGCCGACAAGCAGACCTGTTCCTTTCTTGATGTGGTGGCGTCTCCCACAGGTGGTCACGGCCACGGCCAGGAGGAGCAGCACTGTAGTCAAACAGAAGGACAAGTGTGAATTAATTATTGGGCTGCAATTAATTATTATAATAATTAATTATTTTAGTTTTCATTCATTCATTCCTTTTTACTATCCATCAACCTGCAACTTTATCATTTAGTCCAAAATCACATCTTCAAATGTGTTGTTTTGTCCGACCAACAGTGAATAACCCCCAAAATAAAATTTTATAATAATTCAAAAACAAAAAAAGCAAGATATCATCATATTTAGATATATTGTCATCATTTGTATTATAGTCACAAGTAGTTTTATTGCTTGTTTTTCTTTGTTGTTTATTGTTGCCTTTTGCATTCAATTTTTCATTCCATATTTTTCTTTTTTACATAATGATGTAATGTTTACTTGTGTCAACCCCAAGGAGAGTATTTGCTACTGTTAAAGTGGCTATTGGGGATCCAAATAAATAAAATAAATAAATATTTAACGGGTTGAAGAACACAATAATTAATGTAATATTTGGCTTAAAATGACTATTAACTATTAAAATATTATTAAAATAGTTGCTTATTATTTTCTGAAAACTCAACTTAATGTTACAGCTCTATCTCATTCGTGCAAAATATGATCTAGACAAGATTTTTGAATTCCTAAATGACCTCTTGCAAAAGACAGAAATATCTTTATAGGATGCATCAATATACTTGGACAAAGAAATGTTCTGTAATTTCTAGAAACGTTTTTGATTTGACAACGGCAAAATACTAAACAAGGGTCATGTGTGCTTTATTAAAAAAAGGAAAACAATATTTCTGACAATGGCAAAATACTAAACTAGGGTCATGTGTGCTTTATTAAAAAAAGGAAAACATTATTTTAAAGACTGTATGATTGAAGATGAGACTTACACAGCAGGAGTGCAATACAGGCCATGATGATGATGAGAGCGATGAAGCTGATTCCCACACTGGAGCCGATGATTGCCCCGGCCTCAGACTTACAATCTCCGAAGGAGTCACAGAGACACACGGTGACGTTGACCTCAGCGTAAGCACTCAGAACTGGGCTGCCAGAGTCTGACACAAATATTGTGACGGCGTACTCTCCTGCCTGGAGATCTGAGAGCGGCTGAAGCACAGCGTGAGTATCTGAAGAGGGACGAAGGATGGAGAAAGGGAGAATTATCTGAGTGAGAAGATTAATGGAACCACCTCTCACTCTATCCTCACCCCTGAAGCTCTCTGCTTACCGTTGACTTCAATCACGGTCCAGTTGTTTGACAGATCAGATATCTCGAAGGTGAAGGGTGCAGCGTGTGGAGGGAGGTCTTCATCCACAGCAGTCAGAACCAGACCAGGTCTCCTGGTGCCCCGACACACGGTGCCGCTCAGAGGGACGAGCTGAGGGGGGAAGTCGTTGGTCTCCTTCAGTGTGATGGCAACTGTGGCAGTGACCGACATGCCTTCAGCATCTGCACAGAAACACACAGCAATTACACTTTAAGTTACAGAAGCTTATTCAAAAGTATTCATCTTCTCACCACACTCGTCTATGACTCTTTATCTTTCTTGAAGTACAAACAAACAGTCACTTTTTCTTTTAATTCCTCTGTATTTTAATTGTTCCTAAAGTAGTCCACAAAACAAGGGAGAAACGTCTTTTAGCTACTACGCTCAATGACTGTGGAACACCCTGCCCAGCTACATTAGATTCACAAGCTCTGTTGATTTTTAGAAATCAATTGAAGCATTCAGCTAATGTTTTTTTAAAATCTTTTTCTACTTCCATTTTCATTTCTTTTATTCTTCTGCCATTCAGTTGTATCTTTTATTTATGTTTTTATCTTGAATATTTATTTATATATTTATTTGTTTATTTTATCTTATTAATTTGTTTATTTCGTTTTTTATTTAATTCGAAATGTATTATTATTATTATTATTATTATTATTATCATTACTATTATTATTATTACTGTTGTTGTTGTTATTATTATTATTATTATGATTATTATTATGATCTACAGTGCATTATGAGGCATTCGTAGTGAATTATAATGCGTCATGACTACACTTGCTCAATCTCAACAGTCATGAAACATTATAGATGTGACTTATAATGACCATGCCATGTTGATATAATTTAACCTCACATATATGATAATGATAATTATTTTTGAATTTACCACAAATACCCACAGTTTTGAACATTTTGAACCCCAAAAGACACAAAAAAAAAAAACCAATTACATCTGATTTTTTACTTTAAAAACACAATCTTGCTCAATCAAGTATTTTAATTGTTGCAAATGTGAACACATTTTGCAAATAAAACGTATAAAACGTAAAATGAGGATAACATCTAGTTCTATATTTTTATACAAATATATTTGAGCATATCTCCAGTTTTACTTGGCCTATCATCATCAAACAAAAACTAGTTTCAAGCCAGTACTCTAGAGGGAAGTTAATGGTAGTGCTCGATGCTGTCTCATTTTTACATCTTGACCTCATAAAGAAGTCCTGAGGTTAGTGCCTTATGGATGCTCTTAACTAGTTATAAACTAGAGGTTGAGTGATGGTGCTTGTAATACATTATGATAAGTTATACCCACATACACACACTTCAACAAGTAGTGTATTAGAAAGTATTAAGTGTGTTTATGAGTGTAGTCCTGAAGCATTATAAATGCATTATATTTCACTATGAATGAGGTCTTCGTTGAAAGTTTTACAGTCTCTTAGAAGAGGTGAAAAAACCTGCCGTGTGTTAAAAGTAGATAAACTGACCTGTAACCTTGATAACAGCATTGTAGATATTGTTCTTAACATTTGGAGATCTCATGTTGAAAGTTCTCCTGGCAGTAATGTCTCCTGTGTCTTTGTTGATGTCCAGCCACCTCTCAGGATCTCTGCTAATCTCATACCTGCCACAGAGAGCAGAGTTACAGTTTCACACACATAAACTGCCTGATTAGTTTACTTGTATTCATAAAAACACAAAAGAATACTGCTCTGGTTTTGTGGCTGCATCGTACCTCAAGTCAGATTTATCCGGGTCAAAGGCGATATTGCTTTTCAGTAAAGTCCCAGGAATCACAGACTCAGGGACCACAATCTGTATGGGGTCCTCTCTGAAATGTGGAGCCTCATTCTCGTTCACGACGGTCACCACCACTTCAGCGGTGCTCTCCGGGAGGTTGGGAGCCTTGTTGCTCAGACGATTTACATTTTCCACCTTCAGAATCAGGACATACTCATGCCGAGCTTCAAAATCCAGAGGCTGCATGACAAAACAGAGCAGAAGAGACTCTTAGAAGAAGAACTTTTGCACTGCATTGTGCTGGATAATGAAGAATGAATGATAAAGCAATACATATAACAAAGTAGTTTAATAGTCTAATATAATTATTTATTGGCCTGCATAAGAATAGGAAAAGCAACATAAGCACTTTTGTCTGAACAACTTGTATTTTAAAGCTCAACCACTAGAGAGGGCTGTTGAGTTGTGTCTGAGGGCTTAAATCCACATTTATTTTACTTCATGCTACCTAGTTTGAAATTCAAATTATTCCTGTGCCCTCAAAACACACCAGTAAACATTTGTGAACAAATTTAATACATATAGTGTTTTTCTTAAGATACAATATTTAAAAAATGTATGGGTAGAAAAAACATCACTGGTATGTAAGATAAATGGTGTACTCTTTCAAACACTTACTGAATTGTCCCCAAGCACAGAAATAACTTTTTTTTGTCTAGCTGTTACACTAGCTTATAATAAAGGACCAATTATAATAAAGACCAATGTAACTTGATAATAATTATGAGGGTTGTCCTTGACAAAAGAAATTCTAAGTTGACTTAATATGACTTTCTTTGTCAACTCATCGATTTTACTCTTTTACTCTGTACAATTGTGTTCCTCCTCAAAAAATGATTAATGCAGAAGCATCACATTAAATCTTGTGTTTACCAAAGTTTTCTTGGAAATGAGTAACTCAGCATGGGAAAAAAGGCAATAAAAAAAATGACTAATCTTCTGACGAGACCTAAGCTGACTGAGATCAAAACAACGAATTAGACGACTAATCGACTAAGATAGGGCAGTTCTGATAATTATGAGGAAACTTTTATTTAATTCCAGTTAGTTGCTATTGTAATCAGTAGATAGCAAGATGGCTGGATATCCAAAAATGTAAATTTAATCTCCATACTATTCAAAACATATGAAGAGCAAAGTTTTGCATATAAAATGAATGATGAATAAATATTTATTTAGATGTTATTTATTAGTTATTTAATGGAAATGTGTTTGCTTATAAATTCGGCAAAAAATGGGCAAATAAAATATTGTGTTGCCACTTAAAAAACTCATTAGGCAAACTACTAAACACATTATAGTCAAGATAAAAAAGAAGAAGTCAGCTCCTTTTAAGCCTTGACTCTTGACTTGAGAATATGTCAGTATGTGGATTTTTATACTGGAAAGAAGAAAAAAACCCAACATTAATATGAAGTTAAAATAGGGAATCATCTTCCTCATCCACTTACATATTCAAATGTGACTTTGAATGCTCTGCACAATGTGTGATGGATCCTCAACAATCACAACAACTCCACCTTCCCACTCTTTGAGTTAACAGCAGATGAGCAGACTTTACCTTCACCACGGTCACAACGCCCTCGTTGGTGGCAGGATCCGTGCTGATGGCGAAGTTGCCTTCAGGGTCGTTGGAAATTAAGTATTTGGCCTCCCAGTTTCCTGTTCCACGATCATCTCGGTCTGTCACATTCACCCGTCCAATCTCATTGTCCACCCTGTTCTCCACTGCTTTCATACTGTACTATAGGCACCACACACAAAACACAGAGTCAAGGTTTAATATCAATAATTTAAATAACAGCTGAAAATATTTCTCATGTATTCCGCCCTACAAAGCCTAACTGCAGTAATTACATTTTTGGTGGAAATTCAGTTGTAACTAAAACAGAACTCCTTGATGTCTGTTTTATCTTGTGACAAGGTTTTAGATTTCAATTTTGCTTTATTTCAGAGAAATAATATTGTAAAAATTCTAGTAACTACAAAATCGAACTCAAAACTAAAACTAAACTTTGACTGTGATACAGTGTAGCCTTGTATTTCTTCATTGTGTTGAATAGTGAAGACAAGAATAATAGAAATTATAAGTTTATTTGATAGGGAAATTATTATCTAGATAGTGATCAAGTAAAAAAAAAGTGAGATAGAATTATATAAAGACTAAAATATAACATTACTTTATAATATTAAGTCTAAAATATGCAAATCTTTGAATAGAGTTGTTAAACACTTTTAAATACATTTATAACATTAAAAATCAATTTGAAAATGTTTATTCACTGAAAACAAAATATAAAAGCTGAAAAAAGACAACAACATTGTTATTACTGCACTCTGTTTATCATTACTATTAGAACCTTTTACAGCAATGTAGTAACTACATTTTCGGGGTCAAAGGTCAAATAAATCATCATGATTTTTTAGCATAAAAATGACATCATCAATACATGTAGAAATAAGTGTTGTACCACTTACCTACCTACAACCCATTTGGCTGGCCAGTTAAACCACTTTAAAAACTTTAAAGCAGTTTTTCTCAGTTTGACCCTTTGCATAGTTACTGCAGTTAGACTTTGTAGGGCAGAATAGTTGACTGAGACTCACCGAGGCGGGACTGAATTGTGGGGCGTGGTTGTTGATATCAGATACGTGTATGACTGCCACACCTTCACTTGTTAGTCCCATGCCCCCCATATCAGCAACCTGCAGTTTTAACCTGAAACTTTTCACCACCTACAACAGGACAAACAGCACATATTAGTGAAATAAACCACACGATAATGAGCTGCCAACATGTGGTGCATCTGAGCCTGCGTTCTACCTCTCGGTCCAGGCCGACATCTCTTGTGTGGATGGCTCCCGTCTCGTTGTTGATGCCAAACATGGTCTTAGTAACGGCGTTGGCAGGAATGCTCTCCTGGCCAATGATGGAGTAGCTCAGCCAAGCGTTTTCTGTCATCGGGTCATCTGCATCAGTGGCTGACACCGACATCACTAAGGTGCCTGTCAAAGATAATCGAAAGCAGAAAGAAAGTCAGGCTGAAAGATCGGTTGCTATGAATCATATGTGATTTATGTGCTGAGGGTGCAAGACTGAAAACATTTAAAACTTTAGAAAACATTTAACAAGTCTTATAATAATAAAGACAGTGTGCCTCTAGTTAAAGAACAGTTTACAACATCAATTCCAGCACATTGTCGTACTATCTTTGCATATTTGTCACAAAGGATAAGCAATTTATCGCATTCCTTTACGGTTTCGATACGTTTATGGATCACACTCTTATAATGGGTTTCTTCATGCTTTAATATAAAAAAGCATTTGCGCTCTTTCTGTTTTTTGTACTACTGTCATTGCAGGATGGGATAAGGGACTGTAACTGAATATAGCAGCACTTTGTGCCATGAAGAATCCCCAATAAAAGTTTCAAAACCAAAAGCTACACAATGAAACATGTTCAGCTGGAAAGTGATCTAAAATTGTGAAATTCCACAACATCATCAACCAAGATGAAAGATTAGCATGTAGCTACCTGTAGCAATAGAATGACTGTTATGAAGTAAAGTAGGGACACCATACTATGTGAAAAATAACCAATAAAAGCTTCAAAACTAAACACTAGACAATCAGACAGTGGGAATGTGATCTAAAATTCCTAATAAATTAACAACATCGACAACCAAGATTACAGGTTTCCTGATGTTAGCATGAAGCTACATGTAGCAGTGAATGTAATGTAAACAATGCAGTAACAAGCACGGTGCAAGGTTTCCATATATCGAAACCTGACACAGACTGATGTCAGCTCAAGCCGAAAGTAGAAAAAACATTTGGATATGGAGCGCTCAGAACAGTCGGAAACCTGAGGTTTTTGCTAACAGTGTCCACTTTTATACACCGTTACTCATAAAGTTGGAATAAAATATTTTTTTTACTTCTTTCCATTAAATGATTGTAACAATATGATTTATGTTTGACTGATGGAGTTTATATATCTTCTCAAAACTGCATTCATCAATCTCTTC
This sequence comes from Centropristis striata, assembly GCF_030273125.1. Taxonomy (NCBI): domain Eukaryota; kingdom Metazoa; phylum Chordata; class Actinopteri; order Perciformes; family Serranidae; genus Centropristis; species Centropristis striata. The sequence continues at coordinate 7,593,755 of NC_081518.1, forward strand.
CAAACATATCACAATGAAAATGAAACCAGAAAGGATTGTGTCCGAAAAGATTACCATATTTAATATAAACATCCAATATTTTGACTTAATATACAGTATAGGACAAAAAAAATGACTAAACATAATAGGTCCCCTTTCAGAAGGCGTTTAGGAACTTTGAAGTGAAAGAAAATAAGAAAATCAAAAGTTTATAATGCTGCCTGTATGTAATGCATGCATGTACCTGGGACTGAGAACTCAGCGACAGTGCCCTCAAACTGTTTCTGTTTGAAGGCGGGTCTGTTGTCATTCTGATCCAGCACCACTATCTCTATGGTGGTGGGATTCTCCAGTCTCTCTCCACTGGGGGACAGTGCAAAGGCTTTCAGCTGCACAAACACACAAACATACAGACGAATGATTCTTTATAAAAATGTAATCATGAGATTGTTGTTTCTAGCCATTAATTACCACAACGTGCATACATTTCATGATGGATACATCTGGTAACTGTGGGTATTTGTGGTATATCTGTACACAGCACATGCTCGAAATGGCAGAAAGAAATGTGCAGGATGTTTGGTTCAACATCACAGGTTACATCACAGTCATCTGGTCTGAAACACTCTCTCCCAAGATGCCAATAAAGACCCTTGGAAGCTGACCTCTGGCTGTTTGTGCTAGAGTCTGAGACACTGATGTATGCTTTCAGACAAAAACATGCATCTAAGCTCTGAAACGTGTTGTGCAAGGTCTTATTGATTGCATATGTGTTAAGTACTTCTGTTTGATTGCACTTTGAAAACACATTTCAAGTGTCTGGGTGATTTAAAATGTCACTCCATAAACGCTCTCTCACCGTGAAGCTGTTGTATCGCTCTCTGTCCAGCGGTCGCTTGCTCCTGATTACTCCCGTTTTATCATCAATCTCGAACAGATTCTTGGGCTCCTGGTCCACTCCCGGTCCCTCTAACTTGTAGATCACTTCGCCTTTAAAGATTTTGTCCGATTTGATCTGGACAGAGAGAGGAGATAAAGTTGGTGATCATCTCAACCTCATGGGAAGGTGGTGGTGGTCGTTGGGGGGAGGATTGTAAACCATATGTTGTAAGACCAGATGTGAGTTTGTTGACAGTCAGGGACCTTGAGACAAGAGTGTTTAAACTCACAGAGGACTTCGACTTATGGCAGGAAATGATATTCTGAACTAATAATAGCCAGGAGTCTATATATCATGCATTTTGTTCTCACTTTCTTTCACATATGGTCCCTGCTGCGTGTTCATCACCATGTAAAAGAGGCTCTATATTTCTCCTTGTACGGTAGGATTTACACACTTACTGGTCGTCTGTGACAGCCTTAACACAACATTTACGTTACACATGTCTTTTAAACACTGGTCTGTGCTTTGTGTGATCATCACAGATGAAGAATTACAGTCAGCAGTGCAAGACCATGAAGCACTGTGTTTAACTGGATCCAGTATTGTATGGCTCTATACAATCTAAGTGTGAAAGAGTCAGCCATCAGCTCATAAAAGAGAATTTAAGCTTCACAGAAAAGAACACAACACCCTTCTTTTAGAGCAGTCTATTCATAATATTATTGTTATTACTTGCATTTTATTTATTTATTTAGTCATACATTATTATCTTTATCATATTATCATCTTCCCCACACAGTGATTGTCCAATCATAGCTCAGCCAGACTTTAAGAGTCTGGATGGTTTAACATTTATAAAAGCCCCTTTTAGGAGTTGAATGTTCATTTTTTTTCTGGTAAATACATTTTGTTTTATTGGTGTCAAGTCTACTTTTTGCTAGCGAAAATTACATTAGCATTATCAAAGTTATCCATAGATTGTAAATGTTCTAATCAAGCTACCAGCTAGCGTTTGAGTCAGCTCCACTCAATAGAGACTGATTATACTGTGAAGACCACGCCAACCAGTGCAACAATACACAATTCGTACACAACACACGATACACACTTGTTTGTAGCTAAAACTATTAGATTTAAGCATATCATAGGATTATTTTGGCACTCTAAAACCACCGGAAAGGACAAGTTGGCTCTTAGCAAGATAATGTTAGCTATGTGTTAGCAAGCTAAGGCACTTAATAATGCAGAGCTTTTTGAATAATCCACATTTTACAACAACACAAGTTACACAAATGCTTTATCTTAACTTACAGAAATGTAGTTAGCCTAAAACGTACTTTTGTTTTAGCCTAAAACTTTCTTTTGTTATAGCCTAAAACTTTCTTTTGTTATAGCCTAGGAGTTTAGGATTGTACAGTTTTCCACATTGAAACTTCTGATGTCTTAAGTCTGTATACGTCTGTGTTGGTCAGAATTAAAAAAACTTAGTTATTGGTTCTTCACCCTGTCGGTAGTGCATTTCACCACACAGCAGCTTTTAGACATTTTTTCAGTGGTTTGCTAACCAACAGAATTGTCAAGGAGTCTCCTTCATTCAATACAAAGTCAATGGAGAGAGATGGATTGTTTTCCCCTCCGGTGGGGACGGGGGTTTAAGTGCGCTCAGTCTCTATGGTCACTTTTGAAAACTTCTACCTCCAAAATCCAAGATGGCAACAGCAATATGCTAGACTCATGACTTTAAAACAGAGTCCTCAGAATAGTGGGTGATGTCATTGTGGGCTATGTCCATCATTTTTATACAGTCTATAGATTTAATATTCACACTTGTTTTTAGACAGATGTAGAAATTGTGAACCTCTACGTTGAGTACCATTTACAGAGATGACACAATCGTTATCCAGTGATGAAATTCTGCTGAATAGCTTTGATTTTACTTTTTTTTCTTCTTCTTTTTTTCTTTTTCTTACCTGGACAAGGTCTTCAGGAACCTGCTTGCTATTCTCCAGCACTCTGATTGGAGGGATGATCCAGTCCCTCTTCACCCTGACCATTCCCGTGCCTTGATTTCTCCATGGATACAGGACCTGAGGATGCTGCTTTTCCTCTGTGTGATGAGGATCTGCAGAGCTCCACACCTGAAGGAAACAGGAAGAACAGCATGAAACACACTGAGTAAAGTCACAGGAACACTTGAGACATAATATATGTCAGCAAGTCAGTCGTTTTTTTGCTTCCTGTGATGATTCTCCTTCATGGAAGACACATTATGTCATATAAATATGTGCAGCTGTTTAAAACCATGACAAGAGTCTCCCTCAGTGCTATACCAATCCCAATGGTCTGATGGAAAAGCTGTATACTAGCTGCAGCTCTGAGGCCCTCTGTAATGTGAAATTGTCGAGAGCAGAATGGAAGCAGAGCCGCAGCTTCAGGTTTCATTCACTAATAAACTTCTTCGTCAGCTTCCTTTGATCTGTGTGCAGTTTAATCTCATGACGAGGAAACACAAACACTCACGCTCTTTTCACAAGCCCTCATTCACCACATTGCTGTCTTAACCATGTTCACACACAACACACATGTGAGAAACACACTACACACACACACACACACACACACAACAGCTGTCGACTATGGATTTAGATCCTGCGCTTTCCCACTCGCATTCCCACTCACACTCACAAATTCCCCTTTATGCTCAGCTCTGCACCTGACTGGGAGTTTGGGGTCACCTTACGGATCTGCTCTGCTGTAGGAATTCCACAGACACTCTCATATACAAGCTTTCTCACACACACACACATGCACATACAGGACATCATCAACAAAACACCCACCCACGCACAAGCATATATATTTCCGTAAGTTGCTTCCTGCTTTTCTGTGGGAATTCACCGGATTTAGCATTACTTCCCATATGTTTAACAGCTCAAAGGCATAATCTGTGGCAGCAGAAATAAATGTGGATGCATTAACTTGCCTAAAAAGCTTGTGTTTTCACTCAAATATAACTTGATGAATGACCTGTTTCAGTAGGTGTATTAGGCGAGTCAAATAATGCATCGTAGATAAAAATATGTGAATATTTTGTGAATGGCCTGTGATCCCTGCCTTGTCTCTGGAGCGGGTGATCTGATACACTGATCCTTTCGGCATGCTGCTGGACAGTGCATGGAGGAATGGCAGCCATGGCCGGCATCTGTCGGCCAAGTCAGAGGGCAGGCTAATCTTAGACTGTTCTATATTCCCGACCCCCTACCTATTTAACTTTTTGAAGCTATCGTCATCTCCACTCCCACAGAGTTGTTTACACTCGCATTCCAGCAGTACATGTCACCAACACAAATTCATACTTACAGCTATCTACTTCCATACTTAAGACTACTGCATATATGAGCTCTCAAACCTCCGCTGGCATAGCATGCATTCTGTGTGGTCATTTAACCTCAACATCAATAGCAGCTGCATCACAGTTGTATTTCCAAGTATAGCGCTTTCTAAGTTTGCCTGATTTGTGGACACTTTGGCTCACATGAGCACCTTTTTCTAACTGTGAGAACGCACACACAGCGAGGTGCTGACCAGCATGTTCACTGAACTTAAAACCACATCGCACAACACTTCGCCAGTACACCACCAACACTTTTACACCTACAGGAAATTCAGGGTCAACTATTAACCCTTTCGAGTCTTGGGTTGTTTTGTCCATTTTTTAAAAATACTTTTCATTCAGTGATTCAAAACGTTAACCATGCCATGCAGGTATCATAGTTTTTATTTTATTTTATTTTTTTATTTTATTTTAAAATCAACTTATACAGAGTATTATACAGTATACAATTTTCTTTGATTATACCAGAAAAAAACGTAAAAATCAAAACACAAGCAAATACGATTGTGTCATAGTTTTGAGCACAACCTCACTTATATGACCTGATAATTATCATTTCACTCACTGGATCAACATTTTGAACCCATCAGATTTTGAAAATTAAATAGGGAATTTTTAATGTTACAAATGTGAAAACAGGTTGCAAATATAATATCTAGTTATATATTTTATACTAAATATATTTGACCTTATCTCTGGTTTTACTTGACCTATCATTATCAAACAAAAAACTGTCATGGAGCTTCAAGCCAGAACTTCATAGGGAAGTTGATCGCTTCGTTTTTACATTATAACATCACAAACTAAGTAATGCGCTGATATATTTGTGGACTCCAGAGGGCTTCCCCTAACCTGCATGTCTTTGAACACAGAAGGGCCCCAAGCTGACCAGCAGGTCCAAACCCAGAGCCTCTTCCTATGACTGAGCTAAACACTGTGCAACCTTGTTGCCCTTAGTTTGCATTTGCTAAAGAATACCTTTTTAAAAAGTTGCTTAATGATGTAAATGGTTTAGTACTTAGGATATTTTTTTATTTATCTTGTTCATTTGTGTATCTACTATGAAAAAATATTATATTTTGTGTATTTAGCACACAACTGATCTATACACAGTATAAGGAAACTGAAAACAATGTGAAACACAGACCTGATGGATGCAAGAAATCCCCAAAATATTTGATGAATACTAACTAACAGATCCTCTTTAACAGCTGCATTGATACTGTACATGAACTATTCTGTGGTAAATCTGAAGGAAACATTTACAAAAAAGTGTTGCAGGTTTTCTAGATTATAAAACATTAAGAGATAGTTAGAACAGCCACCAGATAACAAGCCACACTTCTTATCTTGCACACTTCCTTCCGTGTCTTGTTCTGTCTCTCTTTGGTTTGAGCTTAAGAAGACTGTGTGTGTGGAAACTAAGTGGCTCCACCAAGTATCTGCCACTATTATAATGTTTTTACCAGACCAAGATGCAGCAACACCAAAGTGTCGTGTTACCAATTAGACCAATGAGCGCCTTTTCCCGACACGCTGGGTGATGACACCACGCGCAGATGAACTGTTTTAGAGGCTTTTCCCAGATACTTTTACAGCTTGGCCTCTAACCTCGGGCCCTCACAGAAGTATGGACAGCTTGTTTGGAGATGGTAAGCCCTCACAGAAGAACCCTTAAGTCCTCTGTTGGAGTGTTTATGGTGTGCGGGAAAGTTTTTGCAATAGGGCTGTAAGGGTAAGATTTTCACGTACTTCCACAATTATTGTGGATATCTGAAGAAAAATTAGAGGAAAAAAATAATCTAAAGTCATCTTTAGTGTTGTTTTTTGGTTTTCTTTTTCTCCAAATAAATTACAATAAAAAAATAGTGAGTGTAGGAAAGTGGAAAAAAGGCACAACTGTACAACCCCCCCCAGAAATGATTTAAAAGATGCTGGATTATTTTCACAATATTTTCAAATATGTATTATTACCATTATTTTAATATGGGTTTTTTTCTTCAAATATCAGAGTTATCTTCAATACAGACAGCCTTATTTTGAATCTGGCACATAAATAATTATTTTTAATAAATAATTAAATACAAATAGATGAAAATATAATCATATAGAAAAAATGCAATTATTAGTACATTGTTCAAAGATCCACACTTCCATTTGAGGAAGTACATTTTGTTTGTTACAGTTGTTAAAAAAATATGCACACAAGCTGCAATTAAAGACATCCCTGTAAAATTGTCAAGGGTTAATATGGACACATAACATGACTTACCCTTTCCAAAATAATGCAGTTTGTTGCAACATGAGAACAACTTACTTGTTGCATTTCAAAACAGAAAGAGATGAGATGTGTAGTGAGTCACATGTCTGCTACTCACACTCACTGTCATAAACACACTTTTATATTCACCATGTGTTGATAACTGTGAAATTATTTTCCAAGGTTGGCCACCGCTGCAAATGCATTAATTCATTCAAGGACATCAGAGCTGTCTGCCTTCCAAGTATTGCTACTGGCACAAATGCATCACTCCTTGGACACAGATTCACGAGCCAGCACAGATGCTCTTCCGGACATACTTCTAAACTGCTTTCGTTTTAGTGCATATTAATATCGCAATAGAAAAGCCTTTCACGTGTTGCTAACCATTAACACTGTTTGATATTTTGGTTGTTGTTAAAAAAGTAAAGAAATGGTAAATGGGATGTTTAGAGAAACATAAAAGGATGCCAGTTTGTCACGCTTACCGTGACATTTTAGATAAGTGATATATTTAGATAAAAATCTTATCTATCATCTTGTAACATTTGAATTTATTGGTGAAAGCACCCCCTCTGAGAGAGTAGCTGTGTAGAGGAGGCTTTATACTTTTTTGTCTCAGTACTAAATCTCTATTGGCCTGAGTGTCTCCTCTCCACATATGTGTGAGCGGGACATTCTTTCAAATGACTCAAGAAGTCTTGTCCAGTCTGCGGCATGCCAGACAGTCCCTCCGGCCACAGGCGGGGTTAAAGGTCACACAGGTGTCCCTGTGGTCACTCCTGTTGCTGGACATCCAACCAGTCAGTCTCCAGCAGTACTGGTCCCACACCCTCACTCTTTGCTAAGTCATGACTGCCTGGCATGGGCATGGACACACTATTTTGGGTTCCACTACAAGTGCTTGTCCCCGTCGGAGCAGATGTCTGAGCTTAAGGAATGCTGAGCAAGGTTATAATATTAAACTTAGACTAAAATTAGTATTCAATAAACATGGATGGACTGACAAAACCCCCCAGAAAAGAATTTTATCTGACAACTAAAGTGGTGGATTAAATTAACAAGAAATCTATCAATACAGAGATGAACCGTTTTTCTCCTCTACTTTCCCAGTATGGAAGTCTTCAAACACGCTGTTAACTAGAATATACCATACCAAAAACACAAGCTATTTAAACATGAACTTCTTAATGCACATATGCAAACTTACACTGCTGGGAGAAACACCGTTAAACACAATACTTTAAGTTTGAGTGGAGACTCAAAGTTTCCAGAGATACCAACTACATCAGACTCAATTTAAAAATGATGAATGATGGGTTTGAATAATTCACTCAAGGTAGGTATAATACCAATAAAATGTAGCAACCTACAGAAAGACATATTTCAAAAGGGAAAGAAGAAACTGAAATGTTAAGGGCAAATGGGGGATTAAGAGGTTAATAGAAAGGAATAAAAACTCAAAAGTATAATCTTTATAAATTAAAAAAAATGCTTGGACTGCACGGTATGGGATGAGATATTTTTGTGGTAATCAATGACTGTCTTTTTTAACATCTTAGGTTAATTAACTTGTTGTTTGGGGATACAAAATGGCGCTATGGTGATAAAATAGTGATTAAGCCATCCCAACATTGCTGCTGGCTTATTCTTGTGCATCAGGACCTCTTAAACAGCAACTGTCACCACTTGGTCTTTCATGTCTCAGTCCATAAAATATAATGATGTAAAAAACAACAACTGTTCAGTCGACTAGTCTTAACAGTGGAAGTTGTCTCTCTACCCTTTGCTCCCTCTGAAACCAGAGTCAGTGTAAAACAGCCTGCAGGTATCCACGCCCAGCAGGACCTGTGATTCAGACGCTCAATCCTCTGACTGATTGTTTCCGATGAGTGAGACCTCAGCGCCAGCTGGACGCTGCTACAGACTTGATTTGTACCCGATTTCATGGTTCAGAAACGGCCCACTCCTCTTTCTGCGAGGGGGATTACAGAGCGGGACAAATGGCATCACGTATGCATCTGGGAACAGCTGTGGCTGCTGCCCACTCCTCACCACAACACACACCCAGCAGGTCTGAGCGCTGCCCAGTTCAAAACACCAGCTCACTGAAAATTAAAAGGAACAACTGAAAGCTATCAGGTGACACTGATCAAAGCCTTCGGCTTGAAGTGAACAGCTGTTGGTGGTTAAATTAATTAAAAAATTAAAATTGGGACAAATTTGTATTTGTTTTAGTTATGAAGAGCGATTAGATTAGAAGCCATCTCCAACTGCTGCAATGGGACATTTAGTTGAGCGTTAAAGCAGGTGAAACACTGGAAAAGTCAATATATCGTCACACTGTTAAAATAATCGCCTAAGTCATTTTTTGTCAAAATTGTTTTTTCTGCCTAAATCATCTCCTCGTGATGCCGGCCACCTATGGTAAAATCGCCTTCATCCTCAGTTGATCAGATCATGTGATTTTACCCCTTTCAGATAATGGCCTATGTCAAGTGTGTGACTTAAGCGGATTTATTATGCCTAAGTCAAAATAAAAAGTGACTTAGGCAATTTTTTGAACATGCCTGTCATGTCATGTTTCTGACAGGCTTGTGTGACTCTTATGTAGACACCTTCAAAATAAAGTGTTACCATATCTTGCTTAAGTCACAAAGGCATGTTCAAAAAATTGCCTAAGTCATTTATTTCTCTTAAGTTACATAATTTACACACAATGTTATTACTATGCCGATAGCCATCCTTTGTTAATGCTTTTTGAGTGAAATGATCAATAAATGACATATGTTACACTTTTGGTGAAGTTTTTTGTGTTTCCTGCAAAACTTGAAAAAATGAGTTAGGCGATTATTTTAACAGGTTGACGTTATCTGATCTATGGTAAAATGCCCCCTGTAAGATAAAGCCTGGACTCCCCTCTGCCCCCCTAACTAGATCTTGGCTGACTGTCTTTAAGAGGCAGTGGTGTATGGATATCATATATGAAACAGGAAGACTGAAGGAATCATTGCTACCAACCACGTCATGATATCTTGTCAGGAAGGAGGATAAATAACGCCCCTAAATTTTGGCGAGGGAAAAACTGACACAAACATTTTCAAAGAGGTCTCCTGACCTCTGACCTCCAGATATTTGAATAAAAAATTGGTCTTTTTGTCAGCCAATATTTTTCCTGAAATGCTGAATGGTACAATATGAGCATGTAAAAATATACTTTATAATAAATTATATGCCAATATTAAATCAATTTGATGCCTCGAAGATAAATGATGATACTGTATTGTGTTGTATTTGAATATTTGTGCATACTGGGTCTCTAAACAGTCTTGGAATTGCATACATTTTGTGGATTTTATTCATGTGTGATGATGTTTGTCCCCAACAGTAGCCAGTAACTATTTCTTGAAACTCCACCTCACTGTATAAAACGACCTGTTGTGACCTCTAGGATAATCACAGCCTCATGAAACTTTACAACCTCAAACTAGAGACTTAGGGCATTTAGAGCATGTATGGCTTGCCTATTGACATTTCTTAGCAGTTTCCAGAACAGAACTCCAATAATGGCATCAAATGGAATCGCCCCTTGTCGGTGGTGGGTACATTTGGTACCTCAAAATTACATGTGGCCTTAGCTGGGTCCCCCACTTTCACTGGTCTAGAACTGCCACTGAAGGGACAAATGGTTGAAATGGTTTTAAATATTTTGTTGTTGTTTTTGGGGATACTAGTGGAGCCAAATAAAGCTGCTGATCCATGTGAAAGAGTCAACTCCAAACGTTTTAGAGCAATATTTCAAACCAAAAGACAGATTTTTGGACAGATTGTTTCCATTTAACACAAATTACTACACAACAAACAAACTGAAGGAGCCAGTTTTTGTTATTTGGGTATCTTGGACTTGTAACACCTCTGGCATTTGAAGGTGCAATTTAACCCCATATCTGCCTCAGAGCTTAAGTAGCTCTCCGATATCTGCATCCAGCCTGAGGACTGGGATCCTGCTCCTTAAAGGTCATGCTTCAAGGTTTGCTGGAATTTCAAGTCATTCAATGGGCTGTTTGTCGATATTTATATTGAAGGTCATAAATACAGTTATGACTAAGGTCCTGACGATTAGACCTAAATATATTTTGTCTAATGTCATTAGGGGCTTTCTGGCCTCACTGTGACAAACTGGTTTTCCCCGTGGCCAGTCATCAATCACTCCCATGATCAAAAGAGACAACGGACTGGATTCTTTAAGTTATTTTCTACAAAATCAATTAGCCACTGAATATAAACATGAACCACAAAAGCAGCATAAATTCACCATAAAGACTTTCAACCATAAAGAAACTGAAAATTTGCAGACATTTTTGACAAGGGGATACACTTCACAGATTGAGAAGATCTGAATAATTAATTTTTTGTGGCTACATATCATGTGCAACATTTACAATGAGCACATCACAGCAAGACTTCCCTGAAGAATCGCTGGAGGCCAACTCACTCACTCTCACTCCCAACCCAACCTGGGCTCCATTACTTCTCCAAACAGAGAGGAAGACTGATGGTGGTTGGAAGTGCTGTAGGTAATATGTCAGTTTACATTGTCATCCATTTTAGATCTCATAATGGCGTCTGCTGACAGGGGCCACTAATGATGCCCTGAGCCCTGTGTACACATCTGGAGCCTCGTCCTCCTCAAAACACTTCATCACCCTCTCTCCGACCGGGATGAAATGTTTAGATCGGCCGCAACCTCTGATTGCAGAGCCAGTTTAGTGCTTCGATTGATGAAAATCAGTTGATGTTTGGTTGAAGACATCACTCAGGTAAAAACATAAACTGTATATGTGAAGAGTGGGGCAGCTAAAGGTTATTCTCCAACCTCCATAGTGCTGAAGGGGCAGGAGGTCTCAGGCTAAAGTTTGGGGGGTAAGCTGAGTCCAAGTGCAAATGGATCCACAGGTTCAATTACTTGTTATAGCAGTCAGAAGAGGGACACTACACCAACGTGACTGCTCAGACACCTGCTTTAACCCATTGAAGCCTGGAAAGTGGATACGTCGTTTTGTAGTATTTGTATAAGCTCTCAAATATGAAATATGAAATCTCAAATGAATTTCATTTCTATCTGCTACAGAGGCTGAAAAATCTATTATTTAGTAAAAGAGTTGACACTTTTTTTTCCAGAATTTTCCAGAATTTCCATAAAAGAGGCTTATTTTAAAATCGCCCAGCGATTTTTCAGGCCTCAATGGGTTAAGCTCTTTTATCAAGTCAAAAGTCAAACTAAATCAACAGCTGGAGATAATATTGTCCACAAAATACCAAAAAACAAACATAAAAGCACCTTAGCACACACATAAATCAATATATTTTAGTCACCAGCAGCGATGAAGAGACAATGATTTCTCTTACCTGACAAAGCAGAGAGCCCAGCACACACACCACCAACATCCGGCCCGCCATCCTCAGTACCTGCACTCAGAAACTCAGTATGCACAGACCCCTGATGACCGAAAGATCTGACGCTCCTGCACCAACAACCGGGCTCCTGAGTGGCTCTACTGGGAGAAAAAGGCCAAACTCTCCAACCTCTAAAAAACCTTCTCCTCTCTTTCCTTCTCTCTGTCCTCCTGCTCTTGCCGTCTCTCTCTCTCTCTCGTCTCTTCCCCTCTCACAGCGTTTGTCTCTCACAGCTCCTCCCTGTCCATAGCCGGGGTATGTCTCACAGTCGTGGGGTAAGGGGTTAGAATTTCAGCAGCAGCCCTCCCATGTACCCCAGCACATGTGCTGTCACTCACAGGCCGATGAGAGAAAGAGAGAGACAGAGAGGGAGAGAGAGAGAGAGAGAGATGAGGAGAGAGGCAGGGCAGCTGTTGGTGTTAGACAGAAACACTGACAAGTTTCACAAGTTAAGTTTAACACTTTTCGAAACAATAGTGCTTCAGAGAGATACAAAGAAAGAAAGCAAAGACTTTATGCAAAATCTGGACACATATAAGAGATTTTCAGTTTTGATAGATAGATAGATAGATAGATAGATAGATTTACACACAGAGACAATAACAACACAATTAAATAAGAAGAACAACCTAGGCATACTTCAAGCAATAAAATATAAAAATACAATAAAAAATAAATGTTTTATAATGATATAAAAAAAAGCAGAAACAGAAACAAACAGGAGCTGAAACCAGAGAATGTTTGGCTTCAGAGACATGACTCTACTATTAGAAAATGAATTGATTAGAAAAATGGTTGGCCAGTCATCAATCACTCCCATGATCAAAAGAGACAACGGACTGGATTCTTTAAGTTATTTTCTACAAAATCAATTAGCCACTGAATATAAACATGAACCACAAAAGCAGCATAAATTCACCATAAAGACTTTCAACCATAAAGAAACTGAAAATTTGCAGACATTTTTGACAAGGGGATACACTTCACAGATTGAGAAGATGTTTCTATAGACTGATTAACCAGTGAATCGACTCGACATTTCAGCTCTATGCAGAACTACACTATATAACGTGCAAATACATCCGAAACACAAAGTGCCCGGGAGGCCAGGGACAAGTTAATAAATAAACATTAATCATATTTACCAGATCAGATAAATAAACATTACAAGAGCCTTAATTCATCTTTCTTCGAAATGTTTTATTTTCAAGATTGAAACCTGGTCTATGTGACATAAATTGTATTTATTTTTTCTGCATTTAATAGCTGCAACTCCATTCTAGTTGTAAATTATTTGTTTACATTTGAAAGACTTAATACAACATTAAACAAAGCTGGAAGGTCTTCCATCAGGCGCTCACTCAATATGTTGGAATGATTCATAAACATTTAGACCATAAACATAAACTGCTCCTAACAGCGACAGATTTTGCCTGCAGGCCATAAATGAAGTATTACTGCTGTATTACTTTACTTTAGATCGATATAAAATTGTTTTCTTGAGAAGAAATTACACTTTTTGAAGCCGTTAACTGTCTTTATTAGTCCATGGTAACAAGTTACAACTATGGACAATTTTTAAGTTTTTATAAGACTAAAAAAACAGCCAGTGACGTCAATCCTAGAACTAAATTGCCGCAAAAATCACTTCAACAGTGTCTTGACCACTCTCTACACCGATTTGTCTTTTCACATCTGTTGCTCTCCCACTGTGAGAAAAATGGGAATAAAAACATTTCCTTTACAGCAGACATCGCTAACATACTCTGGTGTTTAAAGCCTTAAGTGCCTCAGCGTTTGTTTTCTTCTTAAATCCGTCTTGTCCGGATCAACCTTCATGCCATAAGGCCACATGCATAACCTCGCTGTCCGGTGCGGTCCGTGTCATGCCCTCACACATTCAGAACATTCAGCCAGGACTCTTTGATCTCCTGCTATTTTGAACGCTCATGTCAAAGCACAAGATGAAGATCTATGGTTCTCAATGGGTGATGTCAAAGCAGAGATTGTCATGTCTGTCATGCTTCAGATTTGACGGAAACACTACCGTGAGTGATGAAGTAGTTGGAGTGGTTCAGGCAAGAAGAGGTTGTTGTTGTTGTCCAGAAACAGCGCGAGAAAAAGTTACGTTGTCGGTTAAGAGCTCTCAGGGGACGAGCTACCAGCAACGGTTAGATCTCCTTAACGCTGCATATCAGCAAGTCTGCTCACAGGTCAAAGGTCGATATGGATCTTTAGAAAGTCAACAACTTCAGACCACATCGGCCTCCCTCTCACCACAGACACTCATTTAGTCATGGGACAGATGTTTATTCAAGATAAAAACCAAAAGTGTCAACTAACAGTTGAAGTATCACAATTACAGTACATCACCTCAAATGTACGTCACTTTGGATAAAAGCATCTGATAAATGACATTGTAGATTGTAGTTAAAAAGTAGAAATGTACTAAGAGAGCACAGACTCAGCCTCAGAATCATGCCCTGTTGTGCGATGGTAACGCAAGTGAAAAATAATCAGTGTAACTCAGGCGGAAACCTCCGGGTCTGAGCAGGGAGGCAAACCAGGAAGTGCCTTAAGCTGCATTCAACCAAAAATTCCATCAGGAGGCGCTTGACGGTGGCTGCAAAAGCTTTTCTGTCCATTCATTTCAATACAAAATGAGAAAACTTCTCACTTGATTTATTACCTCAGAATTTTTTTTAGGACAACACTATAGTCTCAATAATAGTGTAAATAATGGCCCCATTTAGAAGAAAATAGAAGATTAAGAATCGTATGATTTGGGCCTTTGATTGACAGGTCACTAACAAGGCGAGCCTTCATCTGAAGAGAAGAAAAGCAATGCGTATCCACGGCAACGTGTCAGTAAAGTTTATAAAAAAAGAAAAAAGAGAAGTTTACCAGTTGGGTCCTTTGGTATCATAACATTGACCCTTTCACACTGTATTTTCACTTAATGACAGTTTTGTTCATTCTTGTTTAGTGTTTGGTTGGACTAACAGACACTCCAAGGAGTCGCTGTTCATTTTTCTGAGGTAAGTAACATACATTTTGTTTTTGTTTTTTGCTAGCTAAAACTAACATCCCAGTTAATGCTCCAGTTAATGCTAACATGAATTAGCAGCGACTTCTCTCAGTCAGGTTGAGGTGTAGAGAGGCTGTAGTCAGTGATCAGATCCCTCTCCTCCTCCACAGTCCAGATATGGTCTGCTCCCCGTATCGGAAACAAGATGGCGACGAGTGTAACGCTGAACTCGATGCCTCAAACAGGCCACAAACCAATGGGTGACGTCATAGTGACTACATCCATTACTTATACAGTCTGTGATGTAACTGCCTCGTAATTGGGATTTGCTCTGATATTAAATGGGTTCTTCCATGGCCCATGCTACACCCTTCCACCAAGTTACTTGAATATCGGGCCAGCAGTTTTTCTGTAATCCTGCTGACAAACACACAAAAAACTAAAAACACAACCTCGGGGGAGAAAACACAAGAATTAACCACACAACTAAAACTTTCTGAGCTGTGAATGTGCAGAAGAAAGAAAGCAACACTGTTGACACTAGAGTCTTATGTTAGAAAGTAGAGCAGTGAAATAACTGAGTGTGTTGGCAGGCTGGCTGTGCGTGCTGAGTGGGCGTCGGCATGCCTCCATGTGTCCATGAGTGTGTGTGTGAGTTCTGGTATAAAGGAGTGATTTTACAGCACCTGTCTCTGTCATTTCAGGCAGAGGCAGTTGGCAGTAGGCGCCCTGATGTTTCTCTTCCTTCACCCCCCACACACACTTCCCTTACAACAGGCCCTCATACCACAGCGCATGCAGACATTTCGTGTGGCGCTGGAAGGATGCAGCATGCCCAGTGGAGAGTTTAGATCAGTGTTTTCTGAAAAACAGGGTTCATGTGTGTGTGTGTGTGTGTGTTAACCAGGTTAAAACCAGGTCCAAAGTTGAGGCTGAAGTTTAAAAGATGAACCAGTTACTTAAACCAAAAACCATCTCTACAGATTCAGAGACAGCGCTCTGCTGCCCACTGGTGGCAGAAATAACAACTCACATTAACTCAGAGAGATCAGCTGTATGAGTACAACAAAGGGAGACATAACATATTAAAACTAAGAGTGTATCCAAAATGGAAACTACCATTCATACTGTCAAAATAATAAGTGTGTTGTATAAAACATAAAATCCCTGTGTGATTGATTCGAATACTAAATGTTAAACAAATGCAGACTAATAACTTAATTAAATGTATAATGTGTATGAACAAAATACAACAAAACTTAACTATGGAAACAAGTGTATGAGTGCAGGGGGTTTACCGACATTTATGGTTGTGTGGCCATCACACTAGTCATACTGAAATGATTCTCTTACAAACTGAGATAGTAAGAGACGTATTTGTCAGTAAATTATTCAAAGTTTCTTTCTCTTTTGCAGAAGAAGGTTTGGACATTATTGTTGCATATTTATGGATATTGCAAACTACACACAAACTTCAGAAATGTGCAAGTCAATTATATATATAAAAAGACGCTGTCGTGAAAAAGCTGCACCACTTTTGTCAATTACTGAGGAATATCTGCAGAACATGAAATGAGATCACAAGTTTCAAAGGCTTGTTGGTGCGGGGTCCCACTGAGGCGATAATAGCAAAGAAGACTTGCGGTGCTCTTGAAGCTGCAGTCAGGTCAATGCACAATATCCCTGTGAACATACAGGTGGCTCGGAGCCCCACTGATCAGGAAATAAGGAACTCAGCCTGGGAACTGTCTGGCTCACCAGGGAGACAGTAACACTGTTAATGATGGGTACTAGTGGGGGGCAGAGGCAAGCAGCACTTGGTTTTCTCTGACACCAGTGACAGGTTCAGTGCTGAACCATCTGGAAATCCACTGTCAAAGATCTGTGATTATTTTTAGACAGAGAAGCATATGCTAAATCAATGTACACTTCAATAAAGATAAGGAATAATAAAATATATATAATATTTTTTTGGAAGCTCCCCCAACAGAAAACTCTTTCCTTTTCTTATTTGTTTCTTTGTATTTAATTTATTTTTTGAATATATAATGAATAGAAACTTTGGTAAACATATCATTTGACTCCTAAATTATACATTAAAAAGATAGACAAATTAAATGTCTACATTAGTTATGCATCATGATCTAAACTAATTTACAAGCAACAAATTAATGCCGTTTTTCTTTTCTTTCGGAGGCTGGAGTGGGAAACTAAATTACAGCATGGATTTGTCTGTGTCGTTCCAAAGACCTTGGCATATTGATGTAATATTCTGGAGGGGTTTTTGACCATTTTGATCTATTCTTGATATTATTTTTTATTTGCATAATTCAGCATCAAATGTGTGTTACAAATGGTAACAACCCAAAATTTGCTGCAACAACTTAGACATAGTTGAACATGGAAATCTTCAAAAGGTCTTCAAAAGGAGGAATAATGTTCACCTTTAATGAATTATTAATTAATTGATTAATTCATGTTTATTAGAGATTTTTGACCAGAACAACTTGACACATAGTGATGAGCTGCGTCTCAAATTAATTGTCAGGTTGACAGCTTTTTAGAAGATGTCCACCACTTTCATGTGGCATTTATTATTGACCTGCTATCTCCCCCTAATTATCCACTGCCCACAACCCCCAATTCTTAAAGAAAGGAGGCTGAGAATGTACAGGTAGTCTTACCACTTGGCCATACATTTCTTAGTGCTGTCCTTATAGCTGGAAGCTTTTGCCAACCATATTTGGTTCAATGAGACATCTTCATAGAAATTTTTGTTTTTCTTTATCGTATAGAAACATTAATTTATCTATATATTTGATTCTGCTTCATGTTGTTGCTGCTTCAGCTTGGGTCTCGTGTCTGGGAACAGCTAATTCAACCACATTTTGTGTTTATAAGTCATTACTTCATGCTAGTCTAATTTCATAAAAGGAAAATAAATTAGAAAACTCCTTCTACAAGACAGCTAATGCACATCGACTTATTTATTACTTTAATTTAGGGTTAGGGTTATTATTAGGGTTAATTTTGCCTGCTTGCCTCCTCAACAGGAAGTCAATCCCACAGCCAGCATCTTATTACAGCCTCTAAGTAAGCAGTTAATTAGGCCAGGGCTCTAACACGCTTTGAAGTGCAATGCAAAGCACTAACTTCTGAATGTATAATGTAGAAGAAACACTGCCATCATCAGTGTGAGCCACCGATCGGCTGCCTAAGTTGTGGTTTTGCAACACATTGAAAATTTGTTGAAATTCTGCAATAATCTCCATATAATAAAATAAAGTTTTGTTATATTTATATCAATCCATTTGACATACATTTATTGTATGTCCTATCTTTATCTCAGCTCATATTTAATTACAGTAAATGTTGCATGATTATAATTTGGATGGAAGATATACAGTCATGGAAAAAATTATTAGACCATTGTTTTCTTCAATTTCTTGTTAATCTTAATGCCTGGTACAACTAAAGGTGCATTTGTTTGGACAAATATAATGATAACAACAAAAATAGCTCATAAGAGTTTAATTTAAGAACTGATACCTAGACATTTTCCATATTTTCCATATTCCATAATGATTTTGGTTATTATCAAGAAAACCATGGAAAATGTCGAGATATCAGCTCTTAAATTTAACTCTTATGAGCTATTTTTTGTTGTTATTATACTTGTTCAAACAAATGTACCTTTAGTTGTACCAGGCATTAAAATGAACAAGAAAGCAAAGAGAAAACAAGTTTTTTTTTGGTGTTCTAATCATTTTTTCCATGACTGTACTAAACAAATGCATAATGCATAAAAAGTACTTCATATCTCAGCATAGGAGACATTTTTCAGACTTGATTTCACCTTTTTTCAATCATTGCATCACTTTGTCAATTAGACTTCTGTATACATTTGTCTTTTTTATTCACCCAAATTAGGAAAAAAACGTACTGTGGTTATCTTGAAATATGTTTATTTTGTGTTGATGGCAATATTTCCTCCTTTTCTCTTTGCACACCTGCAGAGGGCAGTGTTACACCATGCAAGCATTCAGCTGAAGAAGCTAGATAGGAAACTTGTGAGACTTGAGGGTTTGTCTAATAAGAGATGTCTCAACAATAGGACAAATTATGACCCTGAGGAATGGGAGCACAATGGTAAGCAGAAAAACAACAGACAATGACTCACAATGCACCACTGAAACATAGCAGACACAAAAGTGTTGCAACATGCACCACGGTACAACATACACTAACAACAATGATTGCATTATAGTCAGTTAATGACATTGTTGCTTGTAATGTGTCTGAAAGTGCATTTGCTGTCAACTAATTAACAAATCTATAATTTATTTTCTTTGTCAGTGCAGGAAAACAACGGCCTTGAACAGCACAATGCAACATTTCCAGAGGTGAGTGTATAAGAGCGGGAGGTGGTTGGGTTGCCTTCACCCCAGTCAGCCTCCACCAGGGTGGGTTGCCAATTAGAGGCAACACATATGACACACTTGACTCCCCCGCTTGAACCATGGCTGGAGATAATAGGCCTCTTCCTGCAGCTCAATCGATGACATACTGTCCCAGGGTGGATGTCTGCCTCAGTACACACACACACACACACACACACACACACACACACACACACACACGCACACACACGAACACACACACACACACACACACACACACACACACACACATACATGCAACACACTCCTTCTTTCCCCTCTTATCTGTCACAGAGTAAAATGTGAGCTTTCTGTTCCGCACACTAAAAATACACAAGCAACACACACACATACACACAAACTAGCTTTCTGCTTCTTTCTTTCTCCCTATTTTTTTAAACAATAACTCCCAATCAGACAAAATAGACCCTATTATTCACAGCGAGATAAGAAACTACAGCGAATAAAGGAAAAAATGCACAGTGAAGTTATGATTACATATATGGCTAATCCATCAGCTAAGTGTGTTCATACATCCATCTAACCCCACAGGAGGCGTCTGGGCTGTGTGAGGGCACCTGAGTCATGGGGATTACAGACATTATGGTAATGGATATCTGCTGTGCTCGGTAATAGGCAGACGCCTTTTGCGAACTTGCTCTCAGTAGTCAGGTCTCGACATTGTTGTTTCTGACTTGCATCTCGATTCGGTTGTTAGACCTCTGCTATTGATACGGCTGGGTCATAGCTGGCTAAGCAAAAGCATAAACATTGCATCAGTCTGAATTCACAAAGCTCTATGTGATGCAAACCCACCCGTATAACATCATCCCCTCAGAGATGAGCCTGTAATCCACACTTTCTCTGGAAAAAGTGGGTGAAAATGAAAGAAGCGTGTGTCTCTCTTAGTGTTTTTGTGTATGTTGACGAAGGAGAGTTTGGGAGTCTGTGCTGCTCTTTGCATGGCCGGGGGAGGAGGGGGAAGCAGTTGAGGGATGGAGAATGGAGGAGGGAGGCCTCTGCGTGGCTTTTTAGGATGGAGGGGGCAGAATTGAGGTGAGGGGTGGATGGGGATGGGGAGGTGGTTGACAGTTGTGTGCGTGCGTGAGCCTAATCTGCCTCCATCAGCTGTCAGAGTCGGGGATGTCAGGGCTACCGGGGCTCCTGGTCCTCCCTCTCTCCCTTTTTCTCTCTCTCTATGTCCCTCCCTCTCTTCACTGGCAATGTCATGTTGTCAGCCCACATATGCTTGTCTGCGGTGGAGGGGGGCAGGGGGTGTAGGGGGGTCGTGTGGAGGAGACATAGGCACATGGGCAGCCTCCGTCTTTTTCCTGTCGCTGTCGACACTTGTCTTCTTGCCTGTGTGCCGCTGACGTTGTTCCCTTTTAACCCCTCCAGCTCCGCCTGTCCTCTCTGCCTGCTGCTCTGTGTCTGTGTCTGTGTGCGTTGATAACATCAGAGGCGGTGGCGCTGCGTTGAGTTGAGAAATTACACTCACAGGGCTTTTACTTCTGGCGTGATTTTGTCCCCCTGCCGCTTTCTGTTCACTTAACATCACAATAGATCTGGTAGACTCTTTAATTTGGGCAGCAGGGTGGTGTATTAAGCACGGGGGACTGTCTTTCATGCGGTCCTGCTGCTGACCCTGAACACGGGGGTGAACTGGTTTCTGGTGCTCACAACATTAAGAAAAAACTATAATAGAAAATGTGAACAGCAGCATGTCTTTCTACTAAGAGTGTTCATGTGAATTTACCCTCTGGAGTCCATGAAACCACCTGCACATTACCTCTTCATGACGTTAAGACATAAAAATCAAGCAACATCGAGCCTCTCCATCAGCTTCCCTCTAAAGTTCTGGCTTGAAACTCCATGCCAGATTTTTTTTGATGATATTCAGCCAAGTAAAACCGGGGATAATGTCAAATATATTTAGTATAAAAATAGAGAACTAGATATTATCCTCATTTTACCTGTTATATGTTATATATGCAACCTGTATTCATATTTGCAATATTTAAAATTCTGTGTTTTTTAAACATAATTTTCAAGATCAGATTTCATGTTTCCTTAGTTTTTTGGGGGGGTTCAAAATTTTGATCAGGTAAGTCAAAGTTAAAAATTAATTATCAGGACATATAGGTGAGGTAACGCTGAAAAAAACTGATACTAACATGGCATGGTAAAGATTTTTTAACAGATTTTTAACAGACATAATAGCCCAAGATTTCAGAGGGTTAAGAGATGTTGCTTAGCCTTCGTTTGTGCCTGTTATGATGCATAACTTCTAAGTCTAAGAAGCTGATCTGATTTTTGATTTTTTTTTTAAAAATCAATAATGTTGTTAATCAACACTTAACTCCTTAAAGACTCCTTAAAATATCTGGATGGCAAAACATTCTGTCTGCTTCATGATATGCCAATGCAAAGTCCTTAGTAATAAAACTGTCTTTAATTTTAACTTTAAGTGAAAAAAAGTTTTTCCTAACTTAAAAAAGGATTGTAGCTGGAAATTCGGAAGTATTCTTTGCTCAATTTGTATATGACTGAAATTAAAATTATTGTTATCGGTTTGACTGGTACATGCAGTCATGGAAAAAATGATTAGATCACCCTTGTTTTCTTCACTTTATTGTTCATTTTAATGCCTGGTACAACTAGAGGTACACTTGTTTGGGGAAATGAAAAGAAAACAACAAAAATAGCTCATAAGAGTTTAATTTAAGAGCTGATATCTAGACATTTCCATGGTTTTGGTTATTATCAAAAGGGCGGTCTAATATTTTTTCCATGACTGTATTGTACTTTGTATTATTGTACATTTTCCTAAAAACAAGGCATTCATCATTTGCTTGCGACTTGAAAAATGAGTAAAAATCTTTTTATTTTCATCCAGGTGGTTAGAAAAGTCTTTGAGGCTTGTCTAAATACCAGTAGAACTGCGGTAATAGTTGTTAAAGGGATAATTCGCATTTACTGAAGTGGATTTTTATGAGGTACTTAGCCACAGTGGATGGTGGTCATCACACCCCCAGTTTGGGGAAGCAGGAAGGAAGAACAGGGCAGCAGCAAAAGGATTTTAGCCTAAAAATAAAGGGCATACTTAAAAAAGTCGATATCAGTTTAAGTTTACACTATATTTCGATTTTTTCCCCCCACCACTTTATATTTCCATTAGACAGTCGTGTATCAAGTGATGGCATTTTCCTTTACTGTATTTCAGTAAGTACATCTCTAAGTTGAGTGTATGTAATTTTTCGCTGTGTTAATTTTCAGCTGCGCTTCAAGCAATACATTTAGTTTCTATGGAGCCTTTTAACGGCTGAAAAGGGACAATAGATGAAAAACTGGCACACTTTACAGTTTCTCTACTTGTCAAAGTGAACTGTCCCTGAAAAATAAAGGAATAAACCAGCATCACTTCAGCATTTCTTCTCTATGGAATTCTTCATCTTTCTTTTTTACTCCAGATGAGAAACCATCGGGCTCATGTGTCCTGAGCAGCGAGAGGCCCATATGCCAAAAACAGCAGTCAAGCGTTTCTATCTGTATGGGTAACGGTGCTCTCGCCCCAGTGACCTGCCCCTGGCACTTTCCACAGGGGGCTTTGAGACTACCTGTCAATCAAACTCAGATGAACCCCCCTCCTTCTTTCTCAGGACTCACGATGCAAGTCTTGGCTAACTCATTACATCCCACCCCCCCCCATCTCCGACTCCCTGTTTCCACACAAAGATGATATCTCTATACGTGTGCACTGGAGCGCACCGCCTCCCTGTCGCTGCATGCATGTTGCATGTTAACCATAAATCCCATGTCCTGGACAGTATGTCTGCATGAATAGATTATAATTCTGCAGCACGTCGTTGAGCTACTGTGGCAGTCGTGGAGCCGAGTTACAACCATGTCTGACGAATTCTAGTCTGCAGGATATTAATGCAGAGCGGCTTTAACCAGGAGCAGGTCAAGTCTCACATTAAAGCCTCTGCAGACTACTTGTGAAAAGAGTGATTTGTGTTAAAGAATTAGAGAGCTGCGCTGCCCCTCGGTGCTTCTAGACACTAGGAAAGTGTCTGGAAAAAAAAACTGAGAGGTATCTCTGAATAATGTGAAAATTTAGCCTTAGCAATAATATGTATGATTCATAAAATGTGATCAATGGTATGAAGCTTTCATGAGCAAACACTGTGCATGGGTATTCAATTTTCATACCTGCATGCAAGCATAGAAAACACAAATGTGCTTCATGAAAACTCTCCCTGTCACACACACACACACACAATCACACACACCCCTCCTGGCTATGAGTACCCTTGCCCCGAGTGCTCCCTTGCTGCAGTCTCCATAGCAGGCAGGGAGACTGTCTGAGTGCTTTATGTTTGCTGTAACACACAGTCATCACTGTCAGAGCCATTGATTTGTCAACAACATAGTGATACACTGTAGATGGATAATGGCCCATCTTGTGCACAGTTGCTACATTTTTCTGGACAGCCGAGGAGCATCTGCTGTTGTTTTTGTTTTTTTTCTTCCTCTCCTTCCTTCCTTCTCCTCCTCCTCCTTTTAAACCTCCCTCTTCCCACCCCCACACCACCCACAAATACATCCTTGCAGTTTGAAAACAATAAAAGAAAAGCAATGTGTCTTGTTCAGCTACTAAATAGCTGTCTGGTTTGTGTCTCCTGAGGTGGCTGCACATCAGTGGCTAGCCCATCTATCAGGCCAATGCACGGCCCTCAAACCTCCAGGTATAAAGATGATAAATGCCCCACCTCATGAAAAGGGCAAGGGAAAAGACGGATGGATATGGAAAGAGAGAGACAGTCACAGATATCGGAATGGAGTGATTGAGGGAGGAATAGCGGGAAGATTGAAGGAGAAAAATGAGGAGGGATTCAAGATGAAAGAAAGCAGGAGGTTTGATCTGGCTATTTGTAATCTTTCTAATAGCAGAAAATAACAAGTACCTCCCCAAATACTTATCCAACTTTGTTTAAACTCATATTATAATCATAGACATGTGGAACCAAGGATAAAATAGGTGCTTTTTAACTTTTGTAGGCCTACTGCTGATTTGTTCTGTTTGTGCTCCATACTACGATGTGTGGTCTAAAGTAAATAAAACCTGAATCCAAATCAGAATTGAAGAAGAAAGAAAAAGACAAAGAAAGTAGAATGAAATGGTCCTTTAAGCACACCAGAAGCTGGTTGCACCCAAGTTCAAACTCAGCCTTGTTCATAGAAAATGGTTCACTTTGTAAAGATTTATCACTAAATTTATATAAAAGTTTAATTATCAGTAAATATTTAAACCCACTAACAAAACTGCCAAATGTAACGAAGCTAACTGACAACACTAAAGTTAGCTTGCCAACAGGGTGTATGAACTGTTCAGAAGAGGAAAAATGACCTAATATGAATTATGGTCCACCGGACATTTGATCAAGGTGCGGTTTAATAATGATATTATATTAATATTATGTATTAATTTATATTCTGGGAATAACAGAAATTACATTTAGAAAAAAATTAACCTCAGACTAAAAGACGGCTACTGGAGGATCACAAACAGACAAACAGATAAATCGTCATAAATCAAAACAGCATAAATAAACAAACCAACAAAAGTGTATGAGAAAACAGTCTTTTCTATTTCCATGTTCAGAAAGAAATAGGAAAAATTGTGAACTTTTCTAATATTATAACCAAATACTTCCTGCAAAACATATTTTAATTCATCACCATCAAATGTGACAGTGTGACTTATTCTTCACAGATAAAGTATATCTTCTCAAAACTTAATTAATCATTCTCTTCAATGAAAATGAAACCACAATTAACAGAGGATTGTGTCTGAAAACAAAATTATTCCAACTTTATGGGCAACCATTGATTTCTTTTCTATAAACATGTTCTACTCCCAAAATTAATAATTTAATTATGTATTCTCTGGCACCCACTTACCATAAATAGCTATAATATGCAGATATATACTTACTTTTTTTTCTTCAATAATTTACCGTCTCAATATTATACTATTAAATTTAGAAGTGATATTGCAGCTTGTGATGCAGCAGTGCCTCCCTTTTGACTGGTCAGTGCTAAAGATGTTTCCAACTGATTAACCAGTAAGATGTTACTTAAGTTTACTTAAGGTGCAACCCAGTTTAATAAATCACTAGTTTGGAGCTACCTGGTTAGTAAGAACTTAAGAAGAACTTTACATACTTGTTTTTTTATGAATAGCTGGTGAAACCTCTCGGCGCTCATTCCCTATTCCCTCCACTGTTTGATTAAACAGTACTTTCCCCCATTGCCCCTTATCTGGGCTGTCGCTGCATGAAGGAGCTATCTACAGTGTGACTGGCAGACTACTGCCTGCTGCCTCTGATAGCATTCCACTTTGGTTAGGTAAATAGGAACTTAACTGAACTGAGACAATTTAAACAGTCTAAATGTAAGGAGATTAAAACTGGCCAAACAGTGGCTGAGCACAGGGATGCATCGCTGCTAGTTATGCCCGGCTGCAAGAATGAGAAGCACACATGCAGGTTTGTGCACGGCAAACACACACATTTCCCAAAGTCAAACAGAAAGACACGAGCATCGGAGACACTCGGCAAAAAGACACACGGAGCGAGAGGACACACAGAGGCAGCCTTTAGTTGTTTTTGATGCCTTGGTGCCCTCTGACCTATAAAATCACTCTCCATGCTCGCAAAATCTACACAAACACACAAACACATGCACACAAACAGATACAAATGGCATGAGGCAGGCAAGGCAGGATGGACCCGGGGACAAGTTTCCGCCTGGACGCCCTCATATGCGAGCCAGTCCTGCCCTGCTCTGCCCACAGGCCTTTCCAGACTGGCCAGTCGAGTGAGCGACCTACCCTGACTCTAACACTGTGTGGCAGGGGGACCTAGAGACAGATGTTCCGTGCCACTGGCATGGTGCAGAAGAGGAGATGGTTCCCCATGTGCACACAGTATATGTGTCCATGAAGACAGAGACAGAGAGAGAAACTGAACGGTTGAGTGGCGATGTTGGGAGGAAGAAGGAGGAGCAGCAGTGGGTGGTGGAGGTGGTGAGTGTCTGTGGTGGGGGGATTGTAAAAGGAGAAATAAATCAAGTCAAAGCAATTTGTGGCAATGGCTGCTGCAGTGTCATTAGGAATCCCGTCACGCAGCAGCTCCTCTGAGCAGTCAGTAGACGCAGGTTGACAGCAGGCCAAAGAGGAATTTTAATTTTTCCCCCTGTCTCACAGCTCCCACCTCACATACGTCTCCTAACTACCGGCCCACCCTGCCTAACAGAAGCCTTCAAACTCATCCTCAACAATTGCCGACTCCGTCCTGGATTAAAGCCTTTTTCAACACCATAATAACACATGATCGCTGCAAAAATATGGTTACATCATTTTAAAAGGATTACATTTTCTCTTAAAGTTTAACTCCGCAGTAACAAATCAAACCAGAGATAATTCATCTTGTTTGAGGTCCAGCTTCTGATAATAATGCAGATAATTTCATTCAAAGAATGATAATCAAAGGAGATTTAAAAACATATTATTTGGAACAGAATCACATCTTTATTCCCTTAATTTAACAAAGTTTGAAAGTAGATTATCAACTATATTAACTCATTATTACCATCAATATTATTGTATTATGTTCAAATCGACTTGCCTTTATCTAGACAAAATGAATTACTAGTATAAAAACGTAATATCTAGGAGAGCTGGTGTTATCTGGTGATGTACAGTGACAGGTTTGGTTTCTGAAACGGTTAACAATTGTTAAGTTGCACTTCTCAAGTTAAAGTAGCAATACCACAATATAAACACTGTTACAAGATCTGCAAGCATAATTTTGCTTGAGCAAAAATCATGACGCAAAATGGTCCCTTTTAATGTTACATTAATATAAACCATTGGATCATTCTAATAACCTACACCAAGTAGGTTATGTTTTTGGTGCTGTTAGTTTGTCAGCAAGATGACAAAACACTACTAAATGATTTTCACAATTCTTGGTCAAAGGGTGTAGCATGGACCAAGCAAGAACCCATCATATGTTGTACTGGAAATGTATCACAGAAATTATTTTCCTGTTTCGTTAGCACTGCTAGTGCTGTATTCATGTAATGTCAGAATAACGGGAAAAATGAGTTCCTGATGATATTTTATTTCTCCTCCATTTTGTTTCCTTTGCTCTTCGCTGTAACAAATCCTGGAAACAGTTATCAACATGATATTTAAAAGCTCTGAGCAATAACGAACAACACATCTTTGTAGCGTCCATGTTGTTTTAACATTACGACTTAAAGTTCATGAACACACCGAAGTAGAAAGAAACTTGGGAAATCTGAGGCTGCAGCGCCTGAACTGGACAAAAAGAGGGAGCCAGTACCCTAAATCAGCAGTTGCATGACATCATCGTCCAATATATTTCAGTACATATACTATCTCCCACTTCAAAACAACTTAAAATATGAAACAGTTAACATTTGCGAAGTTGCACTTTTCAAATGTGAAGTGTAAAAGATGACATGAAAATACTAAAAAAGTGCACTCCGTAGAGTGCTGATCTCTGCTAAATTGAATTGTCTGGTGAGAAGAGGGATACAGAAACGATGGTTATTTTAATTTTATCTACAAATTAGCTTGGAAGCTGGAGCTATGTTGCTATTTTCCTTGTTTTTTGAATGGAGCTTTGCTGATACAAGCTCTGAGTGGGACAGTGTGGCTGCTGAGAGGTTCATGGCCTACTTTAATCGTATTTTCAACTTAATTTGTTGACTCCGTCCTTCTGGTTAGCACTAGCTAAAGCCCACACGCTGTTTATTTTTGGACCCAAATCTCAGTTTACCATCTGGCTCTGACCCTCTACTTCCACAGCAAAGTTAAAACCATCCACTCTCGCAAGATCTGTGTTGTCCTGCAGGATTGGCTCCCATAGTCAAGATGGTGGTAAACACAACACAACAATAACATAACATGAATTTGGGATGTATTCATCTTTTATTGTGCCTACCTTTAGTGGATCTACACATAACATATTTTGAATTAATCTGCAGATGCTCTGGTTCATAATGAGACCAAACTTTTGATTTACTTTTTAAGCCACAACAAGACCAAAATGTGGTCTGCAACAGATGAGGTAAGGCCTGCTTTTAGCATAACATATTGCCAGAGATGCTCTTTTGCTGCATGATTTTTTTTTTTTTTTTTTTTACAAAACTTGAGAGCCCTTCTGGGTGTTTAAAGGGAGTGAGGAATCAGCAGTCAATGAAATAGTTTTATACACACGCGCACGCAACCGAATGCATGATGATGGTAAAATATGTCGATCCCACAGAGATGTGGTGGAGAAAACAACTGAAGACAACATGTTTTTCCACTTGAGAAAAAGTCAAAGCTGCAATTATCACGGGTGACAGCAGCGTTGTGACAAGCACAACAGTAGAATGGAATAAATTGCACTTTTTAAAAAAGTAATCTCACAAAAAGAACTAAAATGAATGACATGACTGAGGCGCTATAATTCAATTACGTTACAGATGACATTCCGTGGTGCATTTGACCTTTTAGAAAAAGAAATCGGTTATATATGATAGAGATAACATCTCTAATAGAAGCAGCGTACCGGGCAGAATGACACAGAACCAACAGATCCAAATCAGTGTTATGAGAGGATAAGCAGCACAATCGCAGAATGAGGTAATAACGCTGCTGGAGCAGAGCAGAGCAGAATAATGCTGAACATTTCTCCTCTCAGCTGCCACTTTAATGAGCAGACAAAATGGCCACCGTTGAATAATTAATATGCGGGTCCATTAACAAGGCATTAGAATGCATTCTATCTCTTATTGATTTTTTTCCTGTCTTTTTTTTTCCTTTTTTTTTTTTTAGTTGAAAACTTTTACTCCATCCGTAGACCACTCTGCGTCCAGCGCTGGCGAGAGTGAAATATGGCTGCTGCTGTTTAAATGTCAGCTTTGTAATTACACATGGAGCCACGAGCTGGGCAATCCCACGGCCTGAGGGCCTCTGATTTATGTTCAGGCACTGATGGCAGCAGCAGACACATACAGACAAAATGCATTCACACATAAAACATCTCCTTCTTCCCCCCACACACATACAATTAACCTAAAGTCAGATTTCACCCTTTGTTTATTAACTGTTTAGAGTTTATCCATTAAGTTAATGCTTTCATGTATTAACCGTAAACACAACAGTGACAACAGTTGATTCAATACTTATTATTATACATTGATTTATTTGTTACATACCCTGATTTGCATACCTCAGGTCTTGAGCAACTTTTAAATACAAAATTATGCATATATGTTAATTGTTTGTCTAAAAAATCTTATGTAAGTCTCTCTTTTTATGACTGCAAATTGTGAATACTGGGCTTACTAATTTGTGTTTAGTCACTGAATGCAGTAGCTTATGTATAAAATAATGTGAAAAGTATATAAACAAACAACATTAAGGCTACATTGGAAGATTTAAAAACATTTTTTATCTACATTATTATATATATGTAGGCAAAAACATGTTTCTTGAGCGATTGTAACTATTAACAGAGTTATCTGATAAGTAGGTAAAGAAATGCCTGTTTAATTTGTGGATTAAACTACCAACATGGTATCACCAAATGGTGTATGAATAATACAAGAATTTTGCATATCATTTCATGCCGTGACCATACTGAAGTCAGGTGGTGTACTATAAAGAGCAAAGTTCGTGTATAATAGTCAATATCAACATATTGAGGCTCATAGACCCTCCTGACCAATAACGACTGTCAATCATGATGTCATACCCCCATTTTACAGCATCAAATAACTAATTAAAACCACTTGAAGGTAGATCAGAGTGATAAGAACTACCAAAAAGGACAGAAACCATCTTTGAGGGAACTTATCTGACGTGTACTTTGCATGTCCCATAGAAGGGGCGGGGCTTATGACCGATACTGCAGCCAGCCACCAGGGGGCAATCAATAGGATTTGGCTTCATTTTGGGGGAGCTGTCATGTCATCCATCTATAGGTATGATTTATGGTTTAAAAGCATGAATGTGCATTCTTTTGTGACCTGTATGAGAACAGGGCATTAAATGACATGGGAAAACCAAAAAATTTGTTATTAAATGTGTAGACATGACCGACAAAATGTCCTTAAAAGTTGCAAGCTATTAAGACGCGTTCACATAAGATCACATTGCTGTTACTTTAGTTTTTGGTCTTTGGGTTTTGCAAGAAAAAAAAACTCTACCAACATGTGTTTACACACCTTAAGTGCTCGAACAATAAGTCAAATAATCGATCAAAAGAAAATACATTTTGATAATTAATTATTAAAATGTATTTTTAATTATTAATTGAATTTTTATTATTATTAAATCAACCGTATCTCATTCCAGCCTCTCAGATAGGAAAATGCCTGCCTTTCAGTTTTGTACAGCATTGCAAATTGAACATATTTGGATTTTGGACTGTTTGCTGGACAAAAAAAGCAATGTGAAAAAGTCAGCCTTGGAAATTGTGATGGGCCTTTTTCACAAGTTTCTGACATTTTATAGACTGAACAATTAATCGATGAATCTAATAGTGATACTAAATATCTTATCTTGGTCACGGCATTGATTCAGAACCTGATAAGAGGCTCACTCCCCTTCCCAGTGTCTGTTAGACTTGTCTGAAGAGAAACCTCGCCCCCCCTTTCCTCCTCCCAGTGCTTTTTGCTTAGCGGTCTAACACACTCTAGTGGCATGTGGGACACCCTGGTTCAATACTCCCTCCCTTACACTCTCCGCCCATCAGTCAGATTCTAGGCACAGATACCTGCTGGGAAAACCAATCTATATCTGGACGAATGGAGGAGGAGAGGCGAGGCCAGATCAATGTACAGATATTGATACACGCAGCCATGCGAGGAGACTACACTCCTTCTGAACTCATTCTCTCTCTCACTGAAAAGATTAGGAATCGAGATGAACTGCTGAGTAAGGTGTGTGTGTGTGTGTGTGTGTAGATGACAAAAGAGACACCGTAACACACTGGCAGATACTACAGATAGAGCAGGGAGAAAGAGGAGAGATGAAGGAGGGAGTGGAGATACGTAGTAGAGACACAGATTACCACCACAGAGCTCAGTAATGGTGTGAGGGGAGCACGTCAATAATAAATACCTCCCATTACACCACGGTGGACCGCTGCAGCAGGCTGTACAGCACGACACCTGCTGACTCCCTGATCTACCTCAAATTACACTGATGCTCTCACACTGAGCTTCTGTGGACTGCAACACACACTGACTGCATCAAACACAGAGAGACATACAGCACTGCTACACACAAAATCATATACGGCTGCAGCGTTGAATTCATATTCCAGCACAGTGCAGAGGTTGAGCGTCAGGGTTTGATCCCCTCTGACGACTCCCTGTTGGGCTGTGGATTTTTTTAAGGCCGTCTCCCCTCCCTCCCTCCCTCCCTCCCTCTCTTCAAAGAGACGAGGCTTGACATCCAGGTGTTTTATAGTATTTGTGGCTCTGATCATCCATCAAGCCGATCGATCACTCTCCCAGCAGCTTTTATTAATGATCTTGTCAGCCAGCCCGCTCTCGGGTGCAGCCGCTTGTCCAGGATGATAGATCATTAGCTAGTCTGCCTGCTATTTATTCTCTCATGACCTTGTCTCTCTCCATTGTTGAGTGGGCCGAGTTATGAGAGCTAGAACATGATAATTCACTATTGATTCTGCATATTTTTTTTTTACCCAAAAAGTTTTTTTTAAGCTGTGTCCAAGTGCAAAGAGACACAGTGTGGAGGAAGAAGTTGTAAAAAAAATCATCTTTTTAAGTTAAAGTAGCAATATCACAATATAAACACTGTTACAAGATCTGCAAGCATATTTTTACTTGAGCAAAAATCATGATGCAAAATGGTCTCTTTTAATGTTACATTAATATAAACCATTGGGTCATTGTAATTACCTACAGCAAGTAGTTGTAGATGTTTTCGGTGCTGTTAGTTTATCTGTTAGTCAGCAAGATTACAAAAAACAATTTTCACGATTCTTGGTCAAAGGGTGTAGGGTGGACCAAGCAAGAACCCATAATATATTGTACTGGAAGTGTATCACACAAATTATTTTCCTGTTTTGTTAGCATTGCTAGAGTGGGCATTAGTGCTGAATTCATGTGATGTGAGAATAACGGGAAAAATTAGTTCCTGATGATATTTTATGTCTCACCGGTTTTATTTCCTTTGCTCTTCGATGTAACAAATCCTGCAAACAGCTATCAACATGATGTTTAAAAGCTCTGAGCAATAAAGAACAACACATCTTTGTAGCGTCCATGTTGTTTTAAAATTATGCCTTAAAGTTCTTGAACACACTGAAGTAGGAAGAACTATTTTCCCAACTTGGGAAATCTGAGACTGCAGCGCCTGAACTGGACAAAAAAAGGGTGCCAGTCCCCTAAAATCAGCAGTTGCTTAACATCATCATCATCATCTCCCACTTCAAACCAATTTATGATATCTATTGTTTTTCTATTGGTATCTATTATAATACTTTTTAACCCTGTTTTCTTAGTGTTAAGCTTTCAGAGGCACTCATTCCAGATATTGGTATGCACTATTTTGATGTTGTAGTTGGTTCAGTTAGAACTATTTCTAACCTCATATACTGGTTGGAGGTTTATCTATAAAAGTGCATCATATGTACTGAGGAGATCATATGTTTAATATGTAAATTCTGGCTAGTAACTACCAGATTAATATAGTGGAGTGAAAAATAAAATATCTCATAAATGTAGCAGTGTAGAAGTATAAAGTAGCATACATTGGAAATACTCAAGTGAAGTACCTAAAAGTTGTATTTAAGTACAGTTACTGAGTAAACAGAGTAATAATAATAATGATAATAATAATAATAATAATAATAATAATAATAGATTTTATTTGGAAGGCGCCTTTCTTGGCACTCAAGGACACCGTACAAAAAGATAGAAAAGGAACAACAATAAAATACACAGAATTAAGAACAATACAATACAATAGATTGGACAGGGCAATTGTCATCAGAGGGAATAAGCACTTTTAAACAGATGTGTTTTGAGTTGTGATTTGAAATGAGGGAGTGAGTCAATGTTATGGGGGGGGGGGTTGTGAATAGCTTTGAAAGTTACTAGGAGGACAGGGGTAAAACTATAGTTATTTTTTTTTTTTACCATTGGCCACAGAGTTAATATGCAGGAAAGCTTGATTAGGCTGATTACCTTCACTTTAAAAATGTGTCGTGGAACATCACAGAAAAGCGAGACAAACATAATTAACAGACACTAGGGAGGGACAGAAAAGAAAAAGCAAGGAACAAGAGAGTGAGACAGAGAGAGAGAGAGAGAGAGAGAGAGAGAGAGAGAGAGAGAGAGAGAGAGAGAGAGAGAGAGAAAGGTCAACAGAGAAAAAGGCAAAGAGAAAACAGAGAGCAAGTCAGCGGGAGTTTCACAGGAACGAAGCCCGAGGCTGAGCCAGTGAGGTGTAAGTAGCTTTAGAATAAACATGAGCTCCATGTAAACAACAACCTGCCACTACAAGCATCGGTTACGCACCCACACGGACCTGGTGGGGTTCTGGATTCACTGATGTGTGTTTGTATGTGTGTGCAGTGTATACTCAGGGTGTCCCTGGGGCTGAAGAGCCTTGCCTGTCATCCTCCCATCACTCCTCTCTCTACCCACTTACATCCATAAAGCCTGTCATGTTGATCAAGTAGCTACAGGCCCAAAGCCTTTTGTGATTGTCAAAAGTGCGCACACGTGAATGTTTGACTGTATAATTGCAGCCTGATTTTCTGTTTGTGACTGCAACGTCCAACAAAGCTGCGGCGTACAAACACTCGAATTCAGAGGCTTCTGTGTTTCTGTGGCTCGTTACTTCAGTCTGACCTGTTTATTATGCAGTCAGTGTTCAAAGGGAAGAGGGAGGAACTTCTTTCTCCTCCAGAATCACTCATGATGGACGGCTTTCATGTTCACAGCAGAATGATGGGCAGACTGAGACTTCTGTGGAGTCAGAGGGACAGAGGACGAGCTTCAAAGTAATGTACTGTATGCACAAGTCCAAATGCAAACCCTGAGAGGACAGGGAGCACATTACTACAGTGCTGACCTCTCACGTTGTGAAGTGTGAATATTACGTGTTAGTAGTGTCTAATGTATTCTCCCAGGATTAGACATCTGGCTATTTGTGCCCTTGAACTTTGGAATAGTTCACTATTTACTATTAGATAATTCAATTCAATTCACTCCCTCATTCATAATTATGTTTTTGCTTTATTTAAAAACATAGTTCAGTTATTATATTTATATCACTTGTTCGCAACCTTTTTCCTTAAGGGACCCCTTTTTTCTATCATTAGTTTACTGACAGCCCCTGACTGTGAAGTGACATTTTTATGGATATTTCACATTATATTCAATGAATAAAAATAACAGTACAGCTTAAAAGGCTTCTTTATTTGTTCTTCAGTTTTTTCTTCTCCCTGATACTTACAGCATACTTTTCTAACACAGGACGAGGCAGTTTAGCAGGCTTGTGTTCAGGTCTTTATCATGGCCTGATGATGTGAATCATTTTAAAGTTTAAAATAACAATTCCATTTAGTTTTTTTTCTCTGCAGAAATTAATGAAATGCTGACATTTAGGCCAACTACATTTTTTTTTTTTTTTTTTTTTACCTCTTTCCATTACATTGACAAGGCAATGTGATTTATTCTTGACAGATAAAGTGTATATATCTTCAAAAAACTTTATTAATCAATCTCTTCCAAACATATCACAATGGAAATGCAACCACAACAAACACTGGATTGTGTCTGAAAACAAAATTATTCCAACTTTATAGGCAACCGTGTTTAAATAAATTCTTTAAAAAGTTGTCTTACACCTCTTAGAATCAAGAAGGCCTCAAAACCTCCTGTGAAGCATGAGGCGCGTTTCCATTAGGTATTTGTCCCTCTAATGAGCCACTATAGTGTGGTTTGGGAGAGAAGATCCGCCCAAGATCTGGCCAACTTCACTGGTGAACGGCTCAGAAAGTACCTGCCTCAGGTCTGAGCTGCTACGGAGCCGCTACTATCTGGTTGATGCTGATTGGATACGGTTGAGGCGGGATATGACATGAGTAGAACTTGA
The DNA here is from genome assembly GCF_030273125.1 of Centropristis striata. Lineage (NCBI taxonomy): Eukaryota > Metazoa > Chordata > Actinopteri > Perciformes > Serranidae > Centropristis > Centropristis striata. Next base: position 7,629,417 of record NC_081518.1, read on the forward strand.
CACAACCACAACATAACAGCGCCATTTTTAAAAGAAATAAGCAGAGCAGACTGAGACGAGAGAATGGAGAACAACAAACCAAAAAAGAGAAGACGATGGACAAAGGGAAAAGAAAGATTGTCGACAAGAGTCACTGACGTCACGGTCAAAATTGTGTGAAAGTGTCGCAGAACTACACATTTTCAAACTCTGTTGGTTAGCGGCTACAAAAGTACCTGTATGGGAACAGAGGCAGAGGGGAACTAATAAGTGGGCGTAGCCAAAACACTCAGCTGCTTTTCTAAAAGTACTCAGTGGAAACATGCCTATTGAAAACCCCTTTAGAGGTCAGGACCCCCAGATAAGTAAAAAATGATTTATTAAGTGGGTTTTAGTAATGTTTTTGCTGAACATTATATCAATCTGCTCATCTAACTCCTGGTATGAAAGTGAATAAGCAGCATCATTACTGGGTGTGGACCTGTAACCCCACACACACTCTGGAGGTTAAACCACTGGAGACCAGCTGGCGTTCAGTTGCTCTTTAATTGCTTTTATTCTGAAGCACTTTGTAACTGTTGTGTAGAAAATGTCTACATGGTTCATACCTGTCCTTGTGTCCTTTGTTCTGTTTATAACTTAATCTCCTGCTCACAGATCTCTGTCAACTCAGTGCCAAAGTTGCAAACTGTCAAGCTTTTTCTGTCCGCCTTCAACCAGGTGAAGGCTGGAATACGTTTCTGAAACAAGAGTAGAGAAAATGAATCAATGATTGAATGAGGTGGCATTCAATCAGGGTGCTCGATGTAATAAAAAAAAGAAAATCTCACTTTGAAATGTAATACGGTTTCAATCCTTGTGATGCCAGCTGGCTCCTGTTATAACCTAATGTGCCTTTTGTCTCAAGAGGAAGCTAAACTAGTCTAGAAAAGTAAATAAATATTAGCTCGCAGCCAGGCTTACATTCAAAGTGAAAGAGACACTAAAACAGCATGGCAATATAAACTCTCCTGTCATCTCTTTATAACATCACCCGCTTCTTTTAAACCTTTGCCATTCTACCAAATCTTTCTGTGTGTCTCAAACACATAAAACAACCTCACCGGTGTCCCCCATAACCCACCCTCCAGGACCCTGGGGCCCAATAAGCAGCCATCTGCAGACAACCTCTTCCACCACGCTCCAGCAAACACAGCCAGGGAGTGTTTGAATGTGTGTGTGTGTGTGTGTGAGAGCGGGAGGTGGATGTAGTTCAAGGGCACGAGTACTCCATCAAGCTCGAGTCCAGGGAATATCCACCAGCTTCCCCCTCCCCCCCTTCGAGGCACTAGAACCTGTCCTGAGTGCCCCCCTAAAAACACACACACACCTACAGTAGAGTGGATCTATTACTGCACACCAGCTCTACACTCTTCACTTTTGATTTTGACCCTCTGCTGTTATCTGCAGCCTCGGCGTGGCAGCCCCAGCCTTCCTGCCCGTGGCCCTGGCCGACTCCCAGCTCTGGTGTGGGTGGTTGGGTGGGGTGGCGGGGGGATTTGGGGGCACTGAAGCTGTCCTCTGGTGCTCCTGCAGCCCTGCCTGCTCATCCATCCTAGCCTGCCAGCCCACAGATCGATAGCTCTGCTCTCTTAATCAGGTCTCTGGTGACTGTGGGCGGACAAGTGTGTGTATGTGTGTGTGTGGACAGGAGGTTGTATCGGCTGGGGGTTGCACTTGTGTTTCTTTCCATCTTCACTTCTCTGGCTGTTCATCACGACTGTTTATCTCAACTCTATTTAAGTGCCTTTCTTCCGTATCTCCAAATCCTTTTACATACCACTTGTTAAAAAACCCTACACTAACTTTTCTTCCACGTCCTCATTTCTGTCATCCCTCTCTCTCTCTCTTCTACCAACTTTCTCAAGCCAGCACTTGTTAAGGCTCCAATCTGTCTGACAGTCCTGCTTTATATTTTTTTGCTCCTCTCTGTGGCTTTTTTCTTTCATCTCTTTGCGCACTCTGTGCCTATTCTGGCAGCGCGCCAGGGCTCATTCAAAAGGAGTCTTCACAGTCAAGTTGGTCCCGGTGCCACTGCAATCTGTTATGACTTGTGATGAAGACAGAAGAGGTGAAGTATGGGAGAAATGGAGATGAGAAAGGATGAGAGGTGAGAAGAGCGAGCAGAGCGAGAGGGTTAGTCAGATGGAGTGCGGGGCATCCAGCTGTGGTGTTGTGCCTTGCTAGAGAATCCGCCTTCAGGCTCTCATCACACCTGTGTAACCACAGCTGCACAGACACACACACACATGAACAGAGAAAACAAGTGTGACAACATAGTACTTCAAGAAAAAGTAGCAAATGAAAATAACTCCAAAACACTTCAGTTTCTATTTTATAAAACTTTTTAATATGCAAATAAACAGAATCTGTTATTTCAAGTGTGTGTGCAATGATCAGGACCTCATATGAATAGTGATTTCCACTGATCAGATTTCTTCATGTCTCCCTGCTCGAACATCACAATGTCCTTTATTTAGTTCGCTGCAGGTGTAATTAACTATGATTCTATACAGTACATCAGTCAAACACCAAAATTCATCCCGTATTATCTGATCAAACCATTTTCACCAGTAAAACATCAGAATATAGCAATAAGAGCTCAAATCAACCTTCACCAACAGGTACCGCTGTGTTGTGAAGAAGCAAACATGACTTCTGTTACACTATGAAAGGACCTAGGCCTAAACTAGAGGTAGAAAATGGCATTGTGATGTAATGGCATAATGGGTTTTTATTTATTTTTTCATTTATTTCTTTGAGAGTGTCATTAATTTGTTAAAAGTGGATGCCATATCCTGGAGAGTCTCTCATATCTACTGTTTTTCTCTTTTTGCTGCCATTAGGGAGGCATTTCCTTTCCTTTTTTCTTAGATTTGAGCGTACTTTAACATGTGTCCAGTGTGAAACTACTAAACCTGCTTAGAATTAACACAGAATGCATAACAGAAATGGGACAACTGCAATCCCTATAAAAGTGGGTCAAATTAGATGACAAAATAATTTACAACACTTGACAATCTCTTAGATATTATATTATTATTACCTGTCACATCCATGTTGGCTCATTTGCATTTTTAACCACTAAGCGGACAGCACCATTTTTGATTCCTAATTTAGACTTTTTCTTGATCAATTCTGTTGCAATTTTGATACACATTTGGTGTAGTTCTGTTTCATATTGCCTCAATAAATCACATACCAAAGTGATGATTTCCAGACCTCTCTTACACAGTAAGTGATAAACAATGCTTGGCAAAATTGGAATTCAGTGTAATAGAATTACCTTTGCGGCAGTGTTTATAGTTGTGATTAAGTTACCTCCGAGTTAAGTGATTTTCCATGAGGTGTTTTTCCATTACTCTGTATTTCCTGCGTACACTTTTCTGTGATGTTTATCTGATTAAGGGTCAGCTGGAGACCGCCAGGACATCTGCAGTTCCTTAACCAGGATCCTGTATGTTGTCATACATATCGAAATGGTTCAGTCATGGGAAGAAGTGTCGCAGGAGGTCCTTCTTGTTGACCTTGCCCATCTGATTCCTTGGCATCTCCTCCACCACCAGCAGGCCTGTGGGGATGATGTAGGGCGCCATGTGCTCCCTGCCATAAACACTGATGTTAAAACACTGAAGACACTTTATTGCAGAGTGGAAGATAAACATAGACAGACGTGCACAACTGCACACACACCAATGATCAGTGTGCACACATGGATGGGAATATGCACAAGCTCACATATGCAACAACGGGGAAAAAAAAAACAAAAAACCAAAAAACAATTGTAAAACAAAGGCTAGCCCTGTGGCAGAGTAGTCGAGATAAGAAAAGAAATGTCCTTCATACACTCTGCAGCTCTCCTCCCTAATATCCCCAATTCGCCTTCCAGACACAGACAATTCCCTTCCTACAAAACAATATAATCACTGTGAGATGAAATAAAAAAAAACAAATAATAAAAGGAAAAACAGAAGGCTGGGATAATTAAAAGTGTTTTATTTTTTCGGTTTTGAGTGCACGGTTGTTACGTCAAGTCTTGAAGCCTGGAGCTTTTCTATTATCTCCTAACCTAGTTTGTTTGTTTGTTTGTGCCTCTGTGTGTGTGTGTGTGTGTGTGTGTGTGTGTGTGTGTTTGTGAGTTCCTGTGTGCATGCTTGTGGTGCCAGTGAGCATAATGACTCATACTGCTGCCATCAAACACTCCTTTCAGCAGATGTCTCCGTCTCTCTGACTCAGTGAGTAAAGTGTGAGTGAGTATATGTGCGTACATACACATCTCTGTAATGGGGCTTGCTCGTGTCACCAATTTCTCCAGGGCAGTGCGTTTGTGTGTGTGCGTACGTTCGAGGCATTGTGGGGCGCAGAGGGTGTGACAGAGATTCAGACTGACAGCTGAAGCCAGGGCACTGAAGAGTGAGCATCCATCTACTTGTTTATGTCTCATTTTATCTCCCTCTCTCTCTTCCCTACACCGTGGCCTTAGCAGTGGGCTGTGTGCTGGCAGTGCCTGTCTGCTGGCAGCACCCCTGGCTGCAAACACTGTGTGTAAGAGAGTGTGTGTGCATGTGTGTGTGTGTGTGTGTGCAAGTGTGTGTGTTAACCTGGGACACAAGCAGCAGTGGTAATCCACCACGCTGGACCAGCAGGCCACAGCAGTAGGAACTAAAAACCCCCACACCATATGGGGCCCACAGCCGTGACACTCACACACACACATATATACACTCTTGCACACACACACACACACATACAGAACTCAGAGATGTTAATAAATGATAGTGGTGGCAAGTAGAAAGATAGTGTAGAAGACAGAAACAGATGGTGGAAAGTGAGGAGAAAAAAAGTGGACAAATGGATTTGACAAAATTCTGTGTCGGGGGTGGGTAAAAAAAGGATAAAAAAAAAAAAAAAAGCAGTGTTTGTGCCTTCAGTCACTCAAAAGCGAAGGCCTGCATGTCACCACCAACTGTCTGTGTTCAACAAAATAAACTATACTGACATTTAGAAAGGGCAGAAAAAAATAAACTGTTAGCACGTAAGACAAAGCCAATCATTTGTTCACTTCCTCCATATCTTCCTCTTTTTCATCTCCTGTCTTTCCTTCAGCTCCCCTCATTAGTCCATCTCTGGCCTCTCTTTCTCTCACATCCCTTGCTATTGATCTGAGGACTCCGGGGCCGGTCGCTGGGGATGTGTGTGCTGAACTGCAGAGTCTGCATTAGGAGCCTTCATTTGTTTACCACAAGACTGACAAAGACTTGTGGAAATTGTCTTCTTGAATCAGCGTTATAACATTTAACGAAGACAGGGTCAGCCTCATCATGGTGCTCTTTTTGTGTTTTGTTTTTGTGAATTAAGAGCAGTGGATTGGCGGTAAGTTATTTAGGTCACTGCCTCAACTTGCGGTACAAATTGGAGACCACCTACTGCTAAAAAGTTTACTATGAGAAAGATTTTATAAAGTAATAAACTTTACTAACTGGACTTTTTTCAAGCAGTGCTGCTGTCTATCTGAACACAACAGTGGACTGAAGGATTCAGGTTTATGCCTTTGTGTTTCCGAGCATCTTTCCCACTTGACCAAAAAACCCACTGGCTTTTTGGTCTGCCCTCTAAAGAGGAAACATGACAACATGCCTATAAAGGTCAGCCAGGAGTCATAAAACAGTGTCATTAATTAAACATCAAAAAGCAAGTAAACACAAAAGATTATCTTGCTGAAAGTCACAGTAACTTGCCCTAAGATTTTCACAATGCTACATTTTAAACTTCGATGAATAAAAAAATGATACTGAATAACTCTTTTCTTCCCACAGCAAAAAGAAAAAAGTTCAAAGTCCCAGACACACAAAAGAAAGAAAAGAAAGTCACTGAAAACATACCGACACACATTGTTTCTCCTGTGCAACCTTGGGTTGAAAACTGCAAATCTGCTTTTCTTTCCTTTCTTTTCTTTTCGTAGCTTCACTACCTTAGATACTACTGAATGTGGAATGTCAATACTTTTGACAACCTTACCTTGCCCAAATTTTCAACTCTTCCAGTGTCATAGTCTGCCCATTCCTTAGCTGTACCACTGCAGTGACTTTTTGACCCCAAGTGGCATCTGGGGACCCGATCACAGCCACATCTGCAGGGTTAGAAATCACACAAGACCAACATGTTAGGTTTCAACTGCCTGAAATATATAATTTTCCAGCACATGGCTTTATGTTAGGTAAATGTCACATTACATTGGTTTAAAAATCTAACAATACTTGTGTTGAAATTGTAGTCCTTTTTCCAGATACATAAGACGACTTGTCTTTCTCCTAAAGTTATTTTTTTGTATGTTTAGGATCATTGTCCTCCAATGGGGGATTGCATACTGTATTAAAAGAGCCTTAAGTGTAGTCCTCAAAGTCCTCTTTTACCACTTTAATTCAATGTGCTAACAAGCCAATACAATGAAAAATACTGTAGAACTTTCCAGCAGGTGTCTCACCTTTTGGTTTTGTTTTCATTTAATTGCTAGTCAGGACTGGTACACCTTGCCGGTGAGTAGCTGCAGACTAGCATGGTTGGTGTTTAAATATCATATGAAGGAGTGTATAATTTCATTCATTAATTCTGGGTTTTTTGTGTTTATGTTTGCATTACAGGTATACAACCTAATCAACGTCACTATTTTCTAATTAACGCCACTAATAAGCTAACTAGCGGTAGGCTATCGTAGTGTAGCAGCTACCCTGTGTGTGGATGCTTGTTGTGTATGTGGACTTAATAAAAATCATAAAAGTGACTGGAGTGGAGTGGACCGTACCTGTCCCGATAACCCTTCCAGAGGGGAGTTTATTAAACTAAAGGAGATAGATTAGTGAAAGTTTGGACAAATACAACCCTGTTCTTCTTTTTACAGCCTCAAACTGTCCAGTGCTCTTACCCATGATGTCGGGGTGAGCCAGCAGGTGACGCTCCACCTCGAGCGCACTGATCTTGTAGCCACCGCTCTTGATGATGTCGACACTAGTGCGGCCCAAAATCCAATAAACACCGTCTCTATAGGCCGCTGTGTCACCTGAAAGACACATCCATGCAAGGAGATAGGCAGAACAAAATTATTAAGAAAAATGGATGGATTAATTGAGAGAAATGTTGAATTTACTTTGTATTTTTAAACAAGACAAAGAGCTCTGCAATGGTGCTTTGAGCTAAACGCTGGTGTCAGCATGATAACATGCTCACAATGGCAGCGGGATAAACAACCTGCTTGTGTTGATACAGGAAAGATCTAGTAATTGCATAAGTCATTCGGATTCCTTAACAAACTGTTAAGGCGAATAATGGAAGATCCTGTTACGAAAACTAAAATAAATATCTAAAAAAAGTAATTAGTAAAAAAATTCACAGTAATCAATTCAATAGTTGTTGAGATATTTCACCAACCAGAAATTTGCCATTTATTGTTTTTTTAGTTACATTGATGAAGCACAATCAGCAGCTTCTCAGCTTATTCTAATAATTCTTTTATTCTCTTTTATTACTTGAAGCATATTGTGAGCGGTGCTTGCCACAGGACAACCAAATACACTTTTATTGAAGTGAATGGTTTCACAACAACTTTTGGGTATGTGGGGGGAAAATCGAGGTGAAAACCAATTAAACTGAACAAAAAAACAGCACATAGTAGAAACATTCATACAGGAATGTAGGGTAATGAAACTTGGTTGAATACAAGGTGTCCATGTATGTGTGTGTGTGTATGTGCGTGTGTGTGTGTGTGTGTGTGTGTGTGTGTAAGCATGCCTGTGTGTTTGAGACAGAGAAAGTCAGAGTGCAGTGAATGGATGAGTGTTTAAGATCCCCCCACATCATCCTCCAGACACACGCCCTACACACACACACACTATCTCACACACACACACACACACACACACACATAGGTGTCTGGGGGACAGGTGTGGGGGAGGATGAGTACAGTATGTGGGATGAGGGTCTCAGCTGGGCCCGGGGATGACGAGCAGAGGAAATGGGTCAGTATGGATGAGTGGAGAAAGACGGAGAGGGAGAAAAATGGACAGAGGAGGGAAGGAGCGGAGAGAGGAAAAGCAGGAACAGGAAGGTGTCCTTTTGGATTATTACAGGTGGTGTGTCCGCAGCTGCGGCCGAGGAGTGAATGGATGTGTGTGTGTGTGTGTGTGTGTGTGTGTGTGTGTGTGTGTGTGTGTGTGTGTGTGTGTGTGTGTGTGTGTGATGAGGTTGTAGTTAAGGTTGAATGAAGGTGTAGTCCTGAAAGGTCAACAAAGGTCAAGGATAAGAGCCACAGCTGTTGCTACATTTTGTCTGAGAAACAAAAGAATCTTTCTTTTTTACTCATAATTTGTCCTTAATCTCATCTATCTATAAAAGCAAGAAGCGTCTGTGTTTGTGTGTGTGTGGATGTGTGTCTATACCAGGGATGGGCAACTTAAATGCTGTAGGGGGCCACAATTTTTCATGGACACTACCACAGGGCAACATATAGGACCGGGCACTTAACCAGATATGATGAAACTGTAATTTTAAATATGTTTACAGTGCAGTAACTTAACATATTTCATGCTCAAATGCATGTTTAACAGTTTAAATAGGAATACAAAAGGTTTGAAGCAAATAAAAAATAACCACTTACTGTGATTCCTTTTTTTCAGTGCAAGAACAGCAGAACAACATTAATCGCACAAAGTAATTTTGTGCATTTTTACACTGCACTTTTAAGATTTCATGCTCAAATGCATGTAGTTGTACTGAGGGCCACTTCAAGTGAGGGTCTCCAGTTGCCCATCCCTGGTCTAGGGCATATCTCTCTGACCGTTAGTCAGACTGATCTCAGATTTCGTATGTGGCTTGTGCATGGCACGAAGGTGTGCATCCTCGATTTTGAAGATTTTTGAATTCATTTTTTCAAAATATCATTATTTACGTAGGAGGTGTTGCGCCATTGCACTGTTTCCAATCGGACGCCTTTTAGGGGAGCTCCGCCCCATTGTGTGATAGGCCTACACCTGGTCAGTAACACAATTCACTCTGGATTTCCACCCTGACTCATCTCATCTGTAAGTCTATTTAGCCTACCTATCTTTAGGAGTTTTAAAGTGCGCTACAAGGTTCAATGTATAGTGCTGGATGGTGTGTGTACCATATGAAAACTAAGTGTTTTATGGAGTCGCAGACATTGTAGTGTGGCATGTAATGTATGAATACATACTTCCTACAGGCACTGCACTATTTTGTTAAAATAATTATAAAAAAAGGAGAAATTTGTATCATAAACCCAGTATCGTGAAATGTATTAAATCATGAGTTGAGTGTATCGTTATACCCCGAACTATGACTTTAAATTTAATGGTTACATTAATACATAAAATGCAATACAAAACAGACATACTCTACAATATAGATGAACTTATAAATACTGTGGTCCTGGTACTGCCCTACTAGCAGCCTTTCCACTAGGTTAAGCTGTGTGACTTTGCAGACACTATATCACAAAAAAGTCTCCACCTGAAATATGGAATCAATAACAGAAAAGGACTGGCTCTGCCTCACCGAGAACAAACACGACGAAGCATTTTAGGAGAAGAATTATATTTTGATGGTGGTCTGTTTTTACTGCCATCTTCCGTCTGTCCTCTCCTTCATCATTTAATCTTATTTGTTCTCTACCCTTACCCTGTATCCCTCTATCCATCTTACATTTTAGTCCACTTTTTCAGTGTCAGCCAAACACACACAACTATGTTTTTTTTATTTCTTTTTTTTTTTGTCCCATCCTTGCCCTCCATTTTTTCCCCCTCACTACCTCTGGAGCATCTCTCATCACATCTCCTGTTTCCTTCGCTCCACCTATCTTCCCTGTCTCTTCTTCCCCCTCTTGCCTCTCTGCTTCAGCATCAATAGAGGGCCCATCTGTTCCCATACATCACGCACTTCATTTCAGTTTATTAGCTGGGATAAATCATAAATATTTCATTATACATCACGGGCGGCTGTCGCCTGCACACCGACAATTTATCACCGCTGCCCTCTCTGCCGGCTTGCCACGGCGGCTATAAGCTTTCCAGTCTATTAAACAAGATTGATACAGTGTGTAAATTTAGATATTGGGAATTTCTTCACAGACCACTGCTCCGCACTGATAGGCCAGGGTGGCAGGGGAGGAGAGGGAGGATGGAGGGAGAGGGGGAGATAGCAGGAGTCGGGGAGTAGAGGAGCTTGGTTGGGTGTTAACACCACTAACAGGGTAGTTACAGTTTCTCTCATTCTCCTCCTCTTTTGGATAAGAGGGAAAAAAGAAAATAAACCGTAGGAATAATTTAGTTACAGCTATGTCGCTCTATCATCTTATGCAAATAGATATGGGGGAAAAGAGCAGTTTACATGCACATTGATAAGCTGTTAGTGTGTCCTGTGTGCGTGTGTATGCATGAGCTGAAACTAATAAAAAATACGATAAAATTCGTCCATTTGTCTGCAAATGTTTTAAGCGCGGAGGAAGGAAACGCCATTAATGAGGCAATGTTTGACAAAAGGGTTGAAAAGAATCAGACAACATACTTGAATTGAGTTTGAAGTACTTATACAGGACTCTTTGACCTTGTCTCTTTGAGGAGGAGGAAATAACGAGGGGAAGAACAGCATGTTTGGAGAGATGCACAAGTGGGAATAGTGATTGGAGAACAGACTGATAAAAGAGGAAAGAAGGGCGGGAGAGAGATTGTTGGGAACTGTGTTACTAGGACGCACACGCACACACAGGCTTGAACACATACACACATTCATACTGCATGTGCACACATCGTACATACATACACACACAGGCACACAAACACTACTTCAGGCATCAGAGACTCTCTGCCATTATGTGTTATGGCGTCGGAGGCAGATATGGCCGAATGGCTTTCTTAATTAAAACGATAAGAAGCCTAATTGCACTGGGCTTTCATCTCATTCTGAGGCATTAAAGAAAGTGAAGGCACACAGTGTGGAAAAAAAAGAAATAAAAACAGATCAAGACTTCAACTGGAGGATGGAGGGCAGAGTAAAACTTCCATCATGTCTTTCAGAAAACAAGAAAATGTCATTAGCTGGCTCTGCAGAAAACTTCATTCTGTTCCAGCGTAATTTGAATTTTTTTTAAATGAACACTCAATTATTTTAAGCCATTAATTATCATTTAACTTAACAGGAAAACACAACATTGTGCAGAGAAGTGTGTTATCAACACTTTTTAAAATTCCAGCTGCAGCAGTTTTTCAGAGAAACACAAAATTGCCTTAAGAGGAATTTCCGCTCGAGTGTGACATTTTAACATTTCAGCTGGTGATTGGCCTTCATTCCTGCTCACATCTTTTCAGTTACTCAAAGAAGTCGACATCCGTGTCATTCTTGACAGTTTCAAAGGTAAACCAAGCATATAGTACTGAACAAGAGGAAAATAAGAGGAGAAATATAAATTGTCTGCAGTAAGAAGGGACCAGCCAGTTAAAAAAGTAAAATATATTATATATCATGTTGCCTCCATACTGCATAATCTTTTAACTAGAAGGTAATATTTAACCAAATTCCCAACACAAGAAACACACAATACTGTATACTAATATATTTTATGTTTACAGGTGCATCTCAATAAATTAGAATATCATGTAAAAGTCATTTTCCAATAGTTCAAGTCAAATAGTCCCAACCAAGTATTGAGTCATATAGATGGACATACTTTTCAGAGGCCAACATTTCCATATTAAACATACTTTTTAAAATTGGTCTTTTGTAATATTACTTTTTTTGAGACACTGAATTTTAGGTCTTCATTAAATGTAAGCCATAATCATTATAATTAGAAGAAATTAAATAAATTAAGACATGAAATGTTTCATTCTCTGTGTAATGGATCTATATAATGTGTTATTTCCACTTTTTGAATAGAACTACTGACATAAATAAACTTTTCTATCATATTCTAATTTATTAAGACGCACCTGTATGTGTATTTTTCTCAGGCAAAAGCCAATGGCATTTTTCCATTTGTGGCAAACAAAGGAACACGCTTTGTTCAGCAAGCGAATCTTCACAACTTTTATGATTTTTCAAAAGCTTAGCCTGGTAATGCCAAATCTCACTAATTCATATTAGTCTGGAACCTCTCAGTTTTTATATTTCCAAGCTGTATATTCATTGAGTGCAGGCCACAATGGCCCGAATAGGTCTAGAACCAATCAGAGCAAGACACATGACCCCCAATCAATCGGAGCAAGGAAGCAGGTGATGTAGAGCTGAGTGACACATGCAATTTTGGGGGGTACTTGGTCCATTTTCAAGCAGGAAAAACATGGCGGCCTGTCACAAACCTTCTCAAATTACAGATAAAACATTTGAGGCAAGAAATATGCAATGCACAAACAGAATCTTGATTCATAATATATCAGCGGCGCCTAGTTCGACAGCTGCGCTCAACGTCAGTCATCCTCCCAAACCTCACATGAGATCAGTGGTGGAATGTGACTACATTTACTCAAGTACTGTAAGTACAATTTTAGGGTACTTGTACTTTATTTGAGTATTTCCATTTATGTAACTTTATACTTGTACTACATTGTGGATGCACTTTTTACTCCACTACATTTAGAGACAGATCAAATAAAACATGAGATCGGCAAATTGGACTTGTTTCCAGACTAAAAAAAGCTAGCATTAGGCTAACGAACTTCACCATAGTTAAATGACTTCAACGTTGCCACCACTACATTGACAATGATAATAATGCCACATCTGCAGCTTCATTTAGACTGTGGGTCTCAAACTCGCGGCCCTCAAACTAGTGGCCCTCACCTTGATATGAAAGTTTAATGTGAGTTTTATATGAATGGCACTTTTCTTTTTATTTAGTGTCATTTTGTGTCTGTTTTTGGTAATTTTGTGTCTTTTTCTAATAATTTTGTGTAGTTTTTTTTTAGTAATTTTGTGTATTTTTGGGGTCTTTGGTGTCTTTTTTTGGTCATTTTGTGTCTTTTTAAAGTAATTTAGTGTTATATCAGTCATTTTGTGTCTTTTTTTAGTAATTGTGTCTTTTTTTGGCAATTTTGTGTCTTTTTTGAGTAATTTAGTTTTTTTTCCTGTCATTTTGATACTGCCTCCAGCTGCCCCCAGGTATCTGAGTTTGAGACCCCTGATTTAGATTTCTTGTTCTAAAAGACGTGGAAAAACTTCACAATTAAGGAGTGAACTGTTTTGTCGTAGAACAAAAGATTAAAATCTCTTAAGCTTGTGTTTACCACAGACATATTTTGAACCAAAATACGATCCAAAAAACCTTCGAGAGGAGGGAACCGGAAGTGCAAAAAAAGGCAAACTCATTTCCGTGTTTTAGGCCTCATGCAACACTCTGATGTTTAGTTACATGACAAACTGTGATGCAGGTAAGATCCCTCTCGCTGCAGCAGGCTGTTGGCTCTTTACCTATCAAACAAACTGTTTGCCTCTCTCCCCGAGTACCCACTCATCACACTCTCAGAGCTGGCAGTGAAGCAGCATGGGAGCTCCACAGTAATGAAACCATTTCTGTTGCCTCAGAACATGTGAGCTTTGATTTGACAAGATATAAAAGTATGCATTGGATATTTTCAATGCTTTCTTCAAATCGTGCATTGCTGTAATTATTGGTTTAGTAGTGGTTGTATGGGTTTTTGCAAAAATGAAATCTTAGGGACCTTGGTCCACACAACTATTCAAAACTATGAAGACACACACATAGGGCCTCATTCATGAAACGTGAGCAGAACGAATTTGTGTGTAAACCGTTCGCAGACGGAAATTTACGTGCATCTCCGCATTCATCAATATTTTAGTAGCTCCGATCTTTTCGTAGCTACTAACAAAATCTACACATGCTGCTGACCACACGTAGTGCTTGTGTAAATTTAAGAACGCATATAAATAATGCTCGTCACTGTTGGAAATTACAATTTTAATTCATAATGCGTTCTGTTATGTACACAATACGCAGATGCCTTTGAAACATGTGATATAAACATGGCAAACGATTAAAAATATAACATATTTAGTTAAATTAGTTGGCAATTGGCGGGATTAAGATTCAGATTAAACTCATAATTGTGAATTATCTATGTAAATTGACGCATCCTGCCTGCAGTTCTCAGAGGTATCATTAAATTAATGCCAGAGTATATCCAATTTCCATACGGCGCACAACGGCAGACAGAAGTAATGCAGGGGTTCAGCGCAGTTGCAAACATGCCAGGTGTTATCGGTGCCATAGACTGCACACACGTACGCATCAAGGCTCCATCCGGTGATGCATTTGCTTACATTAACCGGAAAAACTTTCATTCCGTGAATGTGCAACTGATCTGTGACGCAAAGTGTGTGTTGTTAAACGTTGTGGCACGGTGGCCCGGTGGGACGCATGACGCATTCATCCTGCGTAATTGCGCAGTTGGCACGCGTTTGGAGGATGGAGCTGTGAGAGACGGCTGGCTCATTGGTAAGAATATAGCCTGCATAATCACATGTGTGTGTTATATATGGACTTACCTTTCTATATCCATAGGGGATAGGGGTTACCCACTGACGCCGTGGCTTATGACCCCACTGGCCAGCCCGCGGACACCACAGGAGCATACAATGAGGCGCACGCGGCTACTCGGGCCGTTGTAGAGCGCACCAACGGGGTATTTGGACTCTGAGCGTCCTCCTCCTGTGGCAGATGTACTTTTTTTCTGTGCGCTAATGCGTTTCTTTGCGTCAAGTTTAATGTCAAACCATTTACGTTTAACCTCGGACGTAGTTCTGTGCACTACAGAAACCACATTTACTGCGTCCGTCACCTCCCTCCACGCTTTCGCTTTGCCTGTCCCTGTCACACCACTACTAACAGATGAAAATAAAAAAATTTTTTGGACTCCACTTCTCCCAAAATAACTTCAATCTCCGCTTCGGAAAAATTCTTTTTTCTTTCTCGTTCTTTTTTTCTTTGTGCCATGACTGACAGGTTGACAGGATGCCTCTACACACCTCCTTATATGGTGGTCATTAGCAATTCATGGGCGGGGTTCATGCTAATTGCTGATTATCGGGAGCGCGCTGCCACCTTACGATGGATTGGCATTCATGATCATACACACGTGTTTACGATCAGATCTGAGTTTCCCGCGGCGTTCATGAATCCGGAGTAGGTTTTTAGTAGCGTAGGCTTTTATGTGCAAATCTACGCACAAATCTACTAACGTTTCATGAATGAGGCCCATAGTCTGGACATGTGTCTTTGCCTGGACAAAAAGTGTGTTCAAGAAAAGGGCAGAGTGTGACATATGACAAAGGCCAACATCACAAAAACACTTCAGCCTGTCTGCCAGTAGCGTCGCTGCTGGGGGTGTCGGGGAAAGAGAGAAGCGACTACAAATGCAGAAAAACATTTTTTTTCCATATTTTTCTGTGTGGAGGTGACAGAAGTCGTCTACTCGAACCTTCAAGCCCCGTAACAGATTTGTGCTGTGAGTGAAATAGATAGAAATAACTGTTAGGAGTGTTTGTAACCGAATGTGATTTGAGTCTGACCTTGATCTAAGTACCATGTACTTGTGTTTTGTGTGCCCACCACACTCAACCCTGGAGATGTGGCTGGCATGTAGCCTTCTGTAAAGTGCACACTTTGAGTGGTAAAATGAAAAAACATTTCCACATTCACATTGTCATGTCATTCTGGCTTTGACTTAGTGCACACTCAAACTCAGACTGCGGGATCTTAAGAAAAAGAGGAGGAGACACACTTTTATCCACGGGTATGTGGTGGTTAAAGAAAAAAATCCTGTAGCGAGCACTCAAGGGGGTGTTTTAAAGCGACTTTGAGTACCTTTAAAAGCGCTATATAAATCAAATGTGTTATTATTATCATTAAAAAAGAAAAGCTCTATCTGGACTAGTGCATTACAGAGATACACATAGCAGCACACACAATTCAATGTACCAATAAATGGTAATAACTAGAAAAAGATCCAAAAATGACCTGAAAATCTAATTTTATTATTTTAGTTTCAAAAGTTTACCATCAACAACCAAAACTCAAAAATATTTTTCCTCTTTAGAGAAACTATGTGACAGCCCTGTTGTGTTTATAGTCTCTCTGCACCAGCATCACTGAAGTGTTTATAGTGAGCTGGATGAGGAGATGCTTCTCCTCTGTGAGAAGGTACAAGTGGAGTCACGGTCTTTCACCGCGACCTAAACTCTCACACTGCGGGTTAAAGCCGAGTGTCCTCCACCGCTGTGGAGAGGAGAGCCTTATCTGCACACGGATGAAGAGAGGTGTAGATGCGAGTCGCGCCTCTTTTCAGAGTGACTGTAAACACTTAGCATATATGAATATTAATGTTCCACATTAAAGCCCTGATGCCTAGATGGAAGAGTTAATGAGGATAAATAACAGACAGCCAAGCAGTGAAATCTCAGCTCTGACATTATTCATCATCCTTAACTTTTGTCACAGCTCTTTTTTTAGTAATTAATATCGTACAAGAAAGCACTTTGCACTTGGATGAGTGATCTAATTTGTTTAATATAATGCAATTAAAGGAGCTTGAATTGCTTTATATTCGCGTTGCTGATTATATTCTGTGCTGGCTCGCCTCTCCACCACCAGATAACAAGCTGAACTTGAGGATTGATGTCTGTCTCAGATCTGCCATGTTCATCAAGCAAACTACTTAACTGCCGTTTACATGCTCCTTCTCTGCACTGAATCACACAAATCTGATCATCAGCCGAGACACATCGACTCCAGAAAACAGCCGTCGATTGTAAAAACCTGAACGCCAGATTTCAAAACTCAAATTAGTTTTGCTTTTGAAAGGATAAATATAAGTTTTCCCCCAGAAAAGTGTTGTTTTAAGGCTTTCTGGAGGGAAATATATACAGAAAACAATGTGGCAGCTGCCTCACAAGTTAGTGCCTAACATGAATCAGTGTTTAACTACATTTACCAGCAACTGGTATTAATAAAACCACCGTGTGTTGACACCTTGGCAGTAAATGTTACAGGGATGGCTGGTTTGAACTAAGTGCTCGGAGCATGGGGTGTTGGTGAATCCCACAGGGAGCTCTGACATTGAAGTTAGGAGGACATAATATGACCTGGGGTGAAATATGACATTGGGAACAAAGAGAGGGATGGAGGCAGGGAAGAGAAGAGCGCAGCTGGGAGCAAAAGAGCGATGCACAAATGACTAGTGATGGCTCCGCAGGATGTGAGCCACACTTCTGTTTGTCTGTCTGTGGAGAATTCACCCTGCAGACCTGAAGCTCACCTTTACAGCTGGGGTTACATCTCCCCCAGTCGCAAAAGCACACTAACTCATATAACAAGAGGATGCACACACACATTCTCAATTGAACGTGTTTTAACACTTGTGCTTTGTCAAATGAAACATCTGTTCGAGACTGAAATGCACTAACAAACAGTATGCTCATGATATAAGCCAACAGATGCATCCTAGAATACTTGTGGAAATCCCTTTAACAACAACATCTTAACTTGCAACCAAATATCATTTTGCCACATTTATTTCTTATTCTGGCTTTCACAGTAATCATTCGAATTGCACAAGCAGGTTCTGTGGGAACAAGCAATTAGGAGTGAAACCGAGGTAAAACGACAAAGATTTCACCCCCTTGTTAACTTTTCTGCCTCTGAGCCCGAGTCTCTCCAAGTTAATCATATAAATAATTTAACATCAGATAAGGCAGGGTTAATAGTTAGCCCCCAAACACAGCTTCCGCTAAATCGCTAATGCCTAAGCTTCCCTCTCTTCCCATAAGTCCTTATTAATTTATGTATTCATACATTTATTTATGTTTTTTTTTTCAGAACATCAGAATTCATTCTGGGTGGAGTACCAGGCTCTCTTCAGCACAGACTAAACCCAGAATCTACTGCACCAATTTGAGTTTATCTCTCACTCTTTTCTCCTCTTTGTTGCCTCCAGCATGCCGTATTTATGTGTACATCAAATCCAGCAACAAAAACTTGTCAACTTGAGCCGAGCTTATATTGTAGCCCTGGACAGCAGACACACTTTACTGTAGAACGAGCACAAAAAGAGGGTTAAAAAAGGCGAGAGGGGATCAATGTGCTGCGAGATGTTTGTGAAGATGAGCGGAAAGAGAGAGCACTCAGGAGAAGGTGACAGCTTCTCTATAGAGCTGCCAGTCATGCTGCACAGCTCCCGCTCGCACTAGAGAAGACACCTCTGGCCAGCTGAGAAGATATTGATCTAAACTCAAACGCTCCTTCTCCACTTCTAACACTCCATTTTCCCTTTCTCTCCCTTTGTCTCCTCTTCCTATTGGCCTGTCAGTCTCCCCTCTTAGCTTTATGCTCTTCTCAGAATTCATCTTCCATTCTGTGTCAGCCACACGCTGCAAACAGAATCGTTTTTTTAAGACATTTCCAACTGCAAACCCTTTATTTTTTTTTCCATTTCAGGCCAATGCAGTTCTGCTGGCTGATTGAACAAAATGCACTTTTTAGGTCATGAATGTTGTAGCATGAAGTGCTTTATTTCGCCTAGCTTTGGATAACAGGGACGAACACGACTCTCTGCAGCAGCACTTACATCAACCTGTTATTTTAGTGCAAATGTCAGAAAGATATTGCAAAAAAAAGTTTTTAGACTTGCCTGAGGTAGAAATGTTTTTATATTGACAAAAAGAAAAAGCTGGGTTTAAAAAGTGAAACTATCAGTAAGGTTGAAGAATATTCTAACCTACTCCTTGTGAGTATATTGACTGCCGTGTTTGTGATTTTTGAGACACATATATTGATCAACACCCACTGTTAAACAACATAGATTATGGCTGTTATGTGCGTTGACTCAGGAAAAATAAACAATAAATATAGAACAATTCATGCATCCAAAACAGGACCGGTGATCGATTATTTTTTTATATTTTTTTTACACAATTAAAACCTTTTGTCCCTGAAAAACACTGTATATGTTGTACGTTCACTTTGCAGGAAGTAAATCTTAGATACAGGTTGTCAGAGTTTCTCAGGCTGAATATAAATCCTTCCTCCTTAGCTACAGAGTGATGCAGCTTGGGAGTGAGTGGTGCTGAGGAGGCACAATTCAGGGTACAAAAGCCCCTTTAACACTTCACTGTAGTCAAGCTAGTGGCTGCATGAGATGTGTTTATCTTCCTGTATCATCATCTTGTGAAATAAGAAATTTGCTATTGGTTCTAAAAGTTTACTCATCGATTTTGACAGCTTAAGTCCCAAAAAAAACCCATCTGAGTCAGATCCCTGAAAAGCAGTCTGGTGCTGAACACTTTTCATTTTTCCCTCGATGACCGGAAGGTCAAATCCTGGAGGATGTAGAAAAAGTGAGATACAGAAAGCTCCTCGGGAAGGTGACAAGAGATCATCAAGAGTTAGCAAGTCGAAGATGGAGTGTGAGGCTGAGACAGAGTGTTAGAGAAAGGTGGAGTGTGAAACAGGGAGCAGGTGCTAGGGTAAAAAGGGTAACAGTGTGAGATGGCAGGTAGGAAGCTAAGGAGAGGGTTAAGTGCAAGGAGTCTCCATCAAACCCCCCGACTTCCACACTGTGTGGACTTGGCAGGCTTGTGAGTGTGGACGAGAGTAACTTGTGTGGGAGTTTACTGTCAGCACAAGCAGGAACCTACACTCAAAAAAATGATTCAAGCCCTTCTTAGATGTGACACATTAATGTAGTGTTTATCCAATGAAAATATATCAATTAAAATCAAATCAAAAGTAGTTTCAGAAGTGTAACCTAAAATGTATTAATTTACTCCCCTGTCCTTCCCTTCAACCCAAAAAGAATGAGTTTCAGTTTTCCAATTCTATGTTTTTAGGTTGAACGAACACAATTTCTTTATTTTAGCTCTCCTCGACATAAATTAGTTGAGGTAACTCAATTTAAATACAATACATACATGTTTTTAATTTGAGTTCGACCAAATGTAAAAAAAAGTGAGCTACGTTAACTCAAATACATTATATTGCATCGATGCACTTGTTTTGAGTTTGGGCTACATATATTTGTTGGATGGAAATTCTGCCCACAATTTAATTGAGTTCATCCAATGAGTTATTTTTTTGAGTGTATCTATAAACTGTGTGTGTAGAGTTGAGGAATTATATTAGTTACTGGTTGTATATATTGTAAATGCACATTTGAACAATACCATAGGTTTATGTAATGGCAAGTCAGTCATCATCTTAAATTATAACTAAATTCATTATTTATTTTCTCTCACTTTGGCCCATGGAATTCCCCAAAGAAATAACTGAATAAATGTTCTTCTGTTGGCCTAATATGCAGTTCAATGTACTGAACTGTACTGTTGGGGGTCCTTCATTTGCAGTTAGAGCAGTCTAGATTATTATGGGATGAATTTAAATGTAGAAAATTAGTCAGAAAAAACATTCATGCTGTGAACTCTACTCAATTACTACTACTAACACTACTCTACTCTGCCAAATTCCAACCTTACCAACGTTACACATCTTAAAAATAGAAACATCAGATCATTTTTGCATCTTTTAAGGTGGTAGGAGTGAAAATGAGTCATCCTCAAAGTTTCTTCTGTCATGGTTTTTCAATTAGATACAAAGTATCATGTTTTTCCCAAATGATGTACAGATTTTTAGGCATTCTATTAAGAAATTTAAACATAGTGCATATATCTGTTGCAAATTGAAAAAAATATGGCCCCACCCCTTTAGTACAGGGCTAGCCCTGGCTCATATGCTTCAACTGCCACCTAACATTAGTAGTGTTTCCATTAAAGTCAAATTGAATTCTGAAGCGAAATTCTGAAATGTTGCATTAAAGAAAATGCGAATTAGAGATGTTTCCATTAACTGGTTTACAGTAAATAAACAAAACTGCTTTAACATACTTTGATCAGAACATGGCTGTGTAATGTATTGCTGTGGGATAATTGGTCAGAAGTAGAAGAGATTGAGCAAGAAAGAAAAAATAATTAAAAATAGGTTGATAATCGGACAACATTGGCCATCCATGAGAGAAAATATGTCTTCAGGAATTAGATTTATTGCTTAACTTATTATTGTTCTTTCATGTTAGCTCGTCCTGACTGGCTGAGCGGAAACAGCTGCTCAGTCACGAGACTTAAATGTTTGATACGTCAGACCTGATTCACAAAAAGTGTTTCCATCTCCCATGTAGTGCATTAACTATTTTTCAAAAAAGACGAAAAAACACCTCAAGCAAGTATAAAAATGTTTAAGTGCATTTTCAAAACCCTTGCGAATTTTGGTGTTTCCATCAAGTTTTTCTCATGCAAATCTTTAAAATGTGCATCAATTTTAATTATGGGAACACGGCTATTGTCTCAGCAAAAAATAACCTGAACTTTCACTTCTGGATGCCCCCTAAAAAACTCCCTTTTCACACCTCTATATGTGTGCATGTGTTTAAGTTGGCATCAGGGAACACAGGCAGGTGGGTGGGCAAGGAATATGTTTGATAGCTTCCTATTGAGTAGTCCACGGCGTGTGTGTGTGTGTGTGTGTGTGGCTAGAGGGACTGGTCTGTGGGGAGCTGATTGCGCGGGCTCTCATTATGTGGCCAGTGGCTGTAATGGAGTGTGACAGCAGCGTGCTGTGCTCTGGATCTCTGTCCTTCCAGCCTGCAAAGCCAATTAAACACACTCTGCCCTGCTCTCCCACTGCCTCGCCCTGCATCGCTCTCCATCACTCGCTCCTTCCTTGCTTCTTTTCACCCTCCAACCCCACCACCACCACCAGCACCAGCTCTGCATCCCCACCTTATCCTTCTCCACTCTCTCTGGGGCCTTACATGCCATCCTTTGTAGCTGACTCTCTCTAACCCTTCCACCACCAGCTCTTTCCTCACTCTTTTGCTTCTGGCTCTTATTTCCTGTTGTCTACATGACAATCAAAAGCTCCAATTGCTTCTGCCCTCCCTCCTGCGTCCCCCAGCCTCCCCTAACTCCCCCCCAAAGCCAACCTAACGCCCGTCTCCCAGTGGCTTTGCAGTAAAGCAGAGCCTTTGGGGGTGGCAGAAAGAGAATTTCTGGGCTGCAGGGAGAGAGAGCCTCTGATGACAGCTTCCCTGTGTGCTGCCACACACACACACTAACACTAACACACTAAAGGCACAGAGAGAGAGAGAGAGAGGGAGAGAGAGAGAGAGAGAGAGAGAGAGAGAGAGAGAGGGAGAGCGAAAGAGCAATACTTGGGTTCTCAAGACCCAGAGCAGTCACAACCACTTAGGAGGAAAAATGCCCTGCAGCACCAAAAACACACATAGTCCATTTATCACTCCCTCATAGTCCCCAAAAATGTGCACACACACACACACACACACACACACACACACACACAGACACACACACACACACACACACACACACACACACATACAATGCACACACACTCACTTTCGGAGTATGTGTGTGCGTTTTAGACTGAACTCCTGGTTTTGAAAGTGTTTGAAATCAAGTTCTGAAAGTGCAGTCTCTGGCAAAGACAGAAAAATCTTTTGACATCTTTCCTCCTCCTGCGAATCCCTCTGACAGTTCAACTCATGTAGATGCAATTAGTGGCAGACTTCACTCCCTCCAAGGGAATGTGTGCACGTATGTACTGTGCTGTAGTGCTTTATTGTGGGTTAAGATGACGGGAAAAAGGAAAGAAGGGGTTGATACCTGTTTTGAACCAGCCGTCATCAGTGAAAGACTCTTTGGTCTCCTGAGGTTTGTTCCAGTACTCCTTAAAGACAGATGGACCTCTGACTAGCAGCTCCCCTTGTTTCCCCTCCATACCTGGACGTACCTACGTTACATTCACAGGGAGATAGGAAGAGATCAAGATAGATGAAGGAAACAGTTTAAAACAGTTGAGTGCACTATCCACTCGATGCTGAGTGATGTACTTGCCAACAACAGCAAAACACCACATGTTAAACTGAATCTAACCAGCACAGGGGCAAGTCGGAGGCTTTAAAACGGTCAGTACTAGGGATGGGCGTTTGGAAGAAACCTGCCAACTCGATTATTTATTACGTTAACGATCAATTAATCGCTTCATGCATACTTGGCCAAAATAAAAAGATATATATATATATATATACAGTACTATGCAAAAGCCAGTTTTGATAATGGACGGTTTTATTCTGAAAGGACAAAAAGAGACTTGATCCTGTCAATCGTAAAACTAAATCAAGTGAGATTAAACTGAAAAGATAACGTCAAGGAGTTCAATGTTTTATGTTAAAGCCCCTGAAGAGGCATGAGGTTAGTTTTTAATTTTTTATATTTTAATCTTGCATATTTAAATGTGTTTTGTGTTTAAATAAGTTTTGGATCAAATTAAACTCAGTATTCATGCTAGCAAGGTTTGATACAGTAAGGTCGTTTTGCTGAAATTAATACTCTTGTATTTCTGTGTGTTTTATAATTGTTATTGCAACTTTCAGTTTGCAAACTGTAGCTTTATTCAACTTAATTCTCATCTCATTGGCTTATTCACATACGGCCGCAGAACTGAATGCTCGGCGTGTTTCAGTTCAGTGATACTGATACACAGTCATAGATACAATTAAAATAAAAAAAATACAACCATTAATCGATCATCATCGCTACACTATTAACTGACATACTTGTGTTTTTTATGGAACGTCTGCAGATATAACGTGTCGTTCCTTGATTACCTGAGTCTCGCTGTGATTACCCTCCACAATGTTAATGTTGGTTGTGTTATTCATGACAATCCGGACTTCGACACCGGGAAGTGGCAACCCTACAGCACCTATCAACAAATCAAGCACAAAACACACACACAAATAACACATGAGTACAAAGGGAAGAAAGACTAGTTAAAGCAAGAAGGGATGATTTGTGTCCCTTTTACAGAAGTTGAACACTTAGATGGGCAATAACCAGAAGAGTGATTGTCATCACCCTTTAGTGCAGGATTTCTACCACAGCGGAAGTGCTCTTTTCCAAGATGGCATTAACCTCTGTCCACAGGGCATAACTGGTCACTAAATGGTTTGCTGAGCTTGTAAAACACTAAACTGAAAGCCATTCGTCTCAGTCACCACAAGTCAGCTTACTTGGACAGTAATGGGGATTTCTGTGCCAATGCCTGATGCAGCTGTTTTCTCCAACATCAAGTAAACTCCAAATAAGAGAACTCTTAAAAACAGATACTAGGCTCAGAATACACTGCAGGACATTACAATCTATCAAAAGCACTGGCAGTCTTTTTAAATCACACCGAACTGCAGCATCTATGGTCTAAGTCTACACAAAATTCACATTATCAATCCCCCCTGTACCTCCATAACCATTCACTTAAATAACACTCTCTACTTTTGTGTTTTATGCTTTTTCCGACTCTACAGTAGAATTCAGTCCTTCAGTCCAAACTACCGCTGAGTGCTTGACAAGGCTTTTATTGCAGCACAGCTGCATATAATGTTATAACTGAGCTGACAAATTATGAAATGCAAAAAGAACAGAGCGTCAAAACTATTCATACCTGTGAAATAATGTGTACGTCAAACTATTCAGTTATATTATACGAAATGTGTAAAAAAATGTGTTACAAATTGAAAATCCCCGCATGCACTGACATCACCTGCTGCCTCCATCTTTGTATGTGAAAGTGTGACCTCCTGAGTTAAGTAATTATAGCAAAGAGTGCACAGGGGATGCAGAGAGAAGGTCTCAGTGGTCTTTACTGTGTGTGTGTGTGTGTGTGTGTGTGTGTGTGTGTGTGCCTGCCTTAAAGCTATTATGCCATTTCACAGACCACTGCTCTCCCAATAAAGAGCAGGTCAGGTCCTGATTAAAGAGCGATTCTCTCACTTCATATTGATCTAATCCACTCCAGTCCTGATTGGCAATGTCTATCACACACCATCACTTTCACTCAGTCCAGCGGGGAAAACCAACTGACCACAGAAGAAACTAGACTGATTCTCAGAGGACAAGTGGGGTAACGAACACGTTCGAGTCAGAAGGTTAGACAAGCTGGATCTCGCCAAGCTATAATGATCAGTACAACCTGAACTGCTTTGGACAGTGTAAACAAGGTTAATTGAGACCTAAAGCATGAGGTGGCTCTGCTATCTTATTTTCATTAGTGACAGTGTGGAGGATAGAGTGGATTCAGATCAGCTACAGCTAGAGGACATTCATTGTCTTGCACAGGGACATTTCAGTAGTGCTAAGCTGCCAGTTTGCTTCATCAGAAAGCTTTTGGAAACCTCCTCCGCCCGTGCCCTTCCGGATGGGAAAGGCATTGGGACGTGTTTGACCATAACTCTTTAAAAATGACAATCCCACATTCATACCCACTTGATGTAGTGATCTGTGCGAAGCTGAGACAGAAGCCAGGGTTTGAACTTCTCTCTCTTGCTTTCATGGATTTCAATTGCTGAGCACCACACAATGAATGTCTTCCAGGAGAAGTTGTCTCAAAATGCGCACTGTTATCCCAAATTTTAACCACATCCTGACTCCACCCTTTCTACATTGGCTCATTTTTCATGTTGGCTTCAAGTGTGGTTGCTCAGAATGACATATTTCATTTCTGATGCAGTTGTATAGTCCAAATATGAGTCACCTGAACAAAAACTATCCCCCTCCTTTAGATAGAGGCTGCTGGATGAGCTAATGTCAGGGAAAAGGCGAGATGTAAATTACTTCAAAGTTATATTTCTTTAGAGGAGCATGTTGGTTGACCTTAGGTCTTGTTTTTATTGCATATTAGCAGTCTAGACAGATTATCTAAATTTATTTTTTCGGCCAAGGATCCCTGACAAGATAGATTGCCTGTCCTTTGGAATATTTGACGTACCTATTTTCTTTTTACTTTTCTTATCTATGTGACAGAACAACACAAGACTTGTTTAATAAATATATTTGACATGCATTAGGAGTTATTGGTTTGTTGGATTAAAATATAGTCTGTGTACTGTTATAGATTATTTGTTTAACTATCAAGCCTTTTATAATCAAAGAATGAATCTGAACTTTTTCATGGACATTTTTTTTTAGTAGCAATTTAAATAACTATTGAAACTACGAAAATAATACTGAAGGTCTAAAAGAACTGAATTATCATTTAAAACAAACTAAATACAAGAGATTACAAAAACCCAGACAAAAAAGGTCAATCTCTCAGCCTCTCGTCCTCTTTTCCTCTGACTGGTGAAAAAAGGTGTACATCAAGTAATCTTCTTCACCCTGACCAGAGAAAAAAACTACCACCCACAAAATGACAAAACCATACTTGTCTCCCTCAATCACAAGGACTCCAAAATCCATTTATGGTTCAACTCAGGGAATCTCTCTCCCTGTCCACGCCCTCCTCTGTCATCATTTTTTTCCTCTCACGTCAGGAGCTGTAGAAATCTTTGAGACTTGTAGCGGTCGGGTCTCGATGATTCAACAAGATTGAGTGCCATTTTGAAGAGTGCAGGCAGGTTATAAATGCTACATGCTGGGTGAGAAAAGGTCTGTGTGGAGTGGAGAAGGAATGATAAAGGTCCCAATAGGGTTGCTCTGTTATTCTTCCAAGAAGTTAATGAAAGACATAAAGCTTTGGCTGGATGACGTCAGCAGGAAAAACAGGAAGGTGTGACACAGTCTCTGTTCGCTATAGGGTTGTCACGATACTAAAATTTTCAACTCGATACCGATACTCAGGAAAATATTCGATACTCGATACCATTTTCGATACCACAAGGATAAAAACAAAGACCCCAAAATTTAACAGAAGTATTTTTTATCAACAAGATAAATGCAAAATGTAAAAATTAACAGAACCACAGGTTAAACATTTATAATAAAAAACAGTTGTGCAAAAAGAAACTGCAACTATGATAACAAGCTTCAGGTCTGAGGTCGTGCACAAAAAAAAATACAATAAACAATAACAATTAGAACAATATTTTGAGGTTGTATGCTGTGCAAAATATTAGGCAAGCTTGATAAAAAAATAACAATAACTTAACTTAAGTGTTCCTTCCTTGGCTATGCTTTACACACATAACAATAAACTAAATCGTTACTTTTGAAAATGAGTATCGTTTTAGTATCGATACTTTTTTGAGTATCGATACTTTTGACAACCCTAGTTCGCTATGTCGGTAAAAAGACAAAAAAAAGTGTAAATAAAAAGAATGATAAAGATAAAAAGCCCAGCGGAGTGAGATATTTATAAGATGGAAATAATATCATATATTAAAATCTCAACAAGGGCAGTCTGACCTAGAAAGCCAGAACTGTAGGCTACAAAACAAAATCAGGCCAATTACGTGCCCTAAATACACAAGAAAATTAATACAATTGCTGTCAATAAGTGTATTAAGAGCTGAGTTGTCTGCTTCTTAGCTGGCGATGGGCAGAAAGAAAAAGAGTGTGTAAGAGAGAGGGAGAGAGGGTGACTCCACTCCACTACTCTTCTGAGAGTGTTTCCTGTGGTTGCTATTGATCCATTTTAACCTACTTAAAGACAAGACAAGAACACACCGACTCAAACAGGCACAAGCTCATGCCTGCATACACTGACACCTACACACAGAGACACATCTTCCTCTGTGCTGCAGTGGAAACATCAATAGAAACCACAGCCATTCTTAATAATCACCAGAGAGGAGTCAAACACAGCCTGCTCAGTTTATGCCAAACATTACCTGACAAACAAACAAAACAATACCACAACAAAACAGCAGACAGAGGATTACCCAATCCACTTGCAAGCTAATTAACTTTACATGTAAGAGGAAGAGTTGGCTGGGGAACAGGAAGGGAAGGGTATGTGGGGAGAAGAAAGCAACCACCACAAGTCTGACCTCATTTCCAGACCTTGCCTTTGTTTCTGCATGTGTGAGGGAGGTGTCGTTGGGATCATGGGGTTTTTACCTGACAACAACCTAGAGAAAACTGCCTGTGATCACAACACAACACACGGAGTTGAAGTACTGAATCAAACAAGGGAGGGAGAGCTACGTATATCCGAGATATTTGAGAGATATGTGATAAACAAGAGGAAAGTTATTGAGTGTGGTCACACAAACAGTCTGTTTCTCTGGCTAAAGGTGCAGAATAATCCAGGAAAGATGGCTTGATTAAACAAGTTGTCATTTCTGCAGTGGAATCTCAGTGGTAAACCCAAGCAGTAATGTGGTAGTGTTGGGAAAAGATGGCACTTTTACACCCAATGAGTCCTTTAAACCATATGAGCACCCAGGCCGTTTGTTCCTACCTTAAAATACAACACAGGAGCTTTTTTTTTAAGTGGAGATTAACACGTCTGTTGTGATACAGCCAGAGTTTGGCTTGGTTTAGGCACCCAAACTACTACAAGGTTTAGGAAAAGATCATGATTTGAGTCAGAACATGTGATGGGAGCTTAAGCAGACGAGGAAGGCAAGGAGTGCAGAGCAGAGTTTTAAAAAAAAAAAACATTGCCTTACTGGAGATTTCCACCGGGGACGTAGCGGCCGCGTAACGGCTGCGCCGCATTTTTGCGCCGTCCTCTGCCCACCGTCAATTCCCACCGGGCACGTAACGCAGCGTAGCGAGTCAGCTGTATACACGCAAGATCATGAGAACACGCGATAATCCTGAATGTACGGGAGACTGAGAGATCCCGTGATAAACTGTGTTTATAAAGTAAACAACAACAACAAACAGCTTACTTTGCTTCTCCGATGTGAAAGATTTGTTGATCTGACCATCTATCCTTATAAAAATAATGTGTCATGAATGATTGTATGCTGTTCCACTTCAACAATCAGACTCTCGTCGTCCATGTCGCCGACCCTCTGAGACCCTTTAATTGATTGACTGCTGACCTGGTGCCCCCGGTCATAACGTAATGTTGATGTGAAATTGTTTTATTTATTTATTGTTTATTGCGTATTGGGTTTTATTTTGAAAGGGGGTGGAAGTGTATTACTGATTACTGATATTGATTCTGTGTCGGATTTCCTGCCTGATGCAATCTGCTTTGTTGAGCTTCACCTGGTTCAGCAACGGCTCGCATCAAAAATAGAAATGCTACGGATTGATGACGCTGCAAAGCGAAGAGCTGCGGCTGGGACGCTGCTTAAAACATTACGCGGTGCACCCGGTGGGGATGGTCTCATTGATTAGAGTGGCGGCCATCAGGTGACCGCGCCACAGCCATTACGCGGGCGGTGGAAATCAGGCTTTATATCCTGCTCCAATATTGCTCTGGTACTGGACTTTGTCACTCTTTATACTACAACTTCTCACTTCTTCCTTTGCTCCTGTCATAAATACAATAGCCACTAGAGGTCACCCTAACATCAGACCTAAAATCTCGATCACCCCCCTGGTGGGTGGCTGCATTATCATTTTTTCCAAAAGATGGTTTCCGCCATTTCAGGCAGTTCTTATAACGCTAGGGCGTGTTCAATTGTTTGTTTTTCAGATATTTTTTTTTTTTAATTCCTCATTTCCTGATTGACAGACTCACAATTGGTCGGGAGGGGCGGGACCTTGAGAGTTAATGCTCCACCAGCTGATCACTACTAATGTATTGTTTTTTGGAGAAGGAAAGTTCCTTAAACCGGTTTTGTAGACCTTATTCCAAGAAATCTGTCAATAACATCTAAGAATCTGCTACATATCGAAATGTAGTCATCATGTTGAAGCAATGATTATACTGTCAAAGATCTATAGCTTTTATTGGCGCCAAGCAGATTACACCAACAAAGCAGCACAACCACACTTAATTAAATGTGCCATTATCAGCTGCTTCACAATAAACTCCAAATTTGGACAAGAACAGAAGCAAAATCCCCAATCCTCTGCTGTGTGAAGTCATTTTCGTTTTAATTAATCTCCACAAAAGCCTCAAGCTCTGTCTAAAACCATTCTCCCTGACCATGTTTCCTGGACACAGAATCAAAAAAAAAATCTATTTTCTGTGATTATAGTGGAAGAAATCTCTGATTGCAAGTTTGCTGATTGATAATCATAAGCTAGGAAAATCTGAAAAGTAATGCCAGCTACATGTAGGGCTTAATTACTACACAGAAACAACAGACAAAGGAGGTAAAGTTGATGTTGTTGTTTTTTAACCCAGAGCCAAAAATAACAAATTTCAAACAAGCATTTAAAAGTGAATAACATCCACATTTGGTTTGGTACTGTAATTTTCCTTAATTTATGTTCATACCAGTTTAAAGGCATGAAGGAAATGGTGCCCCTGGTTTGTTTTGTCATAAAAGGGGTTTTTAAGCTGCAGTAACTGCTGATTAACAAACGTCAAACATGTGTTGAAAAAAACGTTTTGTTCTGGCTTCACTTCCTGCAGTTGATCCAGCAGTTGGTGTGTAACCTCACCACAGTTTGCCTGGAAGAGGACCAAGCCCTGAATCTTCAACTGTCTTACTGCTGTTGGTGTTTTGACACCTGAGGTCTCTTGACAGGATTGTTACCCACCAGGGTGAAGGAGTTAGAATAAACAACTCTGAAACAGCTCTGAGTGACCTCACTTTACTTTTATTTTACTTTTACTGGTTCCCCCCCTGTATGTGTTTTTCCATACTGAGTGCAAGTATATGTGTGTGTTGGGTGGGTGTATAATTGTATCCAGTCAGTCAAACCTGTGTACCTGGGATGCGTGGGCCGCTAAGAGGGTTGGACAGTGCCATGCCGATCTCTGTCATGCCGTAGCGTTCTAGCAGTGTGTGTCCTGTAATCTCCTCCCAGCGCTGCAGAATGGGAAGAGGAAGAGCAGCCGAGCCTGAAACCATCAGCCTGGATCGAGAGAGAGGGAGAGAGAGAATGGGCCAGACATGAGGGAAAGCCACCAGGCTCCTAATAAGACATTCCTGTGTTACATTATGGCATAAAACATTTGTAAAATTTGTAAAATTTAATTCCGAAATGAATATTAACAGGGGGTCAGGGTAATAATGGCCTTGAAAGTTTATGAAATTCCTCTTAAATTGAAAAATAGATTAAAAATGTTTCAAATAAGGATGTTGTACATCCACAGTTCATATTATCTGTGGTATTGTCAGACATTCACATGTGATGAAAACTATAAAGTTGGATAAAATATTGGCACGACACAGCCAACAAATTAGAACCAGTCAAGTTGCATTTTTTAAAAACATGTCTGTCCAGATGCATATACTGTATGTATTGAAGGCATGGAAGGAGTCAAATACAAGATGTTAAAGGGGAACATTTTCTACCAACTTTGTGCCTTTGCAGTGAGTTTGGCATTCCTCCATGCTGCAGCGCCCAGAGCTTCATGACTTTTGCTGGCAACATGGAAAAAAGCCAAAGACTGTTCATCTTCATACACTGCCCATACTGCAATGACCCAAAGCCTGTTACAAAAAATACCGCAAAACATCTTTTTATGTGTATTTTTTTGGCAGAATGGACTGCAGAGGCCATATTGTATGAGTCACATCATTTAAGAAACCATTCAATTACAAGTTTGGCTGTGTAAGGAAGCAACTTTGTTATGTTTTACTCATGTATGTATCACAACTTCTTCTTTCATTTGTCACCAGTCTGTACATAGACACACATGCTTGTATCCAGAAAAACATCAGCCCGCGGGTAAGCTGTCTGTCATTGATCCCGCAGCCAGTACCTGATCCTCTCTTTGCAGACCGCTTTGACAAACTCCTTGACGTGAGGCTGTTTGAAGTGCTGATCATAGTAGTGGATCAGCTTTGAGTAGATAGTTGGAACGGCCATGAAAACATTAACCAGGGGAGCCTTGGAGCTCAACAGCATCTTCCACACCTGGGACACAGCGAGCGAGAGAGAGAGAGAGAGAGAGAGAGAGAGAGAGAGAGAGAAGATAAGCACAACATATAACTAAACAGGGAGGAAGGGAAAGGGAGATAAGGACAGGCGAAAAGGATAAAGTGTGTTTAATGGACGAGGCCATGCAAACTAAATTATTACATCCAGATTAACTCTGTTGGCGCATGTGAAAGTGCTATTTTTTTCCTGATATTTGATGTAAATGGCAGAGTAAGGTCCAGACAGTAGCCTCATATTAAACCTGTCGAAACGACGCCAAAAAAAGACAAGAAAAAAAGTCAAGATTTGTAAAAGGTCAGAAGGAGGAAAACAGCAGACTGCTGCAGGGCAGAGGCAGCGTGTTGGCCAGTTAAAAGACCTTCTGTACGGCTACTTTTGACAAATGTGTTTTTTGACCGTTACAGATGGAGCCGCTCGTATCCTCGGCTGCATCAAGTATGCTGCTTTAAACACAACGCAGGCTTTAATGTATGTGAGAATACATTGTGGACTACGTAGAGATATAAAAATACTCCTGAAATATCACATAAACTCACTTGTTCAAGGACAAAGCTATTTTACACTCCCCGCCCCACCCACTCCATCTCATCACACACACACACACACACACACACACAGAGTCTGGGTACATGGCAGTAGACGATGGGAGGATGGGACGACAGCATGAATTAAGTGAAGGTGAACGACAGCTTCTCTAAGTCCCATCACCCCCCCTGGGAGACAAACGCTCCTCCCCAGCTGTCTCCCCTTCCCCTCCCCTCTCCGTCTACTTATCCTCACTTCTTCTTCTTTCATTCTACCTCCATTCCCCCAGTGGTTCTTTTTCATTCTCTACTTTCATCTCTGAAGCCACATCTTCCCTTCATCTTTCTTTCTCCCCTCTCCCCTTCGCTCCCTATCTCACATTCACTTACCTTCTCTCTCCATTTCGTAATTTCCTGCTTCGCTGCCTCTGCAGTCTCTCTCTCTCACACACACACACACACACAGAGCCACACACACATAGACATGCTCACACACAGAAAGATGCAGTCTCTCCCATCATCCCTCTCACCTACAGAAGCAGCGCATCCTTCTTAATGTGCCAACAATTTCTAAACTCTTCCTTCCACTTCTCCTTTGAGTCACCTCTTCGTAGACTCACCTCATCTATTACCTCACCTCCTGTGCCTCTAATAAACAAACCTGACTGAAATATAGAGACAAATATAGAGCGGAGATGATCAAGACTTGTCAAAGGTCTAATCAGATCCACATCCCATTCCTCACAATATCATTACAAGTTGATATGAAAATTGTGGGGCGTTCACAGTTCACCTGTACACACACAGAATAAAACTTTGTGCAGAGAGACGGATTATTAACTGAGTGTGCCCCTGACCATTCTGGGTGGTGTCTATCAAGTGCAGTGGAGCGCTTCCACAAAGTCCAGTCTGGAGGGGAGAGGAAGGCAATTTATGTCCGTCAAAGAGCTGAACCTCACCTAGGGGACAGGATGTGATGAGAGCCGGCGGCCATGGCCTGCATCCTAAACAACTCTATGATCTCCTCAGGCCTCAACAGTCAACATGGGACTCGGTTACATTTGCTAATTCTTGCTGAGAAGGGCTGGATGTTGAACCTCACAAATCTCTAGTGCAGAGGATCAAAAACTGTCAGATATTAATGACACTTGGTAAAATTGTTTGTCCAGTTTACATACCTACCACACATTTGATTAACGAGCATCATTTTTTCCTTTCACATTATGTTTTATTAAGGAAGGCTTTTAGATAGTGGCTTCTGTTGAAATCAAATAAAACATGACGCGGTTGCTTTATTTTGTTTAGAAAAAATTGTGTTTAAGAAAAACGTTGTCATATTTTTCAATGTAAGGTGCTAAAAAAGGTATAGTTTTATTATTGGCACTGAAAGTCAGGTATGGTATTGGCAAGGCTATCAAAATAACTGATTTATTAGACAGTAAAAACCAAAGCCAATGGAATATATCCACTGGGGGTCATGAATGTCTGTTAAAAATGTTTTGCCGATAGATCTATTTCTCTATTTCACAGCATAAATGAAAAATCTTTACTGTTGTTGGCACCATAGGAGGAGTCACCTGCTCACTAAAACCAATAAATCCTGTGATTACCACCTGTGTCTTTACAAAATTTCATACCAAAGTGGTGGACAGGCCGACAGACGGATCTACCTACTGTATAAAGACACTGGAGACAAAACCCTGTTAAAATGCTTCATCTCCCCAAATCGTTTCTAACCGAAACCATTATTTATTCATTTTCCTTAACCGCTTATCCGAGGCGGGGTACACCCTGGACAGGTCGCCAGACCATCACAGGGCAGACACATAGAGACAGACAATCACGCTCTCATTTACACCTACGGGCAATTCAGAGTCACCAATTACACCTAAGTGCATGTTTTTGGACTGTGGAAGGAAACCGGAGGACCTGGTGAGAACCCAAGCTGACACCAGGAGAACATGCAAACTCCATACAGAAGAACCGCAGGCCAGATCC
Organism: Centropristis striata; assembly: GCF_030273125.1. Lineage (NCBI taxonomy): Eukaryota > Metazoa > Chordata > Actinopteri > Perciformes > Serranidae > Centropristis > Centropristis striata. The sequence continues at coordinate 7,663,838 of NC_081518.1, forward strand.
AACCAGCAACCCTCTCGGGTGATTCTCATGAACATGGTACAGCTCATAGCAAAAATCCAAGAGCATTGAATACATATTTTCTTTGACTCTTTATAACATATGGAATCTAAAGTCACTGTTTAATATGAATAATCTATTTAAACATTTTTATGGTCTTTTCTGACATTTTTAGAGATACTGTGAGCAAAATTCATTACCATAACACATTTTTAAATAAAAAAAAAACAAAAGGTTGTTGTTGTTTTTTTCTTTGGCAAGCACTTAAATATGCTCAAGGTTAGCTGGTATTACCAACATGTATTTTATTCAAATATAAACATATTTTAATGCAAATAATTCTATCATTACCGTAACATTTAACCATTTGTTCTCATCAATTTTCATTCAGATTTTGTTCTTTATACATTGTTAAAAACCATTATGATTGATTATATTCTGTTAAATTATACATTTTTTAAACAAATGTATATTTACTTTTATAAAGTTTATTAAATATTTATTGTATATAAGTATGGGGAAACCATGACATTTTTATCTGGACACATTACGGTAATGAATTTGTGAATCAAAATTATGTTTAAAAATATAAAAAATATTATTTTAACACAAAACAATGAATTGTGCCACATTATGGCTATATTGTTCATTCATATAAAAGTGAAATATATTTAGTTTAATAAAGTATGTCCTTATAATCTTCACAGACATAACTTACACTGGCTTCATGAGAATCACCCTCTTGCTGTGAGGCAAGAGTGCTAACCACTACACCACCGTGTGACCCGAAACCATTAATGTAAAAGATATTAATTTAATAATTAATTAATTTAGAAAATCTTAAAATTATAGAACAGGCACATGTGAGCCTCATCAATCAGTAAATAAAATCTCTTTAACTGTTAGACCCAAGCAAATTAATGCATTATGCCTTTTTTCTTATTAAATATCTCAATAATGTCTTTGATGACATACCTTGTATTTTAATGAGTTGATGAAAATATTAGAAGTCAGTAGGGATTTAATAAACACAAAAAGCAATCACCAGTGCACCAGTTTCTGCTACTGTAAATTACACTTGTAACAGACTTATGTGTGATTTACTAGATCACAATTCCTCGCTGATAATTTTTTGTCACTATCTCCAGGCGAAATCAGAAAAAAAAAAATCAATGCCGGCCTCTGCTGCCTAGGCTACCCTTCAGAGATCTTAGAGGATAGAAGAGACAGACTAACGATCACTTCATCAATGTACTGTTACTTCAGTAGGAGAGGAAGAAAGGCTTTTTTCTGAGGGTGAGAGGAGGGGTTTTGTGGTTTGGTACACAAGGTCAGGGATAACAGCTGAATACTGATAGCTATTACAGTGCAGCAATACCCATGTTGACAGATGCATATGTCCTTTAAAGCCCTTTCCTTTCCATCTTCCTTCACTGCCATTGAGCTGTAGAGGTCCTGAACTACAAACAAAAACACACATACACTAAAAAATGTGCAATGACACCCCCTATATGATACAAAAACGCACCTACACACACACACACACACACACACGCTTAGCGCCCCATCTTCCCCTCCCTCCTCAGGGCCAAACAAGCACCATCATCCTTCAATGTCAGCTCATCGATTGATCCGCTGCTTAAGCCCCTGCCGTGAGTCGGCATTGGTCAGATACAAAGCCACACAAGGCAATTCATCACTGAGCCCCAAACACTTAGTTTGACAGTCAGAGAGGGAGGAGGAAGAGGAGGAGGAGGAGAGACTGATAGAAGGAGCAAAAGAGAGAGAGAGGAGATGAAGCAGGAAGAGAGGGGGAGAAAAAAAAGTGGAAGGGGGAAATGGAAAGAGGGTTTGATGTGGAAGAAAAGTTATTTTTCAAACTCAATACTTCTGAATATCTGAAATCCTTCGCATTGTCTATAATAGCTCGTCACCTCCCGAGCCTTTCAACCATACAAGTGCCTCTTTTGTTCAGGGGTGCTAATGAAAGGGTGTAGTGTAGCAGGAGAAAGAGTTAGAGCAAGCAACAATACAAAGATGGAGCATTTTAGACCTGCTGAGGCTTGAATTGAGGCAACATGACGCAGGTGGCGCCCACCCAGAGCGGGCACAGCAGCTTGTTAACGATGCCGTGCACGTGGTGGAGCGGCAAAGTGTGGAGGATGATGTCACTTCTGGACCACGCCCACTCTGAAACCAGACACTGGACCTGAGGGTGAGGGAGGGGGAGACAGGGGAGGAAAGAGAGGAGGGGGTCAGCTGCCACTATTGTTGCAATATTTCATGGCATTCTGGTGAAGTTTAGTTGTTTGAAAGTTTCCTTCTGAACTGCTGTATTCACATCTCAATTAGTAATGTCCTGCTGCTGCAAGAATGACTTCTGACAACCCCTGCCAACAGTGAATATGCTTGCAGTTGGAGATCGCAACCATAACTCAAAATTATTAGAAACTAACTGTATTATGGTCCACTGAGACTCTTGTTGGTGGAGAAATCTGTATACATTTCCTCAACAATTAATTTCTCCCTGTGTGATGTCGAACTGCAAATATAGAAAGACACTAAAAATCTCGTGTTTATCGTCCAAAGTTTTTGAAATGCCACAGTTAAAGCTGCTCTGAAATTGAGTATCTCAGCGTGTTGTCCCGTCATTGTATGATTTTAGCCTTTTGCAGCAATAAAAAGAAAAATCACCAACAAACAAGAAAACAGGCTCATTACATTTAGGCTCGAGTTTATTGTTTAACTGCCTGATTTATCACATTTAAGAAGGCAGCTGTTATTATGAAATGTTGTTATACAAGGCCTGAATTGTAAATAGTGGTCGCTGGACTATTTCCCAGAGAAAGTGAGCCCTAGTTATTTCACATGAATGTCTAATCTCTTCTTGTAAAGTCAGTGTTATGTATAAAGCTCAAAATCACAAATCACAACACCCTCTATCCTTAGACCCTCTGATTCAAATATGGAAAAACTCCCCTTACTCGCCATTAAGGTGCATTCAGTTGCCGAAATTAGATTTGATTGTAGAGGGCAGGGACAATAATTGGACTTTATCCGTGTGCTCCTATAAAAAAAAACCCCACTTACACTGGGTGATTGTTTCTGTATAAATGATTTTATGTTTGTGACTGTGAATATCAAGTTATAGAGGAAGATGTAATTTTTAATGAGTTTCAATTAATTTAATCCAAGCACTACCTTTGTGAAGATTATACTATTCAACTTCTATTGAGGTTGTGTAAATGCAACTAAAATTAATTATCTGTACTTACAGATGTATGTAATTGCATTATATTGTACAGGTGTTATGGTTATTGTGTCCTGCTCACTGTATGTTTGTGTAAGCAGATAATAAAGTATAAACTTGCCTTGCCTTTATAAACAGTGAAACTGCCACGACATGCTTCGGTGAATAAATACAAATTAATCATAAATTTTCCATTCACTGGGAGAAATTTGAAAGTTTTATTACTCAAAATAATACATAATAAACCACTAATACTAATTAAATGGTGATCCAAATTTGGGAGTTACACAGCAGATTTTCTTTCTTTTAAAGTTTGCCTCAAGTCTTCATTCACATTAACCCAAAAGAGGAGTTTTCCAGGAACTCTGACAACCTGATGTTGGTGCCTTCCAGGAAAACAGACAGACTCACTTAATCATTCACTCACTCACCCACTACACCCTGGGCCAACCAGAGACAAATGAAGCTCTGTCTTCTTTCAGAGGGATTTAATTTTCCACACTATTGGACATGTAGGTCAATTTCGCTTAAAAATATAAAGGAAAATCTTCAGGAGATCTCTAATGGCATAAATTAGTGATTATTCAGAAAGCTTGACTGGAACAAAAGAGGAATGATGCTAATCAGGGAGTCAAATGTGGGTGTGGGGATGTCTAAACACTTCTTGCACTCAGAAGCAAGCATACGTTTTATGTGTCTTCATTCGTTGGAGCTCTGGATAGTCACTTCATAATCTCTGTGTAATGCAATTTGTATTGAATAAATCAAACTCAGAAGATAGATAGCATAAAAAAAGATAAGATTAAGATTTCCTTTATTAGTCCCACAACTGGGAAATTTCAAGAAGGTAAATTTAGTAATTTTCTTGCGTCAAAAAACACATAATTCTGACTAAAATATTACTATTAGGGGTGGATTCGGGTAATGTCAGACACTTAAGGATTGGCTGGTTTATTTCCTGCTCAAAGTAAATATAGTCATCGAAACCTTTACTATTGGTCTACCATGGGTGTCATGTGACTGAAATTACATAAAATATTTTTAAATTTAGAAAAATATAACAAAGTCAAAATTGCAAAAAGTGTCCCACATTACCCGAATTCACTATATAATTAGGTAAATGACTTAAAACAGGGTTGCAAACAACAACATATTTTTTGTTTTAATTACTGATCAAAATGTACTTTTCCCATGAAATTAGAAGCATATTAGTCACCAATGTAAATATATTTAAAAAGACAACATTTACCATGGCCTGGATGCTGCCGTGTGTATGTAGAACTCCTTTAGGTCTCCCTGTGGTACCACTGGTGTAGATGATCATAGCTGGTCGATCAGCCCAGTGTGTGATGGCTCCTTCCTCGCTCTCTCGGATGTCTGCTACATCTAAAGTGCCCAGGCTAGGAGTAGGGGGCAGCGTCAGACATGGCAGCCCCAGCCTCCGGGCCAGCGGTTCCAGGGTTTTAGCATAGCGATACCCCGCCACCAGCAGAGAACTCTGGGAGTCAGAGATGATGTACTCCAGCTCAGATACAGGGAGTTTCCAGTAGAGCGGCACCGCCGTCCCACCACTCATCCAGGCTGCCCACTGCGCCACTGTATAGGAAGCATCATTAGCACACAGGAAGGAGACTCGTTTTCCATCCAAACCCCCAAAGTCAGACTTGAGAGCGGTGCTGATTCTTCTTGCAAGATCTAAGCTGCTGCAATACAGCTGCTTGTAGCTGTGGCTGCCACTGCTGTCTATGATAGCAATCTTATCTCCAAATGCTGGTGCTCTGGTAAACACTGGCTTCTGATTTATCTTTAATGGTGGTGCTGTCGTCCATCTATGAGCCCCTCTGTGAACCACAGTTCCCAGTAGCCATTGCCATGGCTTTGATGGGCTATAAGTGCTGTGAAGTGTGGCTTTCCAGCGAGGCCGTGTCCACTTCAGAGAGTGACAGCAAGCAGCAACAAGTCCTGACAGCATGTTTGAGCTGTTCAGAGGCTCCAAGGTCAAAACCTCAAGACGGCTCCATCCTCAGCCTCTCACATCCGCTCATATCAGACATCTGTGAGTGGACAGGGAAAAAGGCTTGGTTTTATCAAACCGCACACAATGTTTGATATCTTCTCCTACATGCCAATGAATCTAAGCTGTGATACGAGACTAGATATCTATATATATGACATGCAATACAGTAAAGCGATTACATTTGCTCAACTCACTAGACTGTTATAGTTAGTCTATTGTCTGCCTTTACCCACTTAGTCATTATATTCACATTACTGCTAATCATTTATCAAACATATACTTGTGCAAATATTTTGTGAAAACTTAGTCATTATTTCAACCAATTGGCAATCACATTTCCTTCAATTTAATTCATTTGAGCATTATTTATTTTAACACAAACTCACTGCACATGCCTTAAACATACTGCTTCTCCTTTTATTGTTATTAAACATGGTGAGCAGAATAAGTTTTAAGTCAAATTATTAGTTGATTAATAAGAGATAAAAGGAGCACAATAGCTGCAGGAACGACAAAAGACAGGTGAGGCAAAATATGCGACAAAGTATATGTTTCTGAGTTCAGTATATGGCCCAGCCTACAAATCACATTCGGCAGACTTTTAAGAAAAAGTCTTTATTTGGTACAGTTCTTCCTAAAAATTTGAAATAAATCACACATGACCATTTTTAATACACGGCCTCCCATAAAGCTGGTATATTTTCAGACTGTTGTCTTTTCCTCTGTTAATCATTTACATTGTGATAAGTTTGGAAGAGATTGATTAATGAAGTTTTGAGAAGATATACACTTTATATGCTAATAATAAATCACATCGTCACAATCATTTCGTGGAAAGAGGTAAAAAAATATATTTTTTTATTCCAACTTTATGGGTGACTGTGTATATGTTTGATGAAAATGAGAAAATGTCAATTCCTTCCAATATTGTGAATTTTATCACAGTTGCCATATCAGTCAAAGTAATCTCAATTAGATATATATTTTTAACTACTTGTTCAGCCCTCGTTTGTAACCTTATGTTTTCTTGATATCATCACTATTATTTTGTTAGACTTTTGTGAAACTTTCTTATATAAATATTTTCACAGTCACCTGAAAACTGCAGTTAAACCAGTGGATTGTCCCTTTAATTATCAACATTGATTGTACCAAAAACAACAACAATTGTACAATGTGTCACCACTGTCTTTTATCTTGCACTAAAATAATGTTTGGGCCTATTTTCCTTGACCAAACATGCCATAATTGCATTAAAAGGTTGATTGAATGTGTACACTTTTCACAGTGGCGGTATTTATTGTAACTGTACCTACTAAAAACAACTAAAACAGTGTGAAGTTTTAACAGGGATTCGTTTATGGTTGTTTCTGTTGTTGCCACTAACGTTGTCGGTTTGAGTAACGTTACAAGTAACGGTAAAGCTACCGTTGACCGTTACAGTTACCATGACATTTAACATTATATAACGTTAAGTTAACTGACAGTGACAGACTGAAGACGACCCCGTTACGAACCGGACTTCAGCCCAAAATACGGACTATAAAATCCCCTTTGTACAGCGAATAATATGGTAACATTTTTAAACTAATACCTGCGTTCCGCTGTACACAATACTTTAATTTTTATTCACCTTACCCAAAACAGAAGCCGGTGGGTCCTTAAGTGAAGGACGGCGCAACGGCATTAGTCGTCCGGCATGAAACAAGTGCCGCTTGAAATAGTTCCTGCCTCGAAAGTACACGCTGCAAACCCAGCTCTTGTGTGGCCACTGAGACTTTAAAAATACATTTTAAAACTGTCCAAGAACATTGTGTTAAATACTTTTTAATACTTTGCGGTTTTTTTGCTCTTATTTTAGGCTACTACATGGAGTAAAGACACAAATAACACAATGCAGATAAGTATGAAATTGCTTTTAGTAGGTATTTATTCATTTATTTATTTTTATTTAGATCATTCATCCTATTTTTTGATATTTTAAAGTTTGAATGTTACCCATGATCTTATGTAGTACAGTACAAACAGTGTTTTTTTTAATTACAGGTTCACATAGTTTCAGAAATGTATCACAGAGCATGATTTGTTGTTGTCTGCCATCCTGTGGTTCTTAACCTTGGTGGTTTGTTGGCAAGACCTGCCCCCATTTTTGAGGACCTACAGATCCAGTAGAGAGGCTGCTCACCAGAGACGAGGACAGGGGAAGGGAGAGTGCAGCATATATGCAGCTACCCCACACAGAGCTGTGTTTGGCTTTAGATCACATGCCAGTCCTACCACTCAGTGTGCCAACTAGCTTGGCTGGCTTCATCATCACAGTGCAAGTGGGCACATTCAGCCGCCAGCTGGCAGTCGCGTGCCTCAGATAAGAGAATGGTACAGACATGGCACACGTTCAAAAAGTTTTCACTTCCCTCCCCAAACCCCCTACACTGCAAACGAGGATGGCATGTTCCTAACGAAATTGGTGCCTTTGTTTCAGAGAACTCCCCTCCACTCTCAGGAATAGTATCGTCAAAGACCACTCGTTCCCATTCGTGGGGTAAACGCTATTCAAGGGGATGCTATGCTACCCCAGCAGCTATGTATTTCCTAGAGAATCCTTTATTTGTAGAGCATTTGCACAGTCTTTAGTCTTTTTTGATGCAGATGGCACTGCCGCATTTTCTACGGATTCAACCTAAAAATGACCGAAAGCCGTATCTGACGAAACGAAATAAGGCACAGACGACCCATGTTTTTGGATTTGTTTCCTGGAAGTTGGCCATATTTTTGACGTGCATTATATGGGGACTGGAATACGAGCCATTGAGGGAGTTATCTACAGCTACTGGAGACATGCAGGGATGGATGAAGAGTGGAGCATGATAAAGGGCATCACGTATATTCCTGTTTGTCAGGGATGAGAGGACAAGACATGGCTACCATAAGGAGTTATGGTTACGGTTATGGCAAAAACATGATTGGTCAAAGTATCTAGCAGAAGCTGGCATTCTGTTGCAATGGCCTGCTGCCAACACACCATTCAGCAAAGACCACCTGAAAGGAGCTCGCCACTGATGGGCAGGACGGCCGCAAGCAGGCGCCAACTCCCATCTTGGCAAAGGGCTGCATCTGAGGAAAAGAGAAAGAGGGAAAGAGGGGACCCCCCACAGATCTGTGAGAGAGGCTGAGATGGTAACACAAACCGTGGGGAGTACCCAAGCATGTGTCAGGTTGGCATCAATGTGAGAATCTCTTGGCAAGCACTCCGTTCTCTCCCCTCCCACCCCAGCTCACACACAAACACACTGTTGCCCTGCTTGGAACACATGGTACATCAGCAGCGGCATCTGGCCGCGCTGACTCCTGGCAGCTGCGCTTCGTCTTCGCCAGTTGGGAGTCTTGGCACTGCCACTTCATCAACTACCTGTGGCTCCTCCTGGGTAAAAAGGCGAGCGATGAATTATTCCGAGGCTGCAGCTGCAAACTTGACTTTCATCCAAGAGATTCACTGTAAACATATGACTGCCTCACAGAGCACATGCCACCCACATACTAATGCACGGCTGACAACATGGCTTGTATTCTGCGCTATGGGACTCGTGTGTCCTCATGTGATGGCTTGGTTCATTTGAGGTGAAAGATGAAGGATGCTCTGTAATGTTTCTCTACGTGTTGTATCTGCGTCAAACATAAGTGCTTCCAAAGAGGTTCAGGGACAACTGGAAGCTCTTCACTTACAGAAAGTCATTAAAAAAGCATCAAATCGACAAAAGCACAGTGAGCTAAAGACGTACATAAGAGGCAGGAACATAACATTCAGAGAGGAGATGTGTTTTGGATTCAGAGGTCTTTATTAGGCAGCATTGGCCCATCTCTTTGTGTTGGGAAATGGTGTTGGGAGATCAAATCAAAAGGCATCCAAGGATTACACTGAAAGGAATTTACCTCCCATTTTTATAATGAACAAATGGACAAGGGACCTTTCAACTCTGCAATTATTGTCTCAAATTGTATTTCTAATGGAAGTTTTGACAGCCAAGGACATTTGCCTAAAGCACCCTGAATATATTTTAGCTGTGACACCATGGATTGGTGAAAATGAGACAGCTTTGTCTGAAGATTACTTTTTTTTTTTTTTTTACCTTTGTCGTGGAATATAACATCTTTTGGTCTGGATGATTCAATTTCATTGCCAAGGTTCTTTAAATACCAACTCCTGCACTCAGAAATTATTTTTTTTTTAAGAAAATCCTTGATGTTCCCAGGACAAAAACTCAAAGCTTTCAATTAATCTCAATTTTTAGGTCTCATGTTATCAAAGTTTGAAAGCGGCTCTTTGTCATATAGTTTTGGTTACATGAAGTAAAGTCAAGGGCAGCAGTAGAGGGAAGAAAAAGCAGAATTTTAATGTCAGAAATTTTTGACATCCACTGGATTTCTTTAGAGTTCATGATTTGCTCTGGGCTACTCGAGCACAGCATGACCCACTTTAAATTCAAAACTTGTTGTATTTATTTCTAGTTTCAAGAGAAGTGTTGGCAAGTAGTTCAAATCTGTCAGAAATTTCGACTATATCTCTCCCTTACACACACACACACACACACTCACAGACACACATATTCTCTCACATTTTTCTGTGGGTGTTAGTCATCTGACAGTGACCCAGTGGGAGTTTTTTCTCCATCTGTGTCGGTCTGACCCATTTTAGCCCTCGGCCACGTCCAACTGTTCCGTTTCCCAAACATATGTGCGGTGGCAGGGGGATAAGCGAACCGTCGCCGCGCGGGACCTGCAGACACACACTGCAGATATGACACTGGACCCTGCTTTCCTGTCTGTGTGCTTCCCACAGCATATGTCATCATCAATACTGGCCCAGAGGATTCAAACCTTAATGATTTCACAAAAACACAACTACTATTTCTTTTCTTTCTTCTGCTCTGAGTCAAGGATGTCTGGCTGTGTTATAATTGTTATCACACTGCAAAAACCAACTGACAGAAAATAAATAAATAAATAGAATTAAGCAAATTCATGCTCGAAACAAGTAAAATTATCTGTCAGTGCAGCAAGTAAATTTTTCTTTGTAAAAAGTCTTTAAATAAGTAAAAATATCTAGGCAGCGGAAAAACCAATGATGGAAATAATAAGTCCAAATATACTTATTTTCGAGAAATTGTGGCTAGAAAAGCCCCACTTTAGTAAAATTAAAATAAGCCAGCAATACTTGAAACGAGCATGTTTTGACGGGTAGAAAGGGCTTTTGAAATAGCATTCAAACGCCATGCAACTAAAACTCTTAATTGGAACCAATATTTTAGGTAACAACTCACCATAATCAACAGTTGAACAGCTTGAAAAGCATGAAAAAACTCACAATGTCAATCCTAAAAAAGAAGTCTTTAAACAGTAAGATAATTAAATAAGCACATAATAATAATACTCATAATTAAATAAGCACATAAAGCTACCGTCAGTAGGTAAATTATACTCAAAACAATATAATGAAGATACTATTGCTAGATATAAGAAGAAAATACTTGGTAAGCTTCATGTTTGTTGCAGTGCAGATGAAGTGAATGAGTGAGATTTTGAATTCTGTGTGCTTTTATTTCTTATTTGTTAGACAATACAGTATGTGCTCGCCTCCACGAATTACTTGTCATCATGACTCTGCATCTCATTTATTGCTTAACCTTTCTTTGTCAGTATTCACTTGTATTTCTTTTGTTTCGACTGGCCAGCTCCTGATTGGCCACTTGACTTGGTGGACAAACTGGCTGCTCTATCTGTGCAGATCATAACACGAGCCAGTGAGGGCAGAATAGGCCAACCAGAAGAGGGATTGGGGTTTTTTTTCCAAGTGGTCCATGTTGGCAGATGAGATGGTATCACTGCACAGAGCCAGGACCCACTGGGGACTGTGGGGTGTGAGGCACATATGGGCAAACAGGCTGCTGATGAGCTGCTTACATGAGCTTCTCATCATGGCCTTTAGAGAGAGATAACTTCACTAGAGGATTTGAGGTGGCTATATGCTGTGGGTCTGCAGTGTTTGGGTTGGCACACACTCTTGGATTCAAGATAGTCACTCTGGAGAGCAGACGTGTTTGTTTGCAGAGATACTCTCCCTTTTTATATCCATAAAATGTCATACAAATTCACCCGGGACAAACACTGTATATCAATAAAGGTTATATGAAAATGCCTGCAACTTGTTATTGTAATTTACACGTTCTCTGAATAACTGAGGCAGACGGCGTGGTCAAATAGACGGAATAAAGTTGATTTAACTGTAGTCTTAAGGTAACTCACCGTAAATAAATGATATCCAACTTCCTGACCTGCTGGCTGTAATAAGCTTCAGATCGCTGCAGAATTTTTTGATGGCTTTCCACTAATGCCTTATTGATTCTCCTCTTTCCCTTTTAACTCACACACATGAAAATGGAAACTATTTTGCTCGACAGACGATCAGGACTTCCGCCCCCCTTCCTCCATCTAATTCAGCTCACTAACTCTATCCTGCATCCTCAACATAATGCTGCCTCTGATTATTGAAAGGGTCATTGCATCTCATTCAAACAAGCATGCCCAATATGGTTTTACACCATTACTTTTAAAGTAAAGTATTTCGTTTTTCCGCCTTCTGTCACTTTTTTAAAGTGTGTTTATGATACAGCTGAGATAAAAATAGATGCTCTGAGTTCACTTCAGGAGATGGTTGTTTTCAATCTCTATGAAAGCCTCGCAAATGTTTGTCATGTTCAATTCTGTTTAGTTTATGTGGACATGGAAGGGAAATACATTTTCCATACATCATCAATTTATTTTTTTTGCCATGCGAAGAAACTTGGCAGGCATCTTTGTTATTCCATCCTTTGCAAACATGCACATACTTTAGGCAAGTACAGGGACAAACACACACACACACACACACACACACACACACACACACACACACATACTGAGGCTGCCAGGCTGCCTGGGTGGTGTGTTGTTCTCAGGGAGACAGTGCCATATGTTGTCTAGCCTCCCAGGGAGGGCAGATCCTACCGCTGTACTGTTGTCCTGACTCTAAGGGAAACCCACTGCGGTACAACACCTCACCTACTGGTAGTCTTAAAACTCAACCAATTTATGTGCATTTTATTTAATTTACTTTTCAACGTGCAAAGATTTGGGAAACCCTTGCAGTGCATGCGTGTGACATCCAACATTTGTCTTGATAACTGAAAAAAAAAAGTTTTTAAAAGATATCCATATTTTATTCAAACTAGATATGTGCCTTCTCATTTATTCATTTAACCTTTATTTACATGTGAAGACACGTTGAGAAACAAGAGCTTGCTAGTGTCCTGAATGTGTTTTTATTTTCTTGCATTTCTTTTCTTTAACCCTCCTGTTGTGTTTGTTTCTCAGGAACAGCAATAATATTCATGGGTCAATTTGACCCGGGGCATGTTAAATTGGGATTTTTCACAAAAAAAGCCCAATAAGCATTGTTTATATTTCATTAATAACTCCATTTCTAACAATTTCAATCAATATTTAGTGCAATGGTGTTCTTTACCTCTCACAGATCATGGTTCAATGAGGATAATTCACTTGTCAAAAAAAATGCATGTTAAAACTTTTTTTTATGTACATTATAAAATACAATAGTTTTACATGGCAATTTTTTTTTACTTTATGTTCAAAAATCTTTTTTTTCATGGAAAAATACTTTTTAACCATTTTTTAAATGTATCTTTAAACTTTGAAATGGGTCAATCTGACCTGCAACATAACAGGAGGGCTAAAGAATGAAGGAATAACCATAAAACATACCATGAATGTGTATGTGCACGTAGCCTCCAGCATCCCCGTCGTGTTGGACGAGCGGAAATGCTACCAGCAGTACAGCATGAACGCAAACTGTAAACAAGTAAAGAGCTGTTGAGATGGATTCTAGACAAAGGCTAACCTTGCAGTGAGAGGACCTGTCAATGCCTCTGCACACCTGCAGATGCAGTCTTGAAAAATTCATTATAGCCAGGCAAAGTGAAAAAAAAGAAGCTTTTGTTCAGTTGTGTCATCTAAGGTCTTTTAGAGCCCTTGGGTTTGAGGTTTGTTCTTATTTTGAAGAGACAGAAGAAAAGAGAAAAGAGTGCAGAGCGATTAAAAGAGTGTGTTTGGATACCTTTGGTCAGGAGAGCGGGGAGGTGATGGGTGTGTGTTTGCTGAGAAGGGGATGAAGGAAGGAGTGGGTGTAAAGAGTGTGTTTGTGCATTGACTTGAGGGGTAGGGGATGCATGTTCAGAATTTATCTTATCTGTGTGTTCATTACTACTTTGCATTTCAGGCAGAGAGCTTGGGTGCTCCACTAAATCGCAGGAAGGATTGTTAGACACGCGTGTTATTAATTTTTTCAGGGTCCCTGTGGCGTCTGTATGAATCTTAATGCTGCTGACTGGGCTGCAGCTCTATCGACTTTCTTTAAAATATGAAGAAGCTTTGCTGGAAGCGCCTGGGGTCATTAGCTGAAGAGTAGGCGCAAATCCCTCACCGAGGCTGCTCTGGCTTCGCCATGTTAAATGTGCTCTTAAAATATTCATAATCATACTCTTGCCTGCACACACGCACATGCACACTCACACTGACACACACACACACACACATACACACATGCGCACAGACAATGCACCAGGGACATAAGGGGATCAATATTAAAATGTATTCCTGTTTTGGTGTGCGGTTAATTAGCTGCGGTTCTTTTAAACCATGAAGTTTGAGAACAGATTAACAGTATCTTTTTGTACACAAGCTAATATTTACTTCTGCTCCATCCGTGCGGACATAGATGAAATGCACATCAGTGGATGTTGACATATGGAAACCACAGAAAACGAGGGTTTTGTTTTCTACCGTTGCTTCTTTAATATTTTACAAAAGCATTTTAGTATCATATTATGATTAGTGAAATATGCAGTGGCTTCTGTTTCACAGACACGCCGTGGCTTCTTCTCCACTGCTATAATTTGTATATTTTCATGTTTCCATAATTCACTGTGGATTTGCATTAAATTTGCATGAAATGTTTACAAACTGGCATTTGATCCACTTAAATGAAATGGTGAAATCATGCGTTTCTGGTTAGTTTACTACATTGTCTACTTCTTAATCCATCTGTTGTTTGTGTGCAATTTTATACTGAAATAAAGGTTAAAGAAAAACAACCTTTATCAGTAATATTTGAACATAGCTATGATGTGGACATTATTACAGTTTGAAACTAGATATTTATGAAATCAGCATAACTCAGTACAGACCTTCAGGTAGCTGAGGGTTTGATGTCTAAAAGGCTCTTTAATCAAAGCTTATTTTATTTTATTTATTTATTTTTGTATTTAGTTTGAGAAGGCCTTCCAATGGCATATAGCGTGTCAAGATGAACATCCAAAAATTAATAATAATTTAGCTATAAATAAAATGACTTGGCCTTTAGTTTACGTTTCGTGATGACCTGCAGCAGGTGAGAGGTCATCATGTGACGTGGCCTCCCTTATGCTAATGTGCAGCTGTGACACAGGACGCTGCAGACAAACAGCGGGAACGTTTAGATCAGGGGTCTCAAACTCAAATTACCTGGAGGCAGCATGAAAAAATGACCAAAAAATGATACAAAATTACAAAAAAAAAAAGACACAAAACGACAGAAAAAAAACTAAATTACTTAAAAAAGGCACAAAATTACCCCAAAAAACAACTAAATTACTTTAAAAAGATACAAAATTACCAAAAAAAAGACACAAAATTACTAAAAAAAGACACACAATGACCAAAAAAAGACACAAAATGACCAAAAAATACACATAATTACCAAAAAAGACACAAAATGACGCAAAATGACACAAAATGACCCCAAAAAAGACAAAATGACCCAAAAAAACTAAATTACTTAAAAAAGAAACAAAATGACCAAAAAAAGACACATAATTACCAAAAAAGACACAAAATGATTTAAAAAAAGACAAAATTACCAAAAAAAGACACAAAATTACCAAAAAAACTAATTAAAGGGACCTTCCACACACAACACGGTAAAGTGCCATTCATATAAAACTCACATTAAACTTTCATATCAAGGTGGGGGCCACAAAATACCGTCATGAGGGCCGCAATTAGCCCGTGGGCCGCGAGTTTGAGACCCATGATCTAGATGGTGAGTTTTGTGTGATTGATTGCCACGTTTTATTTATAGTCTGAGCGTCACGAAGCGCCGCTTTTGAATGGTGGATTAAGCAATGTGATATTGGTCCTGACTGCTGCTTCTGCTGCTGAATAGTTCAGACTCACAGTGACGCTCACCTGTATTTAACTCCTTGCTGTGCAGTGGTTGATGTTCTGAAAGTCATATTCTGTGCTGTTGGTTCTTCACCTGTAAACTAAAGTTGAGTCTGGAGAGCTTTTAATCATTTCTTGTTGTTCAGTCACCCGTTGATGTGTGGGAGCTGAATGAGTCTGTGGAGGTCTGCTAGTGCCTTGTTTTACTTAAGTTACTTTTATAATCAGTTATTCTGATCCAACTTGAACTGGAGATGATTACGATACTGTAAAAGCAAGAGTTTTTTGGAGAATTAAAAAAAATATTGTTCTTTTTTTTTTACTCTGAGCACATGTCCCTCTAAATTTCTCTGCATGGCTGTGTAAACCTTTGATCTGTGGGAGTTTCTAGTGTAGCTGGCGTGATTTAAGCCTCACTTTGGGTCCTTTTTTAAGCCAATGTGACCCCTTGTAGCAGCTATGGATGAATAACAACTCTGTACGAATAGATTCTGTGGTTGTATATTTCAGATTTTTACAAGTGTACATATGTGTTGTGTGAGTGCTTCGTACAGCACTCTGCGCTGGCTTTCATTATCCAATCACCACTCTCCACTTCCTGCAGTCTTTGTTGGAGTTTAATAAGTCAAAGTTTATGGCCAAACCTAACAAAGGTGAAGCAAAATAACATTATGGTAGTAATTTAGGAGCATTTCTCCAGAGTGCAATGCTTTTTATTTTCATCTAACCTTTATTCATCCAGAGAGTACAATATAAAAATAAATTATCTAAAAAGAGCATAGAGACAACACATTCATGGCTGAGGTCCAAATGTAGGACAACTTCTTGCGTTTTATCAGGAAAGCAGTGCAATAAATGCAGTTCGACTAATTTGTGTTTTTGGAAGCCGTTGCTGACATTTGTGCCAATACTCCTTCCTTTACATTTAAACTTTGCCTTGTCAACAAAAGCAAAACAAGATTCTAGCAGTTAGCAATACAGTATCTCTTCTTGGCAGCACAGAAAATCCCCTGAAACAGCATTCAGACTGTGGAGAATTAAAACTCTCCACTGATTCCCATTATAACAACACTCTTTTAGGATAATACCTACTCAAGGATAGGTACTTTAATTGTATTTTACTAAATTACAAGTAAATGTAAGCAAAACTTAACTGAAAACTGAGCATTGTTAAATTCTATGGAGAAATGATGGTGTGCTCTGGTGTTAGGGGTTTAAGGCACCGACCGTGAATTGCAGTGAATGTGGCTGGGGACTTTTACTGCATGTTAATCCTTGTCTTTCTTTTTCCTTATTTCCTGTCTGTTGACTCTCTAATAAAGGCATATAAAGGCCATAAAACACTTCCTGGGAAGTTAGTATTGTTTCAAGAAAGGAGAACATTTCCAAAATGGTTCAAACAAGATTGTTTAAGACATTTTATTTGGACAAGTAACGGATACATTGGAATAGTTGAAATATATGACTTTAAAACATGCTCCAAGAGTTAGAAGCACAAGCACAGTGCAAAGAGACCACACCAGATAATTAAATTCAGTCCATAAAGCCACTTAAAACCACATTAAATGTAGAAGTTTTACGGTTATAAAAACAGTCACAATTTAATACTGATAAAGACCACCAGCGACAGTTATTCTTAATGTCTGACTGAATCCCAGCAAAAAACAGATAAAATGCAGATTAGAAGAGCTTTACATTTTCCCTGAAATATTTTTACAGGGACACAAATAAAATGCACTTTGTTCTACCATTGTCACAGTAACTGTTACAGTTATTAATCTTACATAGCCACAAATATAAAGATGACCTCGTCGTTACACATCATGCAAACAATTAATCTTATTTTATTTTTCTTAAAAAAGAAAACTAGAATAAAAATAAGCTCGATGGAGGCGGTGGAGCTCATCAAAACACTACTGCTTTTGTCCACAGGAAGCACCCAAATTAGCAGAAAATGAAAGTTCTCTGTAGTTGCTTTAAATGAAGCTACATGTCTGACATTAACCTGATAAATTAGCAAATGGAAAACCTCTGACCTTGTGATAACTATCATGATTCAAGAACTTATCTCCTCACTCTCAATGACTGACCTCACTTATCTAAAGGCCCTTAAGAAGAACAGTAATCAGTCCAGTGTGATCACTAAAATACATCGAAATGTTAATTATAAGCCTTTTATATGTGTTAATACTCACAATGACCCTCAGCTGGGCTTATATGAAAAATGGCAATTGTGTCACACACGCTTTCCTGCGGTTGGCGGCAATAATTTGTACAGTAAAGAGATCTTCACTGAACTAATCGTTAGCTGAACACGACCGTGCTATTTTTAACCTCCGGGTAATTTGAACTGGGGTTAAGTTACGGCCCATCAAAGGACTCCAACATGTGTGAGACAGGTGCTGCGATGGAGACCAGGCCAAAACAATCACATCGCCACAGAAAGGGACGGTCTGCCTAATTGATGCCTGTTTGTGTGCCACGCTGCTGGACAATGGATCAGGGCTGGCAGATGTATTAGGGGGGGCGAGTGATACGCACAAATCCACTGAGAACAATACCACAGGAACAATGGGAGCGGGCAAGCACACGTGTCGGTTTGTGTGTGTGTGTGTGTGTGTGTGTGTGTGTGTTCAGCGAGAGGCACAAAGAGGACGGGTGCTAGAGAGAAAGTCAGGAGTCCATAAGTTACTCACACCTAATATTCTGTATTGTAAATTAGACTTATCACTTAGCGCTGGTCCTTTTTGTAAGTAATGCTACTATGTGCCAGAAATATTCACTAAACATTATTTTTTTATTGTTTCTTATCATTAATTTACTTTACTTTATTAAGTCCGTCCTGAGTGGGTTCTTGTCATCATGTTTTATTGGCTGTATATACAGTCATGGAAAAAAATATTAGACCACCCTTGTTTTCCTTAATTTCTTGTTCATTTTATTGCCTGGTACAACTAAAGGTACATTTGTTTTGACAAATAAAATGGTAACAACAAATATAGCTCATAAGAGTTTAATTTAAGAGCTGACATCTAGCCATTTTCCATGGTTTTCTTGATAATGATTTTGGTTATTATCAAGAAAACCATGGAAAATGTCTAGATATCAGCTCTTAGATTAAACTCTTATGAGTTATTTTTGTTCTTATCTTTATATTTGTCCAAACAAATGTACCTCTAGTTGTACCAGGCATTAAAATGACCAAGAAATTGAAGAAAACAATGGTGGTTTAATAATTTTTCCATGTCTGTATATAAAGCAGTCCAAACTCTAAATTATAAAGCGAAAATAAAGAGGAGAAAAACACAAAATGTAAGAAGAAGAGAAAATTAATATTGTACTTTATAGTGAAGCATATAAAGGCTGTAGTTATTTTAATAGTTTCAAACAACAGTATATGAGTGCGGTGCAGCATTAAGAGCTTCAGTAGCAGCACCTGGACCAGCTGCACTATTACAGTGCTTCTAACAAATTAAGACATTAATATTTAACAACATGGAAGGAACCAGTCCTTTGAATGACTCATTTTAATACAGAGTTCAATATAAAAGCTAATACTTCCTCACTTTTCTTCAAGTAAAGTTCAAATGGGTTTTTAATGGATTGTTTGGATGCTACTTTTTTATAGATAGTTTGAGGGATGTGAATTCTTTTTTCCACTTGTTTATTGATGTGTTTGGCTATATGAAGTTGCTTGTGTCAAAGGGCTACACTATGTGTAATTTGAGAGGGTTACTCTTTAAAAACCACAATTAAGAAACAGTAAATTGATAGTTAATTTAACTTTGGTGATGTTATTTTACTGTTAACAAACAGTATATAAAAAATAGAGCCCGACCCATATGGGATTTTTGAGATTGATGCTGATACTGATATCAGAGGGAAGAAATTCATAGATTGCTCATATGGTGGCCGATATAGTCATTTTTTTCAGCTGGAATGAAAAAAGAACTTTATTATGTGGATTGTGCACCGATTTTTCACCACTTGACAAAGGGCTACTGTCAAAAAACAAAAAAACTTTATAAAAAAAAATATAACACTATAACACATTATTATAAGTGTACAAACAGTGTATTACATTGTTGACAATTAAAAAAAGTTAATAAAAATAATAAATAACACCATTTCTAAATCACGCAAAGCAACATTTTCTGCATTATATATTGTGTAAAAAAAGTTTTATACCGGGCTCTAATAAAAAAAACAAATTAAAAGTTTACATAGCATACATAGCATAATTATAATTGTGTTGTTTGTAAACAGTAAAATAACTATTAACTTAAGTTTAATTAACTTTCAATTTACATTAATGATGGTTATTATAAAGTGTTACAATAAAAGCATCAGTATTTTACAATATTAAAAACAGGAAAATAATACAGAGCAGAAAAACTAAATTGTGGAATAGATTGTGCCAGATTGAAGATTATTGTTATTACTGTAGCAGAACATGAATGCATCTTACAGAAGTTAAAGGTTGTTTTATATCCTTTAACATTTAACTTTCACTATGGAAAGAGCTTCATCATGATATTACTCAAGGTACCCCCCCCCCCCCCTCCCTTTCCAGTGGTTTGTATTGATCTGCGTGTAGCTTAATGTTGGTCTTTATGGCTACACTGCGGTTAGACAAGCCAGTAGGAAAACTACTTACTCCAGCCCACCGTTATAACTGAATCAATCCATTAGGTGAGTATTGAAACTGTGGTTACTTTCCACAATATGTAGTGATTATATATGGCTGCAAATTGAATTATTCAATATGCAAGTCAGTTATGAGCAGCATGTAAAAACCCAGATAGAGATGGATGTTTTCCTCGGCGCACAATGCATTACATCTATACATTAAATTGAAAAAGAGAGCCATGACATTAGGTCTACGAGACGTAATTACAGGCCGCTCAAAAACAGTAGGGCATGAAAATAATGATGTGTGTGGGTGCAGAGAGAGAGAAGCAGTGTGTGTGTCCCTGGGAAAGTGACTGCTGTTTGGCTTGGCCCCCTGTCCCCTCTTCCAAAAGACTGTGAAATCAGAAATTAAATGCTTCACCATCGTGAAGCAATTCAGCCTGATACGTCTTCCTCTCTTGTAATTGTTTGTTTATTGGACCCTGTTCAAAAGCAATATTGTGAAGGTCTCTGCAGGCTCTGGGAGCCAGCTCGTATACTGGAGGAAGGTCACACCGTGTCAGTTAGCAAAGACATACAGAAAGAAAGTTAATGTAGAAGTAACAAGAAGACATGAGAAAAATGCACAATGCACATATTCTTTATACTTTGTAAGCCTGCAGTGTGTGTGGCTAAATGAGAGGGCAGCTGGAGGTGACCTGACCAGCAATAACAAGCTGCTGAGGTGGTGGCAGCACAGACCACATCGCTACTAACTGACCACAGGGGTCATGACCGGAGTGACCTTTGACATTTTACTGCTGTGGTCCATTGTCCACTTTCATTCGAGTCCATTTGCTCTTCCTTGCTCCTCTTTTGTTCACAGTTTTGCACAATATGAGGAGGGGGAAAAAGCGTGGCCGGTCATAACATTTCAGTTAATGAGATGACAGAGAGAGGAGACATTAAAGACTCGAGCGAAGAGATACAGCGCTATAACGATTCAAGGCGAGAGGAGAAAAAGGTCAGCTGAGGGCAGGAAGCAGCGGGAATATGAAGCAGAGGGCACTTGTTTAACTTTAGCATTTGAATAAAAACATGATGTTTTTAGGATCACTGAACTCCATGCCACTAAAAAAATATTCTTTTCAAGGAAGGAAACATAGGAATTACATTTTTGATCATATTGGGATTTTAAAGTAATCGAAAAAACATTATATTATTAGTTAAATACGTCTCAAAATAAAGAAAACATATACATTTTGGTGGTTTTTGCTTTTAATTTATTTCAAACAGATACCAATATAATGAATATCTTCAAGTGTTTCCCTCATTGCTCATCATCATGTTTGTCTGCAGGATTACAGAAAACTACTGTGTTAGAAAGTGTTTTCATATGTTGTGTTTAAAGATATTTGTTATTAATGCATTAACATGTTAAGATGGTGTTAGTGTTGCTGGTCAAAGTGGAGTTAATTTTAAGTATTTTATAAACTGTTGGGTTGCTGAGATGAAGAAACAATCGGGAAGAAAAAGAAGAAACTTTGATACTGATAAATGTTCAGAAAAGGGACAATTTCACTCTGGTGTAGAGGTATAAAGCAATAGAAAAAAGAAAGTATAAAGAAATAGAAAATAGTTAAGTCCTTTAAAGTTCTACTTAGAGAACTTAAAAGCAGTTGTGATTCAGTTTTATTACCATATTCAACGTTTTTCATTCTGCTTATTGTTTGATTATAAAAAAATATATAATTAGACTGTTTCTTTAAGGAGAAGAGTGCCCTCAATGGGCATCATTTGATGTGTTAATGTAAGCAATGAAACGTTAAACCCCTAATAAACAGACAGATAGATATATAGATAGACAGACGTGAGCTTAGTGACAGCTGCAGGGTCTGAGAGCAGGTGTGATGGATAGAGCAGACTAATTTAGCCATACACTTGTGGTGCTAACGAGACCTCTGCCATGTGTGCGAACACATGCACAAACACACACACACACACACACACACACACACACACACACACACACACAGACAGCATAGTACCAATCATCTGTTCTCAACCCCTAACACCTCCCACTCATCTTGGTTGTGTGTGTGTGTGTATGTGTGTGTGTGTGTGTGTGTCCAGGCCCACATACCATATGGACTCACCTAGACACCTTTCAATTGAAGGTAGAGAAGAATGGCAGTGACGTGTGATGAATAATTCAACTTTAGCAGCAAGTTCTCATGAACCTTCACAGTCACTGTCTCTTCATTCTCGGACAACACAACGAATGTGTGCAACGACAGACAATAGTCTCTCTGCAGAACTGGCAGACCAAGAAGCATTTTCATTCTAAAGCAATAAATGCATTTACAACTCCATGTACTACATTTAAAGTCACTTTAATGTTGATTCAGAAATAGTATGTGTCTCTTACAAAAAGAGGTAAATGAGAACAAAGGTTAAAAGTAATCAGCGTTAATTAACTGTGTAATAACAAATTGATCGTCACAAACATTTTGAAGCAACTAAAAAGTGATTATTCAGTCTTATACAGAAAAACCTTCAAAGTTTTTGGTAACAGTCACTTTATTCAGCTCTGCAAAAATTAATAGGTTTTTTACATTATATTTACTGCTGACTACTTTTTGTTTTGATAAGACAAACCTGTTCCCAGATTAAATGAAGTAAAAGGGAGAGAAGGATCCCTGAAAAATATAAGCTTTGGTTTCACAGATAAAAAAGAAGAAAAAATGAAATACACTTAATTTAAGTATACTTAGGTATACTCTTATGTTCACTTGATTAATGGATTTAAAGTGTGCTATTTTTCATGTACTAACGATGCACTTAGTAGGCTAATTGTTTATCATTAATACCACTAAAATACAGTTCACTGTATTTGACTGTACTATTTTGAGATGTAATTAAGATACACTAAAATAAATATAAGCACATCTTGTTTTACTAGTGCTTTACTTCTGTTTAGGTTAAAATATGTATTCCTCTTCTCAGATAGCTATTAATACACGTATAATGTATGAGAAATATAATTATAATTAAATTCCAAGTCATCTAAATTCTCTGTTCTATGTTTATATTTAAAATGTTTTATCCACACAATTTCTATCCTAAAAGTGGATTAAAAGTAAAATATACTTGGTTTTTTTTGGTCTTGGTAATATTACTTTTTTTTGAGATACTGAATTTTAGGTGTTCATTAAATGTAATCATATTATATGATCATAGCCATAAGCATTATAGTTAGAAGAAATTAAATAAATTAAGACACAAAATGTTTCATTCTGTGTGTAATGGATCTATATAATGTCTTATTTCCACTTTTTGAATTGAATTACGGACATAAATCAACTTTTCTATGATTCTAATTTATTGAGATGCACCTGTAATAGGATTTTAATACCTAAAAGTGCAAATGGAAGTAAACTAAGTTTACTAAAAATAAGTACTTTTTATTAAGCCATAGTAAAAGCATTGAAAACAGAACTTAATTATTATGTCACAATGGACATATAGTTTAGAAACAAATATCTTGTTTCTTAGATGTGATTTAAGGGGAAACCTGCATGATCAATATGTACTTCAAGAAGATGATCTATTTCAACCAAGTTGCCTATAAATGTCTGATATAATTGCAGTTTGCGCACAATATTTACCACTGTAACTTCTGCTGCCAACACCTGAAATCTGATACATTTAATTTTTATGTTAAATGTAATATCCATGATAATTATTATAGCTTGTAAGTTAGTATTACAGGGGCTAATCAACTTCCTGCAAGCCAGATGATCATCACTATCATTCATGCGACTTGCATATAAACAATAATGAAACATGTTTGCACAACACAAAGCTACTCCACCAGACTGTTGTCAATATGCCAGGAATAATTAACTTGCTCTTTGCTTTGTTGTCTCTCTTTCAACCAAATCTGTTCCCTAATGACAGACGACAGAGTTGGAACAAAATGTGCACCGAGTGTTTAGAGAAGCCAACAAACTAGTATCTGACTTTACATTCTGCTCTGAGTTACCCTCCGAGAAAGCGACCTCCCGCTGATGTCCCAAAGTGTTTCGGTCAGTAATGTCTCCTGGGTAGCATCACTCTTATATAAGCAATTAAATAAACATCAGTGAACTAACAAGTGCAAGCTACACACAACATATCTCTGCGGTAACTAGCTATAACAAACTCAGATTATGAGTTAAATGAAAATAAAATAAAACAAAAGGCCTGTGAATGGAATCCATATTCATTCTTTGCCAGTTCACGACAATCCAAGGCCATACAATACATGCTAATGAGTTGTCATTGTTTGAAGCCTGAGCCATGGAAATGAGCACACACTGAGCTGCGATGTGTGAGCTGAGTGTGAAATCTGATAGAGGAAACAGGCAGACAGTAGGAGGCTGAGCCCCAGGCCCCCGAGATCTCACCACAGCAGAGATGTAGAACAGGGAGGAAAAGGTGTTGCTGCAAACTACTCGCTGCTACTGTGTGCAATATGTGTGTGTGTGTGTGTGAGGGGTTAGCTGTGGATGGCAGATGTCAGACCTCTCAGCCCCACCCCCACTATGGGACCACCTGTTGGAGCGAGGCCATCTGGAGGGTGGGCCCATCTCTCCGGACTGATGCTGCGAGGGTCTGACCCAGCGTGATGACCGATGATACATGATCACATGACAGGAAATGTCCCGCGTGTCTCAGTGTTTGTCCGTCTGTCTGTCAGTCTGTCTGTTCCTTCATGTCTTTATCTCTTCTCTACTTTAGTTTCTCTCCCTCTGGTTGTTTTTTCGTTAAACTTAATATGTGGCGTACAAAAAAAGCCAAAAATACAATACAAAAAATAAATAAATAAATAATAAATTTCCTCTAACAAGTAAACAAATATAAAGTGTTATAAAATAATATTTGACTTGTCTGAGTCCATAAGTGTGGGCATCACATCAAAATCTTTAAAGAAAATGTACCTCCTCCACTCCAAACTGGAGGGAAAAAATACATTTTTCTTTATTACATATATATATCTTTTTTATATTATTTATATAATTTTATTTCAGACATGACACAATACCAAAATAAAAATAAAAAGCACACAACATGAAAAAAACAACAAAAAATATAAATTAAATCTCTGAAAATGAGTAGGATTAAGTTTAACTTAATTGAACAACAAAGAATAAAAAAATAACAAAACACCCTCTTCAATTTCCTATACTAAAGTAGAAATATGGGCAAACACCCAATTGTGTGAGTTGTATTATTCAGTTCAGTTACTGTAATTCTCGTGTAAATCATCACATTTACTATGTGATTGTTGTAAACTAGTTCACTTGAATAGAACTTTAGCCTTGAAATACTACAAGTAGCATTCATCCTATAATAACAAATGAAAATGTTGCTTGGAAAAGGCTTAATACATCAGTTATCCCCCGGTTTTGTCTGAAAAATACAGATTTTTTCCCCCTAGAGGAACAATCAATCTTACCACCAGTCATAACCTCTTTACCCTTATCCTAACATCAGTGAAAGTTCCCACAATTTC
Source organism: Centropristis striata (assembly GCF_030273125.1). Lineage (NCBI taxonomy): Eukaryota > Metazoa > Chordata > Actinopteri > Perciformes > Serranidae > Centropristis > Centropristis striata. The sequence continues at coordinate 7,689,581 of NC_081518.1, forward strand.
TCCTCCAAAACATTTTTTGTGTTTGGAGTTTACTGTTTCTTTCACCTTGACATTTAAAGGCAGGAAGGAGATCTAAGCTGTTGAGTTGAAGTGCATTAATATTTTCCGTTACAGTGTGTTTTTATTCAACCTTCACACTCCCGATCGCAGAGAGGGAAAATTGACAGGTTGTGAAGAATACAGAGACATCACCCAGACTGAAGGATTTGCTGTGATTCTGCTTTAATGGGTGAAAAAAGAAGTGTTAAAGTGGGGTGTGCATATCAGGTGGAGAGGTGACGTGTGTAGGTAATGTGTGCATCAACTATAAGAACTGCACCTGTAAATATGAAACCTTTGTGGCAGCACACGTTTCCTGTCACTGAGAAAAACACTGGAAAACACTAGAAAACACTGGATCTGGATACTTTGTTGATTAATATAGTTAAGCACTTTAAATATGTTGAGCATCATTTTGGCACTTTTGTGGCTTAACAAAGGGCAAAATCTTCACATTTACATTATCAGAATGGACATTATTTTGGACACTGATATTAAGAGCTAAAAGTCTGGAACCGTTAAGGAAAAGTTCAACATTTTGATATATATTTGCTTTATGAGAATATCAATGCAACTCTCATATCTTTCCATATGACCGGCTGATGGTGAGCAGAAGGCAGAAAACATGAGGAAACAGTGAGCCTGGCTCCAACCAAAATCCACCTACCACCACCTTTAAAGCTCATTTACATACTCTTTTTATCTGACTTCTGTAATTTGTAATAAATAAATAAATAAATAAATAAATAAATAAAAAACAACTAAAAACTAAAGTATTAAAATGCTACATTGTGGTTTTGGACCTTATCGTTTTCTATTTTAAGTCTTTATGTCACACTTATCTGTCTGGTTGTAGCTCAGTATTTAGCGTACAGAAATGATCTATCTCGCTGAAAGGAAATGAAGTGTATTTTCCTTAATATTGAAATATTTAATTGAAGACGCTTGTGGGAGCAAATTAATACAAAATTAAAGTAACTGCTTTATTTCCTTGGATACTGAACTTCTTATTATTATTACATACTGCCTGCACTATTTTTTTTATTTTTTATTTTTTTATAGTGCAATAGCATGTTGTATGCGAAACATACCTAGAGTAAATGAGCCAATTAAATTGTTACTTTTTAGTTGATTTTATGGTATTTTTTCTGTTTTCTAACCTTTTTCCAACTTTAAAACACTTATATATCTGAAAATAAATCCCAAATATAACAAGTTTGCATCCATATACACTAAATGTGATGCTTGTTCTTCTGTTCTATTTTTATGTCTATAGTCTTCCCTCCTGGGGTACTTCCTCATGGAGAAATTTAAACAGCATTTTACAGCTACTATAATCCTGCCAGACTGTTGGGGACTCCATTGAGTAAAAATCTCATTTTGGTCAAGAGCGCTTTTTAATTTGGCATCCCTGCCGGGTAAGTTTGAATACCATTCACATCACTGTCAAAAATAAAACCAGATGTTAGGCTACATGAATACCTCGAGAACAATGGCAAGCAATTTGAATGAACGTGGCAGAAAATTGCCACGTCTCTATTATTTTTCTTTAAAAATAGCCAATATTTTATAAGACAGGTTTCGAGTTAAGTGGTGCGAAAGAGTCGACCATTAAGCACGTGTAAAGAGGCCTTTATTATGTGATAGGCTTGCAATTATGTGCGATACATATTTTGATTTATTACAAGAGAGGTAACAAACACAATGTTATCATCTTGTATGCTTTTATTCTGCCCTATTTACCCGCACAGTAAATCAAGCCCTCATCAGATACACAATAACAGGACTATAATGACTAAGCAATAATACAGGCCTGATGTTACACAATTGAAAATGATGCTGAAACTGTTTTGTATATTTCTGGTTACACAATTTATCACGCGCTAGATCTCCCAGGGACACTGACGCTGAGGAGAAACAATTATAAGGATTTCTCTAATAGCACTGCTGAGTTTTTCCATGACTTTGAGGTTTATTGCCGTACCCCCTGATTGCTTATGAAGACTCCAGTGTGTCAAAACATTCACAAACACTTAAGAGTGTGCAAGCATATGTTTGTGCAAGTCTACTGTACATATTTTGTGTGTTTAATTCTGCCTGAGTGTATTACCGCTTGTCTATTTCGGGGTCATATTTGATAAGCCCCTGAGTGATGTGGCAAGATGAAGTGACAGTTTGTCAGAAAGCGGGTCATGGGGCAGTCACTGTGTAGGCGGCCCTCTGCGCCCGTGTACCGGGTATAATTAGGCACTCATTACCATATCAGTCAATTACCAACAACCACTCTGGGTGCTTTCTCTCAGGAATCTGCCCTTCTGGACACCAGTTCTGAAGAAGGACAGATTTTCCTGGCTGCAGAAGTAATTATTTTCCCTGTCTTTCTCCCTCTTTCTCCTTATTATGATTGCTACTGGTAAAACAATGGCTTAGGTTTTGTTGTGTTGTGTTGCTGCGGGCACCATCTGTGGTGGTGAGGGGGAGGCACAACAATACCCGTCCATATGGTCAGGGCATCAGCAGCGGGCTATATCTGCTCATCAAGTCCTGTCATTGTCATCAGCCACTCTGCTCATACACTAGTCCATGTTCATCTGTCACACTCGCACACACACAGACATGGGACTGACACAGCAAGATATGGCCGTATTTTTATTTATGAGGGGAAGATGAGGTTGGATGAGCAGCTGTCTTGTTGAAGCGTGTATAAATGTTCTCCTCAAACACTTAATTTTAAGAAACATTGCACAGAATTTGTCACTAGAGTCAAATCTTTTGCCTGATTATGCATCATTTCGCTTGTCACCGTAATCCTTCAAAAAATGTCATTAGAGGACAAATAATTCTTGTTATAATTTCTGTTAATATTCTTTTTTTTCTCCACTTGTCTGAAAATGACACTAATGTGGCGTGATTTTGATATCTTATAATCAGTTTTCATTTGCACCAATGAAATATTTTGCCACCTCAACATCAATCCCAACCCGCAATCGTTGATTGGTGTTGGGAGCTTGGGGCTTTTTTAGACATACCCATCTGCTGTCTCGCACCTCCTAATCTGCACACACACACACACACACACACACACACACACACACACACACACACACACACACACACGTTATGCTGACTTGTGTCACTTTTGGGGACATTACAAATAATTATATTCATCTCTTGGAGACTTGTCCTGCCTTGTCTAACCCTAACATTAACCACTGGCCAAAAAAATCAGCTTCTTCCCAATTGAGGACATGGTTTTTGTCCCCAGTTGGACAAATCCTGCTGTGTCTAAACCTCAAACTCTTTCCTGAAGACTGAAATTAGTAAAAGACTATTTGCTCTCATATTTCTAAGTTGGTTATATGAGATAAGCTGTCTTTGTTTTCTCTTAATTAGTTATTTTAAGGATTTTGTTCTCTAGAAATAACATTGAATCTCATATTTTGGAACCATAATTACGTTGCATATGAACTTTCTGAGCTGCTTCAAAACGTTCACAATGTGCCACATGAGGACTACTCCTTTAAACACGCTACAAACATGTTACAACTGTAAAATATTGTAAACATGTAATGATCAAGTATTTCAGATATGACAATCTCATTGAAAATATGTTGGTTAAGGTTATGCAAAAACACTTGGTTAATGTTCAGTAAAAAATAACAGGGTAGGGCTTCAAAAACATTAATTCCACACATAACTTCCAACATCAGGACACAAAAACACTTCTAGTGGACATAAACTTCCAACAATGGGGCATGAACACTGGTCTTCTGGTTTAAATTCCTTCAAATTTGCAGAAATGACAATGCCCTAATGTTTCGGTGTTACAGACTTTATGCTGATTTACCTGTCTTCAACCTGCCTGCCTTTGGACTCTCAACTTAAAAGTCTTTTGTTGCATTGAATTCTTGAGCTTTCGCTGCTGCCTCTTCATCGCCCTTTCCTGTATTTGGGTCCAAACCGGCTTTACTGACACTGTGATGTCTGTTTTTTCATAACTTTAGAGATAACATTGACTTTCATTAATTTCCTGGAGACTTTCTTTAGCCATAGTGTACCTAATCACTTGCCTTACCCTAATGCTAAACCCAGTCTTTACCCTAAAATGTAATGATTTACATTATGGTAGCATGTCCCCAGAAGGAAGCCAAGTCCCGTGTGACCGTATTAACAGAATTTTGTCCACACAACACGATTAATACAAGTCCACACACACACTGGCACCACCTTTCTGTCCTAAATGTATTTACTCCAGCAATCTGCATTATTTACCCTTAACTTTGCATTTCTAAATCCATCCGTCAAGGATTGATAGACAATAAAGATTCATATAATTGCATGAGATCTGTCTTCGTTTTTTATTCAGTTGCGTGGAGGACCCGCTTTACCATAATGGACCAAATCTGTGTAATTTTTCCAGGTGAGAGGCAGTTGCTGGCTGTGCTCATCAAGATAACGAGAAGATGAAGAAGGCACGGAGGAAGACATGGGGAGGGAGAGAAAAGAAAGGGTGCAGAATGTACATACGCTGTATAGTAAGGAGGTGTGAGGAGATGGTGAGATATGGGTATTGGATGCAACATACCAAAATAAGCATGTTATATTGAAAGAGGACATGAGGACATGGGCTTGAGGAGAAGCAGATTACTTGTGAGAGATCTAAGAGCGATAGAAAGGCAGAGATAGAGGGAGCGGGAAGGGGGGTAAGGGAAGGACAAAGCTGAAGGCATGTGAAAGCTGAGATAACCGGTTATCCCTGCGTCATCACGGTCTACGTTTATCTTTGCCTGCCTTGCACCATATCTTCCCCCATCTTCCAGTCTCACCAAATAATAGAAACCTTGAAACAAAGCCCAGTGTGACTGTGGTTTTTAATTTGTCTTCAGAATCGGTAATTAACACAGCGCCTCAACGTGCAGACAACACACGGCCCGCCATTAGTTGCAGACTGCTCTCGCATTTTCACATTGAACACTTTGCATTGAGGGAAATTATGAATGTTGCATTCACTCCACTCCCCACTGGATTCATGCTTGATTCATTTGGTGCTTTGTCTGATTAGACAACTGGCTTAGAAGCCATTTTGCGCAATAAAATAAATAATTCAAAGTAAAAAAAAAGTATGAAAAAATGAAAGCAGCGGTGTCAGGACATGAAGGGAACCCTAATAGATGATGAAAAGACAACAGCTGAATATCAATGACCCTGTTGTGAGGATATGAAGAGGCTTTTTATAAATCTGGACTGTTTACTTTGGCTGGTTTGTCTTGCTGTTAAGCAGGGTGGCCCGTATGGACAGGCTAATACTCAGCAGATCACAGGGATTGGGATATTGTTTATAGGATCAGCTGAACAATAGGAAGGGGAGCTCTCCTCTCCTCTCCGCTCTCTATCTCTGCTTTGCCTCAGGCGTTGTGGAAGACAGCCCTACCCTCTTCTCTCCCTCTACTCCTTCAAACCAACACTTCTCAGCATCTTGACCTCTCCCTTCCTGCCTTTCACCCTCTGTTCCCGTCCTCTTGTGTCCCCTCCAATCTGTCCCCTTCTCCTCTGCAGTCAGGGACAATTTCAGGCGCTGCTTGTCCTGATTGTTGTTTTAGACCAATCATCCTCCAGCGCTGTTTGCCCCCTGGTCACCTGGCCCCACACCACAGCAGAGGGGATTTCAGGCTGACAGTTGCCTCTGGCGGAGCAAAAACGGACCGAGGGACAAAGTGGGTGATGGGACAGGAGGGAGGACGGTCTGGGGGGGTTGCATGGCTGCCTCAGTCAGTTTCAGCCCTGGGAGACAGCTGGACTCCCTCTAACCTCCTGGCTTGTGGGGGTCAGCAGCCATAAGGACCAAATCCTTGGCCTGGAACATGACCAACGTCTGTGGGATTTGGCCGGGAGAGAGGCCTGCTACCAAAGCCCAATTAATGTAGATCAGAAAACAGCCTGAGACCACAGCCCTAGAGGTCACTGTTTTATCCAAACAGATAAGCATATTGTTGTTTGCAGCAGTGATAATATCAAATTGCAACAACTTAACAAACAATATGTAATTTTCTGCTGTCTCAATCAAAAATAAAAACAAAAGACAATATTATGGTCCATCTTTAGCCTGGAACCAGCTTCTTCCAGATAGGATTCCTTCAGTGTTTCTGGAGGTTTTTAACAGAAGCCGAATTATCCGCAGAGGTCTCCTCCTCTCCAAAATAAGCGGACCAGATGATTAAAACCAGTGACAACATTGAATAAAGCAGTTTCTCCTTAAAATCCTTGTTTTTCCAAGGCTGCTTGGTGGACAAAGGACATCCCTGAGGGGCTGCAAGCTGTGCTGCCACTAACATTTGCTCAGCTTGTTTTCTGATAACTCAAGATCCAGACATCATTACAGGGAGCAGAATTATCCACAGGGGTCTCCTCCTCTCTGGAACAAACGGACCAGGTGATTATAACCATTAAAATCACTGAAAAATGCTGTTTTACGGTAAAACGGTTTCTCCGACGCTGTCTGGTAAACAGCAGTTGTTAATGTTTGCTCAGTTTCTCTGATAACTTGAGATCAAGATGTCTAAAGTCCTTCTTCCAATCAAAATATAAAGTTAAAATTACCATTATCTGCAAAATGTTATGAATAAATTTATGACAGAAAACAACAATTCAAAAAGGTGATTTGACGTAATTTGAATACTCTAGGTTTGAAAAAAACAACATTAAAAACATTTGAGATACTGTAAATACACAACTTACTTAAATACAAAATATATATCATAGATCTTTTCATATTTTTACTCAATTTGATTGCGAAAAAATTTACATTGTACCTTAAATGAACAGAAAAATATTTCAAGGTTGAGCAAAATAAAATAAAGAGAACACAATCCAATCCAAAATGATAATTCCCTTTCTTATAGTATCTAACTTTTAAGAGTGTAGCACAAGTTTGGCAGCTGTGTTTTGCATCTCTGATTGTCTTACACATATTTCCTTTTTATCAAATTTCATGAAAGGTGTAATTATGTCGGCCCCCTTGAAATATCCCTGGCGTGTTCGCTCGTGTTCGTGTGGTGCTCAGCACATATAATTTAATTTGAATTCATTACTCCCCCTCCTGTCAGTTAATATATTCATGACTTCCAATTCCCTCAGAGCTGTCCCACCACCTGGAGTGTCCTCCCTCATCTGTGTCACTCCTCCCCCCCTCCTCCTCCCCCAGCCTTCCTAGTCCTCACCCCTCCTGGCCCTGCGGGATCCCTGGGGGCCCATGAAGGGGTGTTAGGGCCAGGGTCACAGAAGCTGGGGGGCCCGCTGTCATTAGGGTGCAGTGGAATGTGTTAGCAGGGACCAGCTGGGACCAGCCAGCTCTGTCCCGGCCCTCTCTCTGCTGGTGCTGCTGGTGTTGGTGTGTGTGTGTGTGTGTGTGTGTGTGTGTCTACTGTATGTGTGTGAAAGTAGGGAGTTGGTGACGCCTGCAAATGACAGTGATAAGATGGCAGATGTGGGTATTCGTGCAGCCATACTTAACGTTTTTCTGCAACAACTTCTGTTTTTGTTCAGTTTTTGAAAAGACTAACTAAGAATAGCAGAGAGATATTTCACATATACTTCACATCATATGTGATAGGTGTTAATAGTAATCATATTGATATTACATATCATATTTATACAATATTCTTGTCTATTTACATTCTTATACACTTAGTATCTTGTACACTTAGTATACTCTTGTATAGTCAATATATTAATACATCATGTCTTGTGTATATGTATATATATACACACATATATGTGTATATATTTATACATGTTTAAATATTATATATTATGTTATGTATGTATGCACACCTTGCACAGGCTAAATATATGACACATTAATATGTTATTATTATTATTATTATTATTATTATTATTACTACTACTAATATTATTATTATTATTATTATTATTATTATAAACATATACTGTTGCTGCCATTACTATTATTACTATATGCTGTGATATACTACTACTACTATTATTATTATTATTACTATTATATATACTGTACTATTATTATATACTGTCTAGTCACAATAACATTATTACCATCATATCATCAGTATAATTACCGTCATCTTGCTACTGCACCTTACCTACCAACTTCTTCTTAAGTGTCCTTGTTTTATTCTGTATTTTTTTCTATTGTTGTTTTTATTTATTCTACCTTAGTATTTTATTCTATTGTATTTTATTGTACTTAAATACCAGACTGCTGTGACAACCGAATTTCCCTTCGGGGATGAATAAAAAAATCTATCTATCTACTGATTTGAGAGTGGATGTTACTTTGTTCATATTTCTATTTCTGAGTCACGACTTTGACAGATGCAGGTTTGGAGTTTCCAGATTCAATTCTAATATTCACATCGATATTTGATCACAGCACTATGGGCAAAATGTGTATTGTTGGACGAAGTACATATTGTATATTTTGCATAGCTTGGAGTGCATTTGAATAGAAAACACACAAGGGGGCAAAGTGAAAGGGTCTTGTTTGGATGACAGTGTGAACGCTTTCATGTTTCATCTGCTTGACTTCTTCCTCCTCTTTGGGAACGAGATGCATTATTTATTCTCTGCCAAAATATTACATCATTCAATAAAATGCTAACAGAGTAGTCATGTTTCTGTGCAGTTTCATGGTAGAAAGGAGCGAGTTTCAGCTTCAAAATGCTCCTCTCCTCCTTTCATATTCTCTCTGTCTTTCATGTTGCACCTTTGTACCAGCCTCTCGACTGACACTGACTGAATATGTCCCTTCTGTGTGGTAAATATTTCATGGCGGGGAGCAGCTCGAAGTTTGATCGTTGCAGGGTGCCGGTGTAGGAGTTCAAAGGAGACGGTGGGTCCTCTGACAGCCAGCCAGAACAGAGTGGAGGAGGAGCAGAGACTGGGGGTAAGACAGGAGGTGGGGGAAGAGAAGAGAAGAAAAGAGAAGAGAAGGCAAGAGTGGAGAGGAGTGGAGGGGAGGGGGGAGCGAAGGAAGGGAGGCGCTGCTGTGTGCTCAGTTTAAATTCAGCACCACCAATTTCCTGGACAGCTCCCTCGGTCTTCAACACAGTGGAAAACAAGAAGTTGCACAGTTTTATGTTGGAATATTTTCAACCGACTTCTATACTGAGACAGAATGTATTTTTATCCATACATATGAATAATTATTCAATTGAGGGAGCGAGAGCAACAGACTTCTTTATTGGCACTCATTAGAATTAAATGAGCGTGTGTGTGTGTGTGTGTGTGTGTGTGTGTGTGTTACCCATACATGTGCATACTCATCTTGCACAGTGTGTGTCTGTGTGTGCATGTCTTAGTATATCTGTGTGTGTATGTTGGAGGGAGGGGGGCTTCATTATTAATCAGGGCCCTTCCCTTAGTGTGAGAGCTGCTCACCCTCCATGGCTTAATGACTGAAAATGAGCCGTAATTATGGGCTGTCAGTCCAGCCCCTGGCACCCCCTCTGCTCCTCCATCTCATGGGTCCATGTCCTCCCCTCTGCTGCACCACACCCAGACTGCCATCACTTACCACTATCACTTATCACATGCACTATATCTGAGTTACCTACCCCTACATGAACCCCTTCCCACTACAGGGCCAATCTAAAGAACACTGGGACAAATTTAAGGGCAAGATTAAGAATTAAATGCAGATGTCTGATGCAATTCATTTTTTTTTCAATCTGCCTATAAGGGCCCGGACACCCTTTACACACCTTACACCCTACATTATTACATTATTAGGGAGACTGCTAATTCTGTTTCTATCATTTAAGGCGGAACACAATCTAGAAGCCGCTGCAACAGTGTCCAACTAAACATCTGAACAAATCTATGCATGGTGGTTACTACTGCTTAGTATATTTTGTATATATATATATATATATATATATATATACAGTATCTCCTGTTGTCATGCTGTCCGTCCCTTGTCTCTTTCTCGTTCTAACCCTCCCTTCCTCTTGCTCTGTGCACTTAAGCTCATCGTTATGCGGCGTGTGGTTTGTCAGAGCTGATGATGAATTTGTTTATGAGTGGAGAGAGCTGATTTCCCCCGAGTGGTCTTTCTCTCTCTCTCTCTCTCTCTCTCTCTCTCTCTCTCTCTCTCTCTCTCTCTCTCTCTCTCTTTTTCTTACTCTTTCTCTCCTTCTTTTTGCATCAGTCCATCCAATCAAAGTCAGCCTCTCTTCCCCTCACTTCCCCTTCCAGCTCTTTCCACCCCTGCAGGGAGCTTCACCCCTTTGACATGAGGATTTAATTCCAGCCAAACCTGAGCCGCGGGGGTTACTGACCGTCAGACTACACAAAGGGACACGCGAATACAATTGAGATTGTGTTTAGAGTGTGGGGAATTATTTGCACAACCCTTTAATCATACTCAGTCGTTCTGTTAATGTCATCTTTTCCCTCCTGCAGTAGCAACTGTGAGAGAAAGCACCAGGTTGTACAATGAATGGATTGTAGGTAATACACAAACAAGGACAAACAGCCACAGCCAAAGAAACCCACATTTAACAATAGAATCCAACAGTGCCCTGAAAGCTCTCATGCATGAGTAATGTGTTGCTTGTTTAAGTCTTCAGCATCTCTTACAAGATGGCAAGTTTAAAAATGTAGGCATGTTGATGCTACAGACAATACAAACCATTTTGTCTGACAGGTCCCCCTCCTGGGCTTTTCAATATAAGCATGCTGTTTGAAATCTGCCTGCATACACACACGTACCGCATGCACATACACGGCGCATTCACACACATGCATACACCCACTAATATCCCTGTTGGAGGTGGTGGAAGTGCCAGCTATTATCAATTAATCTTTGCTGTGTTTTTTCTCTTGCAGAGAGTGGTACCATATGGTTCTCTGTCAGCCACTGCTTTTAATTTACTCCTTGCGTCTGCTGTGAAAACAGACCAACATCCTATCTAAATTGCTGATTTGATAGAGGGAGTATTGGGAGAAGTGAGGGAGAGCCTGTATGTACACACTGTATGTGTAATGTGTAATGCACACTGTAAATCTTGTAGTCGCCTACCTCTCCCACACTACATGGCACACTTGTTTATTTTTCCAAAGTCGGGGTTAAATTAACAAGTATTTAAAACTGAACTACTGTTATGTAGTCACAGTTTGGGTAAGGTTGCTTGTGAAGAAGCTTTTGGCTAATATGCACTGCTAACACACTGTGATTAACTTACAAATATACAAAATATATGTACAGTAAATGTGAGACAGTCTTAGTGAGTAAACTACTCTCTTTATGTTAGCATGGGCATGCTCTATGAGTACAAATTATTTAATCATGTGGCTCTGCTAGACTTTCCCAATGTTAGTGGATCGATTGAATCAAATTCGGATGGTGATCCGGATCCTGTTATGTTGGGGGTTAAATTGACCCATTTCAAAGTTTCAAAATAAATAAAAAAAAGAAATAGCTAAAAGTATTTTTTTTTCATCAAAATTTAAAATTGTAAAAAAATTTTTTTTAAATCAATGTCACGTAAAACCATTATATTATATATGTGGGTCTTTCCAATGTACATGAAAAAAGTTTTAACATGCATTTTTTATGAAAAACGAGTGATTTATCCTAATTAAACCATAATCTGTGAGAGCATTGCACTTAGTATCGAATGAAATGATTAGTTATGAAGTTTATAATGAAATATAAACAATGTTTATTGGGATTTTTTGGTTTCTGACACTTTTGGATGATTAAACATGACCCATGAACTTTATCGTGTTCCTGAGAAACTAACATAACAGGAGGGTTAAAGAAGTCTCTTTCCCAATGTTATTGTAAAAAATGTAAGTACAGTTTTACTGCTGCTGTTTAAAGTAATTCTCTAAATCTTTATGCAGATGTGTGGTTAAAATATAGAGAAAAGAGAGAAGCGTGCTGTTTGATCTGGGAAACAAAAAGCTGATTGTTTGTGATCACGTGAATGCTGCATGGCGACTGGAGGAGCTACAACCACGATGGAAGAAGGGTTGTAGATAAACTGTTACAGTATGTAGGCAAAAGCAACGAGAGTAAATACCGTCGCATTGCCATGATGGCCAGATGCTGCGTTTCTGTGTCTGGCACTTCTGTTCCTGAGAGAGTTCTCCACGGCAGGCGACATACTGAGCTCTACTCTCTCCCCAGAGAATGAGACATCCTTATCTTTGTGACAAAGAGTTTACAATTATAATCTAAGTTCAGCTTTACTTCCTTCCTTTCTTTGTTTTTTTTAATCTTATTTCACTGTATTTTAAAATTATGTACACTGGCTATTTCTTTTATTTACTGTCCATGTTTATGTTGCACTTTAATTTGTTTTTATAAACTTTAATTTAAACATTGGAGGGACAACTTGAGTTTTGTGTATTTATTTGACCAAATAAATTGAAGCAAAGTTATATTCTATTGTTTTTTTTGTTTTTTTTGCTGATCTAAATAATTATCTGATCCATGAATCAAAGAGATGACACTGATCCGAACTGTGAGTTTTGTGATTCGTTGCACTCCTACATTTGGCCACAAGGAAAACAGGCTTTAAATCCTGGCGTTCTTATAGTGGACCTTGTCATTCTTTATAATGCATGTCTTCACTTTCACCTTGGCTTTTAGACTCCATTACTTCGTCTCAAGGTTATCATAGTTTGGGATTTTTCATTTGTTTTAGTTTTAATTTCATTGTGAATTTTTGTTTTCAAATTCAGTTAGTTTTAATTAGTTTTTAGAGTGAGTTTGCTAGTTTTAGCTTAGTTTTTATCTTTTGAAAATGCTTAGTTTTAGTTTAGTTTTTATTAGTTTTAGTGTTAGTTTTAGTTTTTTGTAATGGGCTATGTGCTGGGTGCGAGATTCAAAGAGGTCATGATAAATTTAGCATTCATTTCCTTTGGCTTATCCATCTTAGCCCCAATAAGGTTATTAACTCTTATAGTTCCGGGTGTCTTTGGTTCTAGTGTTGACATCCCAGTCTCAGTAAATGTATTTACCATGTGTTCCAGCATGTTCAGTAACCAGCAGCTATTTGGTCAGAGCTAAATAAATACATTTCACATCAACCAAAAAGGATTATGCAGTGTTCCCCCGAAATGTAGCTATTCTGCAAAAAAAAAAAAAAAAGTGATTTGATATCATGGGCGAATTGAAGACTTTCATTTGCACACAGAGAAAACACAACATCCAAAGTTTACAGAGTGTTGCACAGGCGACATGTTTGTGCCAGTGCACTTCGGATTACCATAATAACTGAACGGTTTATGCTATCCAAAAAATTCCAATGTTTTCTGAAAGCTGAGAAGTTGCTCTTTACAGCAAATATGGTGTCAATATGGTAATTTCACTCGTGCCCACAGACGAAAACAAAGAACGTTTTCACCATAATTTTAGTTAGTTTTAGTTTTATAACCACACAATACAGTTTCAGTTAGTTATGTTTGTTTAAAAACTCTTGTTTTTATTTTTATTTCAGTTAACAAAAATCTTTTTTCAATTATATTTTTTTGTTATTTGGTTAGTTTTCGTTAACTATAATAACCTTGCTTCACGTGCGTTTCGGATTGAACGAAATGAAAATGAACGAAATGAAAATGTAAGCTCTCAGAAAAAAAATATCTTAGCAAAGACTATAAGGACAGAAGTGGACATTAGTAACATCATTAACATCATTTTGGTAATTTTTTCTCTTTCTTTTGTGTCTTAAATCAGGTGCTCTTTCACAATAAAGCTTATTGTTCCTTATTGGTGCTAAGAGAAAACACTTGACACTGTAAATGTTCATGTAAACCAACACGACTCAAGCAAAAAGTATAGCCAACTGTCACACGTTGGTATAGTATAGAGAGCTAAGGCATCTCTGAATGCATCTCTTAATGAATACTGCTGATTCATGCACACCTACTTGACTGTAAGAGCAATTTCGAATAATTTTAGCGTCTATAGCCTGTAAAAGCCAATAAATCCACAATTACAGCAAATTTTTTGAAACCCCAAAAATGTAGCTTTTTTGCTCTTCAGATTCACAGTTTCCATCACGATCACAGCTTGTAATAATTAGCACAGCTAGATGTGAATAGCTCAAGGTTACATACTTTCAATTGCACTGGAGTGCCATACACTGCTTAGACCTTTTATGAAGCACTAGTAAAGCCGTGGGGGGCAGGGAGCAGAGCTGTTCTCCCTGCCCTGCTGTGTGTGGGTGTAAAAGGGGTAGAGGTGAAGATGGAGAGGTCATCTCTGTTGTGGAGGAGGGGTTAAGGACAGATGTATGTGTGTTTTTTCTGGATGTGAAGGTCTCAGGTGTAAAAGGAAATATGTGGGCTGAAGTGATAGTAAGGTGAATGTGTGTGTGTGTGTGTGTGTGTGTGTGTGTGTGTGTGTGTGTGCGCGCCTGTTTGTGATGGATGAGGTGTCCTAATGTGGTCTCTCACCACAGATATTATGGTCAAACAGACGGTCCATCAGAGCATATTGGACCAGAGGATTCCTCCGCTCCCATCAGTCTGGTGCAGTGCACAGCAGATGTGAAGAGTGCTCCCTGTACTGTACTGCACTGTTTAAATACAATTTTTTTTAAATGACACACAATGCAAACATTCATTTTTAATGCCCATAGACTTTATGCCAATGCTTAAAGTCACAAAACTAAACCAAAAGATGCAACAAAATATTTGTATGCCTCCTCATAATGTCTCTTTATTATGTCTTCATATCCTTATAATCATGTCAGAGAGAGATATAAAAGAAGACATTTTCACAAGACATTATATTTACCATGACATTTAAGAAGCATTTAAAGAGAATTAGGTCTTTTAAAGCATTCTTTTATACCTTTTTAAAGTAGCCAGATAAAGCAAGCCAAAACTTTTTTTGCCTATTTCAAACATAGACACAAAGACACATCTTTTATTCATTTTCACTTTTCTTAAACATCACATACAGTATATATTAAAAAAAAAGAAGTATTTTAATGGAAGCTACTTCATATTATAATCATATGCATATAGTCAATACTGAGTGATGTAATGGCAGACCAGGCTAAGCCTTCAGCCATGGATAGTTACACTTAAGACCTGATTGAAATTAAAACAATATGTGGACTTAAAAAATAATTTAAAAAACAACTTTTTTTTTGTTTTTTGGTTAGGTTGACATGGTGACTTTCCTTTTTATAATTTGGTCAGCCGAAACCCCAATTATGAATACAGCAACAGTATTTCTAACTCCTAAAAGTCCACCAAATCCACCAACATGGACTGGTTCCCACATCAATAAATCACTGTGTACACAGTAGGTACAAGCTCATTAATGAATCACAACGTGTCCAAACCTTTTGGGGTCACTCCATTCCCATTAAAGCAGTTTGGAACTAAAGTGACACTTGCAGGAGAACTCCTAGTGGTGCAATAGGATGAAATACTTGCAAGTTACAAGCAGACAGTCTTTTATATTAACCTGGAGATCCTGGGAGGTTTACATGAAAGGGCTAAGCCACAATTTATCATTGAGATGGGATATAGATGGGAAACATAATGCATATTGGAGTGCATTCGAAAGCTAGCGTGACTAAGGGTGTGTAGCTGTTGTTAGATGATGCACTACCCTGCAGTTAAATCACCATAATTCTGAGGATCAAGCCCTCACCTCTCACACACACAACACTGTGTGCTTTTCATTTCTTTGTGTGTGAACCAGGAACAATATCAGTCACGAATATATGGATTTAGATTCCTTTAGAAAACTAAAGACATGGACACTGTTATATATTTTCTATGCAAAAGTGTATTTAATTGGCTTTAAGATGTTACCATTTTTCTGTGGAGATATTTGTAAAATGTACAAAATATCATCCTGATGTTTTAGGTCATACACAATGTATTTAAATTTGTAATTAATTTGCAAATACAGTTAAAACCATTTTTAAAATAAATAAAATAACACATTTTTAACACCATTATGAAAGACTTTTCCTTGATTGAAAAATTAATTCCTTGATTTTCTTGATTTATGAAAATAACAGAAGTGTGGGATATCTTTTTGGAACAACTTAATAGCAGTTTGGTTGATATTTCCTGGATTAAACCAAAACACATTATTTGGGAAAATGTATCAAAATGTGCCAGTTTGATCTGTATAGCTGTATCTCTCACAAGAAATAAATGATAAGATATTCCTTTATTGATACCCCATGGGGGAAATGCAGGTGTTGCAGTTATAAATATATAAAACATAAAAAAATAGTATGAAATACAAATACAAACAAACAAACAAGACCAATCTAAAAAAAAATAGTAGTGCAAACATGTCAAAGTGGCAGTGAATTGAGAACATATGTGCAATATAGACAACAATATATAAGAAGTAGAAGAAAAAAGGTAAAAAAAAAAATAGCAAAGTTTGGAGCTGCTGTAACAGGCTGCTGACCTCTCCAGCTCCTGAAAGTGATTAATATAAAACCAGAAATTTAATGTGTCTTGCTTTGGTTTCTCTGCTTTATTTTTATATATTTTGGGGGAAAAAATCACAATAAGTATTTTAAATTCACAAATTATATTTAGAACACAAGGGATTAAATAGAGATTTAAAGATTACTTTGTAATAATTATCCCAGACAGCCTTTAATACCGAACACAGTTTTCTTAGATATTGTGTATAGTTTTTTTTATGGTCCAAGTTATTTGGAAGGATCAGATTAATACTGCATATATGTAGTGTTTCAATATAATATAGCCCTGCTGCAACAAACAGACAAACTGAATGTGAGTACTGTACAACTGCCTCGATAATGAAGCCCTCTGACAGCAGCAGCAGCAGTGTTGTTAGGAGCGCGGCTGGCCGGTGAGTAGTGCTCAGGTGCTCTGTGGTGAAGGCCAATCATCACAGGGTAGGCTCTGCCTAATGAGGGGATCTCCATGATCCAGTATCCAGGACAGGGTACCCTGACCCTCATGCACCAGTCCTCCCAGCTCTGGGCTCCAGCTGCTACTATGCCTTACTGGTGCAGAATGAAAATCAGGTAGGAGACATAGACAGGAGTTACATCATCTTGACCTCAGAGTAGCTGCCATATGAAGCCTAGTTATTCTAAAATTACTTGAAAGTTTTCCTTTATTAGTCCCACAACAGGGAAATTTCAAGAGTTATAGCAACAAAGTGGATAGCAAAAACAACTAGAAAATTTCCTTTGGGGAAATTCTGAAAGGGCCACGGGGGCTACTGCCGGTGTGTGTACACTATGATGAGATTTTTTAGAGATTTCAAACAATTAGTACTAGTAATGTTATGATACTATATAATATACAAGGAGCACACCTACAACAAGCATTCATTTTCAAGTATTTATTTATCCAGCAACCTATGCCCTCTCAACCTCAAAATATGTGTGTGTGTGTGAAGCATGTGTATCTGGAGGAGTGTGCGCGCTTATGTGCGCATTGGTGTGTGTGTGTGTATGTATGTGTAACTGAAATCACATAAAGTTACCTGTGTGTGTGTTTGTGTGTGTGTAACTAAAATCACATGAAGTTACCTGTGTGTGTATGTGTGAAGCATGTGTATCTGGAGGAGTGTGTGCGCTTACGCGCAAATGTGTGTGTGTATGTTTGTGTGTGTAGCATGTGTATCTGGAGGAGTGTGCACGCTTATGCGCATGTGTGTGTGTGAGATTGCCCTGTGGCCCGAATAAAAAGTAATCAGCAGTATAAACTCGAAATATAAGCAGAGAAACAAGTAAAACAATATAATAAAGTTTTAACAATTTACAATGTAAGCAAGTAGAAATATAAAAAGTCCAAACACTTAAAACAGAAATCACACTGTACTGTATTTATTTATTATTATTTCAATTTATTTTTATGTGTCAAAGTGGAGCATTTTTTCTATCGTTGCATTCACATTTTGCAAAGTAAGAGTCATGTTTACACTAAAATCTCAAATTCGCTTTTTTTAAAATAATGAAGAATGCAGGTTGCAAACTTAAAAAATACATGCCTCTATCCAGCATGCAGTAGGATATGATATACGCTGTAACTCAAAGTTATAGTTGATCTGTTAAACGCATACATAAATATCTAGGCCTTATGCTGACTTCTTTACATAAAAAAAGAAAAAAATCCGGTAAACTAAAGCAACAAAGGAGTGATTAAAAAACTTAATCAAAGGAAAAACATTCACATAAATAAACTGCAGATTTACAAGACCTGAAAACAAACAAACATTTTTTTTAAACTTTCATTGAAAGTCACAGGAGGCATCACAATGAGTCAGACAAATTAATTAATTTCAATGTGCTATCTCTTGCTTCGTAGACATTTGCTTTCAGCACACAGACACTCTACAGGGTTTTTCTAACTAACCTTGCAGCCACTGTATTGCAAAAAGGGTTGGTATTTTTTTTTCTTGAATAGGAATGTCAGATGCTTTCTAAAGCAGAAAACCTTGAGGTGTTTCAGTGAAGGGAACTTCATTATACCATTCTGAGCATTCTCCTCCACTCAGAAAGTTAGGATTTATTCACCATTCAGAGTCATCTTTTTTTAATCAAATGTGGCTAGAATTGCTGCAGAAAGAAAGTTTTTTTTTTACACCAAGCAGAACGTGCATACAGTACAGTGTGTGTGGCTTCTTGTCAGTATCAGTGTGTGTGTGTGTGTGTGAGAGAGAGAGAGGGACAGCTCTCGATTGTTCACATTCCAAAAAGTTTTTATATTCCACAACAATGACAAATAACGTTGGTGGTCAGGGACCTTTAAAACCACACATATTTCTGTTTCTTGAAGTCACATGAGTGTTTTCTGTTCTTCCTCCATAGTTAAGGTCTCTTTAAGTTTAAGAAAATAAAACTACTTCGGGTTTAGAAAAGATTGTGACTATGCTAACAGGCAAAGATCGTCTTTGCGGTTAAAACGCGCTTCTGGTCTTCAACCAACCCAAAAGAGCACATGTCACGCTGCCACTCATTTCTCTGCACTGCCTCCCGGTCACAGTCCGCATCAAATTCAAAACCTTGTCTTTTGCCTTGGAAATAGCAACTGGCACAGCTCCTGCATATTTGAACTCCTTTGTTCAGGTCCACTAACCCTCCTGCCCACTACGCTCTTCTCCTCTGTACTCTGAACTTCCTAACTCCATCTGATCTGCTGAGTCCTTATCAATCTTTAAGAACAGACTGAAGACCCAACTCTTGACTGAACACCTTCACACTTAATCTTCACGGATGAGAACTATAGAAAAAAAAAAGCTTGCACTGTCTGAAAACACTTGACCCATGGCACTTACTCTTGTGTTTCTTGTCTAAATCTTTGCTTGTTTTGTACTAACTCTCAAATGTACATTGCTTTGGATAAAAGCACCTGCTAAATGACATTGTAGAATTGTAGAATTGTATAAGTATGCAATGGTGGCACTTTAGTTAGAAGCACTTTCAGTAAGTTGGCCTGGTCAGTAAGGAGTGCAAGTGTGTGGAACACAGTACCTGAGGAGGTTAAACTGCTTACAACATACAAGGCCTTCACAAAAAAAGTTGAAATTGTGTCTTATCAACACCTACAGCTGCCAACACTAAAAGATAAGCCTGTTGTGTTGTTTTGATGTTATGATAAAATTGTATGTTGTGATGTTGTATGCGATGTTGTAATTTTTCTTAATTGTATTGTAAGTATTATGTATTTTGTATATTGTACGTTTTTTTTTTGTTTTTTTTTGTAATTCTCTGCTTTTTTTACATCATGGCCAGGGGACTACAGATGAAAACTAGCCTTCTGGCTAACTCTGGCTTTTTTAACCATGTGTAATCATGTGTTTTATGAAAATGCACTGTCCCCTTTTAAATAAACTAATAATAATAGTTTCCAGTGTCAAATCACTTACCAATCCACACGACCTCTTCCCTAATGCTGCTTTCACATCAAATTCAAAGCAAATGAATCACTGTTTAATACCTCTTGCGTAAGAGGAAAACCAAATGCTGTCATATGTGGATTCATAACATCATCCCAATGTACACAGAGCGAGGTGAAATGCACTACCTTCTCAGGGAATTGTGTCTGGATGACTGCCACTGCAGTGTCACCACAGCGGTATGATTCCAAATAAACACATTTTTGCTGTGATTTAATTACAATGAATCAAGTAAGAAGTCTGTAGCCATGTTTTATCATGTCTGTCTGCAAGACAAAGAAGTAAACTGTTAAAATGCTTATTTTCTGAATGAAGTTTGGTTTGATCAAAGTTATGCTATACAAGAGAATCTCAGTGATGAGGGGCTTTTGCAACGCAGCGACATGCAAATTTCCCGCTCTTCAATATCTGAATGACTGGTGTGAACCAGTTTCTACTTCCGTCTTTGCGTCGACTTTGTATGTCATCATGCTGCACAAAAAATTGCTTTTTGTTTGGTATAAACACACTATTAGATTTTTTGGCAACAGAACCATATCTGTCCCTTTTTCTGGCTTTTAATGTTCTTTTAAGCATTAAAAAACAACCTGTATTGTCATTTACTCGTGAAATTAGTGTTTAAATTCCTTGGTTTAGGTTAATTGCTAAAAGAAAGCAACATGTCCTTGTAATCATCAAATCTGATAGAAAGGACAGTCATGATTTTCAATAACCTAGAAATTTCTGAAAATCTATAATGGTTGATTGCACGCCTCACAATGTACATAAAATAACGACACATAGTACCAATGCAGGACATAGTGTGTCCTTCTAAGGGCTTGAAGGGCAGGTTGTAGCACATCTGATTTAATGAAGGAGACCAGATTGTGCAGACCTAAAGAAATTAGTGCAAATTGCACCAATTCATTGAATTTAAGCATACAGTATTGAACCATAGTTTATTTGGCACAAAAACAAACTTTACCTTAATGTTAGCCATACCATAGATTAGATGTTAAAACATATAACTGAATTCAATATACTTTTTTAATATTTATTTTTATCTTATTTTATCTACTTTTTTGTTTATTTATTAATCATTGTTATTATTATTATTATTATTATCATCATCAATATATATATATATATATATATATATATATATATAAATGTATAAATATTTACTATTTTCCTTTTCCTTTTTTCCCCATTATTTATTTCATATATTCTCTCCTCATGTTTTGTGTGTGATGTTTATTATAATGTCACTTATTACAAGTCCTGTGTCAGGAAATGTTTAAATGATTGAAAATGTTTATGTTTGTAAAATGATTAAAATGCTAAAATAATAAGTTCAAAATCAATAAATAAAACATATAACTGAACATATTCTGGGGCTTTGCAGACTCACCGACTATCTTGGTGTTTCTGGTAAGGACAGTCTCTCACATTCATTATGGAGCAGTATTAAGTGTTTGGACCACTCCAACAATACAGATGCAGGAACAAGGCCACAGTCTTTGTGCCACCTTCATTGCATTTTGCTTTGTGCATTATTACCACGACAGTCCATCTTTGCCTCGCTCGGCTCTTCACAATTTTCACATTTCCATCCTAACAGGTTTATTCACATTGAGCCCTGTTGAATCACAGCTTTGCATGTTCAACATCCAACCCTCCCCTCACCCACATACTAATATAATACAGAGATGGACAACTTGGTGAGTGCCAGCATAATCACACATGCAATACACTCTTTTCCTGAATAAAAGCAGCAAAAAACTCTTTCACAACTGACTTCTAACTATATTGAGCCTTACCAATTTGAATGCTAATTCATCATCATACAAACAAGTTCCTCATATACTATACAAATGCAGTGTGAAATACATGTTTGATCCCACACAAAAGCTGAAGCTGAAAAAAAAGATGACCCTGATGATGTGTTGCAGGATTTATTTTGCTTACTGAATTCATTTATTCAGTTTGTTTTGTACTGGCTGGGGCCGCTGGTCTTAAAATCAAATTAGCAAAACAAATCAACCATATGATGCGCAGGCTTGCTGATTGCTGCTGTTTTTTTTCTTCCTTCATTTTATTGGCATTTTTTCCTTCCTTTCCTCCTTTCTTCCTGAAGTTGCAGCTTTCTCGCCACGAGGGTCCCTGTGGACCGGACCAGATGTTCCAGGCAGCACACTTCCCCACTCTCTGCCTCATGGAATATTCATGGGCAACCAGGCACCGCAGCACAGCACCGCGCCGCACAGACCAGAGACCACTTATTTATTTATTTCATCACCCTGCTGCCTGGCTGCCTAATGCACAACAACAGTTCAACATGCAAGAGCATCTTCTCACCTTCCTGTTTCTCTCAGAGTCACTCACCACATCCTTTCTCCTTTATAGTGTTTCTTTTCATTGGCAAGGTTCCCCTGGATACATAAACATGCCTTACTCCATATCTGTGGGTATTTTTGATGGATCATTCCCCTTCTTGCCCCTCCTTTCTACCTTTCTTTTACCCCGCTGTTGATTTCTCTCTTTCTCTCTCTCTTGCACTCTTTCTCTCCCCCTCACTTTTATTAGGCAGATGGGTGGGGAGAGAATGGAGTGTTGAATAACTGATGTTTGTCTGTGAAGCCTAATGGTAGTGCTTAAATACAATGCCATTATTTACAACCCTGCCTAATGCATTGGGACACTTAAATTCTTTGTTTGGTGGTGATAATTGGGCTAAATGCTCCACAGTAATGCATCCTGTTGGGCTGTTAGTGGCATGTTTTCCGTGATGGATTGGCTTGTTGTTTGGACAGAGGTTTGGAGGCCATTACTTATCAGCAGACGCCCAAGTAACATTTATGATTTGCCTCACTGGCAAAGTAGTGGCACTCCAAATCCTGGCAGGAGGAACGCTGAATAGAGGTATTGTGTTTCTTAACTTGACAAACCAAAAACATCTCCATTTAAGGATGTCAGGGTCAAGAGCAATAAGTGCGAGGAGAGTTGTCAGATGGAGAAGGAGCACAATTTCAAAGCTGTGGGAAGACAAACCAGCTTTCTGGGTACGAAAGGAGGCAGAGAGGCAGAGAGCCAGGCGGTACCTCTGCTCCACTTGACTGCGGTCCAAAATGACAGCTGACGGCTGCCGCGCAGACATCATGGACGAGCAGATGTGGCGGCAGCTTTCCAAGTGCAGAAACACTTCATCCCTCCTTCCTTGCTCTCTATTCCCCTCTTCTTCTTTTCCTCCTCTTACTTCAAGTAGATACCCTGCTGGCTTGTCGGTCCATTCCTCTATTCTACTCATCTTTTTTTACCGACACAATAGTACACTTTTCTCTTTCCCTTTGACTCCCCCATCCAGTGGAAATTGAGAAAGAGGCAACAAGAGAAGGCTTGTGTTTAAAAAATGATTGTTTTTCTGATGTCAAGCAGTTGTTTAGTTTCAGAGACTGATCCCCCTGCAGTCTCCCAGCATGCACCTGTGGTAAAGAGGTTATTCAGCTCTCTCCCAGCTGAGGCACAGCTGACTACTCTCTGGCCCACATCCGGCGCTATTTCCACTCCAGCTAATCAAATTGCTTTTATATCATCAGCAAATTAACAGCTGATATACTCCTTCAATTATTAGCTACTCTAAACATGTCATTTTTAACATTCAGGCAGTGAAAACTACCCTGAAATGTCCTTCTCTTTCCCATACTTTTATTTTCTCTCTGCCTCTGCAAGTCTGTATCTGTATCTGCCATCTCTCTCCTGCTAGACTTTATTCCGATCACTCGATGTTTATGGTCTCCTCTGGTCCAGAAGATAGTAATCCCCACGCAGCAGCAGAGAAAGAAAAGCAGGGATCCTCAGTGGGATGAGTTTATCAGGAGTGTAGGTCAACTAGGCCAGTTAATAATGCTGTTATCTTGGAGGCAAGGAGGAGGAGGAGGAGGAGGGGAGGAGGGAGAAAAGGAGCGGGGAGATGTGGGGTAAGAGAGAGAGTTGAAGGGAGGGGAGCGGAGAGAAAATAAAAGTAAATAAAAGGAGATGAAGAAGGGGTGAGAGGGAGGGAGGTACAGTGAAGGGAGGACAAGAAGTGCAAAAGGGAATTAGCCCATGGTTCAAAAGGAGCTGTGCCCACAGAGAGAGAGAGCCCTGCTGGGTCTATGCAGGGGGGGCAGGTGGCAGTCTGGAGGCCTGTGTATCCGTGCATGTGGCTGTGTTTCTTTGTGTGCAGTATGCAAAGGCAGGTCTGCCATATTCAATATTCCTGTCAGCCCGGACTTAGAATACCAAAACAACCTGTCTGGGAGTATACAGATGCTCCTGCCTTTCCACACCTTCCTCCCCCCACCTTTCCTCCTCCTCCACCTCCTCTGCTCTGTTTTCTCCCTTCACTCTCCTCACACATATGGTCCACCGCTTCAGCTGCTATTCCTCTGACAAAACTGATATTTGTTTCTAATGGGGGTTTAAGTTTGAATAAAACATTTGTTTTGAGAGATCATTGATGTGTGCTAATAGATAAATAGTGCGGCTGCAGCATTTTGTCTAAGGCGACATAGATCTCAGCGGTTGCACAGATGTTGGCTGTTGTAACAGAGACAATTTACACAGTTTGATCTCTGTCAGTGCTGGTGAGTAGAGGCAAAAGACTGTCTGTTGCTGAAGGCACAACTTTGCAGAGATAAGAAAGAAGCAAGGTTTGCAATCTCTTGTGTAAAAACTGAAAAAAAAGTCACTCTGAGATGTGTTTTGGGCTTGTGTCTGCCGTGGATTTGAATAAGGGAGGGGGGAAAAACAACATTGTAACATTTCTGTGGATTTCTCTTTCCTGCTCCCTCTCACATTTAGACAAACCTCATAAGATATGCTTGTAGTGTTGAGAAGAAGGCATGCTCCGCAGAACAAATGGTGTTAATTTGCCGCGCCTCTCTGAAGCTGCACATTAGAGAGAAGCCTTCAGGGAGAGAGGGAGGGAGGAGGAGACGTGGGGTTGAGGGGGTGGGTGGGGGTGGCGGAGGGAGGTGGGGAGAGGATGGAGGGAGGAGGAGGAGGAGGAGGCAGCAGCTGTGCTGGAATTAATGTCTGCATGCCAAATTAGAAACACCATGCATCTCCGTCAGAGATTCACAGAAAAAAAAAAATAGGGAGGGGAAAGAAACAGAAAGAGAGTGAGACACAGACAGACATAAACATAAAAGATAGATAGATAGATAGATAGATAGATAGATAGATAGATAGATAGATAGATAGATAGATAGATAGATAGATAGATAGATAGATAGATAGATACTGTGCATGCATGCAATGTAAAGATTGATAGATCCCATAAGGAACCTTTAATCCTCTTTCATCACTTTGTCTCCCCACTATGTAACATTGTACCTGCATAATATCCATCATGCCATAGTCACACCTATGCATTGTTTGTAGGCATGCGTATCACATACCTCTGTGCTGGCTGGTTGGAATGTATGTGTGTGTGTGTGTGTGTGCGTACATGTGTGTACTGATGTGTCGTTGATGGAACACTCTTACAGCAGCGGTGCAGGGCTGGTGGGGGCCACCGGTCCCAGTGGTGCCCCCTAGGGACCAAGCATGCATAGCATTATCAGACAGGGGATCAATAATGAGAGTACAGGCTCTCTCTAATGATAGCTGCAGGCCACAGGGCCAGGGGCCTCAGGGTACCGAGCTGGCAGGACAGCCCTCATGAATACAGGATAAGACTGGAGGAAACTGTGTGTGTGTGTGTTGTGTACAGTGTGTTTCCGTGCATGGGCCAATATGGGTGAGAAGTATGTCAGATGAAGGACACAGAGAGCAGATGGCTGGTTGGAGCTGTATGAACACCTCATCCCTCCCTGCCTCGGTGCATCATTCTTTGACTTTTTCCTCTGCAGCATGACTCAATGTACCCCATGCTCACTCACTATGAAACCACACAACCCTGGAATAAACACACACACAGCATATTCTGTGTTATACGCAACCATTTTGGTACCCCGAGGTTCTCTGTGGTTCAATATTTACACCTTTTCACTCAGTGATATAGCCCTGAGATATATGCACAGATGCATGCCTGGTTAACATTTTTTCTGTACTGTTTGAGTGCAGGTGTGTAGTCTGGGCTCTATTTGACAGAATTAGCCTCATTGTCGTCCCGTTCACATGATTCCTCACAGACACCGAGCTGCAGCAGGTCACATAGCAGAGCGACCATATAGAGCGACAACAAGAACAACAACAACATGCTCATTAGCTCATTTCTGTTTTTTTTTTTCTCTCTTTCTCTGCTGAGCTAAATTAACCATCCCATTTCTCTTCTTTGTGTGTCCTCTGCAGAAACAAAGCCATGCCCCCCCCCCCACCAACCCCCCCCCCCCCACACACACACACACACGCACACACACACCCCTCCTACATCACCCCTTCCTCCCTCCCTGCCTCGCTTCCCCTCCCTACTCCCCACCCATCCTGTCATTGTAAAGTGCGCGTCTCCTGTCTGACCGTACTCCCCCCTCTCCTTACCCCCACCTCACACCTCCCTCCACACCTCCCCCCCTCCCCCTTCAACCATTGCCATCCTACCTTACCCCCAACCCCCTTCCTCCCTGAGCACACACCCACTCTCTCTCTCTCTCTCTCTCTCCCACCCTGCCTTCCAATCACCCCCCGGGAGGTGACATCTGCCGGGATGTGCTCGGCTGGTTCCAGATGCACCACCGCCTCTTCCACCACCGCCACCCGAGCGAGTGAGCGAGCGAACGACACCCCAGCACTCATTTCAATTCCATCACCCTCTCCCAATCATCTTGCCTCTCCCCAGTGCAACATTAACGAGCCTCTTTCATTTGAATACATAATTAGCCGCCCGAGCACTCTGCTTCACTAATTTTGAGACAAAAGGATGGAGGAGACGAGGGGGGTTGGTGGTGGTGGGGGTGGAGGGCGAAAGGGTGGGGGTGGCATGTGGGATGAAGAGGATGAGGCAAATAATGATAACAAAAAAAAAAGAAAAAAAACATTTGCATTTTAATTTAGAAGCAGAGGGGGGACTTTTTTTTTCAATCAGGATTTTTTCTTTGTCTTTGTCTCCTTTCTCCTGCCCTTGCTCTCTCCGTCATATCTGCATTTGGAATTTTACAGTTTATTTTGTTCTGTATACTGTTTCACAGCATCAGTGTGACTACATCCGCCTTTAAGTTGTTCTTGGTGTGTGCGTGTGTGTCTAAATGACAATGCATGCATGTGTGTGAGTGAATCCATCACCAGCCCTTAGGGCATGCAGCGCTCCCAAGCCAAAATAAACCCCACTTACTCCTGCACAATAAATCATTCTTCTCAATGAGCTGAAGCCAGCTGAGACGGTCCTTAGTGCATTACAATATCATCTACATTCAATAAACATCGCTCCTATTGCCCTCACTGTGGGTGATTTCAGTTTGCTAGAAAAAACGGCCTTGAGGCTTTTCCAGTGGCTTGACGGAACATTCAAACATAAATGAACATGCATCAAGACTATATTATATTCCTGGCTTACATTCCTATAATGAACTGGAGCACCATTAGCTCCTTTGTATGTTTCATGTGAATATATGTGTCTGTAAAAAAAGAAGGAAGGGCTCAGAGACAGAAAAGAAGGAGATCAAAAGCAACAAAGTAGAGAGACGCAGTGCCAACGAGTGAGACAGTGAAAGGAAAAGAGGCTGTGTTTGACTATGTGTACTTACGTAGCCTGTGAAAGTGATGTTGTCTCTCTTCCTTCTTGGTATTGTGCCAGGCCTGGCCTCCTGTCAGCCATCGGGGGAGCCAAATGACAGCTTTGATCCTATTAGGATCAGCGCCAAATCAACACTTTGCTCATTAAGGGCCTGCACACGCCAGCTAACAACGCGCCCGCCTTCCATGCCGACCCTCTGTGCCAACCAGCCATGCCCTGTGAGTGCCAGGCTCACCTGTCGTCACTGGGTGAACACAGCGGCGTGGAGGAAACACTTTGCAGAGTCAGTGCTGACTCAACAGACTTCGAATGACATAATTTAACGACAAATTTCAGTATTATGTGTAGAAAATCCTTTATAATTGACACGGTTGTTGTCACTATTAATTTGCACAACATTTATTAATGTACACATCCAGGTTATTTCTTTTAAAATCAACAGAAACCACCAGAAAATATGCAGAGGGGCAGCTTATAGTACTTTTCTTAGTTCTAAGAAAATACTATAAAGAACACTTCTTTTTATCGTATCCACACTATAAGGACAGCAAACTATAGATTCTGCATTAAAGAAAAAAAAAATTGCATGCTCTGTTGCAGTTAGGATATGGTGTTATAAAGCAGTTTCTACAAATTTTTAAGCTCCCATTTCAGAGTAGTACTCTCCCAGCATAAGAGGAACCTTTTGTGACGTAATCCACATTGATTGGTTGAGCCAATGCAGCAACAGCAACCACCAATTTCTTAAAAAACAAACAAAAAAAACGGCCTGCTTACATCCCAGTGTTCCTTTATTTGGTGTGAATGTAAACAGAAGAAAAGTCCTTTAAACTATGTAGTTCTCAGGAAGCTCCCCAGAACAGTTTGGTCTAAAAGTACAAAACTTTAGAACTCTGCTGTGACTGAGACAAATGCTCACATTGAATACAGTATTGTAAAGAAAACTGCAGCAAAATGACACAAAACTAATTAGTTTTACCCTCTATGAAGTCTTGGACATACCAGTGAACACAGATGCTTACACATAACCCACTCTACCCCCTCCTCTTATGGAACGCTCCAGGTGACTGTGTCCCTTTAATTGACGTGTTATTGGCTATTGACGGGCAGGGAGGCTGAGTCAAGAAGGTCACAGGGTTCAGGTTGAGCTGACACACTCTTGGGAGACAAACACACACACAAACACGCAGCGGAGATGAAAGCTCAGTTCCATCTTATTTACAGCTCGACCCCAATCTCTGTCCGTCACCTCTGACCTCTACCTTGGGAATATACGTATGGATCCTCACTGCTTCACTGACTTATTGAGCTGAAAACACTCCTGCAAAACTCTGGACACTTGCATATGCACACATAAACCCACACACAAGTCTATAATCCTGACCTTTACTTTTAAGAGAGATGCAGAGCAGCAGCTCAGGCTTAGAGAGACATCAGGTAAACAGAAGTTACCACATTGTTTTGACTTTGCTGACAATGGACTGTTATAATGTGCATTATTTTTATATGATGCAGCAAACATTTGCAGCACAACAGATTGCAAATCTCATCAAGCTGTATTACTGTGTTAATGTCACTTACGCTGCTACAGTTTTTTTCATACTATTATGTCTCCTAACAAACAAATGCACACACTCTCTCTCCCGTACTTTGCAATTTATCATTTTTCTTTGTTTATAATTTTGACTTAAGGACTCCCCGTATTGTTGCGAAAGGGTTAAGTCCATTTTCAGTGTGTTGTCTGCTCCGCATCGATGTACATTATGTACTCCTAATTTGCATACTGCAGCGCGAGCTCAATTAAAATGAACTTTTAATTTCTTACAAGTAAATTAGTTTTGCATGCGATGCGTGCAAATGTCGGGATAATGGGTGCTTTTTAATGAGCTCACAAGCTGAGTGCACCCGATCAACTCCCGGGGTGGAGGAGAATGACGCAGGGGACACAGCACCCAACCACCTTACTTTGCTGTCGCCACCCACACTTTGAATCTCTTTCCCCTCTTCACCACCATCCACTTGAACTATGTTTTAAACTAAATTCTTTGTTCCCCTCCACACTCTAAACCTGTTCTTAGAAACTCCCCCAATCCTTCTCTCTTCCCATCCTGCATCCCTCTGCCTCCACATCACTCACATCCAGCCTTTCAACATCCCTCTGCCATCTCTCACCCTTTCTTACCTCCCTCTCTTTCCATCTCTCTTTCCCTCCCTCCGGTCTGCTCCTCCCAAAGCCCTAATTCATTCTCCCCTCCTGCTGCTCCCCTCTGGGG
This sequence comes from Centropristis striata, assembly GCF_030273125.1. Lineage (NCBI taxonomy): Eukaryota > Metazoa > Chordata > Actinopteri > Perciformes > Serranidae > Centropristis > Centropristis striata. The sequence continues at coordinate 7,719,495 of NC_081518.1, forward strand.
TGCAGAGGTGGTCTTTGTGCGCTGAGTGCTGCTGATGTCAGGGCTGCTGAACAGGTGCGCAGACAGAAAGAACCCCGTTGTTGTGGCAGGACGGCTGGGTAAACAAACACACCAGAGGTCCGTGCCACATTGTCACACACACACACACACACACACACACACACACATACGGATTCACCAATCAGATGCACACCCACAGATATCTAACATCTCAGTTCAGAGGAGTAGGAGTATAGAATGGAGTTTAACATGGCTGGGGGGGACACACAAAGCTGGATTACAATGATGAAGCGACGCACGCGCACACACACACACACACACACACACACCTGTGAGCACAGTCGCTATTAGAGCAGAAAGTGTGTCACCACAGTGTGACCCTCGCTGTGCTGCAGGTGCTCTCTGTGTGAACTGCTACAGGCCAAGAATCCGCTGAGGGGTTATCTGAAAGCCACTGCCCTCACCACACACACACTCACACACACACACACACACACACACACACACATGCAAAGTTTGTGCTCTCAGTTTTTCTGGCTGAGAGGTTTTTGTCTGGCACAACTCTTTTATTCATTTTTTTTATTTTCTCTCTCCACCTCTCCTTTGTTTCGCTCTCTTTCGTCCTCTCCTCTCTGTCAGCATCTGTTTCTCTCCCGTCTTCCCTTTGTCTCACCAGCATCCTCTCTCCAGGCCGCCCTCTGGCTCTCCGTCTCACCCACCTTCCCTCCATCTCCCCTCTCCATCTCTTTCTTCATCCCTCCCAGCCCTTCTCCGTTTTTCCATTCTGCCCTTGCTCTCTTAGTTTTTTTCCTCTCCTCCCTCCTCCACCGTGCTGCACAGCTGTGCAGAGGCAGATTAGTGTGTTAGTACCTGTGAGGCAGAGGCACGGCAAGCTGCATGCTAAAACCCAATCAGCTAATGCTGATAAAGGAGGCGGGGTACGGACATCTGTTCACACAAAACACCAAACTCATTTGAATCACAAGATGAAATGACTCACATCTGCTGAATTGGAAAATATCTTTTTGCCCTCCTTGTTTTAATTTGGGTGGAGGTGGGTATACTCCAGATGCAAGGGTGATATTCTGAGTGACAGGCCTCGAGGATAGCACAGGAATATACATATGAATGTATATATCTGTGTTCATTTGTATTATTTTTATAAACATATTTATTCCATATATACATGTAAAGATGCAAATGTGATTATATTTCAGCAAGATGTTTCCGAAGAGTGTGTAGTTTAGTGTGTGTCTCTGTTGAAAACTCATAAAGCAGACTGATTAAAGAGTATATCACCGATTTACTATTTCACTTCTGTAACACTGTCAGACTCGTGATGGACAGGTTTTTTTTTTTTAAAAAAGATAAAAATTGATGCAGCAGAACCAGAGATATCGTCTTTTCCATGCATTTCTCTCCTTCTTCTTGAGTTTTGCAGGTGCTAGTAGCCTCAAGCAGCGATGAGGAGCAGGCTACAGAGGTCTGGTAAGCTCACTTCACACCTCCACACTTTGTTTATTCTTTGTGGTCTTCAAACCCAAAAGACATCACTCGAGGCAATTCATTAGATTTGTGCCGCTCCCTTTGGAGCCAAAACATTTGTAGTCTATAAAAGTTTTTCACATACAGCAGTAGAACTCCTCAAGACCCGTAAACAGACATTCATTCATTCTCTAAGTGAAGCAAGTTAAACTCATATACTTGTCATCTCATGTCTAGTCCACAGGGTTTTTACTTTAAACTTGTTCTATGTGTTTTGGCCTTTCATCCCCAAGGCTTGCAACTTTGTTTTCAGTAATAATGTGTAGGAAAAAAAACCGACAGGGAGATTTTGGTCTCTAATGTCAGCGTGTGCTCCACTGTCTCCTTTGTGAGGCGTCACAAATGAGACCACATTCTGGCGGATTTGGGTGAAATAATGAAAAATGAAAAATAGTGCTGGTTCTAACTTTGCTAACAGGACTTTTTTTATATGTTTACACATACGTTTACAGTTCCTCTACCACTATATTGAGCAACAGAGGTGACATAATGCACTGCAAAGGTCACTTCTTAATCAAAAGCACAGACCCCACCACCAATATATCGCCACCGCTCTCGCTGCTCTTTCCAGCACGTAACTTGTGTTTTACTTTTTTTAATTTGGATGGATATTTTCTCAAAACAATACTTGTGTTGACAAGATTTTTGGCTCCAATGATACACCTGTTTGGATGCTCCTATCTTTGAATACACATACATGCAAGCATGTTTATACATGTATGCATTAGCATATGTAATATATCCATATCTATCTATCAAAGCAAGAAGCGTCTGTGTGTGTATGTGTGTGTGTGTGTGTGTGTGTGTGTGTGTGTGTCTAGGGCATATCTCGCTGACCGTTTCCTCAGATTTCGTATGTGGCTTGCACATGGCACGAAGGTGTGCATCCTCGATTTTGAAGATATTTGAATTCATTTTTCAAAATATCATTATTTACGTAGGACGTGTTGTGGCATTGCGCTGTTTCTGATCGGACGCCTTTTAGGGGAGCTCCGCCCCATTGTGTGATAGGCCTACACCTGGTCAGTAACACAATTCACTCTGGATTTCCACCCTGACTCATCTCATGAATCTATTTAGCCTACCTATCTTTTGGAGTTTTAAAGTGCGCTACAAGGTTCGATTTTCCAATAATATTCAAATAGTTTCCAGTGAATATAAATGTTCTATGTTTATGTGCTGGATGGTGTGCGTACCTTATGAAAAGTAAGTATTTCATGGAGTTGCAGACGTTGTAGTTGTCTGCATAGCCACAATATATGAAACACAATAGTTATCAATCAATCTACACATCCCACATCACAGCTAATAACCCTTACTCACATTATTCACATCCATCTGTTTGTGCTGCATGTAAACTTATTTCCTCCTATGTCTGTGTCTGTATATATGTCTAATCATGTTGACTGATTAAGTTTCTTTTTCTTAAAATAACTATTTCTGTGTCTCTTTATATCTCAATGTACATCCATGTATTACCCAATATACACTTTGTATATTAACACTACGCAAGAATATTACACCTCACTGTACATCCCACTTTCACACACAACCTCATTAGGCCATAATTGAAAAATCTACTTAATTTCCCACTATACGAATACATAATTCCTACGGGCACTGCACTAGTATAATACAAACAGTCACAACTAAGAGAGAAGGAAAACAACCACCTTTTTTTACTTTTCCCGTCTTCTCTCTGCTTCCCTTTCTCTTTCTAAGAAAAACACACACGTACTTGAACAACTCTGTCTCTGGCCACTTACCCTTTGACCTAACACCAAACACTTTATGGGCCTAACACAGAGGGAAAGGTGGAAAACAGAAGCTGTTAATGGTTCTGGATGTGGCTGAAGGACAGGAGTGAAACCAGGCGACTGCTAAAGATTTCAAACAAAAATGCTCTGCAAAACTTCACTGGCTGATTCTATATAAACATTTGCACTCAGATTTTCAGAGATTATTGAGGCACTGTGTTCTGGTGTAGAAGTAAACATACTACAAACCCACTGTACCTGGTTATGAAATACTCTATTTAATACTGATGCCTCTATGTGACCTAATTAATCAAATGAGACCATCAGTGAGAAAATTGGTTAATTCTGTCCTCAGGTTTGATACCTAACAAAATCTGACAAAATGATTTATGGCACACAGACCAGAAGTGACGATGTTTACTGGAGGTTATGTAGGAGTTATGTGGAAGTTATGTGAATCACGTTTTTTAACGTAACTTACATTTTCTATGTAACTTGCGGTAGTCACTTGACCCTTGTAACTACTTCACTTCCGGCAATTACGTACAATTATTTACTGCTTAAAACGTCTTTTATAATGCCTTACCAAAAGTATTTTGCCCTAAACCTAAGGTCAGTGGTTTTATAACATAAATCCACAGAAACTGCAGCCTTTTATACAACCATGAGTGTAGTAGTTAAATGCTAGAATAGTTAAATGCTAGCTGCGATACCTAAATACAAATATATATAAAAATATCTAAGTGCAGTCCATTTAAACATGTGCTGTAATTTGTGGTACTGACACATGACCTCTTCTGTCGTTAAGTTTGGAGAACTTGTTGAAAAAGACACATGAAACAGTGAAAACGAGCCAATCTGGGTCGGTCATTTAACGGAGAGAATTGTTGGGCTTTGAAAGGATCCTGATTTGGCCTCTTCCAATCACATTAAAAGAAAATGCATCCACAAAAGGCTCACCAGATCAACATCTTAATGACACAGAGTGGCGCTACTCATGAAAACACTGCCACTTTGGTCCACAGTCACCAAAATCAACACAAAATCAAAGTTCCCTGTAGCTGCTATAAACATGAAAGTACCTTACCTATAGGTTATTAGGGTAAGTATTAGATAATGCATCTCAGTACTAACTGACCCAATGCATCAGTCACAGGTTCCTACATGTTGATACATCCTAGTGCAGTGCCCGGAGGAAGTATGTATTTGTTAGCATGCTAATCGTGAGATAGCACATTACGCTAGTATGCTGCACTAAAAGTACATTAACATGAACCCAATTAGCTGATATACTATATTGCATGTAAGTATCTTAAATCAAATGATTATGGGCATTACACTAAGCAACATTAATGTCATCCCTGAATTACATAGTAATGCAACATAAGAAGTGAATAAAGCTAAATCTCTGCTTAGCATGCTAATCACAAATAACAGAATTCATACATTACATGCCACACTACAACATCTGCAACTCCATAAAACTCTTACTTTTCATAAGGTACGCACACCATCCAGCACATACACATTGAACATTGATATCCGCTGGAAAGTATTTGAATATTATTGGAAAATCGAACCTTGTAGCGCACTTTAAAACTCAAAGATAGGTAGGCTAAATAGACTTACAGGTGAGATGAGTTATGCGTAGAAATCCAGAGCGAATTGTGTTACTGACCAGGTGTAGGCCTATCACACAATGGGGTGGAGCTCCCCTAAAAGGTGTCCGATCAGAAACAGTGCAATGACGCAACACGTCCTACGTAAATAATGGTACTTTGAAAAATGAATTAAAAAATCTTCAAAATCGAGGATGCACACCTTCATGCCATGCGCAAGCCACATACGAAATCTTAGGTCAGTCTGACTAACGGTCAGAGAGATATGCCCTAGACACACACACACACACACACACACACACAAACACACACACACACACACACACGCACACACACACACACACACAGACACACAGACGTTTCTTGCTTTTATAGATTTTATAGATTGACTCGGACTACAAATAACACTCATTTGCTGTTGTAGGGGTGTGGTGCAGTAAATGCTACATCCTGCAGGCTTTATCATAATGTTAAACATATTAATTAATGTATATTCTAGATAAATAAAATGTTTTCAGATCAATATAATAGACTATGATTTGAAATCCAGACCAGATTTAAATGACATTTATTTAACATCGAGAACAAAGGAATCTGTGTGTTTTAATCAATATAAAAATTGCTGGCTATAGTATGGTATGAAACATGAACTGAATAGAAATTAAAGGCAGCCCTTTGAATTTGATATGAATCAGACTGTAATATTTACATCAACAGTTTCTACTATATTTCATGAGCATTTTGTGAATGTGCTCCCAAAGGAAGATGATCAACAGTTGTCATAACAGTTGTGAGAAATGCTTTTTAATATTATCATCTAAACAGGATGATTTTGTTTGATGTGTGCAATGAGTCGGACCTGCTCAAGAAGGCAGAGTCTGTGGGCTGGTGGCTGTTTCACTGCAGTCGTAGCAGATGTTAGCATAAAATGTGCCTGCAGATGTTTTGAAAATATTTCAAAGACATTTGTTCATTAGACGTTTTTATTGTCAATGAATAGAACTGGTTATGTTTTTTGATGTTATATTGTCAATTAAATCCAACAAGCAGGCTGAAACAAGAAGTCAGTAACTTACATCTTCTAAAATTAAACTTTTAGCCTTTATTTCATTCACATGTAATAAATCTGCAGTGTCACTTTTACTCTGTGAAATAAGCAACACCATTGTTCCCTTCAGGCTGTGAGTGGAACAATAATTCAATACATAAAAACTCTATTGTCTTACAGAAAGAAACTTGATGTGCAGCCAAAAAGAACCACAGTGATTGAATACTCAAACATAATAAATTGCTGCTGACAATCACAAATAACTATGATACAGTAAAAAATAAAGCTACGGAATAATGAAATAATAACTTTGTAAAGACAATTTAAGGCTCTTTATTGTACCCTCATAATTAGCATCACTAAGCAACATATAAACACAGAAAGATAAAGATAAAAGCAGACTTTACTGCAGTTGTAAGCAGATTTTAATTAATGTATTTGTCAACAGGTTACTTTTACTACTTATATATTTATTATTTTTATACATGTAGGCTTTCTATCTATCTATCTATCTATCTATCTATCTATCTATCTATCTATCTATCTATCTATCTATCTATCTATCTATCTATCTATCTATCTATCTATCTATCTATCTATCTATCTATCTATCTATCTATCTATATATTATATGACGTTAAAATGTATTTATATTTGCCTATACCTGCATTATAATGTTGCCAATAAATAATATCACATTTTTATTATATTATATTATTATATTATATATTTATTATATTATTTGTATACATTATTTTTGATAAATAATGTAATATTTTTTTATTATATTTTTATTCACTACTGCTAATGTGATATTTTTATTATATTTGTATTCATTACTATTGATAAATATTATGATATTTTTATTATATCTTTTAATTCACTACTGTTGATAAATAATATTACATTTTTAATATATTTTTTTCACCTCTGTTGATCAATAATATTACATTTTTATTATATTTGTATTCACCACTGCTGATAAATAATATTAGATTGTACTTTATTTTAATCACTACTGTTGATTAGATTACAATTTAATTCGAAAATCACAAATATAAAAAATGCATGTCAAAATTGAGGCCACTTTAAAGGCCAAATAATATGTATAATATGTGCAACAAGTTACAATAACATGAAAATGTGTTAGTGAACTAAATGTTATTTTATGCTACTTTATTGTTAGAATTATCACTGCTATCAAATACTTGCTACAGTATGTTTAGTGTAGCTTAATTTTTTTCCTGCTGCTCGAGGACTTGTGTGTTTTTTGTCCATTTACACTCATCTTTGTGCACGTCTGTATCTGGTCCGTTTTCTGATGGTCTGTTTATCTGAGCTGCTCCCCGTGCACCCGCACAAGCTCGAGGCATGCATATTTTCTTTGTACATGAATGGCGATTAGCGCAGCTCTGCCAATCACTATAATTTACATTAAATTTGAAATTAATTTCACACTTTTTTCTCTCTGTAATTATGTCAACAGCTGCTGTGAAACCAAGCTGCACACATGAATTTTAATGGCTGTTTCTTTTAAATCCCTCTGAACTTTCGAGAGAAAAACACAACATTATGGCAATATTTCTGTTATAAGCTCGCGAGGATTTAGTGTGAGGGAGGGAGAAAGAAATTGATCATTAAGTATCCCCTGCTTCAGTCTCACAAAACTAAAAGACTGTCCCTCTTTCCATCTGTTTATCCATCTGTCTGTCAGCCACTGAACATTGAAACTTAACAGCAGATTTGTCAGTTCTGTGACGTACATTTTAAATGCCAACAAGGAGGATATTTTAGTTAAAGTTATAACATGGTGTCATGGTGTTCACTGACAGTGTTTTTTAAGGTTTTTAATTAAAAAGAAAATTATAATCCGGCTTAAAACGATGAGAACAAATGTATAAATTACAATTATCTCCCTCTTATGTTTTTATGATCTCTACAGTTAGGGCCATTGAATGATTCACAGTGCCCTGTATTACATGATGCAGGAGCCCCATGCAGTGACAATGGATTCAGTCTGCTTCTCTCTTTATCTCCATGTCACTGTTAAGGCTTTAAAGATTGCACCTGCTAGGCCCCCACACTCCTGCACGTTAACAAACCTGGCCCAGCCCTGCGTGTGTCCACCGCCCTGCTGGGCTGGACATTACACTCTTTATTCCTCAGACAGAAGTAGATCTTTGCCGTCGGTATACATGTTTCACTGTGTTTGTGTGCGAGAGAGCGAGAGAGACGGGGATGGAAATTAAGAGGGAGATAGACAGAAAAAGAAGAAGAAAAGAGTGAAAAAGACAGAATAAGAGGTGGGATCAAGGGGTCAGGATTGAAGCATTCAAGCTCTCATCTCCACGCAGCAGGAGCCCACGACCAGCAGCCCTGCAATTACATAGCCATTTAGGACCGGCTCAGAGGGAGGGAGGCCTCAGCCCCTTTAAGCTCTCCAACAAGCGCCTTTATGGAGCTAAATGTTTTGTCAATGTGAAAGACAAAATGGTAAATGAAAAGCTGCAATTTGGTACTGAAAGTGTTTGATGGAGTGCCTCACATCCTGAAAAATATTACAACATAACCACAGCATTAATAATTGTATCAACCGTTTCTTGCTTTAAATATACTTTTCATGCATTTCAGGAATTTCTTTGCAGAATTAATGTAATACGTTTTTGATTTCATACACATTTTAATATTTCACAGACTATCCCTATTATCCCCCCCAAAAAAATAACAATGATGTTTATTACACACACACATATATATATATATATATATATATATATATATATATATATATATAGCAAGAAGGGGAAAGTATATATATATAAAATATAAGTGTACACTTTTTTCTACTTCTTTTCGAGCTAATGTTTTGTTTTATTTGCTATATGACTTTTGTTTGCTGTTTTTTTTTGCATTTTTTTTTTTATTATTTTGTGTTGCTTGAAATAAATAATCCGATTCAATTCAATTCAATTCAGTTAAATTCGATTAAATTCAGATAAATTCAACTCAATTCAATTAATTTCATTGTCAGTTAGCAGAACCTTCATCACTGCCCTGTCTATAATGACATAAAATTGCATAAAATTACCTCAATTTATGTTGATTTCCTTTGGCTGGATATGAAAAATGTAAATTTCAGGAAATTTTATTCGCCAAGCTTGGGAGAGAAAGCAGAATATTTTGTTGACGACCAGGCTGTAAAATATCCTGTAATTTAGCAATGAAATGTTTCACCACTGCAACTGAATTTTTGATGTCTTGTAAACACATAAGAGTTGAGCACTTTATGTAAATGACATAAAAATAAAGAAAATCAATCAATCATAGTAAGAACCAGCAGTCCTTGGGGGAAAATGTTTCCTGGTCCACAGGGATTACTTTTCATTGAGCTGCTCTTCAGACATCCATAATGTACCCTTTTGCAAACATGGACCATTAACTTCACTTTTTGTCACCTCTGACTTATTTTGTGCTTAAATATAGATGATGTTACAGTTCCAGTAGAGGCATTCACATGTTTTTCCATTTCTGTTGTCAGATAGCTACACAAGTATAAATTATTCACTTGATCGGGTGTGTTCATTCAGCATGCCAGAAATTACTCTTAGCCTTGGTGAACTGGCACCAATCACAGTCATGATTCATATTGTCGGATGAGGTTACACAGTGAAAAAACACACCAAGTGTGGCCTGTGGCGAGCTGCCATGCAGTCTATGAAAAGATGTGGCGGCCTCTCAGAGCTCCGAGAGCTGCGAAGTGCAGCCAAACTAAAATTTGGGCAAAGTTTAACTTTTGGCTCATTGTGACCAAAGATTACCAACAGCTAATCATCAAACTGTGGCACCTGTAATATGCTGACCTGTACTACAAAGATTTTTTTCCTCACTTGAAACACATGATCATGCCTCCCAGCTGCAGAAAAATGTGTTTTTGGCATTATTGAGAAAAACAATTTAAAAAAAAAAGGGAATTAAAGAGAGAGAAGATTAACCCTCCTCTTGTGTTGTGGGTCAAATTGACCCTTTTCAAAGTTTAAAAATCTAAAAAAAAAAAAAAAAAGTAGTTAAAAGTATTTTTTCATGAAAAGAAAAAAAAGGTGTAAAATAAAAAAAATAAAAAAATCAATGTCTTGTAATACAATGGTATTTTATATGTAGGTCTTTCCAATATACATTAAAAAAAAGTTTTAACATGCATTTTTTATGGAAAAAAAGAGTGAATTATCCTCATTGTGAGAGGTTAAGAACACAATTGCACTAAATATTGATTAAAAATAATTAGTAATGGAGTTATTAATGAATATAAACAATGTCTATTGGGATCTTTTAGTTCCTGACACTCTTGGATAATTAAACATGCCCTTGGTTTTTGCTGTTCCTGAAAAAAACGAACATAAACAGGAGGGTTATCTCTATTTGGTATCTCAAACTATCTAAATCATGGCCCCCACTTGCCCAACCCCTTCCTCCTCTGTATACATGCGTGTGTATATATGTGTGCAAAGCAGTAAGCTGAGGGATATTGATGTGAGATCGGTTGATGAAACGAGCAGGTCATCAACTTCTTCACAGCCGCCTGCTCCTCTTGAGGACTCAATGGTAACCAATCAGAGCAAAGATCTATTGATTAGCGGGGTAAGAAAATGAGGTGGTGGTGTTGAGTCGTGAGCAGAGGGGAGCCTCGAGGGAGCGAAGCCCAGGTGATAATGACTGCGGCCTCCTCTGCCCTCCCTCCTTGTCCTGCCTCATCACAATCACACTGGCCTTAAACATCTTCTCCAGGCCTCCTGCTGCTTTCTCACTTCATCTCGCTCTCCGTCTCAGATAAACACACACACGCATGCACATGTCTCTCAAAATTAGTCACAGTTACTTTCACAGAAATAAAGCTCGGAGAACAATGGCGTTCTCCTGCTCTATAATCACATCGCTGTGTTTTCAGATCACATCATGATCCTCCGGATACGAAAAAAGATTCAAATTAACAGCCAGAGACTAAAATAATAAAAGCTTTCATGTCTCTTTAAAAGGATTGACCCACAAACTGTGATACTTGGTCTCATGTTTTATATATAACACAAGTACTGTATTAAACATTAACCCACATCCGGAGACGTTCCTAATATTAACCGACACTTTGGCTGTTGTTCATTACACCAGACATCACCTACTGTACTGTTCTCCAGCTGCGAGAAAGCATTTTCTTGTTTCTGTCACTGCATGCAAGATGAGTTTGCAAGAAAAAATCCACAAGAGACGAGTTTAAGCAGCATGTTCTCCGTGTTCTCTCTGTGGACTTGAACAATATTGTGAAAAATATTAAAATTTTTATGTGAGCAATTGTAACTACTTCAGCCTGGTGATGACACAAAAACAACCCATGTATAAAGTGTTATGGAATGAATACAAAGATGAATAATAACATGAATAATAACGAGAGTTTATTGTGTAAGGCATAGGTAACATTTAAACCTTGGACGCTGGGGATATGTCTCCAAATTGGCTGATTTTGTCCCCATCACTTTTTTTAAAGTATATCTTTTTTAAATGTTCTGAAAACGACTTGCACCAAGAAGATTCAATGAAAAAATGAACGCTTTGAGAAAGGTTTATTTGCACAATAAGAAAGCATACAATGCAACCTATTATTAGAAGAAACAAATGTGCATTATCCTAAAATTAAAAATTAAAAAACACACTACTACTACAGCCTACTGATTCTAAAATGACTTGATAAATGATCAGTTGCAGCTGTGAAGCTTGTTTTTTTGTAAAAAAAAAAATATCCATCACACTTTCCAGGCCCAGTGTGTCATCTTCAAATCACTTTTTTCTGACCTGTAAAACCCAAAGATATTTAATTTACTATCACACAAAAACAAAAAAGCTGAAAATCCTTAATATTTGGCGTTTTTGCTTGAGAAATTAATAATTACGAATAGATTATTGGCCAAATTGTTTCTGATGAGTTTAAATTAAAACGGAAACAATAAGTCGATGAATCGCAACTACTTCCATAACCAGTAAGTCATTTCTCAAGCAAAAATGCCAAAGATTCTTTGTTTCAGCCACTCTGCTGTGTCTTATCTGATAGTGAACAAAACATATTTGGTTTTTGGAATGTTGGACGGACAAAACAAACAATCCAAAGATGCCACCTAGGGCTTTGTGTGTTGCTTTTTCTTTTATTAATTATTGACATCTTATAGATCGGCAGTTCACAGGGTGTTTGGGCTCACCAGTCAGGACAGGATGAAGTGCTTGGCTATCTGGAGGAAACTTTGGACACGCCATCAATGAAATACTTTAGAGTTGAGTTTGTTTTGGCATCTGATCAGGAGGCCCCATGGAAGTCTCCATGTGGAGGTATTCTGGGCATGTCCAACTTGGAGGAGACCCAGAGTCAGACCCAGAGCACACTGGAGGGAGTCCACATTATTCCTGGCCTGGAAACATGCAGGAGAAGCTGGAGGATATAAAGAATGACAAACCTGGAAAATCTGAGAAAAATGGACGGATGAATGGATAGTCTCTCATTTATAAATCTGGGATCAACTCAGAGGGTACAGAGGGTACCATTGTGTCTCTTAAGTTCATGTAGATGAATCTTAGCAGCTTTTCACTCCTACCTGTCCCCAGGTGATCACTGTCATCTTGTCCTTCATGGAGTCATGTGTGTAATTCACAACTTTTCTGTTTATTCAAAGAGACTATACAGTGTTAATGATGAACACAGTTCTGGAAACAAGACCTTTGTGCTGAGCTGTATATGTGTGTGCATGTTTGGTGTGTGTGTGTGTGTGTGTGTGTGCGTGTGCATGTGCGTGTGTGTGTGTGTGTGCGTGCGTGTGTGTGTGTGTGTGTGTGATGTGTTCTACTGTGGTCCCCCAAATGATGCTCAGCAGAGCAATGGATCCTAAAGGAGTCAGCTCTTTGTTACAGACAATTAAACTCAGCTCTGGTCTGTGCCCCCTGCCAGATAAACACACACACACACACACACACACACACACACACACTTGCACAAATGTGCCCTATCCACCTACACACACATACACACACCACGACAGTGAATAGACATTGTAACCACAGAAGTGAGGTTCAAATACCACTCAACCTCACAGGGGAGGCTGGTGACCTTTACCACAGTAGCGCAGCCTGTCCCTTTCCTCCTGTCACTCTATGGCTCTATCCTTCTCTCCCTCCTCCCTTTTTTTTTTTACGTCTTCCTCCATCCCTCCTCTCACCCACACACACCTTATCAGACCCCCTCATCCCTCTCTCTCTCCCCAGAGAGCTCTGCTCCTCCCTCTGTTCCACCGAGCCCACCCCATCCCCTTCACATCTCCCTTTTATACCTTGAACCTCTTTGACAGCAAGGGCAAGTTTTCATCTATCCATCCGTCATATCTGTCAGAGTCACTTTACACCCACTACCCCCCGTGTTGAGAAAAGGAGAAGCTGAAGAAAACATAACCATGTTACATACTGTAATATAGCCCAACAACACAAACAATACAGACACGACAAGACTTACGGTTTGAAATTGAATTCCATCGTCCCAATGAGTTTGTGGTTGAAATCTGGGGGTTAAGGTTAAGACTTAGCAGCGTGCTCTTGCCCAGGAAGACGTGCCCATTCGTTGCGTATAAGCTGGAACATTTGAATTAAATGATGAAAAGCCAGAGAGAACACGGGCATCATTTGAGGGACAGTTTTTTTTTTTTTTTTTTTTTTAAAGATTATTTTTTTGGCATTTTACTGCTTTTATTAGATAGTGACAGATAGAAAGGGGGAGACAGAGGGGAAGACATGCAGCAAAGGGACCTCAGGCCGGATTCGAGCCCGGGTCTGCTGCAGCAAGGACACAGCCTTAATGGTACGCACGCTACCAGTGTGAGCCACCGGGACGCCGGAGGGACACCTTTTTTAAGAAGCCTTTGAGATTGGACAAAGTTCTCCTCCGCTGTAGGCAGTGTATTCTGATGTTTGATAATAAAGAAAACTAAAAGGAACTTCGACTTGGTCTTTAATCCACTTTTCTCAGTCAAAGAGGTAGTAAATTTACAGTACAAATACTTCTGTACAATAGCCTTATTACATTAGTTCATAGTTCCAGGCCAGTAGACTGTTCACATACTATTCAAGGGTCCCAGGTTTTGTAAAATCACTTAATAGAGCCGTTGAGGGTGCATCTGATTTTCTCCAGCTTGCTGTTCTGCATCACATCCTTGATCCACTGGCTGTGTGATGGAGGTTACATCCTTCCATTTAAACAGAAATGAACATCTAGCTAATAGTGAAGAAAATGCAATGACTTTTTGTAAGTAGGCAGGGTGACTGAAGTCAGCCACAACTGAGAATAAACCAAAAATGGCAATCATGCTGAAACGAAAGTAAATGAATGACAGCATATGAATTAAGAATAGCATTGCACCACTGCCACAACACTCATGTTAGAGAATACTGTCAGGTTAAAAAGAGGCAAGGACACTTCAGTGGAGGATAGATTAAACAAGATATTTTGGAGGCAGCTTAACATCTGTGCATGTTGATTTTATTATGGAAATAGATTTTAGTTAAATTGAATGGATGTGGCATACATTTACTAAATGCATTTGCACGATGATGATATTTGAAATGTTTGATTTTGGAGTATAATGTGAAAGCAAGAAATCTGATCCAACCATGTGTTTAGGCGTAGAGTTATCAGTTTTACGATGTGTACAAGCAGCTAGCATTGGTTTAAACAGACGGAGATACAGACTGGTTATGGTGGTGTTTTAAATTAAACACTGAGACTCAGCAACAATAAACTTCTCAATCTTCAACCTGGAATCTCTCAGATTTATTTGAACTAATAGTCGGCTGAGCCAGTTGGGACGATGAACACCCCTGGGAGCTGCCGAGGCTGGATGAGAAGAATTAGGCTGAATCCTTGCAGGCATTCCTCCTGAGTAAATTCTCCACCTTGGAAGACTTCCCTTCTCTTGTTTTGTCTTTCTTCTCACTCTTTCTCTGCATAGACCTGTAATGCAGCCGACTCATGATGAGCTGAGAAAGCGAAAGAGGCAATGAGAGAAGTGAAAAACAGACCAAGTATGACAAGGACTCAGACGGAGAGGGAGAACGAGGGACAGGGTGCACAGAGGAGGAAATGGGAGGGAGGAAGGAGGAGGAGTTGATAGTTTGAGGGGTCGAGCACCACCTGGTATTCCTTTACAACCAAGGAAAATGCCTAGAGAAATGATAATAAAATAGAGAGAAGTCGCAGAGCCTTCTGTTGCTGACAGGAGCTGTGTATGTGCCCTGCGAGAGGCGTGTGTGTGTGCGTGTGTGTGTGCGTCTGTGCAAGTGTGTGTGATGAATAATTCATGGCTGTTCATTAAGGAGAGAAAGTGTGAGTGAGTGATTGTGTATGGGTGTGTGTGTATGTGTGCACCCTTCGCTGCTCCGCGCCACGTCGCCTGCCTTGTGGCTGCCATCTGGCTTCACGCCATCAGAGTGCCACCCTCCAAAGCCCTCGCTCTTGCAAACATGGCAGGAGAGGAGAGGGTGGTGGTGGTGGTGGTGTGTGGGGTGAGGGTGGAGAGATGTGTGTGTGTGGGGGGGCAGCATATATGTAGAGGAGGGATGGGGGACAGAGCCTCAAGTTAACTTCTCCCTTTCACTGATATCATGTGACGTCCACAGTCTGGTAAAGAGAGATGTGCAGTTGGATGTGAAGCGTAATGACAGTCCATCACATATGATGCA
Organism: Centropristis striata; assembly: GCF_030273125.1. NCBI lineage: Eukaryota > Metazoa > Chordata > Actinopteri > Perciformes > Serranidae > Centropristis > Centropristis striata. The sequence goes on from NC_081518.1 coordinate 7,735,220, forward strand.
AAGTGATGCACTGTCGTGTCAGTTAACATAGACCTCTTTCTCTGTTTCTCCCCCTTCCTCCCTCTTTCATTTTACTCAGGCTTTGGCCCTTTTTATTTAAACTAGTGCAGCGCCTGTAGGAAGCTTGTATTCGTATAGTGGGAGATTAAGTAGATTTTTCAATTATGGCCAAATGAGGTTGTGTGTGAAAGTGGGATGTACAATGAGGTGTAATACTAATTTGTACATTACATGCAGACCACTACAACATCTGAAACTCCATAAAACACTTGCTTTTTATAAGGTACGAACACCATCAAGCACATACAAATTGTACATTGATATTTGCTGGAAACTATTCGAAAAAAAAAAAAATCGAACCTTGTAGCGCACTTTAAAACTCCTAAAGATAGGTAGGCTAAATAGACTTACAGATGAGATGAGTCAGGGTGGAAATCCAGAGTGAATTGTGTTACTGACCAGGTGTAGGCCTATCACACAATGGGGCGGAGCTCCCCTAAAAGGCGTCCGATCAGAAACAGTGCAATGCTGCAACACTTCCTACGTAAATAATGATATATTGAAAAATGAATTCAAAAATCTTCAATTTCTAGGATGCACACCTTCATGCCATGTGCAAGCCACATATGAAATCTGAGGTTAGTCTGACTGATTAGTCTGACGGTCAGCAAGATATGCCCTAGACACACACACACACACACACACACACATTTCCTTTTTTTTTGTTGTGATGTAGCTGCATTTTAAAGTGACCCCCAAATCAAAAATACTTTTTTTTGTCTCTCACTAGTGCTATTTGTAATTTTAGATTATTTTTTTGTTAAAGTTCAGCAGTCCTTTAGCTGGACATTAAAAAAAATGTTCAACTGAAGCCATTTCACAACCAGTACCTAAAGGCCTCCCAGCACAAAACACTGTTTTGCATCAACAAATCATAAGAAAATACAAAAACCACCAACTAAAACGATTTCCCACTGCCAGATGAGCACAAGGCTGTTTTAAATATGGAACCCAGTGCCTCTCGCTGACTGCCTTTCCCATTCTGACTGACTCACTTAACCCGATAGGCTTCATGTATTCTAGTGTATGTATTCTAGCCCAATAACCCAGTAGAAATTCAGCATGCTGAAAATCACCTTGACAGCTCTGAGTGACCCTGAGCCCTGCTCAAAAACAACAAGCTAAAACAAAAAAACATGTCACCCCAAAGCAATCTAGACTGATAAACAACACTATGGGTAACAATAAAAAATATAATATTTTTGATTTGAGGGTGAACTGTCCCTTTAATTACTATAATAACATCTCAAATTGACAATAATTAACTTCTTTAGTCCTTGGTGTCACATTATTCTTGTAAGGAGCTACATGTTGAGTTACATGTTTTGAAAGTTGTCCCTTGACATAAGGACACCTGTGTGCAGTGTCTCACCTGTGTTAATTAGTGCTTTCTATTAATAGTGGAATAAGCCTTGACTCTGAGGAGAGCCGCAGAGCCGAAATTTTTTTGTCACAAGTGGTACAGAAAGAAGTTCAAAAGGTCTTTTCAGTCTGTTTGGACACAAATATATTCATGTATTCATTATTTATTAGCATTTTTGTTTGGCCATAGCTTGTACTCACCACATTAATTGCTGATATTTTGATGTCACGGTATAAAAAAAGCAAAGGTGTAAATAGCAAAATGAATGATGGCTGAATTCCATTTAGCTGCCTGAGTTTCAGGCTCCTGGTATTGTGGCTCATTGTCACAAAAGCATGGCTTACTGGGACACTTAAATAGGACAGAGCCATTGTTAATGTTATAAGCAACCTGTGATTTTCCTCTGACAAGTGAAACTGTCTGCTGTGAAACTAGCCTCTGCAGCATTATCAAACAAGGAGAAGAAAACAGGCAGGTGTTTGGAGGCAGAACAAATGTGAAAATAATTAACAGTATTTAAAACATATTACACTACAGATTACTGAACATAATATGCCTTAAATGTAAATATTCCATCAGGCTACTCAAATCAAGCAACGTATTCTAAATACTTCAAAATCATCTTGCTGAGCTCATTTGTTTGTCTGAGCCTTATACTTTCATGCCAGAACACATTACTGACAGTCTTGGCTGTGTCTCGTCTGCCATTGTTGTGCGGCAGGTGCATCGCACCTGCTGAAACTGTTGAACTTGAAACACATGCCTCAAATTAATTTTAGAGCAAATAAACAAACAAACAAAAAAACCCAGAAGGGCACTCAGAGAGCCCAGACTGCCTCAAAGGCCATGGCTTATCTCTCTCATATTAACATAAGCCAACAAATTTGTGTTTCTCCACTAAAATTCAGATCTACTCCAAAATTGAATAGATTCTTTTGTGGCCCATGCTACAATGCAACTTTCTAAATTATATCAATATCTTTACAGTGCAGGCACATGCACAGGGGATGGCTGAGGGTTTTTTAGTACCTGCCTGTTGCCCCTTTATATTCAGTGCCATTTCATGAAGTTATTATTATTTTTTAAATCTTTCTTTCTTTCTTTTTATTATTTTGTGAATGACATGTCTTCTTAATCAAGATGAACATTTAACAATTATTAATAATTCAGCTATAAATAAAATGACCTGGCTGTTAGTTTATGTCACATCTTTATTCGTGAAGTCCATGCTATACACAAAACACAAAACATGGAACAAGGCAGATATTTTAAACAGAAACAAAGATACAAAACAGAAACAAAAATATGCAGCGCCAGGGGTTTATGTATGTATGTATGTATGTATGTATGTATGTATGTATGTATATATATATATATATATATATAAACAGCAGGTTGGGTTTTTAGGACCCTGTATTTATTAATAGAAAAGTGAGCTAACAGTATAATGAGTTTGTATTGATAATATATTTAAATAAAAATTATAAATATATATAAATTATATTTAAATATTCAATTTACAAATTATGTCAAACATTAACACATAACACAATACATAAGAGCTCTTTCACAGATACAAAAACGAAAAGTCAAGAAAATAAAATAAATTATATTACAGAATATATTCCCAAAGTCTCAGATAAGATAGAACCTAATAAAAAACTAACTAACTAACTAACTAACTAACTAACTAACTAAATAAATGAATAAACAAACAAATAAATAAATAAATAATACAATATGATTATGTCATAAAATGCCAGAGAGTACATCAATTATCTTTTCATATACATTTGTCATAAATATTGTCCAAGAAAACGAACGAGACACGTCACATGATGACCTGCGGCAGGTGAGAGGTGAGAGGTCATCATGTGACGTAGCCTCCGTGATGCTAACGTGCAGCTGTGACGCAGGACGCTGCAGACGAACAGCGGGAACGTTTAGATGGTGAGTTGTGTGTGATTGATTATCACGTTATCTTTAAAGTCTCAGCGTCACGCAGCGTCACTTTCAAATGGTGCATTACGTAACGTAATATCGGCCCTGACTGCTGCTTCTGCTGCTGAATAGTTCGGACTCACAGTGACGCTCACCTGTATTTAACCCCTTGCTGTGCAGTGGTTGATGATGTCATTATGTGCCTGTAAACTGAAGCTGCTGTGTTACTGCTGATGTTACAGTGAGGAGGGACAGAATCTGGAGAAATGATTTCTTGTTGCTCAGTCACCTGTTGACGTGGGTGAGTTGAATGAGTTCGTGCAGGTTTGTTAGTAGCTTTGAAGACTTTAGTTATCCAGGATTTAAATGAAGTTGTGCTTCATGAAACTTCAGATCTATAGGCTAACTCTAAACTTTGTAATATGATATAGATTTTGTATGTCAAAAAGATGAATTAGTGTAAGTCATGACATGTGCATTATGTGATAAACCATCTTAACAGTTTTCTACACTGTTTACAAACTTTATTTCATTGTAATTAGGATACAGTACTGTACAAAAGTCTCAGGAAGGTGTGAAAAAATGCTGAAATGTTAAGGTTTTTTTTTTTTTTTCATTTAACAAAATGCAAGGTGAGTGAACAGAAGAAATATCAAAACAAATCAATATTTGATGTGACCAACCTTCGCCTTCAAACCAGCATCAACTCTACTCTGTATTCAACCAAAGTGAAGGCAGAGAAATCAGGTTTTTAGGTTTTCGAGATAAAAATCAAATCAGTGATTGAATTCCTCACTTGTCGCTTTAAATAAGTTGAGTTTAAATCTATCTATCTACAGGGAGGTACATATTATGTTGCTTCTGTATGGACTGGGTCTCTAGAGTTTTGTATTCTGTCAGTCTTTTATTTTTA